>NW_027185230.1:755000-1955000 GCF_022577435.1 Embiotoca jacksoni
ATCTCACCATTACATCTCATGAACTTAATGCTTCTTCTCTCCCATAGTTTTTTCTGATTGTCTGTTGTCATGGTCATGAACTTTGAGTAGTGACCAAAAACCCAAATCAGGCTGGAACAAGCTTCCTCCACAAAGTGTCTGGGTCGATGAGGTAAGAAGTTCAGTGTTGCTCCTTCACGTTAACACGGTTCAGATCAGCATGTCTCCTGAGAGACATGGAGCTTCTGCAGGCATGTCCACCTATAGAGGAGTCCGGGCTGGACACAAGAACCCACTTCCTGCTGCCACCACGACTCGACTCTGGATAACCAGCAGAACACAGACAGACGGACGGACGGACGGACGTATTTCATATTGCACATTGTATTAAAATACTGGAAAGAAAACCAAGGTACTTGCTGTAGAATACGCATTTATGCATTATATAAAACATTTAGTCATTTAAAGGCGGAGTTGGATTTTGGGAGAAAAGGGAGCCCAGCTATTTGGTCATATTTTAGTGAAGGTTCATGTCAAATTTAGGTAAATAAAAAAAAAAAAAAATACTCTCCTCAATTTTCTTTCTTAAAGATACGATAAATCAAACGGGTTCTGAAGCTTCTCCTTCATACGTGACTTGGACCTTCGCATCGGACACGTCTTGCCTTAATCCAAGCGTGTGTTTGCTTCAGTCATCAGCGGCACAAAATACATCAGTCAGATAGGTGGAGACTAATCCCCGCTGCAGCTGAACGGGGATCATGAACGGATGGAGTTCCAAATAAAAACAACTTATCGGCTCTCTGACCGTCTCGACCCACTTCACCAACACGCCTCCTGTTCGTTCCTCAAGCCGCCCTGATCCGGCCACAAGACAGGAGGGGAGATTGTGTGCAGATTAAAGCGAGTGCTGGATGCAGAGAGGAAGGAGGGCTTTACGTTATACAGATTTGATTCGGGATTTTGGCTTTTAGTTCATGTCTACGAGTCATTTCATACTGAAAAACTGATAGTGATTTTTGAGGCATAGATTAATTTCACTGTTTTTACTGATTGTTGCTAACTTCTAAGACCTGACAGTAAACCTTCCTTCTGCTTTGAATTATAATTTTATATTTATTTCTTCTTTGCTCCTCAGTCTGTTTGACAGCTGCGGGGCTGCAGGAATGATAAGACTAAAAACGGCCATACACATAACAATACATGAATTTAATTAAAAAACATCGAATTAATCAGATCTTCCCGGGCACTTCATTATAAGCCTTTTAATTTCACTTTCACAGTCAGCTATTTCTTGCACATCCTAACATCATTGAGCAACTGCGATTACATGTTTAACTTCATTATAGTTTTTTTTTTTAAATTTATTTATTATAGTTTGCGGCTGGTTTGTGAAATATGTGCGGTCAGTGCACTCGTGTCCCTGTTTGTGATTGGTCAAATGCTACAAACACCTTTGATGTGAGCGCGCTCAGAGCCGAAAGCCCGAGTTAACGGAGAAAGCTGATGACCGGCGTCGTAGCACCGATCATCTCTGACCGAGTCTCCCCTCCGTTGGGCCGCTCGGACGCGGAAAAGACTGGATGTGTTGGACTCGTTTTGCAGTACAGGACCTCCGTCAGCGTCGGACTTCCACACGGAGAGCGCGTCTCTGGCCCCTCGGTGATATTTTGAGCACACCCACTTCGCAGTGTCAGGATTTCCCTTCAGCATTTTGACTTTGAAAATCAGGCCGAGATCAAAAAGCCCACAACGGCATGTGGTCGGAGGCGTCCGCGTTCCTTCGGCCATGTCGTGCATCCGCACACAAACCCGACAGAAAAGAGAGGATGCCGTGTTTTTGAACAACGTTGTGGATTAGGTTTTAATTCTGAAGTGTTTTGCGAATCTTCACAGATACAGCTTATTTTTTTTTTTTTTTAGTTTCACTCGTGATCCCCCTCACTGTACAAGGCTAGAAAAAGTTCACAGCAACAGCACACAAACATACAAAATAGTTTTTACCAAATTCCGTTGCGTAGTGTTTTTTTGTTTTGTTTTTTGTCTTCCTTCATAAATACATGAGGTCTAACCCTGGTACGATGCCCCGCCGTAGCAAAAAAACGGATTTCAAGTCAAATGTATACAATCTTATTTACACAAGGAACATTTGATCAAAGTGCATTGAAGAGAGAGTCCTGATTGACGGTCATGTCTCTGAGGGATGATGGGCAAATATATACATCGTTTACAAATACTGTAACATGGTGGTTTTTATGCAGCACAATAATAACATTAATAACAATAATAATAATAATAATAATAATAATAATAATAACATTGACTGAGAAAAACAGCTTTAAAGAATGCACTCCAGGAGGTACCAAAAGAAAACATACAATTAAACAACAAATAAAAAGAAAACTGAAATAATTTAGATATTACTGCCAAAAACATGGTAGAATAATATTCACATCTGAGCCTGTTAGATCAGAGAAAGCAAAATGACAACAAAAAATGAACTAATTTTCCCCCATGAACGCCTCACTTGTCAGTAACCTTTGACCCCCCCCCCCAGTCCCACATTGTGTTCAAACATTTTTGCTGTCGGGCCCTGAGAGCTCAGATCCAGTTTCCCGTCCAGCACACAGTTTGACCAGAGAAATGCAGCTTCCTCTGGGTTCCCAGTTCAGTCTGAGGACAGAAAGCCCCATAAGAGGCGATTCGATTGTAAAAATGCATCTCTAGTCTGTTGTGGAAAAAAAATCTGCGTGGACTCCTTTAAGAGGACGGGGCAAAGACATGACAGGAAGCCGTTTGTTGTCCAAAAATAACAACAACAAAAAAAAAGACAAAAATCCTCGACACTTTGGACGCGGAGTGAAATCATTTGTGACACATAATTCATTGAAGTATTCACATAATAAATAACATTTCCTCTTCACCACAGGTAATGACATAATGCACTTCAGAAGGCATGTGGTCGTACTGTAAGGGCTGCTGCTGCGGACAACCGTCGGTATGGTAACGAGGAGGCGCCACGCGACGCCACAGGCTGCCGTGAAAAAAACAAACAAAAAAAAAACAAGCCACCCCAACAGGATCAGGATATATCGTCCTCTGTGCTCACTATCGAAATCTGGAGAGAGAGAGAGAGAGAGAGAGAGAGAGAGAGAGAGAGAGAAGTGGGTGGGGGGAGGGGGGATTGGGCTTCATTAAATTTGGTTCCATCCGGCAGCTGAGATAAGTTAAACAAAGACTGAAGCAGAGCAGAGACTGTCCCAAGTGGGGAGAGAAAAAAAGAAAAAGAAAGCTACTTTAAAACTCAATTTCTCATGTTGCACGATCCTCGTTTAATTCATGAGCTATTGCTGCAACTATTTTCCTATTTCTGGCCTTTCCCCAGTCGGCGTGTGCGGAGAGACGTCCGCTGCAGCTGCGAGAGTGACGGCAGAGATTTGTCTCCATCTTGGCTCCGGTCCGGTTTAGGTTAATCTGTTTAGTCTGCGTACAGAAAGACGCGCTGTGCGGACGCCCGGCAGCTCTGAGGATTACCGCAGGCCGCCGGGTCGGGCGGAGAGCGCAGGTCATCAAACATGCTTTCTGCAGCCTCGTGTCAGGGTGAAATGATTTAAGCTGCATGACTGCTCAGACACTCCGCAGCAGCCCATTATTTTTTTATTATTTTGTATTATTTAGAGAGCGCTGCTGATGGAAGGTTTAATGGCATTTTCTAGGTCCTAGTTTGCATAAAGCTCACTGATAATTAACTGGGAGATAACCGCTTTTTTTTTTTTTTTCTCCACAGATCCTTTCTTACCCATGATGCCCTCTGCTTTGGCCCTGTTGACTCACCGCAGGGTAGGTGTGTCCCACGTTGGCGCCGTGCCGGGTGATGTCGATGTTGAGGTCTTCTTCTGTGGTCTTCAGGTACACCGGGTTGTCAAAGTTCATGCTCTTCTGGTTCCTCAGCTGCCAGTTCCTCCACATCAGGTAGCCGCCGGCTCCCGCCATCGCCAGCAGCACTGAGCACACACACACACACACAGAGAGAGACACACACACACAGAGACACACACGATTCACCAAGAAGTACAGACATCTCAATTCAGGGCAAAACCCGCTCATTTAAATGAACTTATAATATATATCTATATCGTATGATGAAAAAAAAAAAAAAAAATCAAATTAGTTTGTTTAACTTTAGACAGGAATCAGCCTCCTCATGTGTACGAGAGAGATTTGTACTCACGGACAGGCAGGATGGCCCAGGCAGCAGCAGAACCTCTGGCTGTGGAGTTCACCTGAATCGACGTGCTCACATTGGCTTCTGAAAAAAAAAAAAAAAAACAAAGCACAGGTCAACGCTTCAATCCCAACACATCGAACATTTAGAGTCGGGGTGATCGTGGTGGCAGCGACGAGCGAGTTGACGCGACTGAAAGAAGTCGGCTGAATGCTGAGACGGAGACTTCAGGACAAAGAGATGAAAACGGGGTTCGGTCACTTAAGACTGCAGAAATGTCCACTGCTTCGGTCCAGAGTGGTACACTCCAACATCTGACAGCCTTTTCCACGACGCGTTTATTTACTCGGTCAAGACGAAAGCACATTTTGGGAACCTCTTAACTTTTCCCCCTCGTGCTGTCATCGGGTCAAAAGTTGAATTTGTCCAAAACTCTGGTTTGTGACTAATTACTGGAACAAACAAACATCCTCAGCTAAACTTTGTGTTTAACTAGCAAACGCTCGCTCACACACACACACACACACACACACACACACACACACACACGATAGCTGCCAAACATTCGGAGCAACATCCCCTTCAGAGGACGTTCCGGTGCAGCGCAGTCTCTTAACTTTGATGTTTGAGCAGAGCGGATCATCGCGGACTGACACCTTTCACATCTCGTCCAACGGTAGTATTTAAAAGAAGTGAAGCTTCAGCATCAGTGTCGACACCCGGTAATTTCCCCAAGTAGTTTAAAAAAAAAAATTAAACAGGAGTTCATTTGCTGGAAACTATTTTGAGCAACGCTTCAGCAGAGCACCAAATATACAGCGAGTATTCCCAGCAGCAGAACGGTGTATGTGGAGCAGATTGGAAATAAACTCCAGCATGTGTGCTCATTGTGATGCAGGAACGTGTCGGAACATAAAACAACAGAGCTGTTTGTTAGTAAAAGAGATCTACAGCACAAAGGAAGAACGTGCAGCAGATCTGACGAGGATCAATTCACTTGGTTTTGCTCTTTTCAGCACTTGACAATAAGAAAAATACCATCAGACTTCTTAAGATTTAACATGTTTTTGTACCTTTTCATGTGATACTTCTTCCAGGACTGTATTTTTTTTTTTTAACCAAAAACAAAAGACCCTCTGTTATGACCCCCGGCTTCAAGATAACTTCTGTCTTTCCCGGAAAGCCGAGGTGCGTCACTGAAACATATGGTGTGAAGAAAATGAGTCAGAGTTGTCTGCTTCTCTTCTTGCACAATTTCATTTCTTAGGGGACGTCTGAAGGATTTGAATTAGACTCCGTTGGGGTGCATTAATAAAACAATCACGCTTTAATTATCGGGTTAGCTCCAACTTTAAGTGCACCTTGCACCGAGTGGCTTTGGGACACTTCATTGTTTCCGCCACCAGGTGCTGCTCTTGTGTTGTGCTTTGAGATGCTGACGTGAGCTCCAACAGTAACCCAGAAGCAGAACATCTAAAATGCACATCAGGGGCAGATCCTTCAAAAAACAACAACAACAACAACAACTGCACTACTGTTCAGCAGCGAACGCAGTCTCTTACTAACATCATGGCTTCAATAAAAGTCACGAGAACAAGCGCTGCAATTTAGAAGCAAACAGCAACTCGGCAGCGTTTTTCAAAGGATTAGAACAAAGTTACCGCGCTGACACTCGTGTCCAACACGTTTACTAATCACATTTGAAGTCTTGTGGATCTGAATCTATGTTTGTCTCAGGCACAGACATGAAGCGCATTCATACATTAGGCTCAAAATTTAAAAAAAAAATTTAAATAAAATAAATGTAGCAGACTGCCTGGTTTGATTCCGGAGGAGGAACAACTGTGAAACATTCAACAAAGACTCAAACTGCAACTGTTCACACAAAGCCTCTGGTCCATTGATCTGCACAACCAATAAACCCGGAGAGATTCAATCTTATGACAAACACGAGAAGGCAAAATAGGCAACACGTTGTTGCAGCCGAGATACAAAAAAGCAAATAAGCTGAGCAAAGAGACGAGTGAATCTAAATCTACTGACAACATAAGCAGTTATTGGAAATCTAAACAAGCATGCTAGAAAAGTGAAAAACAGACTTTAACAGCCAGTGATTTTCCAAGTTTGGACCAAAGTTAGACATAATAAATAAAAAGCTTTTCTCTCTTCCACTAAAGTTACAACTCGTCCAGTGAAAATAGATGTTTTCTATCCAACCCATTCTCCCTTTGGACCATTTTCTTCCTTTTGTTTCCAGACATTTGAAGCCCGAGAAGGGAAGGCCATTCATTCGATTTTTCTGAATAAGTTCTGCCCATCAATTTACTTGTGCCGATAAGTGTTTTCATTATGAGAGTGAAATCATTTTCACCATCGAACAAAAAAAAAAAAAGGATAAAAGCAGCCAGCATAGAATAACAGATGCAACATTTACCAGCGTGTCTGTTACAGGGAGCCGTGAATGACGCAGTGATTTCTCATCGAAATAGTGGCGTTGGCTACACTGAGCCCTTATTTCTATTTGGCTTAAATTTCTTTACAGTTTGAGGCGTCTGCCCCGTGAAAAGTCAATATAACAGCTCCTGTTTGCAGTGTGACTGTGCAGAAAACTATTCAGAAAACTATCAACTTAACAAGTTAGTGGAAAAAAAGAAAAAAAAAAGTCCTCTTATTTGGTTTTGATTTGAAAATTAACTTCTGGACTCAGAGCGGGCAGCCGAGATAAAAAAGACTCCTTAGATACCGCAGGCTACAAATAAACTGCCTTAAATTAGCTCTGTAATGCAGAGAAGCCTGAGAGCATCTGAATGGGCCTCATTACCAAATAAGAAACACCAAAGCACAGACAGATCGAGCTCAACAACAAAGACACATTCAACCCAGGATACTAAAGACCTCCACACAGCGTCGTGGACACCAGAATCAAACTTGCCATTAATTGGAGCATTTAGATGAACACAAAAAGCCGATTTAAGACAGATGTTCCCCAGTTAACAATTCAAAATACGCCTGAATCCACAATCAGGGAGGATAACAGGTTGTTTCATTTTTGAACAAAGTCCAACATGCTTTTAAAGCACAGTCACCATCCCAGAGACGAGCGCAGTGCAGGCGACGGCTGCTGGATTTACCTGCGGGCGGCTGTATTAGCGCTTTCCCATCATCCTTTGAGGGACCTCTGAAAGAAGGGTCTGTCACACAGAGAGAGAGAGAGAGAGAGCCAAGAGTCATACTTTTGACAACAGAAACATCAGAAGTTGCCCTATTTTTAAACCGCACACATGTAAAGTAGGCCTTGGTTGAATATAGACCAGATCTCAGGAGACGAAACTAGTAAATAAACGCTCGATAGATGAAAGCAGGATCCGCGTTAGTTCAGCGGGAAAGAAGCCGTTGCATCCGGTCGTGAAACCGTCACACAGAAACGGCAGCAGCGATGCCTCTTTACGAGCTTCACGCTTCTCCTTCTTTGACGTGACACCATTGAAGCGAGATGCACACAGAAGCTGGACGAGCGAGCGGCCGACGTCAAGCAGCGATGGAACAGATTCAAAAGCTGCGACGTGCTGCAAACTGGAGCGCCTGGGCAGCTACGAGCAGGAAGCACCTCTGCAGCAACGATAAAATCCTTAGAGCTGCGTCAATGTTGATTAGCAGAGAGGCAGCCGGCGTTCGGAGCTGGAAATGAATGCATGTCAATGCCGAACAAACCGATATGAAGCACAGTCAGACTGAAGCCGACTTCACCTACGAAAGAAAAACTACAGTTCTTTCTCATCCGTCACTGAAGTCCCTCAAACAAAAATGGTCAACACTAAAGTGGAATAAAATCAATGCAATCGTGCGTTGTTCTTCCTCGTCAAAACCTCACACCCACATTACCCACAATGCAACGCACACTGGACAGTTTCCTTGTGTGCGTTGCGCAAGTAGCAGCTACTGTAACCTCAAGCATCGCCTCAAGCAGAGTTGAGACGCGCTACAGCGGTCTGGTTAGATCACTTTTCATTTTCGCGCTACACCAGGTTTTGTTTTCTCGAACTTGCCTTTCACGTGTGCTGTAGCGGCAGAGCAGTTGAAGCCTTGGACTGAGAGAGAAAACAGTTTGAGGAACAATGACAAAACCAAATGCGGCCGCATTCCTGATGGCATCTATTTAAAAACGTGAAAAAAAAAAGGCTGTAAACGGCACACGTCACTAAATTTAAAACGGCCTCTACAAATGTCAAATTAGAAATTCCAGATGTCCACGGCACTCAAAGGGCTTGTGATTGTCTATTAGAGCTGTAAACTGTCTTTAAGACAGCAGACAATCACTGCACACTCAGGCTTGTTCAGACTGCAGGCCAATCAGATCTTCAGGACAGACTGTCCGCACTGTTATTTGCAAGGGAACAGATCGGATCTAGTGTGTCCAGACATCCCAAACTAATCTGCACGGGTTGCTGTGGTAACGGCGTACGTGCAGCTGCAGCACGGACTGTTAATTTCAGCTTCTGTCCGTGGACCATTGTTATCGTTGTGCACTACAGCGAGAAACTCTGCACTTTCTGTTAGCTCTGCTAGCGGTAGCAGAGATTCTGCTGACTCGGTCTCTGAAAATGACATCGTCACCGTGTGAGTGACGGCAGAAAGCCGATCCGAGCAAGCAGAGCGTCCGGGTCGAGACGCATCTGTAGAAATCCGATTGGAATCGAATTTCAAACCACCTCCAAATATGTAGTTGGGATCCGTATTGCACATTTTTAAAAAAAAATAAATATCACATTTCATGTGGTTTTCTGCTGTTCAGACTTTCAAAAATCAATCTGGATATGAAAAAAAGTCAGATTCGTGCCGGTCAGAAAGGCGGCAGGGTTAGAACCTCTCTGGTTCCCGCTTCTTTCCTTCACACAACCGACTTCCAAATGTGGGCGTCGTTATCGGAACTATAAAACGCTGCAACGAAACTACAAAGACAAACATAAGATACAAGATCGCAACACTGAATGTCAAACAACGCCGTTTACATTAAGACCTTCAAGACGGCAGAAAGATACATCTCAACATCTGTCATGGACTTAAAGGATTTGAACTTTATTACTGTACTTACCTCAGAACTTAACTTGGATACAACATCTTAAATCTTTAACAGAGTGTTTCATAGAAAGATAGGACCCACGATGATACCTCAGAAAACAAACTGTGGAACCAAGCCGTATCCCAGCAGAGTCAGAAAACCCCCGAAACGTGCTGCAATTCAGCCCGAGATCATTTAGCCTGAAGCAAAACACTCCCCGGTTGCCTGTAAAGGCGGTTATACGAATCCCTCCGCGCCAGTTTAAGGCTCAACCCTGAAAGTGAATAGCGTTGCTCATTACTTTCTCTCACTAACAAGATTAGAGCCGGTCAAAGCAGCGAACGCACAATGCTCCACAGTTCCTATTAAGTCCGGCGGCGACGGCTGTAAAACAGGATAAATATGTCAGCTGGTGGTTCGGCAAAGAGCGACGAGGCCTTTGGCTGCAGCCCAACTGCGAGGAAGGTGGAGGCGCATTCAGCGAGTGACAGGTATCCCTTTTCAACCCCTCCCACACCATTCTCACTTTTGTAACTCTACTAGAACGGAGACAGGCGTGTAAACACGGACGTAGAAACACGCACATAAAGACACTCCCAAGACAACCAAACACGCACACAAACACGCAGGAGCACCCGCTCGCACATACGTTTACACGGAGTCACATGCTCTGAACTACACACAGACACACAGACGGCAGTCTGGTTGCTACATTCAGTCATCTCCGTGGCTGTTAAGAGCAGCTCCAGATTTCCAAACAGCCTGTGAGGAGGTGAGTCGGGCTGCAGGGATGTTGACTACATCAAGGCCGTTACCTCCCGGTGCACCAGGCCGGCTGTAAAGTCTGACGCAGACAATTTCAACCGGTGCACACTGCATCTCATTCCGCTACCCGATCTTCTGGTTTCACACCCGTTCAAACAATCACACCCACTGCAGAAGAGTCTAAAGACATCGGTATGCCGCCTGCACTCCGACGGCGATGAACGGTTCATTTTCTCTCAGTTAGTATCGCTTGCTTTTGTCAACAACCAAACACAAAGGCAAGAACGTCTCTGAGGTGAGCCGGTCTGAAAGTGCGCACCACGATCTCCATACTGAAAGGATTACTCTGGATTTATTTCTTTTTTTAAACTGCCTTGAAGTGTCATACACAACAGCTACCAACACCTTTCCCTCCGGATGACCTTGGCCCCGACTATACTGACAGCTTACTCCTGGTAGAAGTCAATAAACCTCCGTTACTGGCACCTCACTTGGGAACGTCTACAATAACTAATGTACAGACATTGGAAAATGTGTCGGTACGAAACGATGCTTCACCCGTCCGGTGTTGAGATTCAAAGGTTTTCTCAAGTATTCTTCATGTCTCTGGTATGTCAGAATAAAAGGAAACAAAGTTTGAAAAGAGATAAATTTACCTTCAAAAAGACTGAATAACTGGATAATAGTGTTATTTCTTTAAATAGCATCACGCATGTCTTCTGTCTCGTAATCAGTTATTCTGCTTTTCTAAATGGAGAAAAGTGGTGACTCAGCTGTATGTTGTGATCACCAGACTGAACATGGACCAGAGAAAGCAAAGACAAACATGTAGCGGCTAGAAGACCATTTGTAAGTCGTTTGATGCTCGAACGACTACATTTGCAAATATAGACCAGTTTAAAAAGGTCCATGAAACTGTAGTCAAACTGCCGGGGTGCAGCAGCAAAGAGGAAAAAAAAAATCCACCCCGGATTAAACAGAAGGATGAAGGTGAAGAAAGAAAAGACCAAGTAAAACGTCCAAGTACATACGAGCTGCATTCTAAAGGTCTGAGTTCATCAGCGTTACATTGCAGTCCGTGTCGCTTTTTGAGCGCAACAGGATCCGTGGAAGGAAGACTCCACCGCTGGAAGAAAACCTTTTCAAAACTCCACTGGAATTCGCTACAATACACATTAATGAACCGCAACACTTTCTGGGAGGACTTCCTTTGGGAAAATGAGACAAAACGGGAGCTTTTTTGCCGAGTGACATCAGCTCTGTATTCACAAACAAAAATATTTTTTTTTTTAACAACTAAAAGCCACCCAGAATGACTAAAAAGCTGAACCATTCTGAAGTGGCCTTATAAACACGCTCTGGTCTGAATCCTATCAAACATCTATGGAGAGCTGAAACATGCAGCTGTTGCTGAGTCAGAGTGGATCAGACCTGCTGACAGCAGCACACGTCTCACTGAGCTGCAGAAATCATTTGTTTGCAGTTATTGCCTCTGAAGGTTGTGCAACAAAATAGTAGCTTAAGGGTCCCATCAATTTTGTCATTTATTTTATTATTTACAATATTCTGCCGAATTAAAACTCAAAAGCAAAGCCAGATTAATTCAAATGTTTAAAGCCAAACCACCAAAAAAAAAAAGTGAACGATATCTTTACAGTGGAGTTAGTGACAATACTTTGAATGGTAGAAAAACCCTGAGACTGTACAAAGTAATTGGTCAAATATAAGAACTGTAATTATGTTAGAGCATAAAAACAACACTACATTTGGTACAAATAAATATTAGCAGAAGTCACGACACATTTTGGTTGAACAAATGTTGAGGTGCTTTACGGAGCGAAATAAATACAACTTCCTGAAAACACTAAATTTCTGATTTAAAAAACAAACAAAAAAAACAACAACTTTTAAATATTTTCTTTACTTTCATTTATCCAGGGAAGTTTGACTAACAAGTAATATGTCCTTTTGTCAGGACTTTAACCTATAGTGAACAGCCCTGTAAACACCAACGTCTGTCAGCGAGTGAGGAATACATTTACAACCAGAGGTCGGCTGAAGGTCAAGACCCGCTATATCACTTCTTAAACTAAAAGCTCTCTGCGTTTCATATACGGTCCCGCCATACACTGGGACTTCACTTAGTCTTGTTTGAGAATGCCATAATCCCATTCACAGTAAAGTACGACAACCACAGTTTGATCTGCTGGCAACTGAGCAGAACCAGCAACTGGGGTCAAGGACACAACAGTGGAGTTGATGAGTGAAGGGGAAAAAAAAAAGAAGCTTGTTTCTCTGGTCTGAACCAAGCGAGCTTCTGCTCACTTCAACTTCCAAACAGAAACTCGTATCAAAGAGACACCCGACTTGTTCACAAATTCCACCGATACACACCACGAAACAGAAACGCACATGAAGAAGATGAAAATAGAGTAGAGCCGCAGAGATCATACAGAAGACGTCACTAAAAAGGACAGGCTGCAAAAACTGTCCAGACTCTCAGGCCTCACTTTAAAAAGAAAGAGAAAGTAGAGTGGAATCCTGAAGAAAAGTGAACAGGCTAACGAGGTAGACTTTAACTCTGGAGGACAGCGGTGCTGAGGGTTGTCAGGGAGATGTTCCAGTACTTTGTGTACACCAGTGTCTCGGTCTACAGCTCCAGTCCAATTAGGGGGAGTATGTGCACTGAATTCAGCTGTCAGGTTCCGATCTGACACCGCTTCGGTTTGAAAAGGCTAATCTGTGGGAGCCCAGAAAGGAGCTGGACTGCTCGAGACAAAAACAATTGTAAGGGAGAGGACAGCGTTTCCAAGCAACCTTTTCCCAGAAAAGAACAATGTGGAGGGCAGAGATGGAGTTTCATTTTCGTAAAAAAAAAGTAAATTCTAAGAACGAAACATTTTATTAGGAGCTACTAAATCAATAACATTCAATTACCTTGTAAACAAAGTCATTTGAAAGCAGGGAGTGAATGCAAACAGGCAAATTGGCGCAAACTGAAAACATTTACACTTCATTTACATAATTTAGATTGAACTTAAAGCTGTTTTGACTCCATTACGTCAAAGTACAGAGATAGAAGAGTTAAAGAGAAATTGACATTATAACAGTATAACTGGAGATCCTGGTGAGTTAAGGAACCAATAAAACACGAGGAGTTTCCCAAAGCTCCATTTCTTAGGTCTCCTCCTATCCTGCCCAACAGCTCAGGTTTTTTTTTTTTTCCAGATTCACAAAACAATATTATCAAGTGATTACGGTCCCCTATAATTATTAAACAAGAGTATAGTACGCATTCATTAACTGGATGGCATTTTGGCACTACTTGTCAATCAGGATCAAATTGAAAGAATTGTTTTCGGTGGCAAACAGGTGTGATCTAAAAGTCAGTGCTCACGTCAGACACCTCTGACCTCTCGCATTCATGTACTTTGACCCTTTTGAGCCACTATAAACACGACCCCTGCACTTGTTCAGCCTGGTGCAGAAGAATGTGACCCGTCTGCACGTAGACATGACCTCAACACCTCCGGGACAAACGGGAGTGCTGACTGTGAACCAGAGAAAATCTCTGCAATCAGGTTCCTAAATCTTGGTGACAAGTCTTCCCACGAGAGAGGAGGCTGGCAGCAGACTGCCCGTGGTTTTCAAATGACACATTTAATAAAATAAAAATCACATACGGGTGTTGTGCACATTTAGCTGTCACAGTCCACAGAATAAAAAAAAAAAAAAGGCAGCACAGACCAGGACTCGACCCAGCAGGCAAAACTGAACCGGAGGAGGGACCTCGGCAGCGACCAGCAGTAACTGGAAGAGGGATCGACCTCAGGAAGAGTTCAGCTGTCAGGACGACGCGACACTACAGAGACACTTTCAAAACGCAGGAGGAGGAGACGGCGCTGCGGCTGAGCTGTAAAGACGGACCGGGTTGAGAATTGCCAAAGGAGGCGCAGAAAAGCTTGGATCACAACACTAAGGGACTCGGCTACTGTTCAGCTGTCAGAGACTACGAATACAAGCAGACAGCTGCGCTCGCGGCTGGCATGGTTACGGGCAGAAGACGGGACTCGCAGAGGAAATGCTCACCAGAGGAACATTCCTGAGGAGCAGTGATTGCAGCCAGTTTAAACCACAGAATCAAACTGAATTCATTCCAATTCTTACGACGGATGGATTGAAGTGTTGAAGGGGATCACCTCGTCTTCAAGGAGAGCGTATTTCAGATGGCGCACTAAAAAGGCACGACGCAGCATTTGTGTGTCCAGTAATCAGCACAATGAGCAGCGACGTGTTCCATCCGTTTGGTAGTTCCACCTCTCCCGTTTTAAGCATCAGTGTGGTTTGTAATATTCCAGCTAAGAGCAGACAAATATGTGAGATCAGACCAAATCAACATGAAGCAAGAAGTTGGTTTTATATCTGGCAGCATGACAAGTTTTTGCTGCGTTTCAAATCTTGGTAATTTTAGAAAGCTTAAGCATAACGTTAACCAAACGCCATCAAACCCCGCATATCTCTAGACCCACTACACTGCACGATCCGGGATGAAATGAGAACTGAAACTGTCGCTTTTAGAAGAGAGATCACCATTTTAAGTGAGATGTACAGTTGGATAAATATTTTTTTTGTCTTCTTCTGTGTCAGCGAGTTTCTTTGAGTGTGAATAAGGTTTTTTTCTGTTTATGCAAATCTTCTAAAGTTTTGTTTATTTCAGTGTGTAACAACATGCTAGATCCGTTTTACATTGTCTGCATTGTATTTGTATATTTTAAATCATTCACTAAATCATTTGGTGATGCAACTTGGCCAGAAATTAGGAGCACTGGGTTTGCTGCAGCAGATCTCCCTGCTCATGCAGCAGAATGGTAATGAGAATATATACAAATATGAATCAATACTGAGAGAGCACGTTAGAATGATTACTTGTGCAGCCCACACTTTCCACAAAGATTTCATCTTGTAATATCAAAATAGACAAAACGGTCTTTGTACCATCTTTACGAGCCTCGCAGCCTATTTCACAGCAGTAATCAGAAAGCCACGCTCGCACTCAGATCACAGATGGTAAGTGTCCCACTTCACAAATGATTGCTGGAAGCAAATTTCTGATATATTTTTGAAGTCCTACAGGGGCTTCACGGGCTCATGCAGGAGTCATTAGTATGCATTCATTTTGATCTACAAACGCGTCGGAATTCATTTTGTAGCTCGCAACGTTTGGCGAAACGTCTTCTGGGTTTCAGGTGTAAAACGGCAACGGCAAAAAAAAACAAAAAACGATGCTCCGGCGGGTTGCCGTGACTCACCGGGTCGGCAGCGGAAGCCGTCGGTCGCCAGCTCCTGTCCCTCCGGACACACGCAGGTGTATTTGGGCGAGTGTTTGTTGATTAGCGGTGCAGGCAGACACATGTAGCTGCAGCCTCCGTTCGCTCCTTTCTCGGAGCACCAGTTAGTACCTGCACACAGGAGACACCTCAGATCAGTCGGCCTGATCTACAGAACGTCGGCGTAATAAAGTCGCATGAAACAACTGCTCTCATTAAAACTACATCCAATGAACTCTTGTAAAACTGGTGCAACAGCTTCATTAAAGATTACGGGAATGCTGGGAGGAGCCGACGTGCATGAAACCAGCTCAACCACCCTCGTGCGCTGTCAATTATATTCCCATTATAACGTGTACAGTGTGACTGGACTACCACGGGTTGGTAAACTATTTGATGACAATATTGTCAAAACTAAGTCTTCTCGCCGTTTGTCTGTAAAACCATCCGGACTCAAAGCTCGCTTGTTCAAGTTGCTTTCAACCATATCGCATGATCTTCATCAACGGGTGGAGTTTGCTCAGTTGGTGCGGACGTTTCCATTTCTTCTGAGGAATATTTTTCATTTTTGAATGCTGGTTTCACAGTTTAACTTAAATGATCTGATCAAAAAGCTTCTGGCGCGAGTTGGCAGAGATCGTATGTTGCCACCATTTCGTCGAAAGAGAAAGAAGCTAAGAATCGTCGACTCCTTCCTTCCACAAATCTGAACTAAATGCTGTCAGTAGGAAATAGACCGCTAGACAACTTCTGGCAGCGTGATGATCAGAATTGGTACTCCCCGTATCCTTTATAATGTGTAATTAAAGTCATTTTTTTCCTTCATTAGCCTTCATCCACCCGGAGAACACGCTCCCGTCTCGGGGTTGTTGTGATGATGTCGCCGAGCGAGCGGGACTCCGGCGAGCGAGTCAGTGAACGGCCCGACCATCTTTAATATCCATCGGTTCTTGACGGGTGCGCTTGTTTCCAACACCTTCACAGCAACTTGTTACCTGACAGCTGAATGAGCTCGTGGTACACGATGATGTCCTGCGGGTCATTCAGGTTGCTGGCCAGCGTCACCACGTCGGAGCCGGTGAACTTGTTTGCGCCAAAGATCGCTTCGTTTTCACCGTCGGTCCAGAAGACGCGATCCTGAATAATAAAGGACAAAAACATTTTTTACTCATTATATTTCTCATAACAGCTAAAAGCTTAATAAACTAAAATACTGACACAGTCTCCATAAAAGAGCATAACAGACAACACAAACTATCCAACACACGTCGTTTTAACATCTGTATTATCTTACCTAACAAAAGGAAAACAACAGAAGACATCTATTGATAAACTACATTTATAAAAAATTAATACCTTTGGTTGAACCACCCAAAGTTCGTTTAACCATAAAACGCAGAGTCGGTACAGTTGTCATGTTTTGGTTGCAAAAATAACGTATAAATAGTTAATTATATAGAATTTCTGTCATTTAACTAATGCTTGTACCATATCTGGATTAAGAAAATGATTTCTAATAACAATACCCTCAGATGCAACAATAACGTTTGTGTCGTTTCCAATAAAAACTATATTTCATAGATTCCAATCTTCAGAGCCAAATGTGTAACCCAATACGTGAAGAAGCCGCATCATAACACAACGTACAAATCCATGGATGAACACATCTGACGTCACAAATCCAACCATCTGTGGTGTTACTGCAGCGCTCTGCAGAGACCACCGGCCGAGGACACTTCTCTCTCTCCGAGGTTTCACCAACATCTGTATATCCGGCGTCGGCGGCTCGTGTTAACACGCTAACCCTGTTCTTCGCGTGTTTACATGAAAGGTGGATGAGGATTATTATTCCGATGAGGGCTGACAAACTTTCATAGACATGATTCGGACAACAACTAAACGTAGCTCGGACGGGAACGCTATGGGTCGTTACGTAAACCGCACGGAGCCCTGCGGTGTTCAAGTTACAGGAGCGGGCATCTTATGCACAGCGCCTCAATGAATACATGCATCATCTGTCTGAGTGCGAGCCAGTTAGCAGATGTGCGAGTGGGTGTCGGCGAAGGAGACGGCGAGAGCGCCGCATGTCCACGATTCTGTGATTCATGCGAGAGGGAGTCTAAAAATAGTACGCGAGGAGTGCAGCTTTTGAAACGGGAGATTCCAATTGTTGGTCTCCACAGAGACTGTAGTTCAGATGAGAGACGTGATCCACCGAGTCCGCTCCGAGTCCACCACTTCAATAGAGGAAAATAATGGTTCATTTCGGCCCGGCGTGGTGTAGAGATTTGAGGAAACGAGGAGTTGACTGGTGCGAGCTCACTGAATCATTTTAAAGTTAAAGTCTGACCGACGGTGAACAAGATGATCAACGGTAGCAGCTGTGTGCTTCCACGCCTTTCTCAAAGTTACCTTGTGGAGAAAATGATGAAACTTATTTTTGAAACGGAAATACTAACAGTGTCTCCTCACACTGTAACGTTACTGAAACATTATATATAAAGAACAAAAAAAAAATCCTTTTGTTGGACGGGCAGAAAGAAGCAAATTAGACAGTAAATACGGAGCACGACACAATGAAGGACATGAAGGGTATGATTACGGTTGCATTTGCTAGACAACAAAAGAGGAGGCGAAATCTAATTCTTGTGAAAGACTGGGACCAACACAGAAAAGTTGAAAAAAAAAAAAAAACAGAAAAAATACTAAACACTCCTGAGTTAAAATGGAGCATTATACTAGCTCCAGAATATGACTGTTCCAGCTCAAGGCTTCCTTTTCAACAAGGTTAGTTTATCATCCTGACACCGTGGTCTTAACAACCCTGATGCTGTAAATAATATGCAACAGATACCACACACTGATTTTATCTTCCAACTGTCGACACCAACTAATCGAGATTGGAAACGATTACGTACAAATTTATCTCGTACCTCAAAAACAGTGAGAGCGAAGGGATGAGCCAGGTAGTCTGAGGACTGGAGCACTTTCTTCCTGTTGTCCCCATTCAGATCGACGCTACAGAGCATGTGCAGCTTAGAGTCGACCCAGTACAGCCGACCTTTGATCAGATCTGAGAGCAAGAGTCAGTGTAGGTATTAAAAAAAAAAAAAAAATGAAATAAAAGAGGATAGAAGATGATGACAAGAGGTGAGAAATGAAAGAAAGAAATAACAGAAGCAAGGAGAATAATGGAAGAAGAAAAAGGAGAGTTGAAGGCAGAGAAAGGCCAGAAGATCGGCGGGAGAAAAATGAAGAAGATCAATACAACATGTCAATAACAAGACAAAATCAATGGCTTTTTCACAGTGTGGTGATGCAGCTCAGGAAGACGGAGACTGAACAAGGAGAACGTGCGATGACATGTTGCGTTCAGGTGCTGCGAAGGAACTTGGAGTCGGGGATCATTAGTCATTGATGCGTTGAGCAATTAGTCAATTATTCCACTGGTTAGTTAATCAACCAGTCATCTAACTGGCTCGTTGTTTTGAGTTCTTTTTAATAAAAAAAAAAATATTCCATCCGATTCGAGCATCCGATTCCATCTTCTGAAAGGTGAATATCTTCTGGTTTCTTTTAGTCCTACATGATGATAAACTGAACCTGCTTCGGTTGTGGACGAAACAAAAGGTTTTAGGCTGCACCTCGGGTTTTGGGAAAAACTGGTCTTCAGAAAAAAAGTAAATAATGATCACCAAAGAGCCAATAATATGTAATTAACAGATTGAATGATAATGAATAATCCTTTTGTAGCCCTAATGTACAGACACATGAAAAAGCTACTTTCTCAGAAAATATTGCCAGTTACATTTAAAAGCTTTTCATGTTCTCATTTCTGCTGAAATTTTTTTTATTTTAAATTGAAGTTTCATTTATTGAAGCTTCTGCAATGGACTTTATTTGATGGTGAATGACAAAATCTAAGCAGTGAAAAGAGTTGAAGAGCAAGTGTTAAAAAGATGAAGCAATACAAGTATCTACACATTTAAATGTCAGATTAAAGTGTGTTTTAGTCCAACAGCTAAAAATAAAAACAAAAAAGTGTTGAAAAACAAAAGCTTAATGGATGTGAAGAAAAATGTGCAGTGATGATGTGACAATGTAGAGCCGTGTGTGTGTGTGTGTGTGTGTGTGTGTGTGTGTGTCTGCGTGTACCCACCCAGTGTGATTCCATTTGGCCACTGGATGTCGGTCGCCACCAGAACCTGTCTGTCCGCTCCGTTCATACCAGACTTCTCAATCTTGGCTGGCTCGCCCCAGTCAGACCAATATAGAAACCTACAGAATCAACACGTACACGCACACGCACACGTACACGCACAGACACACACGCACCACATCAGTAAATGTACATTGTAGATCAGAGATCAAAGCTTTTCACTGGACATCAGAACACAAGCTTTCCACCCACCCAGACAGCGGATCCACAGCGATGGAGGCCGGTTCCTTGAGGCCTCTGTTGAACAGGATTTTCTGTTTGGTTCCATTGAAGTTGGCCACAGAAATGGATTTGGTGCCGAGATCCGACCAGTACAAGTTCTTATAGATCCAGTCCACTGCGATGCCAACAGGAGTCAGGACATTGTCTATCACTTTGTTGTGGGTCCCGACGTCCCCGCGTCTATCCAGCAAAGTGCTGACAAGACAAAAAACGGAGAAACTCGTACAAACATTGTTCCTCCATTACAGTTCATTAATAAGGCTTTTCTAAAACTTGGTATTGATAGCTCCATCAAATAAACATTTTAAATAATGCAAAGTCACCACAAACATTGCAAGATTTAAATCAACCAGCTAAGTATAATATTTATGTTACCATGGCCACATTAGTGAAAATTCCTGCTGCTTTATTTTACACAGAACAAAGCGAGGCCAAGTCTTCGGAGCCGGTCTCGTCAAGAAGAGCCAAAAAGTCAATTCAATCCACTTTGGTGATAAAACACCAGCATGGCTCCACATTATCGCTCACAGCTCAGGTTTCTGCAGTGATTGTAGTCTGAACACGCTGCTGGTTTTAAAGTTGGCTCAGCCAGTCTGAACAGTGGACCAATCAGCAATCAATGACAAACTCGGGTGTTTTGTTCCTAAAGGTTGTTAAAAGGGCTCTAATAGTTTCAAAATTAACTTGATGTGTAGGATGCAATGATTGCAAACACTTCCCGATGGATCGGAACCGGACCCACACTTTCATTTGAATGTGATAACACCAGACATCCATACTAAACACTGAACTTGAGGTTTAGGTTTCCCCCCATAGATGTTCAGTGTTCAAGGTAATTCAACTAGAAGTAATAGTATACGAGGCTATTGTGTTATATTATTGCTGCGCAGTATTATTGAAACCACACAGAGTCCGACAACCATCCCGAGTTGTTACACGTGGAGAAGCGTTTCTCATATTTCGGTTCCATCCAGATACTGTAGATACAGTTCAAATTCACTTTCTGCAGTCGTTTCCCAAAATTAAGACGTGCAGTTGTCATTTCACCGTTTCCGTACATCGAGTTATTTGGAGCAGCCCGCCCCAATATCAACATTGATTGCCACGTATTGATTTTCTATTTTCCTATTTAAAAAGGGTAAGCTCCCATTTAATTGTAGAGATATGAGCAGCGCATCGATTCGCTCAGACCCTCCTTACCACGCCATCATTCACAAACACATAAAAAGCATCCGAATTTTCCCTTCTCTTAATGCACACTGAATCAAAACAGAGAAGTTGCAGATTCAGGTCAGCATGTCGATGAGTCGGCGTTTCTGGCCGTGCAAGAAGGCCAAAAACTCTTAATGTAGTGCGCTTTAACTCGCTATGTATTTAATCAAATTGGCACAGTGAGATAAGATGTTCAGAAACGCACACAGACTGGGGAGAATCTTTCTCACCAGCGTTGACTGACAGATACCCAACGTGGGTCTTTTCCAGCTGTACTGACCATCCGAGTCAGTCGTGTGTGATCTACCTGTAAATGGCCTTCTGTCCCAGGTCGGCCCAGAAAATCATCTGCTGGCCAAAGTCGGCATCCAGAGCCACCGTGTTCCTCTGCTGCTCCACAATCTGGGTGTACTCCTTCCTCTCCAGACCCAGACGACGGATATCCCGGCGGTTAGTGAAGATCAGGCAGGGCTCCTTACCTGAGGACAGGAAAGAGTTCATTCAGAGACAGGAACTGAAGCTTTTCAACTCATTAAGACCGAATGGAAACCTTTGAATTACCCGTCTTATCCGTTTAAAAACAGTCAAAAAGGAGGGTTTACTTCACCCAGGACTTTTTTTTGAAGAAGAAGAAAAAAAAACAGTATGCTGGTGGTGTCAGTGCAATTTTGCATAGATGAAGATTATTATGGTCTGATAGATGTACGATACAAATAAATGCATCATAAATAAGGATTTATATGATTGTTGACCAAAAGCAACGCGCCGTCAGGCTGAAGGGTACAGAGATGGTCTTTGTCAACAAGCAGCACAATAACCTCTTCTTACTGCAGAACCACACAAACATCATGTGATCAGATTACAGGATGACAGAACCATCTCCAGAGCTTCCTGATCATATTTGAATGTTAGCATTAAAACGTAACGGGCAGTTCCCGCTGAAGTAGAAGCAGTGGTTTTGTCTTTATAAAGCCGTTTAAGGATTTGTAATTCTCGGGTTAAATGGGACTTTATTGTGTTGAGGCTGTCAAAAAGATATTTCCACCACACTAATTCATTATTGTGAACATTATTATGGGCTTTATTCACAATATGGGGTCATTAGCATTCATGGTCAGAGTCTTTACCTCTGAGCTACAGAGACAGCCCTTCATACCTTGTTCACGGCGGACACTAGATTTGCCACTGATGATATCTTTGTTCCATAAAACTAAACACCCTGAAACTATTAATGGAATGGAATCACTTTTATCATCAAAAACTAAACGAGCAGCCACGCTGTTTTCTGAGGAAAAAGGTCAGTTGTTGGCATTTTTCGCCACCGAACACAATCTCTCAAACGACTGCACTCTGGAAGAAATACTTTTCCAACAAACAAGAGAGATGGTCCTTTTTATAAAGTGTTGATCAAATGATGATCTTGAAGACAACATATTATGGACAGTGATTTGTTACATACTGAAAGTTATTTTGTGACAACATTTCCCTCATTATTTAGAAAAAGTCCTGAATTTTCAAGAGTATTGAGAGCAGCATTTAACACTTAATATTAACCCTAATAATCTGGCAACTAACACAATCAACAACAGCCCTGTGATACATGCTACGTTCATGAAAATCATGTTTCATTTTTGTTTAAAAAAAAAACCATTTTAATATTTAGTGTACCCACTAGTAGTAGTAGATAAATTAAGGATTTTAAAAAAAGAAAAGAACAAAGAATCAACCCCTCTGAGCAGAGAAGTGAAGAATCCTATTCATCATGGTGCATGGTTAATGCTGGGAGCTGCTGTTAGATTTCAGGCAGCTCTGTTGTGTAACCAGCTGTTTACTCACCAACAGCCTTGCAGACGCCGGTGGTCGGATCCATCTGGTAGCCGTTGTGGCATTCACACTTGTACCCTCCCTTCAGGTTGATGCAGATCTGACTGCAAATACCAGGGTTCAGACACTCATTGATGTCTGCGCAGCGAGAGAGAGAGAAGGGGGAGGGTGGGGGAGAGGAGTAATGAGGGGAGAGTGAAAAGAAACAGACAACAGCTGGTATCTGACATGTTTAATTAATCAAGTCTGCTTCATGCCTCCATTTGGATAATCAGACATTTCCACTCAGCTCTGCTACGAACAACAACAACCGTCTCATCGAAGGTTTTTCAGGAAACTCTGCCTTTCTTTTTGAATATTTTCCTCAAACATTCCCAGGATTGCTACAGCATGAGCCTTTACACTGGTGTGAGCTTGGGATACCACGAGCACACATTAACAGTAGCTATAATTAGCGTTGATGTTTGGCCAGAGCCCTCCATAAAAACAAGCCGCTCTCATCAGAAGTAAATGTACATTCTCAGGAGTTTAGTGGTGATTTTACATGTGGGAATAGATGAATTGCCTCTGTGCGCTCAGTGGGGCTCATTCCAGATGGGATTACACACATTTAACAATATATGAGCAGTGTTCGAGGCCAAGATTGGCTCAATAACAAAACCGCGTCGGATCAGTGCCTCCTGAACGTAACCAAGGGGATTCCTGCTTTAAGGGAAACAGATTACAACATACATTACACACTCAACCTTTCAGAGGCTAAAAATGCACACTGAACAGTTGAAACCAGCCTTAAAGCCCAACAACCAGCCTACTGTGTGTCTGGCCAACCCTGCAAAGTGATTTCCAAGCGATAGAAAGAGAAATTCATCTTTGAGAAGAAATTTACCCGGAACTTTAACACGGAACAAAGAGTCTCTCCGGTCTTTATCTTTTCTTTTCATACGACCCAGAAAAATAACCTGCCAAGGACATCCTGACTGGATCTATTTTCAGGGCTGTGATGTTTGAGGCCAACTTATCTCTGGGCCACTTTACATGTCAACTTGGAACAAAACAACTAAGTGAAATTCACAACTGCAACCATTATGCTCTACAAAATGATCTGAATCAGATCTGAATCTACACAAGGCTTGCATTTAAAGAAATATTGGAAAAATGTTCAGGTTGAACTGACTAAACTGGGACAATAAGGCAAATGGCAATAATGAAAAACCTACAGGAAACACAAAAAAACATCTTACACAACAGAAATTGACACAGCTCAACAATCCAACTATGCTTCTTTAAAACTGAAATTAATAAATCCATTACCAAAGTTAAAATCGATTCTTCTTAAAAAAACGAAAAAAACAACAACAGGTGAGTGTCAGATGTAAACACAGAAGGCAAGTTGGTCCACTTGGTGCCGGCCAAGAGACCCAATTATTTTCCGTTGAGTTGGTCCTGTTGTGTTGCTGGGTGTGTTCATACGTCGACCACCCAAATGGTTCCGAGTGGACTCAAACGGCTTTATAATATTAAGGGTACGGCAGACTAGTGGTTGCAGATTCTGTTTTTTTTTTTGCCGTTAGTCTGGAAACTGCCGGGTTTTTTTTTTATTAACGTTTACTCATCAGTTCTGAAGGGCGGACCAATCGTTAACCAGCGTGGGTGGCAGTAATGACATTGAAGTCAAGCGGGTTTTTTTTTTTCCTGTAAATGTAGATTCAGCAGTGTTTCAGAACATTTAAAATTAACCCAAAGTCTAGCTACTTTCTTCTTGAGAAACATGTTCCATTCATTCCACGTGGAGCTGGATGGTGAGTTACTTTCATGTGTAACGCTAAATAATGCAGTGTTTTGATGAAAATGTCTTTAAATATTTATCCTGGCTGTCTGCAGCGTGATGTAAAGATCTGGTACCTCCGCAGGTCTTGTGGTCGATGAGCTGGAGTCCAGGCGTGCAGTCGCACTCGAAGCCGATCACCATGTCTTTGCAGATGTGGGAGCAGCCGCCGTTGTTCAGGAGACACTCGTTTAGATCTGAAACATGAAACGGGGAACACGGCACATCATACAAACACAGCAGTAACCAAATTCCTTACAATTGAATTTGAATCTTGTTGCACATTCTATATGGTTTATTTCTGGTCAACTTATTGACTAATATTTCCCATCTGAATCATACTCCTACATAAAAAGTGTTCTCACTCAGTTTTTGATCAATGAATCTGGATTCTTTTTTTCTTTTTTCTACATGCTATCTTTTTGCCTGTCTGAACTGCATTACAATTCATGCTCTGATGTTTAGTATTCTGATTGTGGAAAGCATAATAAATCACTTTTGTCTCAATTCTTTGATCCATGAAAGAGAATTATTTAAGACTCAAGTGAAGGATGCATGAAAGATGCTCAAGCTAAAGTAAAAATCCACACGTTATCAGCACAAATCACCGTCCAGCGGAGAGACAGTCCTGACCCTGTTTGGCCACACTAACTCTCCTGGACATCGTTCATGTGAGCTTCACTAAAAGCATCAACGTGATGGCGACTGTTCAGACATCTCGGGTCTGGACGGGTCTTCCTGCTCTGCTTAAAGTATCAACATCACAAGCTGCAAATTCAAACACTCAAGAGTTGGCACTGCACAAGCCACAAGGCTTTATGACAAGAGACGTTTTATATAACAAACTGTGGGCTGATCACAGCTGAAACTACTGAATCATTCATATTTACACCGATTCTAATATAATATGAATATATGAAAATGAAACGGGATGATTCATTGTCATGTGTTCTGGCACCTGATGGATTTACATCATCCACACAAACCCAAATTCAAAAAAATTCAGTTATTTCCACCAGCAGAATATTTGTATACACTTTATTAATCCCAGAAATTTCCCCTCGGGGATTAATAAAGTGTATACAAGTGTATACAAATATTCTGCTGGTGGAAATAACTGAATTTTTGTCGAGCTCTGATTTTCACAGACCAAATAAACTCCGTAATTGTCAATAATGACTTTGATATTCAAGATTTCGACAGATTATTACCGACGTTAGAGGAGCATTTGTTTCGTTTTGACTCACTGCATTCTTTGATGGGTTCGTCGCTCCAGTCGGGACAGTCTCGGGCCTTGTTGCACACTTTGCTCATCTCGATGCACTCCCCACTGCGACACTTGAACTTCTCCGGCCCGTTACACTGAGTCACTGAGGAGAGAGACGGCAAATGTTACCTCCCAAAGGGCATTGCCATGGAGGAGTCTTCATCATCTACAAACCAAGAATATTCAACCAACATGCATGACTAAATCTCAGGATGTAGCTTTACTCTCTAAAGCTCTGCTCTGAGCCCGGCTAGCCGTTTCCCTGTGTGCAGTTTTTTTTTGAGGAGTTGGGTAAATAAGGACGCGTCTAAAGATCAGTCTATTCGTGGAAGAACTCTTGACTTTTCAACCTTCTTCTAGATTAACTTCAGCAAGCGAGACAGCAGACGATCTCCAGGCTGCAACGTTTGAGACGAGTTGCTTTAACTAAGAAACGCATCACGGTGTTTTGGTTCCATGATGCCATTTCTTTCAGATAATCAGCAGTTCAAGCACTTCTCAGTCCTTAAAGGAACATCGAAACGTTCAGATTGGGTTTTAACGGCAAGTCAATAAAACGGAAGCTCAATATTCAAAACAATTTTTTTCAGCCGTCTATAAGAATCTGCGATGCAGTCAAAAGCAAAAACACAGTCAAGGAAAGAAGATGACTTGGAGCTTGTTTTTCGTTTGTTAAATGCATCTTCTAGATGAGCGAACAAAAATCAAACAAGGCATTAATACACCCCAGAGCGCGCGCGCACACACACACCTTTTGTACTTAAACCCAACCTGAGGTGGCTATTAAAAGTGGTTCTCTTTGTAACAACACATCTAGAACATATGGCAAGACTAACATATGCCCACAGCATCAACACACACCTGCCTGAAAAAGCCCGAGGTGAAAATATAAACTCGTACATCTGAAGGAAAAAAAACAACAACATTCATTTGTACACGCAGACGGCACGTACTGTTTTTGCAGTTGGTTTCGTCTGATCCGTCTGCGCAGTCTCGGAGGCCGTTACACTGTCTGCTGCCCAAGATACAGTTTCCATCATCACATTTGAACTGATCCGGCCCACAGGTACGAACAGCTGCAGAGGGCACACAGACACGATTAAGCAATGAATCTTTTGACAAGAAATTGGTCAAATCATTGGTTAATCATTTTAAAAAATAATTTCTTTAGCAAAACTGGATAAAATATTAGGTTATGAATCTCTTTTTCTGTCTGAACTACAAAGTAAAAAAAAAAAAAACATTTAGCATATTTGTATAAACTTGATGAGACACTTTTTTTATAGGATTCATTTAGAGAGCAGTCAGGTAATCAACGTTGACATTTATAACAAAAGTATGTCCGAAAATAATATCAGTCTAAATTTTGATATGATATGAAAAAAAAAATATCATTGTGACAACATCATACCTTGACACAGCGTAATGGTGTGAATTTCTATTTAGTTTCTTCTGAACTGTCAAAGTTTATGATAACAAGATTATAAGACTTATTTTGTTGCAGTTGTTTGTTTGAAAGTAATAAAATATTCTCAGTATTTTGTCATACCATGAAGAATTTCATAGTGAAAATATTTTAGGGCCATAACTTAAGATAAACACTTTTTCCATGCAATACAGACACACCAAGAAAAAAAAAAACCTAAATGCCAAAAAGACCAAACATTGTCAACTACGGATATGATGAGGAGCAGAATGATATTATACTATTAAATCATAAACTATTGACGAGTTGACAATTACCACCTGTAAGAAAAACAGCCATCTGTTTGCTGCCGTGACCAACAACCTTGTACTCCTGTTGAAATGCTTCATTTTTTGTTTTTAAAAATGTATGAATGGCTGCTGGCGTGTGCACATACGACAGTTGGCTTCGTCGCTGCCGTCCTTGCAGTCGGGGTCTCCGTCACACCTCCACTTCTTGTGAATGCATTCTCCCGAGCGACACTGCATCTCGCTGTTGGAACACTTGGCTGGTGGAGTCGGGTGACGGCCGCATCGAGACGGCGACTCGTCCGACTGGTCCTGTAGGGGAGAGACACGTTTTACACGGCAATACCTAGTTTCTACGGAACTGAATTAGTTTGGCCTCCTCTGAATTTTTTTTTTTTAACATATATTGTATGCACACGTTCACAAAACGGGTTCAGTTTTTGATTAAACAAATGATCTAATGAGTAAACTAGAAGGCTTTAGAAGTGCAGAGAAGCAGATTCTGTGACGGCGGAGACCGTCGGACCGTTTCCCAGACTGCTGCCTGGAGCTGCTCTTCAGACCTTCCCATTAAACTCTTGGCAAGAATATGTTTTTACAAATGTGTCAAACTATTGTTTTAGAGGGAATTTGGAAAACCTGATAATACTCATGTTTTGCACATTTTTGTCTGTTGATCAAGATGTTTTGCAACACACCTGCTTTGTAGAGACAAAACACAGTGAGAGCTTATTAAAAGTAGTTTTGAGTAAAATTACAGAAAGCACATTGGTATTAACTTCTAAAATACACACAAGATTCCAGAATAAAACAAATGTGTCTGCCAACAAGTTGACCAGTGCATCTGCTATGTAATGTCCTTAAAAAGAAAACCGAGGGGACTAAATGGTGTGTTAAACTTTAGGTCAAATTCAAAGATAAGAGTTTGAGATGTTTTTTTTTTTTTTAAATTAATTTTTTTAAGTTTTACATAGCTTGGTTTTGTCCATACAGGTTTTCTGGGTCAGGCGCAGAGTTAAATGTCATGAATCGTCAGAACGGAATAAAGCCCATATCAACATCTGGCTTGACAAATGTAAGCGTTTACTTTGTGATCTTTATAGTACCACATCAGACATTCAAGAGTTTCCCAGGCTTGAGACAAACATCAGCCACTGACAGACAGCCTTGACAAATTAAGGCCCCGCCCACACTGCCTGATTGGCAGGTGATCTGAGGGACATGCTGGCCAGATAACGCGTAGCTGGAAGCATTTTACACTCGCCAGGCGATTAGCTCATTAATCACTATTAAAACGGGTCAATCAGATGGAAGGGGATCAAGAAGAGCAGCATGAAGGAGTTTCTCACACTTTCATCATCTCAAAGTCACTGACTCATGTGGGAAGAGATTAACGGGGAGGGAGAATGCGTGTTGTGTGCTGCAGCTGCTCCATAACACTCGTGCAGGGCTGCTGGGGGCTGAGAAAGCATGAGAGAGAATTCCAATGACCGACTCATTGAAAGGAGCTTTTTAAATATTTGTGGGTGCGAGTGTTTGCGTCCGTCGGGGACGTGAGCGATGAATACAAACAGCCAATTAGCAGCTGCGCAGCAAACGGGTGACTCGGATGAACTCGTTCTGCCGCGTGTGAAAACGTGTTGGGGGTGTCAAACTCTGTTTGCGTGTGATCTTGCGTGTGCATACAAAGGCAGGTCAATAACCACTGTGGGAGAAGTGAACTTGCAAATGCAGCGTGTGCGTGCAGAGGTCGTACTGGTCCGTTCATTATAGTGAGAATAAATCTGCTTAGACAATAAGATGGAGTATTTTTTCGCGATAAAAAGGAAGAATTTAAAGCAACGAGACCGTGTAACTGAACAAGTTCCTTGAAGATCTACAGATGTTAAAAAAAAAAAAAACAATCTCCGTTTCATCATTTTGTATGTTATGTCATAATCTCATGGCCATGTAAATCCCTGTATTCTTCAATAGAAGCTATGTAAACGCTCTGTTGAGTATTTTTGGATTATTTATGGATGACGTCACTGCTGGTTGCCGCTTGGTACCAACACACCCCAAATGTTGGATTAATGAATTTGATCAATTTCCATCTGCTTTCTTCAACTGCAACTAGATTATTTCTGACTGGAGGTGAATGGATTTAGTGTTTGGTGTTACCGATATTACAAAGAAGCACATATCGCACTCGTCACATTTACGCCTTTAACACAAACCGACCAGAACTAGATGCGTCTTCGATGCTTTCTCAGCGGTTCTGATGGTTTGAAAGATGTTAATGTAGTAATTACTAATGTTTGGGCATCCAGGCTGGCCACGGGCCCGGTTTACTGCTGAGGACGCTCTGGGGAGTTTTGGAGTGGAGAGGTGGACTACTTGGAGTTACAGTGATTCATGTCTGACATTAAATATAAAGAGGATGAGTGAACTTGCGTGTCTTACAACAGCTCATTAACATTTATCCGCATCTTCGTGCCATGAAACTCTCATTTAATTTGCGATATAAACCTGCTTCCATTAATACTGTATGACTGAGGTAAGAGCGTGTATCATTAAGACCGCAACTGGGCCTCGTAAAGTCAGTGTCAACAACGTGCTCCCGCTGCCACTACACCGACTGAGAAAGAAAGCGACTTTCCTTTTAGCACACAACCTGTAACGTGCTTTTCAGAACGCGTGTTTATTTAGCTCGGTTCGGTGCAGAAGTTCGTGCGTGGCATCGCTTTGCGTCCGTCTTACCTGGCAGTCGACGTCGTCGTCACACACCCAGCTGGCCGGGATGCACGAGGAGTTTCCGCACTGAAACTCGCTGGGACCGCAGCTGGAAGGAGCACACTCCACCTCGTCCGACCCGTCGCCGCAGTCGTCCTCGCCGTTACACACGAAGTTGCGCGAGATGCAGCGGCTGCTGGCGCACGTGAACTCGTTTGGGGCGCAGGTGACGTTACCTGGAGGGCGGTCGAAGCTCAGTCAGTCAAACAACGGTTTCCTTTCATTCAGATCTGATCGTATTCAATTATCATCGTGTCCTGAGGAACATCATCTCTAAAACGGGGCTTCCCTGGATGAGTAGCAGCACACGAGTGCGAGATCACCACTCAGCGCCGAGCTGCGGCTGAAGCGGCGCATGTTTCTGTTGGATAGTGAAGATGGAGGAACATGTTCAGCATTTCCCAATCTGATGAATGAATCATGTTTGCGGTCTGTCAAGAGAGCGCTGCCTGAATCCAGAGTGCCTACTGTAAAGTTTGGCAGAGGAAGAATAATAACCTGGGGCTGGTTTTCATGGTTCAATCTTAATGTTGCATGTACGATGATATTAAAAGACTTGCGCTTCCGGTTTTTTGGCAACCGTTCGGAGAAGACCTTTTCCTGTTTCAACTTCACAATGTTCCCATGTACGAGGCCAGCTCCATGAAGACACTGTGGAAGAATATAACTGACCTGCAGAGTCATGACAACCACATTCAACACGGCTGGGATGAACTCGGTGGCTGCAATCAAATCTTCACCAACCGACTTCCATCAACAACCTCGCTAAATGCCAACGTGGCTGAAACGGAGCAAATCTCAGAACCAGAGCCTGAACGCTGAAGTTCTCCTGAGTGGACGGCGGTACAGCAGAACATTAAGTGCAGTTTTGTCACCAAAATGCATCTTGTGTGTCCTTGAGGTCTGACAGATGTGTCTCTGTTGCAGCATACAGCATATTGGCAGCTGTACATGTGTGAAATATGTGACACCACGGGCCACCATGTTTTCTAGTGTCCACTTATTTTGCCCAGTGTGAACATTCAGCGGCGTATCACTGCACTTTACAAATAATTGTCACACCAGATATAATGACTATTACTGGACCGTGTTTGCGCTTCTCCGCTTTCCCTAATGAACCTCGGTGTTGGTGAAGGGGAGGCGGTGGAGGCACTTGAGGGATGAGAGAACGACACTCTGATCTGATTTACGCGGCGCTGTCGCAGCTCGCTGCTTAAACACGTGCGTCACACCACGCTGCAGTAAATCATCTTGGCGCACAGTTCAAGGACCACGGGGGGTGCAGACCTAATGTAAACAAACGATTAACGAGTGCCTCCTTGTTTTCAGCAGCTGATTGGACTGAACGGCATTTTCAGCCCGAGTAGATGGTTTAAACGAGTCACGACTGCCGCTACACGCAGTGATGCACACACTTCGTCCGTATTATCGGTACGAGTGCCGATACGCGCATTCATTCAAATTCTCCACCATTTATCATTTGTTAACTGACTCAGTTTGTTCTGCTGGTAATGTTGTGCTCAACTTAAAACTACAGGGTTGTTTTTTTGTTTTCCCCTTCATTAAAATGTACCAGCATGCTTCAGGCTGCTTTGCCGTCAGCTCCAGTTATCTATGCATGTCCAGGCAGAGCTGTTGGTGCGTTTATGTTGCACAGTGTTTGTGACAAACAGCGGAAGGATGAGAAGTAATTGATACAGGCATTTATTCTATACTTTAATAAGTACAGGAAAGCAGCTGTTGCACATAATAAACGGTACTTAAATCAGCAGTGCTCAGAGCACTTGAGAAAAAATTGCATTGTCGAGCCTGTAAGAGGCACAAAAGTCTTCATTTCATTTATACAATAGTTGTCCTCCCTTTCACAACCGTATTGAGGCAGGAGAGCAAACAGCACAGCTGCAGCCTTCAGAATGATTTCATCTGACACTCATTGAGTCCAGGACAGGATTTTTGCAGCTCTCAGCAGCCCTTAATCCCTGCAGCCAATAGACAGGTCAATTGTTTAGCAGTGTTTTCAGCCAATCCATGTGAACTCGAGGCCAGGAAGTATCTCGTGACCACACAAACATGATATTGGGCATTTGCCTTCAAGTGCTCATCAATCAATGGCACACAATCATGATCTGGACAAATGAGAAGGCCACTGCTCGACCAGTCGATAATGACATAAACCAGCTGTCCTTGAAGGCAGCCTGGAGATACTTTAAAACCCCGAATACTGATATGACAAAATACTGAAAGATATTTCATTATTAACTGAAATTACATACAATTCGAACAAAACAAGTGTTATGAAATTGGATGTTAGCAGAAACGTAACATTACGCCTTCAAATAGCAAAAACTAAACAGAAACGAGCTCCATTTTTAAGTTTGTACAGTAAACAGCAGTTAGTCAGTGAGATTCAGATACGTGAGGATTTAAGGATTTAGGGGTGCAGGACCACTGCTGCTCTCCCAGGATGACGACCATGATCAGCTGCAGAGCTTCTAATTACTTCCTCCACACTGTCGGCAGATTCAACGACTTTTTGGCCTTAAATGTCAGCATCGACTTTTGCCCATTAATAAATTAGTTCTTGGCTTTTATTGCACTTTTATTTCATAATGAGTCGAGCCGTTTGGCCCAGCTGCTTCACCCGGTGTGTGCAGAACTCCATTAAGTGGAGGTGGAGCTCTCCGGTGTAAAACAAGAGGACCGCAGATGGGAAGGAGCACGAATGTCAATCAATCTTGCACAGAGCTGAAACCCTGTAGAACACAGCGGCTTTCAGCCACGCTTTTGCAGTCGTGTCATACAGGTACCTGCTTATCAGTACGACGTCTTTAAGTCAACAGGATGGATTATTGCCATTATCGTGATATGAATTTATTTTTCTAGCACATTAAAAATGATACCGATATTATTGTGACTGATACGATCGTTGGACCGTTTGTGAAGGTGAAAGTTCAGCCTGGTCTTCAGGTGCTCTGATATACACAGCTTCAGTAAATGTTCTGCGAATCCAACAAGAGGTCAATCAGGAGGAAAGAAAGACGTGCCGCCGGGGATTCAAACTGAACCTTTCCCCTTCATACTTTCTCTTCTATATGCAGAAACAATGTTTGAGTTCAGGCATTGATTGATTTTAAGGGTTAACAACTTGCTGGTGGATGCTGCAAGCAAACGATGCTGAAGCAAACATGTGGACAAATAAGACTTCCACTTACCACAGTTGACCTCGTCCTCTCCGTTGTCGCAGTCCTTCTCTCCGTCACACTTCCAGAAGATGGGGATACACTGGGTGGAGCCGGCGCCGCAGCTGAACTCGTTCACACGGCACGTCCTCATGTCTGCATGGACGCAAACAAAAACGCATCGTTAGCCGTTTGGTGGAGTTTTATATTTTTTTTTCCGATTAAAACAAAATCTCGTGGTGCGCTGGACAAAACAAAATCAACAGAAAGAGAAATGTAATTTTCTTATCACACTATGTGAACTTTACGTTTGAGGCATTACTCAGGCAAAAGGAAAGATTCATTACACGGTTCGTTGGGTTCTCTCCTCTACTTGCCTGAGAAGATGTAAGACGTGGCAGGTTAGTGGAGGAAGAAGGGTTAATTCTCTATTGCTACATAACACAGGATGTTCCCAGCGAAACAAAAAAACAAAAAGTCTTTGGCAGGAATTATTCACTCAAATTCACATTAAAATTAGTCTCTGCCGTGTCCTTTTGTGTCAGTGAACCATTTAAGTCTAACGGAGTTTAAAGCACCAAGTTCAGCGTATCAGTCAGAAAACAAATGCAGCTGACTTGTACTTCAGTTTAAAATTCAAGCTTTTAGTTGTCATTACCATTTCCACCAAAGTAAAACTTGTTTTCACATGTTTTTCAATTACAAATATCAGACACAAGCCTGCTACACTCAATTACAAATGCCTCATAATATATATATTTCGATCCATCATTATGATGTTTAGTGTTATAACAGGGGAAACGCACACAGGACAACCAAATCTGATTTCTGTAACAATGTTGTTCTTTCAAAATGAAAATGCAAGTAGGTTTCCTGCTGACATTTGAGCAGCATTAGTTCCAGTCGATATCAATTTCAATAATTTGTCCACATCTGTCCTGTAATAATGTAAATCAACATTGTTTGTTTCTTCATGTTCTGACTTTCATTTCAGCAAAATGTTATTATTGTCCTTAATGCTATTTTGAGTGTTTTTGGAGCAGTTGGTAAACTAGTCCTTTAAAAAACCCTGACAGTTGAAAAGATAAATCCATAAAGGATGGAGCTCAGACACTTTATTTGAGACGAGTACACGGTAGATTCTTTTACTTCTCTTCTGCACTTCTTCAGTTCAAGCTGAACTGAAGAACATATTTCATTGGTTCCTTTTTTTCTTAGTCTTATTTGCTTGTTAATTCAAAAGGCAGCAACTGACAGAAAGGTATATCTTATAAGGACATAATATTGGGTTAAGATCAGGTTAAGATCCTCCTGCATTATTAGGAACCACTTGTCCCACTCGGCATACATCTTCAGCCAACAGCACTTGTTTCCATACAAACAGCAGCTCCAAGATGTGGTTTGTCTCTTATCCGTGCGATCCTCTGCTGTGGAGGCAGATAACAAGCAGCGCGCCACGTAAAACTGCCTGTGTGGTGATAAGAGCTGCTCAGTGGAGCAGTAGATGACGGTGAATTGAAAAGTGGCTCCTACAGATGTATGAATTATTGACTGTGAGAATTGTAGTTTTGCTGATAAGCCAGGGGAAGATATGCTGCCGCATTTCTGAATCCAGTTCGGCGTTTTAGTCTCTCGACAACCAACTCAAAGTACAATAACACGCACTGGTTTCCCTGTAGAAGTCTTATGGTGCCAGTTTCCTGCACTGATAATGTTACAGATGCAGCAAGAACATTTTACTGTGACGCAACTATGTGAAGCTGTGTAAACTGAACCCAGATGGTGAACTCAAACCCAGACAGAGACTGCACTACTGACAGATTTCCTGGTTATGTTCTTACTAATCACTCAGACTGAAGATTACTTCCTTACTAGAAAGCAAAAAAACAACAACAGACAAATACAACAACAGTACAAGACACACACACAGAGAGAGAGAGACACACACACAGAGAGAGAGAGAGACACACACACACACACAGAGAGAGAGAGAGAGACACACACACACACACACACACACACACACACACAGAGAGAGAGACACACACACAGAGAGAGAGAGACAGAGACACACACACACAGAGAGAGAGAGAGACAGAGACACACACACACACACACACACACACACACACTGCTGCCAAGTCATGTGTAACAGCTGGTCAAACAGCACAGTGATATAATAGTTATAGTAGCTTGGCTGACCGGCACGTACACACAAACGTTTGCGTCTCTCTTCGTGCGGCCACATACTGCAGATGACATATTGCATCTACTTGCCCTTTAACCATCACAACTAATAACCCAAACTTAGTTCTGAGCTTAACTCTCAGATCAAGTCTTAACCCTCAACGTTGCCATTCAAAGTTGTTGGGACCCTAAATGTCCTTCACAACAGGGGTTTGAGCCAAAAATGCTCCACATAAATATAGAAAGACACGCGCACACATCAAACAGGAGCGCCGTTCAGGACCTTTCGTTGACCAACTCACTTTTTCAACTGGGAACATGAACTCCACTGATGTCAGAAAGCTTTCAGACAGTCACATTTTCAGCAGGTAACTTCAGTAATGTAGAATTTGTGGCATGGAACATTCCACCAGACATAAATGTAAAAGGGGACCAAGAAAATTGTAATCTTATTTACATCGTGGATATTTTAGCATTATTTTGATATAACTAGAAAATTTCAGTTATAGTTTAGGAACGGTGAAACGCTACCGTTCATTCATACCACCTGTGAAGTCATATTGTGCAGTTAATCAAAGGCTTAACTGACCGAGTAGCAGCGTAGGTAGTCGGGCAAGACTTGCGTGACGAAGGGTGCGTCACCAATAGACTGAATATAAAAGTGCTCGTAGCTTCCAGCAGCAAAAAAAATTAGGCCAATGCAGAAGTGCCTTAAACTGCAATACCACTAGAGGTTGGCTCCAAAAAGCTAGTTTCCATAGACCGACATTCAATTCCTCTCATAAAATTCTCAGTCAATAAACATATTCCACAAGTTTTCTGTACGCCATTGGCTAAATTCACTCATCCAGATTAGTGTCCATCTGAAAATAAGGCTGGCATTTCTTTTTTTCTTTTTTTTAAGGGGGGGGCTGTTTGATTGACAGGCCTGTGGTACAGTCAGGTTACAGCTATCGGTGGGCGGGACGCAGCATCGGTAAGTGTGCAATCAGATGGGGTCAGATCCCAGCTCACCCGAATATAGTCGCTACCGGCTTCAAACTAGCAAGATGGCGCTGGCCAAATTCCGAACGCGAGGCTTCATAACGAACGTTCGCAAACCAAACGGGTGACGTCACTGTTGGTTGCAGTTTTGTATCACCCAAAGAAGTTTCTCTATAACATTTAGAGCCAACACGTACCAGGATGACCAATAAACAGAAAACTATTCTACAACTGCATTTTCTACTTGATTGTCTATACAGGCTCATCCAAAAAACGGCTTCTTTTTTTTTCCCTCTTGCACCGTACCCTTTTTATTTTCTCTTTCTAACTCTGCAGAAACTGAGCGCCCGCGGCAACACCAAACAGCCAACCGGCTTCTAACAATTCTGGTGCTTCAACGACTCCCAAACGGGCAGCACTCCTGCTTTGGCAGAGCGCACAACATCAACTCCCTCCGAGGGTGCAGGATTGGTTCGCCCTGACGGCGCCATGTAGTGTCGTTTTCTTTTCCGCCAGCGGTACCGATTTTTTTTTTTGTATCGGTTTCAGGTTTGTGCAGTCAAGCTGCTGTGTTGACAGGAAAAGGAAAAAAAAAAAACCACAAAAAAAACAAACACACCTGCTCAGTGGAAAAACTGAAATATAACCCCCGTCATGCATACCTGGAACTCTCTGCTGCTCCAACAAATAGCGCTCCACAAACACAGAGAAATGAAGTAGAGATAACTCTGCATCTACTTTACATTCAGTGTTTGGCTCAAGAATTGGTTGCATTATTTCTGTATTTGCTGTTGTTGTTGTTTTTTCCCCCACCCCATCCTCTCCTTTTTACTTCAAAGTCATATTAGATTTCACGCAATGAAACTTTGTTGGTGCCTTCTCAAAAATACACCCACGTTCTCATCTCTGTACTTTTCTGCTCACGGTACTTAGGAGTCCTGTGGTGCAGCAGCAGAGCAATATTTAGCCAATTTTGCATTGTAGATCATTTCATTTACTCACTTCACAAAAAAAGTGTGATTTTTTTTTTTTTTTTTTTTTTTGTCCAGCAGTATTTTGTATTCTATTTTAATTTGTATTTTACATTATCCAAATACTTTTCTTAGTCTTATTTCCTGGGGATATTAACAGTAATGCAGCTCAGCTATGTATATACAGTACGTGTCATTTGTAAAGTGAAATGCCCAATGAAGTCTGTTGTGCTTTTAACTCATTCTTCCGACATAAAAAGTTGTGCAAACATCACTTTTCATTAGCAAATAGAAAGCAGCTATTTTGTTTCGATTTCCAATTGCTTGTGAACTCATTCAGCGAATGAGGATTTTCTGTATATGCAGCACCAGCACACAGTAAAGCTTCAGCTGTTGAGTTTTTCCTCGTGCTGCTACAATATGAAAAATATGAAACAAATTGGTGCAAATTATTGGAATCTGCTAGCATCCTTTTACCTCGCTGTTTTGGGGGAAAAGTGTTTTCTGTACTACACGTCTATTTCTTCACAAGCTTTCAGGGAAGATGTCAAGAGACGCCGCAATCATCAAACGGGTATTTGGTGAAGTGTCATTATCTTCCTATTGAGGTTTCATCTCTGTTCTCAAGGAGACGCCAAAGTCCATTTTCTCGTCATTGCAGCAAAGTGGGGACGACAAGAGAATCTCATTAAAAAGTGAGGATATCATAAACACTTCCTGTCGTTGCTCATCTCTTTGGTTCCAACGAGCACCTCGGTGAGACCCGAACATCCCAGTTAGGCCATTTACATTACATTTAAAACAGCTTCCCTTAGTTCCATTTAAACAACTTATTTATTTGACGGCGCTGCTCCCGGGGGATTTCCCCCTCACTGCTTTTAAGTGCCTCACCGAATTTCTGCAGCAGCGCGAGAATCTGCTCGGAACAGCAGGACGTCTCTACCGTGCACTCCAATTGTCAAAAGTGCTTTTTGTAAAACTCGGCGACTGATCGTGCCGCGAACTCGAAGAGCAATCGGCCTGAAGTCAAACTGTTTTCAGCCGCATGGAACAAGTTTTCACCATTTATCGTCTTGAAGGTTAAAAAGGCCATTCAGAAATCTGACTTCAATAAATGCACTCCATTACAAGCAAAAGTCCTGCAGTCCAAACTTTACTTTCAGCAAAATATATGTCAAGTTCCAAGTTAGGCGTCGTCTTTTCAGGAATGCAGCCCGAACATTTGTTTTTAGCATTTTTACTGACTTCAAATCTGTCCAACATTACTATCCATGCCAGATTAATACAGTATCAATGTATTGATTGTCCACTATCCTTTTGTGGTGAATCCTTGACAAGCAATCCAAACATTTAAATTGGAGGAGATGTTTGCGTATGTCTATGTACTGCCAACTGTTTGTAAAAGTGATGACTTGTGTCCATAACAGAGCAAAGGACCACGTCTAAATTGTCACCTGCCACTATAAAACAATTACACTCAGATCTATAGGCTATATTTTACTAATATAACCTAAAAGGTTTTTAGGGAACTTTATTCTAGCCGTTTTTTGCCTCGGCCTGGAACCGGTGCTCTTCACTGCAGTAAGTGTAATTAAGGCACATCGCACAGTCTGACCTCCTGCGGGACACCGTGACGAGCCCTGGTTTCATAATTTAATGTTCATCATGCTCCACCTTGTTGTTAATCTCTATTTAAGTGCTTTGTTGCTGTGCAAACCTCTGAATGATCCTCTTTCCTCAAAGTAATTTATAAATACCGAGAGCAGCTGACCCGAGTCCAGCTGCGTCTCTTGTGGCAGGCACAGCACGACCAAGAATCAATCACCATCAAAGGACTTTAGCGCTTACTGTGCATGTAGTATCGAGGTTAATTACAAATTGGGACCAATTCATGGTTTCCACATGAGCGGATCACAGTGGACTCGTTACTGTACCGAGCAGCAACAACAACCACGGCTTGAAACTGAAGCCAGTCTGGAGGCGTCTTAAAACGCAGCAGTGCTGAGAGTCTCTGGCTCCAACAGACTCTCACTACGAAAGTATCAACTTCTCTCTCGGTACAAAGTCAATATCTTCTTCCCACAAGTCATGATGATGACTGGTGGCCATTTTGAAAATAATTCCGCAACACTGGGCAACAACGTTTGTGTCCAAACAACCATGATAGGTTGCCTTTTGACGCTAGATCAGAATCCATCTTTTAGAAATTTGCGGTCTCCAGCCATCAATACGTTCTGTGTGGAACTCCAAAAAAAACAACAAAAAAAAACTAAAAAGAATGAAAATGAGGTTCATCACACAAAACCATCTACTTACGGCAGATTTCTAAGCTCTCGTCAGTCCCGTCTTCACAGTCTGGCTCCCCATCGCACTGCCACCGCTTCGGGACACACTGGCCGTTGTCACACACATAGTCCATCTCTGCACAGGTCTTTTTCACTGGAATATGGGGGAGAGACGAGGGCTGGAATCAGTATACAGGTTTCATGTTCTTTAATGAAACATTTCACAGAAAATAAATAATTTACAGAAAGGAAACAATGAGGGCATCTTCAAGACAAATTCATGTTGATGGACTGCACAAAAAAACATTTGTCTAAAGGATGAACACATTTCTGATGCAGCAGAGCGGGTTCCAAACTCGAGTGTGGGAACCTCTGACTCGATGACACAGTGAAGTTATGGTGACAGGACAAGCTGCTGCTTCTCTCAAGCTCAGAGGTTCAAGACCGACAGCTTTTAAAGTGGCGAGCTTAAAACAGTGATGTGTGCCGACATCTCCGTTGACCACCCGTTGGTCATGTGGATACTACAACTATGGAACAGTTTACAAGCTCCCTGTACGAAACTGATGAGGCAGTCACCCAAAGTCTTTGTCTACAGCAAGACCCGTCGATTCTGTTTTTGAACAAGGACACAACCTTTTGTCTACTTTTTAAATATACAAGTTAGAGAGTGGTGAGTGAACATTATTCACCTATAGTTAGTTTCATAGATTGTAATGTAGTCCAGGAAAAAAAAAAAAAAGGATTTTATGCAAAGTTAGTAAATGATTCCTCGTGGTCTGAAGAGTAGAGAGAGCGTTTCGATGATGTTAGAGATTTCCATGAAGCAAAACAAACCCGTCAACTCTCTCTACTTCCATGTATACTGAGGGCTCGGGGACACACTCCAGCTCTTCCCTCACTTTCTCTGACCAGCATACAAATATGTGCTTGAGAAACAGCAGACTCCAACTTGAGCCGTGACAGCAGCGAGTCACAGTGGGACTCATTATCAACCTCCTTTTTTTTTTTTTTTTTGATTAATTAAATTTGGACTCTCATCTTTCCCGCCTGCGTGCGCCTCAGCTTTGACCGGGCTGAAAGTTAAAACGGCTCTGATCTCCCAGTGACTGAATACCAGACGCAGCCTCGAATGAAACAAAATGTCAGCGCCTGTGCGAGGGGGCGACCGAGTGAGATAAATGACGGACTCCGTCTGTTTCACTCCATCAGCTCTTCACTGTCGCCGTTAGTCACCGATCTGCAACTGCTTTGATTGGCCGTCGATGCAAACTCGACATCCTCTGTGTTCACCTGTTGCCCTGATTCATTTAGTATCATGTATATTTCCACAGCACTGATTCCAGCAGCTCAAAACCAGGATTACATCATACTCACTCTGGTCTCACTTGCTCTTTAAGGAAAAACAAAGCAGTTAAAACTGGCTTTGATGTTGGCATTGAAAAATAATGACTAACCAATAAAACAAGACTTCCTGCAAGTGTTTCAAATTAAGAGTCATCCAGCTGATCAAAAAGATTCTTGTTAACATTTATTCTTAAAACAGCCACAAGAAATGTTGATTTTAAATCACACAACCGTTGTGGAAATCTACATTTTACTAAAATCAGGATCCATGCCTTTATTTATCGGTTACCGTCTGCCAAGTACGCTGCAGAAAAACCAGATATGTGAGAAGTGAAAGGGGTCAGGGGTTTTTCTCCTGATATCACGAGGAGCACAATCAGCTGCTCTCCCTCCACATTTCCTTCACGTGGTCTTTGCTCCCTCCCTGCACTATCACATGGCCCAGATAGATGAAAGTATTGGACACACAGAGTTGTATCCATATTTAGCTCTGCTCTATGTGCTACCTCCACATCACCAGGTCATCCCGTCCCATGGGATGCCGGGAAGGCTCCTGGTGGGACCAAGCTAACATGGTGGGTTCTGAAAGTCATATGAAATGTGTGTGTAAATGTGAGAGGTGAGGACACAACCTATTTCTGCCATCATGTCAGCGGGAACCTACAGACTGAGGTGACAAGAACTGTGCAGTATGCCGTGTTTAAATGCATTCATCAACATCTATATCAATTGTACAGTACGTTTAAAAAAAAAAAAATGCATTCAGCCAACTTTCATAATTGAGTCTTCTCTTTATTCAGGTCTCTGTGATTTATATATAAAAAAAAAATAATAATAATAAAAAAAAATATTTGCTGGTTTGTACTATTCTGAAGGGAATTTTAAAAAAGGAAGAAGAAAGGCAGTTTTATCAGAAGTGTTTTAAATGATGTAATTCAGTGCGTTGAAGGCATACTTGAAATCTTCAGGGTCCAACTGAGCGCTCCTGAAGTGCAGCCGGTTAGAAGATAATAAAGTTAGCATGCTATCATTTGCTGGTGAGTGATCATTTGATAAGTTACATTTACTGATTACACCGTTAGAAATGTAGAATTTCTTGTATCCATTTTGCATGGAAACGAAAGGCAACGGTTGTTTTTGCAGCTCATCCAGCAACAAGCATGACTGAAAGCTGCTGTATTCCACAGGTTTTCTGCTCAGAGCGAGTTTAACTGACGGTCGTACAACAGCAAAAAAAAAAAACTGGTACAAATCTCAACAGTGTAGAAATGAATCTGGCACCCTGAGAGATGACCTTTTAAAAAAAAAAAAAAAAAGGTACAACTCAGACTCCAACGCCAGACTTTCCAACTTCATTAACTGATTCTCACACTTTGGCTGGGAAAAAAACAAAAAACCTTAATTACAACTTGGATGGAGGTTCATCCATCCACCATCAGTCCATCAAAGACCACATTAACAGTCGGAAACAATACGTTTACAGCAAAGCAGAATTTCATTGGTAGCCGATCCGTACAGGAAGAACGTCACAGACGGCCACATCCTGGCCAACATGGTTTGTCCATTTAGAGGTTGAATTGATTTGATTTTTCGATAAGGGTTAAAAGACAACGTGTTATTTTTTTTCCCACGACAATACCAAAGCAACTGTCTGTCTCTCCAGATGTCGACTTTCCTACGCGGCGTGGCTTTCGGACCGGCCCACAGGTTTGCGCCGAGGAGAAATCTTTGAAATCGGGTCACAAATAGTTTTGATTTTGAGTTTGATTTTTAAAATGGCACATGAATTTTTCCGAAACAGATGGGCGTTGTGGCTTTTAAATCAAACAGGAATAAACAGTACATTTGATGGGGATCATTTTCAAAATTGAAGTAATTACCCAAAATTACTGGCTTCCTTCAATAAAATTCCTACACCAAAAATGTACTGTAAAAAGAGCCCTTGTAAAGTCCTGTCATATCTCACAAACCCAAATCACTGGTTACTCTCCGGGGGAAACTACACATCACTGTAGTGCAGAACAAATTAACATATAGAATGAATGAATTCATAGTCTATATGTAACTGTTTTCATGCGTGCGTGTAGTATTTCTCATGTTAATTTGTTATGTTGTGGCTACATGGACCGACTAATGGAACGGTACCATTAGAAACTGTACTGGAGCCAAATCCCACCTGGTCTGCCACGCAGCCATTACTGTAAATTATACGAACGTTTGGAGCACCGATGAATATTTCCATCAGCAGGATGGATCGTGTGTGTGACTGAATCAAAGTAAACTACAGCGAGGGCGTTTATGGTAATGCAAGACCTGTCATTTAGTTCAAAAATGTGGCTAAAGGGTATCTTTCTGGAGAACAATGAACTCGATGGTACAAAGGCATGTGATTTATCAAACTCTGGATAGACACATGGTTTGCTGTTAGAATCAGTTCACTCTTGGTTTGATGTATTCATGAGATTCGTTGGCAACAACCAAAAAACACAACTCGCTTTAACCTTAGAAGAAAATAAATCGAACAGAAATGATGCATGTTGCTATCTGGTGGGGAAAAGAATAACCACGTTTCAGTTCAAATTTTTTTTTTTTTTAAAAGGTCAGGTAACCTCAGTCTTTTGAAGCAGAGATTCTAAAGTATAAACTGTAATTACTGTGTTTAGGTGAGCAACAATTTGGAAAGCATTTCCCTCTGATCATTCCCTCACTGACTATGTTGATTACCTAAAAACCAAACACATTCCCCGATTGTCATCTTTTTCCGTTTTAGTTTTCTTTGCCTGTTATTTGCATTCCCAGAGGCCTCCCTCGCCAGCAGCATGTGAGCGACACAGTTAAATGCTCCATGTGTGGCAGCAGTGCGTTTATTTTCCTCACCACACGAGTTCTCGTCGCTGCCGTCGGTGCAGTCCTCGTCTCCGTCGCACTGCCACACAGACGGGATGCAGCGGCCATTTCCACACTGGAACTGACTGGCTTCGCATTCCGTCTTGGTACCTGCAGATGAAGACAGACACGAAGGGCGTATGAAGAAAACTGAAGTGATTACAGTCCTGAATGGTTCCGTAATCATTATTTACTGCTTTGGAAGTAATCGTCCGTTTCCCTGCAGTGCAGTAACTTCGTACTAAACGGGACTAGACAGCAGAGCAGCTCCACGTGTTGGACTTCCACAGGAAGTTCACGTCTTCCACCCCCTCCAACAACTCCTTCCACAACAACCAGATTTGAGAATAAGGGTGAGACAGTTTTCTTCCAGCTGTAGTTGGGTGAGTTACTGCTCGTCCCCGCCCGGCTGCATCTGTACAGCTGTTGACCCCGTAAACTGGAGGGGAAAAAAAAAAGCCTTCATTTAATCACAATGTGTTGGAGCATTTACAGGCACATAGGCCTGAGCCAGTAAAGATGACGCAACGTCACATTTCTCACTTTTGATCTGATGAAATGATTACGCCAGCAGAAGAAAAATAACCAATTATTTAGTATATACGGGTTCCAAGAAATCAAAAAAGAAATTAAAATTTGGCCAAAGTGAAGGTCTTTGGGTTCTGAACTGTGTTTGGAGTAGACGCAAAACTAATTTCTGGTAACTCCCCTTAAACACAAGGAAAAAACAAACAAACAAACAAAAAAGATTTTCGGTCTTTGTACGTAAAGTAGTTTTTTGCAATGCAGCGGGCGGTACAGTCCGTCACACTGGACGAGTTAAAGACTCTTAAAATAACAGTCTGACCTTGATGCTTGCTTTAGTCTGGACAGTGTGTCTACCCAGGTGGGTAAATGGAGCACACAGCAACCACAGAGATCACAGTTACAGCTGTCAAGAGGTCAACTACTTTAGAATTATTATTATTATTATTTTTTCTTTCTAAACTTCCCTCGTTTTAATTTTTTTTTTTGTAAAATAGAAGATCCAAAGACTTGCAGGTATTTCAACCACAGTTCTATTCTAGTCAAGATGAAAACTGCATTCAGTCACTGAGCTACCGTTATGAAGGGAGTTGTTTTAAGTGGGTCAGCAGCTCCTCTGGAGACTGAAACACCGCACACTGATTTGATTCGAACCTGATGAGCTTCAGGCCTTTAACTGAAGCAGCAACACATGACTGAGACCCTGCATGAAAGGAATTGTGCCCAAGTTACAACATGGACAGCTTTACAGACTTGCACAGCTATGGCAGGTTGATATTATATTATCCAATACAAAGCTAATGTTTCGTATCAATTAAACGAGTTCAATATGCTGTTAATTGTTGACGTCAAAGGGGGTGGTCTTTGTTTAAGGCCGGGTGACCCACCTCTGGCTTAAAAACACCACAGTCAAAAGTGAAGTATGGTTCACCATAAACTACCAGAACTTTTTTAAACCCACAATCACACCGGCTTAAAGCTTTCAATGAGCCGGCACTGAAGATGAGGAGTGAAGGGTTGTACTCTTTACCCTCATTTGTTACTGTAACTATTTGTGGCATTTTGTGTGTACAAACAATACAAACACCGTCTGTCTGAAAATGTGCATTCCCAAAATATTAAATAAAAAATATTTTTTGTACTTCGAGATATAATCAGTTATAGGAAGTTGTGAAAAAAGAATTATAAATAATTTTGTTATCATTTATGGGCTAAATGATCAAACAATGATTATTCGCAACTGCATATCCTGTCAAATTACACTTCTTTTTATTGTTGATCATGTCTGTATTTTTCTCTTATTAGATCTGAAAGGTCGCTGTTGTCAATCCATCTATAGAGCTGCTGAACAGAAGTAGAGAGAGAGCGCAGACTCGCAGGAAAAGTCCTTGAAAAGTATTTCCTCTTTTGCCTCCTCGAACACAAGTCCATTCACTTCTCAGCACAGGAGGCAGATAAACAGCCTGCAGACCTCCATTCAACCAGGACGACACCAGCTGTAGTTTCATCAGTCAAGTTGCAGGACGGAGTATGATGACCTTTCATTCAAATTACGTTTCCAACACCCCTTCCTCCGGTGTGCCGCCCGGGTATCTTACGCAATCCATTTTAGCATTTTATTTACCTGTGCGAGCGAACGACGGCATCCTCATTCAATGAGCTGGTGGACAACCACCTCTTGCCCTCCTGACGCGTTCGTTACTCTAGCACATCAAGTTCAACATATGGGGTCGATGTCTGTTCATTAGGAAATTAATCTTGACGGCTTTTACTGCACTTACAGTCACGTACTGGAGTAACGCCATGTTCATTTCACCTGTCTGCGCTCCACTCTGTCTGTGTGTGCGTGCGAAGAGAAAAACAGGCACGATCAACAATCTCCATGCCTGGATAAGGGATCCGTGTTACTTCATTGGTTCACCGAATGCTGAAACTTTCGCTATCCATTTCACAACAAAAGCCATTGTTCCATGTTGGAAGCCCTCTAATGTATCAGTCCAGCTATATACTAGAGTTTGTCCTAGTCTTTCTTTTCTTTTTCTTTTTTTTGGGCGGGGGATGATTAACTTGCATTAAAACGCTTTATTTCACTTAAGCTGCAACCAGCGGCGACGTCACTCGTTGGTTTGTGAACGGCCGTTATGAAGCCTCGAGTTCAGAATTTGTCCGCCACCATCTTGCTAGTTCGGAGCGGTTTGGTCGAGCTGGGGGGCATTTTTTTTAAGGCTTATTTTATTATTAATGACGGGATTATGTTCAGATGGACGGCCAGGACACTAATCTCGAAGAATGAATTTAGCGAATGACATACTGAACCCTTGTGGAGAGAAGTTGAATGGGAGTCTATGGAGCCGGAGGCTTTTTGGAGCCAACCTCTAGTGGCACCCGGTGGTATTACAGTTTAAGGCACTTCCGCATTGACCTCATTTTTCAGAGTCGGAAGCTGCGAACACTTTTATAAACAGTCTGATTTCACTCTTAAACTATTTTACCCCCCACACAGGTTGCATGCACTGCACTAACCGAGCGGTTACTACAAGATCCTCTGTGCGCAGACTCAAAGCTCATGTTTACCCAGGGCCAGCATGTGAGGCATTTAGGGAACATCGTAAATTGTACAGTCCACAAACTGTTAGCATGCGAGGCATTTAGGGGAGTACAGGAGTACTGCGAGTTATAGATACTAAAAAAACAACAACAACTGGTTGCAGTGTTCCCCTCTAAACGCAGTCTCTGCAGTCACATCTAACACGCCAACTCTACTTACGACCATTAGTGAATGTGCAACATGTGGGAAAGCATTACCATTTAAAATGACAACAATCAAGAAATAATAGCTCACAGCATACCTACCTGCAATAACGTATAAGGCATAATTATTTCTCAATATGAAAGCCTCCTGTCCACACACCAGACTTTATGGCTACACACGGACTTGGATGTTGTCCAAGAAACTTGGCATTAATCCAACATGAGATTGGCTACTAAACATATTTTAGAGTCAGGGGCATAAAGGCAATAAAATAACAAGATGTATTTTTTGATGAGCTGTTAAAATGCGACTCTGAACAACATATTTCCTGGGAAATATGGGCACGGTGCGTCAGGGCGGCACGGTGGTGCAGTGGTTAGCATTGTCGCCTCACAGCAAAAAGGTTCCGGGTTCGAACCCGGTCCTGGGCCTTTCTGTGCGGAGTTTGCATGTTCTCCCTGTGCTTGCGTGGGTTCTCTCCGGGTTCTCCGGCTTCCTCCCATCATCCAAAAACATGCACCTCAGGTCAGGTTACCTGGCGCCGCGCTAGTGGCAGCCTGCTGCAGCAGCTCCCCCCTGAGAGCCCCCCCGCTGTAGCGAAGAAATTTCCCCTCGGGGATTAATAAAGTGAAATAAAAAAAGAGGAAATGGACAAATGCGTCAAGAAATTACATGCACGATACATCCATCTGTGATTGTGCAGCACTAACAACATTCCCGTTACGCCATCTACTTGAACCAAGAATAAGTCAAGCTATTTATCAATGAACCGATGGATAAAATAGCAATAGAAGCTTATTTAACTGACCTGCTCTTCTGGCAAATCATAACCTGCATGCAGTTCTTTAAACAAAATAGCACAACTTGCACATTGTCCAAATGGTGATCTACCCAGTAGATGCAACATGTAGAATCTCAGTGGTGCAAAACTGTATTGTGGTTGACAGACAGGATGAACACACACATGTTCATCTCAGTGTTTGTCCCCTAAAAGTCTGCAGTTTTGTACACAAGTGCTAAATCTTGCAGATTGTACCATCATAAGCCGGTATGGTACAAATTCCATATAATCAATGCCCTGACCTTTAATGGCATTTTGTTTTTTACTTTAAAACTCCTTCCTCCAGTTGTAAAAGTATAAACTATAGAGTACAGGGAACATCTAATTTATGTAACAGCACATTAACATTTGAAGAATGGCTCGTTCATTGTCGGGATTGTACTTACTTCAAAAACCCCAAACTTTTGCACACAACTGTACATGAAGTAAATAATTCACAACAACAGTAAAAGCCCCGACTCATCATCAGCCTGACCTTTCGCTGACGCATATTTAATGCTGACGGAGGTAGACAGATGAAGATCATGTGCTGTAAAGTGAGACTCTGGTTTTAATTCAGATTCCATGCAGACCGACGTCAATTCAATTCAATTATATTCATGTAGCGCCAAATCACAACACAGGAAACTAGACATTACCTTATGACATGAATCTAGCTTTGGCTCTTTGGAAGCAGTTACTTCCCGTTAGTGAACTGGTTGAATGCCTAAAGCAGTCAGAAAAACGCATCTAAAAATACAAAATGGTTTGATGTCAATGAGATTCAGTAAATAAGGTAAAACATGCTAAATCAATAAGTATGAACCCGAGTTGCAGGGAGTGGTACGGTACATTCCAGCGTTGCGTTTCTTTAAAAGGAGTGCGTCCTCCAGGGTTACTCCTCCAGTGTCTACACAAAAACCCATTGACTTGCTGTCTGGAAAACTGCACACCGTGCACTTTGATCCAATCAGCACAGTAACAGACTTCAGTAGCAACCTCAAGCATACGAACCTGTGCAAACGTATTCTCCTTTTCCCAGCAGTGTCAAAATCAATTTTTAGCTGACGGTTAAATTGTGAACTTTACAGACTGTTCGCTGCTGACGCAGAATGAGGACTGAGGAAGCTTTCGCCACATTATCTTCTCAGAGTTAGAAGATGTCACTGCTCCTACTCCTTCAATTACCTCCTTTAGCTCTTTTGCATAAAATATTGCAATATTAGTTCACTGTATAAATAGCAACCCCATAACACATTCTCCTGTGACTGCAGATTACCATGTGTAAAGTTAAAGCCTCAAAATAGTTTGGTGAATCCACTGCCACATAAACAGGTTTGTCTCCGTTACAGCAGCATGTTTTGGTGACTTCCAGCTTCTTCCTTTTTTGCACAGGATGCAGTTTGTCAAACAGCAGGAACAAGTGATTGTTGGAAATTGTGCTTTGTAATTTGATAAGTCATAATGACTCAAATTATTCTGACTATATTGTCAAAATATCACTATATCACTAATATTGTTATATTATGACCACACAATTACTGCATTTTTCAGACAGATTTTACTCCTAAAATTACCTGCGTTTCACCCACCCCCAATATTGACTCCACTAATTAGCATGCATATGTTTTTAAATGAAGAACATGTCGATATAAACTTTAAGGCCCAATTACCTTGACACAGTTATCAACTGTGAACATGAGCTTGAAATTGCAGATTGTTTTTCATGATAATCCATCACCTGCTGGTAATACTCCCCCCTTTTAAAACTACAGATCCAACAGGCATGGAACTGCAATGAAGCGTCTCCCTCCCAAAATAGTAGATCATTGTGTCCTACAAGGCTGCTGTCACACTGGAGGTCATGGTAATGCAATTTTCCCCAGTAACAGAAATGGTTGCAGTGCAGTGCAGTGCAGTGCACTCCTCCTCCTCCCCCTCTTCAAGAACCAAGCGCACCCCCACCTCCCATAGCTGAGGATCTGGGTCTACCACGGTATCACAGTAACCATGGAGGGAAAAAAAATACATCCATTTTAATCAGGCCAGCGTTGCCGCTGCTGCTCTCGCCGTTGCCTAATTTGCGTGGCATCGCGTTCAAATAGGCTCATACAATCTCAATCTGTGTCTGCGTCCATGTGCGTTTCGGCTTGATTTGGAGTTGAGAAGGAGAAGAAGGTGGTGGTAGTGGTGGGTGTGTGCTATTCAGAGTGAGTGCCCATTACAAGCACTACTTTTGATTCACCATTTCCCCCCCGAAGGCCATTTCCCACGCCAGGTGGGAATTCAAGTCACAAAGCTCATTGCGTCACTCTTGTTTTCTAATTCAACATGCATCTAAAGTAGAGCAGAAATTATTAGTAAATAGATTTGTATAAATTATACCCATGTTAGGTACTTTTTTTTTTTTTTTAACCAGAAATGAACCGCCACAATTTCTGCAACCATCCCTGACCCATAACTATAGTTACTACACATCACAGTCCTGCATATTTTACTCAAATAACACATAAAATCATTTGCAATAAGAATAAACTCACTGAACTGTAGCCAGTCTTTTTAAACACCTATAAAGATTAGAAAAGTACATTTAAGAGCAAAGTAACTAAACATACATATATATATATATTCACAATTCAACCACCTCAAGAACAGCCTCTTCAAAAGCATAGTCATTATAAACCATGTGTTTTCCAATTAGCAATACAGACACAGCGTGACAGTTGAATCATGGCTGGGTATTCTGGCTTTTTATAGACCTACTAGTAGTTTTTTGTTTTTTTTTAGATGGTAATCCCATTACTGACATTTTTCGACAGCTCCATCCTTAATACAAACTGCTGAACAATTGCTTGTCATAATAACTTAACCTGGTCCTCTCGGCTCATAATGAGGCTTTCACTGAGAGTCCCTGCGCTCGTTAATTGGCCTTGGTCACTTCCCTTCCTTCTGCGACCCCAACCGGACGACGTGGCTGCTGTTAGGGCAGTTTTCCACATGTTAATCCCCTGTATTTTATTTTTCACCTTGCCATCCCCCTCTGTCGGCTTCCACTTCAGGGATAAATACATGAGCAGCCTCGCTGGAGGTGGCAGAGGAGAGTCCACACAGTGGAAGTAAATGGAGAAATCGGGAACGAGGCAGAGACGCCAACACGGCACAGAAGGGTTTTATTCTTAAGAGCTGCGTGTTTTAAGGGTAAATGAACTGACAGCAGGGCTAACAGGCCATCAATGAGCAGCTGCTGTAACGAGACAACAAGCAACACAAACCAAACGGGCCTCTCCAGTTTTTCATTTTATATCCAGAAAGAGATACTGAGCTACAGCACCCAAGCTAAACCAATGACTAATTTAAAACAAGAATGTATTCCTCATAAATAAATGTAAAGCGCAAACAAAGCAGCAGATGTCTCGTTTAAACCTTCCTAAAAGATGCCATTTCGGGGCTTTCTTTGATAAGAAGCGCAAGGTTGAGCAGCCCGAGGTCCAGCCAAGCGCGGTCATTTCTTCAAGGAGCAGCGGAGACAGGTGTAACAGCTCGGTCGACGTTAGCTCATCCGACCGAACACGGCGCGTGTCCCCCGGTGCTGGGACTCCAAACACGCGCACAAATACACAAAAGCGATCAAACACACGCACGGCGGACTGGAAACTTACCGTGGACGTTAATGCAGTGCCGGAGACACAGGAGCATCGGCAGCAGAAGGATCCCCGGTGTGGACGTGACCATCTCTGGCAGTGTAACGTACGGCTGCTAGCTGAGCGCTCGGGGGCTGCCTGCCTCCTCCTGCCTCCCTCCCTCCTCCCTCCTCCTCCTGCCTGCTGCCTTGCTGGCTCGCGCTGGCCTGCCTGGTCTTTAATTCAGCTGGTTCACACACACACACACGCACACACACACACACACGCACACACTAGCTCAGGACAGAACGACCCCTTTTAGCCGACGCCACCAACCGTGGTAGCACGCGCCACAGAAGACTGTCCAGAGCGGTGAGAAAAACACGAGACGGTCGCCGCGCAGACCACGCGCCTTTTGATCTCGTTCTACAACCGCGAGCCGTTCAGGCTCCCGTTGTGTCCTCTTAAGCGAAGATCCATTTCCTTAAATTGACGGTAACGAGCGGTCACGGGTTAGTTAGTGGCGCAACACAGATCCCGTAACAGCTGAGGAGGATTTTTGTTTTTTTTTTCCTCCTTCAGTACGTCTTTGGCACATTGTTAACCCTTCACTCCCCGCAGGAAATAATAAAAAAAAATTAATGATTTACATCCAGAGGGAAAAGGAAACGTAGTCTAAAGGACCGTTTTAGGCAGTTTTATCTCTCAGAAAACATTGAAACAGCCCACATTTTAAGTGCACTACGTTTGATCCAGTTAATTTCTTTTCAGTTTTAGTTTTAGTTTGTGGGGAAATTAGTACTCATATCTTTTACTCAAGAAAAAGTATCAATACCACAATGAAATAACACTAAATTGCATTGCATTCAAAATCTTACTTAAGTAAAAGTAGGCTACATTAGTACTGTCAGCTAAATATAGGCTACTTAAAGTATCAAAGTAAAAGTACTCAATATGCAAAATGGCTCAGTTTCAAGTGTTGTATTTATCATATATATCATTGGACTACTGCATTATTGAAATGTACCATGTTGTCATGTTAAAACTAATTTCAACATGACAAGCTACTGTTGAAGTGTCTAAGCTATGTATATCAATGCGTATGTATATAGAAATTGATCATATATTTTAAGTAGCCTATAAAATATCGATCTTAAAATTTGCCAGTAACAAAAGCTATCAAATAAATATAGCAGAGTAGAAAGTAGCCTTCAATATAGACCTATCCCACTGAAATATAGTGGAGTGGAAGTACAGGCTAAAGTAGCATCAAAAGGAAGTACTTGAGTATATTCAAAGTATCTCATACTTGTACTTAAGTATACTAGTTGAGTTAATTTACTTAGTTGCTTTCTACCACTGGTTTTATTCTGATTTCACTAATATAACGGGAGTAGGTCTTGGGGCTTATGACTTCAAGGGCCCTTCATACAGAGCCTCTGTAGGAGGTATGCTTTGAAAAGCCACAGAGCTCAGGTAAAAGATGCAAAAGAAATACAAAACAGCCACGATGACATACAAGCTTACTCCAAAGACACAAAAAGATCCTAAAGAGCCACAAAAGAACTGCGCTGGCATGCCCAGAACCAAATTCACTGTGAATAAATAACTACAGCAGGAAACTGAAGGTGTAAATAATAATCCAGGCTACAAAACATCCACAAAAAGACAAACCAGCCTGGAAGAGATGTAAAACAATCACAGTGAGACACAAAAGTGCCACAAATACACATTGAGTGACTCTAATACACACACAAGTGATCCTAATGAGACACAAAATGACCATGAAGAAAATAAATGTTTTCAAACGAACACCAAATAAATCCAAACAGAAGCAAAATGATCACAGAGATAAAACACCCTCAAAGAGACACAAAACATGATTTCAAAACAACCAAGAGATTTAAATGACAAAGTGACAAACACAAAATGACCCTGAACGGAAACAAAATGACTGTAAAGAGACGAAATGGCCTCAGATGCACAACAACTACAAAGAGACAAAAACAAGAGACAAAATATGCCAAACATATACAGAAACACAAAACAACTACAAAGACATACAAAAAAACACAAAGACCGTCATCTCTTTCAGTCTGTGAAAAGAGGGTTGAAGGAGCGGTTTCGTAGCCCATTGATTCCTAATCTAGCCACATTTGCCTTTAAACCACAAAAGGGAAGCTAATCAGTGCAATCACTTGGTTTTATGACTATTTGAATGAAGTCCGACTTTTCTGTCCTACAACACTTCAGTGAGCCTACCTTTTGCTAAATAGCGACCCTTGTGGCCAGATTATGCAATAACAGCATAATGGCAAAAACAATTTCAATACATTCCCTCGCCTACAGAGGCATTGACGACTGATAGCAGGATTTAAGCACATCCTTAATTACTTGGGAAACTAGTCTCTATATAAGTGGCAGTATTTTAAGATGTTTCTTGTACTGTATCTAAATAAGAAAAAACACAATTATCTTGACTCATCATTCAATATACGCCGTGAGATCAAATGTATTATCACCTTGGCAACTTCAGACTTAAAACACTCAGGAAGCACCATATATTTAGTTTTGATTTGATTTGACTGCAAGTCATTTGGTGAGAGCAGATGTCTCGTTTCTCAAAATATGAATACCAACTTTTGGAACCAAACATTATCTGTTATGTTTTCTTCTGTCTGTCTGATGCTATTTCTCCCCATTTTGATCACTAGGCCTTTTGGAATTTCCAGAGGGCTGTGTGCTGCCAGGTTTTATAGGCTCTCGTAGTTCTTATCAGAGGACTGAACCTCATCTTCAGTGATGGCTGATGACTGCTGATACACCCCAAGGCTCATTCTGTCCCAGATTTTTTACATCCCCTGAATACACACTTACACACAGACAGAGAGAGAGAAAAACCACTGTATAATTCTGTAAAAGGAAATGTCTCCTTCCGTCTCTGACTGATACTTGCTGTCATCTCCAAACATACACAGACTGATTGCAGATCTAAAGGATGGGAATCCAGTCTGTTATGAAATACAATTGTGGTGGAGTATCATTATTTGTAGGTTGAACCATCAGGGTCCTGTAAATTGAAGGTGTGTTTCTAAACTTGTAGCTTTCACAGAACAATAAGTACAGTTTTTATCTTCCAATAACAAAAAATGGTCACAATATATCTGCAGGACTTATTGCATATTCCTGGAAACACTGTGTATTGCACTTTTTTTATTATGAGTACAATTCAGAACAGCGAAAGTCACTTTATTCTTCATTGTAACATCTGCAGGTTAACAATAAAGTGACCTGTTTCTGTCACACAGTCATCTGCCTGGAAGTCATGAGTCCATGTATTTCTTTGCTGCAGCCCTTCATACCTTTATTTTCATTTGGACCAATAGAGCAGTCTGAATTTTATTCTATTTTATTCAACAGTTTTTGTTTTTTTTTACCAGGAACGTTTTTCAAGGGTGTCCTGGCCGAGACAGGCAGCAGCACAAATTAAGTCAAGATATAATATAATATAATATAATATAATATAAGATAAGATAAGATAAGATAAGATAAGATAAGATAAGATAAGATAAGATAAGATAAGATAAGATAAGCATGTAAATTAATATATAATATACACACACACATATATGTGTATATATATATATATATATATATATATATATATAAGTTAATCAGAATTACACTACATAACATCCCAAGGAATAAAAGAGCAATACATGATAAATGAGAGGACTACATTCCTTATGCAACCTTGCAAAATTTAGAAAGCTGGTTCAACATTTTGGGAAATACATAAATAATTTTTCTTCTTGAGCGTTAGATGAGAAGATCAAATCTCTGGTTGTGTCTGTGTGCTAAGCTACATCCAGAAGAGGATTATTAGCTCAGCTTTGAGTAAAGACTCGACCAAAAGGGAAACTGTAATCTGTACATAAATATAAAGTTGTAGTTTAATGGGAAGTTATGTGTCGGAACTCTTTCTTGAACCAGCACGTGACTTCTTGCAGCCTTCATTGGTTGCCAGGAAACATCATTGAAAGGCTGTTAACTTTATGCTGTGAAATATTTCTAATCAAACATGGCATATTTAGATGTAACTGCATAGTGTCGTCATGCACAAATCCCAAGATGAATGTTTACAGAACCAGATGACTCCATTGAAACCATGACATGCATGTTAACCTGAGAATATGGCAGTTATCCAAGGTCAGTGTCAGATGAACCGGAGCAGTGATATTCCCAGAGGGAAAATGCACAAGGCAATTCTGTCTTCAGAAAAACCCTGGTTTGCATCTTCATGAAAAGAACCAATGCAATGTATAGGCTAAAAGGCTAAGACACATTCAATGTTGTCAGTTTTGTGCATGTAGAGCGGCTGGGTCGGGAGAAATGTTCAGCAGAAGTTCAACAGCTTTGGTTATATAGCAGAAAGAAAAACAGCCGAGATTCATCCGGAACAAAAAGGGAAAAAAGACTGGAGGATCTCGGGTCGAGATGCTTCATAAAAATGGACCCTAGAAGGGTTTCAGTTTTAAAATTTTCATTTGATTGTGAAAAAGTATTACACCATATTGTGTGTTCAGGCGACATTGATAAAGCAGGGGGCTGCACACAGCCCACAGATATCAATACTTGCTCTAACCAAACAGCTTTATCCTCATCTCACCAGGAAGCTGCGGGAGCTCGCCACTGGCTGAAAGCAGATATTTAATCATGCCCAGATCTGGGCCAGGTTTCTGAAGATGCTTGTAGCCAAAGGGGGAGCATGTTTATCTCTCAGTGAGAAAGGAAAGCTGGGCGCACACTCTCTTTTGGATTTTGATTTTCTCATCTGAGCCCTCAGAGAAGGAGGCAGAGAAGGGAGAAGAGCTTTTGCCCTGATTTAATGTCACTCTGGAATTATTCATCTTCTCTAAAATGAGCTGCAAGCTTGTTTGCAATTGGAAATGCGTTATACTTTAAACTGAAGTAACAAAACTCATCCTCTTAAACCAAGTGAGAGGTACAGCTGGTATGACCTTTAATAGATTTTAAAGTTTCCCATTTAATTGACCTTAAAAATGACATCTTTCAGTAATATAAAGCACAATGACGGCAAAATAAAATATAAGTAATAAAACAAAATAAAAAAAATGCATGTATACCTGTGAGGATCTCCATGAAGAACTGTTTATGAATGGATTTCAGCCTGGAAACATTCTCTCTAATAGGACCATAAATGCATTTCAGCACCACAGACAGCGACTGACACGGCAGATTAAAGTAAAATTCTGACACATGCACAACTATTTACTTTCACCACTTTTTTCTAATAGGCCATCGGTAAAAATAAAGCTTTCGGGCTGGTTAAGCCAGTCTCTTTTAAGCAATTAAGTCCTGTGACATCATCAGCCAAAATGATGCCACTGAGCAGTCAGTGGACGCACAACACATTACTTGTTGTTCCCTGACACCACTCCTTGCTATACTGAAGCACCCATCCATCCATTATCTATACCCGCTTTTATCCTGAACAGGGTCACGGGGGGCTGAAGCCTATCCCAGCTCACTTAGGGCAAAGGCAGGGTACACCCTGGACAGATCGCCAGTCCATCACAGGACCAACACATAGAGACAGACGGAAACAAAGACTATTCACGCTCTCATTCACACCTAAGGGCAATTTATAGAACCACCAATTAACCTGAGGTGCATGTTTTTTGGATGGTGGGAGGAAGCTGGAGTACCCGGAGAGAACCCACGCAGGCAAACTCTGCACAGAAAGGCCCAGGCCCGGATTCCACCCTGGAACCTTTTTGCTGTGAGGCGACCATGTTAACCACTGCACCACTCTGCCGCCATTACTGAAGCACCATTATCTCAATTCCAATTCCAGTACCTGAAGTCTGGTATCTGATACAATAAGTATCAAAACCAATGCTCTCCTTTGCTAAGTTTTCCTCAGACTAAAATCACACTCGCTGTGTGCAACTCATTGGAATAATTTATATGTGAGGTAGTGTAAAGGCGGGGGATTGCTGTGGTAGTAAAAGGGGTGAGGCAGATACCGATCCACGGATCCAGAATGGTGCAGTATCAACCTGCTTCTGATGGTTTCAAAGTGAAACTTAAGGATATAAATGTAAAATTTAAAAAAGGTTTTCGGTTCAGTTCCAAGTTTTCAGTTCATTTTTTTTTATGTTCTCAGATGAATCTTCCTGCCTTCTCCCCGGGCTTAGCCCCGACTCCTCAGGGTCAGTCCAGTGGTTGTTCAGGGAGTTTAGTCTTTCCTTACTTTGGATACCTGTCTGGGAAGAGGAGGGTCATAATTCTAGTTTCTGTCGTCCCTCTTTTGCATGTGCCATGCTCCCAAAATTTAAAATAGAAATAAAGAGAAACTGCTGTTTGGTACAAAGTCATGTCAATTTCTGGTGAAAATGTTTTTTTTTTTTTTTAAATTTCACCGTTAAAATGACCTTTTTATAGGTGCCCTCATGGGTTAAGGGTTAAGATACTGGCCGTTTACAGGAACATCCCTGGTCTTTATCTGGTAAGGAACTTTTCACCACTGCATCACTCGCTTCCTTGTTTTCTGTCATCTCTCCATCGCTGCTGATAATCTAATAAAACTGACTCTACAAAAAGGTTGGCAAATACAATACCTTCATGGAGTAAACATTGACAATCCAAAGAGATGAACTAGACCTTGTTGTTTTGTTGTTCTACAGCGTCCTGTCAACCGTTTTAAAACATGTCTGTTATATGTCTCATAGGTCATGTGTTCAAGCAGCCTATTAGGACTCATCATTACATTATAGAGTGACCTGAAGCAGTTGTGTTAGATAGCATCAGCTGCTTCAGCAAATTCCCTAAAACCACTACTGTTTCTCTGCGCCCTCTAGTGGCTGTGTGACGGGAGCCAGGAAGAAGTCAGGTGATGAAGTTTATCATCATTAGAAGTCTATGGAAGAGGAGATCATGTTGACAAAACATTGGAATTCAACGAGAGACAGCTCTTCATTTCCTGTTTCTAATCAATGTTGTTCCACTAATTAGGTTCTCCAACCTTGTGAAGTACTGATTTCAACCCAAACCAGGAAGTTTCACTGAACTTCACCAAGTTTATTTTTGCCCCAAAATCTATCCAAAACTTTACCATAATATTGTGATGTAGGATGTATTAGAGGACTTGCTGCTTTTATAAAAGATGTTCATAAGGAAGCCAAATCCTGCTGACCCCGGCCGAGAGGCTGGACAGGCTGTTTGTTGGGAAAAGGGGTCTTTTAAATAACATGGCATTATTCGGCCTCTGGGGCCGGTTGGCAGCCTTTTTGGCCTCTTTTCGCCTGTGTGGGAGACAGCCCTGATTCTTTAAGCTTCCTCTCTTTTGGAACTAAAACACACTGTTTTGGAAACACTGTGAACTGAATGTTTTCTCTTTTTGCCAATTTGTAAAAAAAACTAAAGAAAAACAAAACACCAACTACAACTGTAGCCCTGAGGAAGCCTCCAGTGGGGAAAGGAAATGGTGAGATTATGGCTTGATGCATCAAAATGAAGTAAAACAGATGAATTCATAAACAATCCAGTCCAAGATGATATTTATTATTGATTACTGCCACTGTTACTCAACACCAAGACAAAATAGTTATATTAGACAACATAATATGGATACATTACTGATTTGTACTCATTAGAAAATATACAATAGCTTATGTACGTTTATTTGTTGTTCTTTACATGCAGTTACAATAGAAACTTAAAAAGGCGCTGATATCTGACATCATGGCTGCCGGATACATTAATGCAAGAACTGACATCTGTGTAATCGAATCAAATATATTAATTTTAAGTTCATGCTTTGGGATTTTTTTTTTCAGTATTTTCTGATGTTTTATTGGTTGAATACTTCAGAAAGTATTCAGTCCCCTTCAGTTTTTTAGCATGCTGCACATTTAATTCTACATTTTTCCATGCCAGTCTGCACTGAATACATTTGTAAATGAGGAATTTTTGATACATTTCAGAATCTTTACGTTGTTATTATTGAGTGTAGTTTGATGAGAATACTTTCCAAAGTGGCTGCAGATCACGGATTAATAATGAAGTCTAACAGCTGTTGATGTGCATTTTGATGCTCAAACCTGTGACTTTTTCTTTATTGGACCAGACTCAGGAAGTTGTAACCTTGAAGTTTAGATCCAGTAATAAAAAAAGTGAAACGAAACAGAAGGCTTTCAGTATCTGTTATATATTCTCAACTCATATTTCTATAGAAAACAACATATTTACATTTTTACAGACAGGATTTTTACATTACATACAACATTTACATATAAATATGAGCATTTTAAAAACTGGTTTACTAACTAATTGCAGAATTTTTAGCAGTTGACAACAACAACAAAGAAATCTGATTTCCTCCGGTTCAGTTTAAGACACTGCACCAATTTTAGTTTGGTTTTATTTTATGTTAATAAGATGTTTCCTGCTATTTTTACCTACCAACCTGATGAAAAGGTAAGTTTGAGTTTGAAAACCATTCATTTTTAAAGCAGGCCTCCGCAGGTTTTGTCAGCAGAATTCACAATTACAATTTCCGGACTTTGCACCTGAAAACAGATGTTGCATTTCATACAGTTCATATAATGATGCTGCTGCCCTCTCGTTCCTGACTTTGACACTTCTGCATCTGTTAAGGGCGACATGAACTCTGTGTCATTTGGTTCTTAAAGTGGCCAGACTGGAATCATCTCAGGGCTCGCGATGAGAAGATAAATGACAATGGTTGTGTCTTAATACCCACATATAATCCTAATCACTAGTTACACACTACCATGTAGTGGGCACATGTGCTCCCACAATTCACCACAGTCTCACAGACATCCAGCTGTTGGCACTCATGCACCTACATGTTACTTCTTGGACCAGCTGTGTTCAACAGGCAAAAAAAGTTGAACTTTAAGACATATTATGTCAAAACAAGAAGTAGTTATAGCAGAACTTGCAGAGTTTTATTGCTTTAATCAAAATTGATAAATCTTGATGAAACTGTTACTATTAATGCATATCTGATGATGTAAAACATAATTTTAAATATATCTTTACCATTATACCATTTAAGATATCATAAAATTTCTGTTTTACATTCAGTGAGTAGGCCGAAGTGCCTTTAGATGACTTGCTCTAAATATAACTGTAAGGCTTTGTGGTTGATCCTCCTGAAGTGTTCCAAATTTGAAAATATATTCTTTTTAAGCTATTATTTAATGTCACAGCGCCACTCTGTGGACAAAACACATCACATCCATAAACTGGCTGGAGCGACCTTGGTATTATAATTCAATATTTTTGTCTTCACACTGATTCTTCGTAGTTTAAATAAAGCAGCAGCAATGTTTTAGAAACAAAGCAAGTGTCTCATTCATTTAGATTCTTGGTCCATTTTTGGAGAGGTTGTCTTTGTCATTACTAATATCTTTTTCTTGATAATTTAATGTGCATTTACACTAACTTATATTTTTAGTACACAGAAGAGGATTAGGATTGTCCACTATGCTAAGAAAGCAGTCTAGTTGCTCTGTTTTCTTTTCCCCTGAACAGTGAGATTTATGATCCATTTTAATATATTGTGACAGTTCTTTAATCTGTGTAAGTTATTTTATCTCCATGAGTTTACTGACAGAGATTGATTTCAGTTGCAGAGACGCTCCAAGTTGCGTCTGTCTTGTCTGCTGGTTTTATTTGTGTTTTCAGTGAACTGGCTGTGTAGGCTGCTCAGCCGCTCAGTGTCTTCATGTAGGGCTTCTGCAAGCAGAGCTTGCCGTGGTGAGGAAGAGGATGGTTGTAGTAGTGTTCGATCAGATCTGACAGATTAGGAAAGGTCAGTTCGCTCTCCAGAAATATGCAGTCGTCCTGTCAAAATATCCACAGTGAACAAGACACTTCATGACTGTGATGTCAATGTTTATTTTCTACACAAAATAATGTTATATTCATGTGTAGTCAAAATACAATAGAAAGCAGCTGGTTTCTTACCTCTTCAAACAGTCTGTAGTTTCTGGCTTTGCTTATACTGATGTCCCACACCACCAACACCTGGATAATACACCAACATTATTTCTAATACACTCCTTTGTCAGGATAAGGACACATGGTAACCAGTATAACAGACTTTCATTCAAAGATATAAGATCTCTGAACAAAAGATAGCCACTGGTGCCTACATATAGAGTAAAGTACAAGATATATTTAGCTATGATATATATGATATAAAACCCCATCATAAATGAACCTCCAATAATCACTCTCTGATAGCTGTTTTGGCTAGCTTCCGACCAGCTTCCGAAGGAAATATGGCTCTTAGCTGCTAAGTGCTCGACTATGTTCACCAGCATATGCAACAATTTAGGTTTTCCAAGCCTTGACACTGAAAACAGCTGAATGGGACTGAAAACGACACCATGAGATGGATGAGAGTGGACGAAGCTGCGGGTCGGATGGCCGAACAATGAGTTGAAACTCACTATAAACCTCCATAAAGCCGAAATGACCTGCAGATTCAGCTGAGAAACCTGTGGAGCGAGCCCTGTTACAGTCACACTGGTATCTCCTTTTCATTTGATGCATTGTTATCTTAAAAACATTGATTATAGACAATTGCTTGGGAGTGTATAGTAACTGTACTGGCTGTTTTAGGATGTACTTGGGTCCATGAAGGCTAATTTAGTGCTAACATGCTGACGTTTGAGGTGTACCGTATGAAGTTTAATCAGCTTTATTGTCTACCATGTTCACTGTCTTTTTTTGTAGTGTGTTGGCAAGCTAGTTGGCACTTTTAGGGTAGAGGGTAGAGTCCATGTTTTAGTTTGAATGGCTACAAATTTAAGTTTGTTAAATTTCCAACGTCTTTTAATTAACAGTAATGTTTAAAATGGCAAAGTACTATGTTTATATTTGTATAAGACCCCTCTTTGTTCCTTTAAGAAGAAGCGTAGAGCAGCTCAGCACGGTGGCTGTACACGTCGTGTTGCATTTTTTTTTCTATGTTCGCCGCAGAGTGAGGTATGAATAACCAATCTCAGCTCACACTATGAGAACCGTGTGACCTGAATGCATTTCTACCAGTGAGTCACAGTTTCCTATTTGAAGGCTTTGGCATCAGTAGTTCACCCACAAGTAACTAACATTTATGTTAGCTTGTTATCTTTATTACCAATGTTTGTTTTTTGGTAATAGAATTGAACACTACACCACTGAAATCAGTCCGACAAGACAAGAGATGGACGAAAGGAGAATCTTTTAAGAGTGAAGAGGTGAATGCTGTCACTAAAAATACAAGCTACATCTTGAGAATATACATTTTCTTTACTCATCTTAAATAATTTATAGTGTAACCTGCTGTTAAGAAGAAAGTGAACATATACTGGACATGTTCTTGCGCAGTATAAATAAGTAGTGAATAGAATTTTTTTTTATTTATGACTATGTATTAGTGAAAACTTTCACAGTACAGGATAGAAAATACTTTTAAAATGAAGATGATTTTTACTAAAAGTCACTTGACAGGCAGCATTTAGTTTTTTACCTTTGAAGTTTTGGTTCCTGAGTTCCTGATGCCGTACAGCCCGTCCTGTGGAGGAAACATGGTCTCTCTGAATAACCTGCAGGCACAAACATCATCACGGGTTATTAGAAGAAACACATTTTCTGATGCCTTAAATTATGTGGACTGCAATGCAATACTGTATTTGTACCGGATTGCTTTTCTAAATCTAGATTTAAACTATTGGTATTAAAACAACAGTTTTTGCCACTGGAGGACAGAAATACTCCACAAAGCAGCAGTTGCTGAGGGAATATTTCAGCCTGCAGCTGTAGAAAAAAATTGTGAGTGTCATACTTTTCTACAAAGCTGGTTTCAGAGGAATCAATGAAGACAGATTCGGGCAGCTGAACCTGCAGAGAGAAACAACTGGTTAAACACAATGAAAACAGTATATTTATTGGAGCACTGGTACTGTCTCACATAAGGGTAGTTTCAGACTGAGAAATACATTCAGACAATAAAATAACAAAATAAGAAACACAAAATCTGTTTGAGAATTCATGTTTGTTAATACTCCAATCAATGGTGACGTTAAATTAAACTTACAAGCATGCATGTAGGCTCTGGCTTTGGCTTTAAAGCAGGTCAAAGTTGTACCATGTTATTTTGTAATGAATGAATTAATCAAATGAATAAGATCCAAGAAATATGAAAATGAAAATAAAAGAGTTGTTTTTTCCCAGTCAAGGTGATAAAAACTGGTTTGTGTAATCTAAAGCAACATTTTTACACAGAAATTCAGATGCATGCAGAGAACTTTAATATCAGCTGACACATCATTTCAGTCTCTCTTACATTCACGTAGTCGTCATCAATGTCGTCGTCTCCTCCGCTGCTTTTGGATGAGTCTTGTTTCCTCCTGAACTCTCGTTCAGGCGTCTCGTCTCCCAGTGAGCGGAAGCTCTGGCCATCAGGAGACGCTCTCCTGGTGAGAGAACATGTCTTAGTCAGGCGGTGTCAACCGTTTTTTATGCTCTGGTTTGTATTGGTGGACAGTTGTTTCTACTGCGTGTACATTTTCTACACCCGTTGAATCAACAGGATACCGAGTGTAAATAAAGCAGCTGTGGAGCTGCTGAAAGGTGGATGTTTTCATTTTGGATGGAGCTCTGATCGACATTTGCCCGTATATATGCTTGAACACACCTGTACTGAACACTGAAAATGAATCTGGATACCTATCAGGATAATCTTGCTTTTTGACAGTGTTTTATTTAATTTCATTTTTTTGTGTTTGTTTCCAACTTACTGTATGGAGGTTCCTGGCTGCTTGGACTTGGCGGCAGGCAGCGGGGGCTTGATCATTGGTGGAGGAGGTTTGGGTGTTGTGGGCTTTTTGTGAAGTCCAGTTTTAAGAAGGGGAGAGAGTGGAGGGTGGCCAGGTCGGGGTGGGTGACTGGAGGACATTTGGTTGAGGGACAGGGTGTTTTTTAGAGCTGGTAGACTCGGCCTGCTGCGGTGGTAGTTGTTGGCCAGTAACTGGCTCGCTCCAGAGTTATTGGAGCAGTGGACAGGACCGTCCAGGGTCAATTTGGTCTCTAACTGATCCCAGATGGGCAGAGTGGCTGGCAGAGGCCAACAGTCCCTCTTGTCATTCCCGGACACCCCCAAGGAGGTGACCCTGCTCTGAAGAGTTTTCTTTGCATTGGGAGGAGGGGGAGGTGGAGGGCTGGAAGACAAGGACTTGTGCAACTGGGGCGCAAAAGGGAGCGGACTGGGCAGGCCTTTGCTGTGGTCCTTCGCTACGGGGAGCGGGGGGACAGGCGGGGGTTTCTTGGGCAGCGGGCTGGTAGGGATTCTGTGTTGTGTCAGCGTGGAAGGAGGCGGGCCTCTGAGGAAACCTGCACTGGAGTCCTGGCGGAGCGGGAACACTGGTGGCACCGGGGGAGGAGGGTAGGAGGGGGGTGGCCCTGTGGGTCGCCCTGAACAGGTAGAGATAATGCAAATTCTGATTAGTGTCTTGTTTTAGGTAAATATTCTCGTTGATACTTAATACTTATTTTCCCTGTCCAGTTTCTACGGATTTCTCCAGTAAAAAAAAAGTGTGTATACATGTTTGTGTTGTGTGTGTGTGTGTGTGTGTGTGTGTGGCGTCACCTGTAGAACAGTCATCGCAGTCTGGCTTCAGATAGTCTTCCTCGTCGTCATCATCATCATCCTCACCATAATCTTCACACAGGAAGAGAACATATTAACACAAATCTAATACGCACCACACCTGTGTTATTAATCATGCATTAATCATCTTACCATCTTCTGTGCTATCAACAGGGTGTTTAATATCCATGAGCCTCTCAATCGTGCCATAGAAACTGTCTGCGTCTGAATCAGAGTCACTATGGTGATAAAGAAAATTGTAATCATTAATAATGCAAAAAACCTTTAAAAAGTATAGATGGATTTTATTGGATGTTGGGTCATGGAAGTTTCTAAATGTAGCTGGCTAGGAAGCTAAAATAAATGAAAATCTGTCAAAATTTTGCTGTTTTTCCAGCATTTGAATATTTTTGTATGGCAGGAACAGTAAGTTGAAGTAAGTTGAGTTGGATAACGTCAGTCGCTAACATGTATACACTGTATAAAACATGTATAAAACTCTAAAACTCCTTACTGTTTTTCAGCTGTTGTTGCTATATGATAGTTTTCGAGCAAGCTAGCTAGCTATTTAATTTTTAACATTATGAATGTTACAGTTATAAAAGACATCACAGCAACTTTTACTCCTATTATGTTATTTAGTATTCAATATTGTGGTCTGATAGCGAGCCAGACGCTAACACCTGCCTCCAGAAATCTTACAGCTGAAAATCCTGCTGTTACGAAATAGAAACATGTTGCTACAATATCCATCTTTTTGTCACACGACAACAGCAAATTTGTACTTCAATAAATCTAACTTTGATGTCATACAATATTACAAGTTTCCCTTGAGATTAGGCTCCGTGATGAGGAGACTGATGAAAGGTTGATAAATGAGCTGGCAATGTTCCCATTCCCGATAACACTATGTGGTTTGGAAAAAAAAAAATCAGTTTGGTAGATTATTGATCAAAAACAAGAGGCCATTTTAATTACCTACATAAATTATAAATTTGCCTCTGGCACGGAAAAACAATTGGGCCATTAGTCTGTTGGGAAAAAGTTGCAGTGGGCCGTTATAACCGATTATAATCACTGTAGTTTGCTAAATTCTCACTCAAACGTGACTGAGGTCAGACAGAGATCGGCAGCTCTCCGTCTGTCAGAGACGTAGAGTACAATACTGGGTTCTGGACGCTTATGAAAAGTTCCTCAATGGTATTTTTCCCTCCAAGTTAATATCTATGTTGGGTTTTGTATTTAGTTCACTGATGTTTCATTCTATTATAATAACACAACTATGACGTACATTATTTACACAGCGTCTCCATCGTGTGAGTAAATATGATGTGATTTGCTGAGGTTACCTGGGAATGTGGGACTCTCTCCTGTCGTTATAGTGATCGATCTCCCTTCGCAGTTGTCGCATCCATTTCTGGAAGACAGCGAACAAAATATAACAGGTGTCTGTGTGAAACTGAAGCATTGGCTTATTAATCATCAGAGTCCTTACAAAAGAATGATCCTCTTTCATATCCCTTTCCAGAATTCTTCACAACAATACTTCATTTAAAAAAAAAAAAAAAAGGCTTATTTGATGTCTTGCTAAAAGTTAAATGACAGGACTGATAAGTAATTTGTGTGTGTTTAGTACAGGATTAGCTCCATTAGTTTAGCATAGTATAACAACGAGAAGGATATATCCATCAGTTGTGTCTTCCACCACTCCAAAACTGTCTCACTTGCTTGTTATATGAAGCCAAATTAAAAACCCAAATTATGCTTCGATGTATCTTAGAAAAAGTTTGAAAAGAAAGAAAGAAAATGAGACAGCTTTAAATTTCCTGAATGTTATTTTTTTTTAAAATTTAGCAACAGTTTCTCACCGCACACCAGGTTTCTATTATTCTACATATTATGAACACGTATGTTTCAGCTGATCTTCTAATAACACTCTGGATAAGAATAAATAGGGGAATTTCCCAAATGTTAAAATTTTAATTTTACATTGGCTACAGTAAGAATTTTTAAGAAAGAGGAAAATCCATGACTTTCAAACCCAATCACTCCTTTTGACCACATTTCCAAATTTAATAAATTGTATACAATAAGCAAATTCTATATATGAAACAACACTGACAAAAAATGTGTATTATCATAAAGTCCTGAACAAGTCTTTTAGAGATTAAATATAATAAAATATACATAATCTCAGGGGTCAAAATTGTGTTAAATTTACAAATAAGCCCTCAGCATGAAAGCCAAAACTTAATTTGAGTGTTTTCTATCTGTGAGTATAGAGCATGTGCACATGTACATGTCTTCTCACCCTCCTCTCGTCCTCACTGGCTGCAGAGAATAACCACGTCCTGTGTCTCTTACTGAAGTGGACGATCTTAAAAGGAAAAACATTACTGGATGTTGTCTCCTCCGCTGCTCTCATTACTCTGTGGAAGAAAATAATTGTAGTAATGCTCCAAAATATGTCTTTTTATAGGGAATTATGTACATTTGAATGTGTTAATAAGACCAGTGTTAATCATAATCTCAAGCCAAATGCACGATGAACAATATGTTATGAGCGCATCTGTTCTTTTGAGCTGGGACATGTAATTAACATAATTTAGTCCATAATTCTGGTTAATGTAGAGATAATAGGCTGCAGTACATCACTATGAAAAATCAAAATGTTTGTTTTGAGCATTTTAAGTGAAAGTGAGTTTTGAAAGCCAGTAATGACATCATATGGCCAAATTTGTGACTCACTAATGTCAACACATAATATGAATATGTCATGATTTTAAGACGTAAAGCCGCCTTCACACATCTAGACTGGGAAGTGCAGCAAGAGCCCATTCATTCATCACAAGACTCAAACGATAAAGAAGTGGGGAACGTGAGAAAAGTTCAACTATGTAAAATACATAAGATTAGATCAGACCTTATTAATCCCACAGTGGGATCAGTCTGGTCAGTTTATGAATCCCTTGTAAAAAGATGAACAGAGTTGTTTTCTACTCTATTCTACTGTGTAAAATAACTTTCAACAAAGTCAAAAGACAGCTGAGCAATACCTTTCCTATTTCATACATTATACAACTATCATAAGCTACAACTATCGTAAGCTACAGCTACATTTTCAAAACAATGAATGGAAACAAATCACAAATGAGCGTCTTCACTGTGTGCCAGTTCAGAGGCAAAGTGAGAAAACAACTGACCAATCAGAGCTGAGTAGAATATATAGAATATGGGTTTCTGTGGTGAGAAGGGAGGGACCCACATGTCAGAGTCAGTGGTAAGACCCCAACCTGCACCTGATGGTGCAGCAGCACTGGAGTCCATTTACAGTTTGAGGGTTATGAGTCAAGTGTCTGAAACTCTCTATATAATATGTCATATTTACATCAGTGAACTACACAGAATATGTCTCGTAAATGCTGATACAGATCTTGGCATTACACACTCTTTATACTGACCTGTTGTAACCATTGAGAGAGAAGGCCCCCTGTGGTGCAGGAGAAGTACTGCTCTTAAAGTAGTACACGCAGCCTTTGTGAATTATGATGTACCTCAGCGGCCCTGTAAGACGAGTAAGACGACATTATCATTTCTATGCTTCTGAGCTACAAATATTTTTTTCCCAGAAGAGCTTCCTTCTTTTTGTGTCCATGCGAACTCGAATATTTTATTACTGACTCACATTTCATGAGGCTGAACTGGCTGCCTCCCTTCTTGTGGAGGTATCCCGATGTGGAAACTCCTCCTGGCATGGTGAGGAGGTTCTGGGCCCCGATGGCTCGCATCGGCACCGGCCAGCACACCTCTGGAAACGACATGGTTCTACAGGAGACGAGGAAGAGCGGAGATGTAAACGCAGTGCATAGGTCCCGTTTGTAGTCGCAGAATGATAGAAATGAGGAAATAAATCCCAGCAGACACAAAAACTGCTTTGTGTAGAAATTCGTTTTGAATACAAGAACAAATATTAGAAGATCCAGAAAGAATCAAACCGGCTTCCTCTCCTGTAGTGCTTTCTGAGATACATCAGCTCTCACACAAAGAACTAGAAAGAACTCAGACAAGTGTTAAATCCTCTCAATCAAACCTTACACAGTGTTAGACAGTCATGGGATACATTTTCATTCTAATAAGTGCAGTATTTCATGAGAAAGTTCTGCACTTGCATCCTCCTCCTGAATGTCTTGGCACATGTCTGGAGGGGCTCTTTAACCACTTTTGAAACTGGGTAATTCATTGGTTGTCAATCCAGAGACCCAGATCACACCATCACACACCTCCGCCTGCGGCCACAGCCAGACATGAACTGGAAATTTACAATCAAACTGGTGACATCACATGCGAGAATTCATGATTCACTCATTATCCTACTGTATCCACATTGTCATTTTAATGGTGGAGGAACACACAGCTCAGTGAGGACTCCTCTGGTCCTTGTGGGATTAGTGTTGAACTGCTCAGAATGTCTTTTTCTGATTTGGATAGTTAAAACTAACAGCAAATGGAGAGTTAATTCCTACCCATGAGGGGAGAAACAGGATAAAAAAAAGTGAAACAAATATATCTCCCCTTCCTTTTCATCTGAAAATCATGCTCCAACACCGTCCGAACATGAAGTGTTGCCTACCTCCAGTTGAGCCTCTTGTTGATGCTCTGGACGGCAGCACTCTCCCTCAGCCTGCTGACTGTGGAGGCTAAAGCCGGCAGGAGGTCCATTACAGAGACGAGAAACAGACCGGACTCTGTCTTTACTTTCTGTCCTCTCGTCTCATCTGATCCAAACTGAGACTGACTTGTCCATCAGATTTTCTTTTTCCTCTGATCAAAGTCTTTTCATTTCGTTCTCTGATGCTCTTTACAGTTTCTGTTGATGTCTCCTCGCTCTCTCTCTCTGGCTGCCTTTGTTGATTTCCATCTCTCTTGCTCTCCCTCGCACATAAACACACTCAAACTCAGATAGTGCATACATGAACACACACACACACATTTAGTTCAGACAGGAAACGCAAAACATCCTGCGTCCTTTCACTGGGATTCAAAGCTTAATGTGTGTGTGTGTGTGTGTGTGTGTGTGTGTGTGTGTGTGTGTGTGTGTGTGTGTGTGTGTGTGTGTGTGTGTGTGTGTGTGTGTGAAAGAACATGAGTCAAAATAAACATACCAGTGGAGTTCAGTCAAATTCTTCATCCTCTAATGTGTTTATGTGTAACTTCCAGTAGATCAACAGCATCTACTGACCTCAGAGGGAGAGAGGGTGTGTGTGTGTGTGTGTGTGTGTGTGTGGGGGGGGGGGGGGGGGGGGGGTGTCTGGGTGGGTGTTAAGTCATAAAGTATTTAGTAGGATTTCATGCCAGGATCCACTCCCTTTCACTGAGATTAAAAACTGGAGAAGTTGTTTGTCCGTTCATTGATTGATCTTGACATACAGTTGCTGGTCTGTCTTTTCATGTCAAAGTCAGTTTAGTGTAGCGGTTCAGGACAAGACTTTATTTTTCAAATGAACTAAGTTGTCTGAAGATGAAAAGGATTTTACGTATAGACAGCTGAGGATGAATTGTACAAATGACGATAAGAGCTCCCATTTTTGGACAGTATGTGCAAACAGGAACTGACTTGAGTTTTTTTTTTAAGAATATAAAAGAGAGCCTGAAAAAGACGATCTCACAAAAATGAGGCACAGATGGAACCACTGAAAAAAAAGAGTTGGGTCATGATTTTCAAACTTTCAACTAGTAAAAATAAAAACATTTAATATTTTGACTGATGGATGGATGGATGGATGGATGGATGGATTAATGGATGGATGGATGGATTTATGGATGGATGGATGCATGGATGCGTGGATGGATGGATGGATGGATTAATGGATGGATGGATGGATTTATGGATGGATGGATGCATGGATGCGTGGATGGATGGATTTATGGATGGATGGATGGATGGATGGATTAATGGATGGATGGATGGATTTACGGATGGATGGATGCATGGATGCATGGGTGCATGGATGGATGGATTTATGGATAGATGGATGCATGGATGGATGGATGGTGAGAGAATTGTGAGAAAGGGAGTCTGTGCAGAGACGGGGAGTGAGAGCAGGTAGCTGATGTAACATGGAGGCACAAAACACAATAAATCACCTCAAGAGGACATTTAAAGGCTAACGTGGTTTGTTCTCCGACCGCCCCACATAATGTTTACTGATGACTAGGCGATACAGACCTCAACACTCACTCACATGAACGCAGACCACTCTGCAGTTAACTAAACCTCATCGCAGTCTGAGACGAGGTCACCAGCTGCTTATCGTCCTCACGAGGACTTCCTCGTCCTCGTTCTCACCGTAGCAGAGCGGACACACGGCCAGCAGACAAAACTGAAACAACCCTGTGACTGTGCACTCAGCATTTTAATGTTTTTTTTGTTTTTTTTATAAGAAATGTGTTAAAAGCCATTTTCAACTAGAGGAGGAGAAAGATCAGGATCATTAGTAGAGGTGGGAATTTTTGGCAAATTCTTGATTCGATTCCAAATCTTGGTGTTAAGATATGTTCCAGAATTAGTTCTTAATATAGATTCAAATAAGGAAAAAGTGGGGCACTATAATTTGGGTCTTTATCTTGTTTACTGTGTATCAAACTACTGGCTTCTGCACTTTGCCCACTGAGCTGCAAGTGAAATATGATGGCAGGAAAAGCACAAACTGTGTGAGAGAGTATCCAGCTCATTTAATGAATCTATCTTTTAAAGTTATTGATGTAAGTTAGGTTAATTGCATTTAGTGGGAAACATCGTACAGTTTTCCTGTTGTACAAAACTTGTGAATGAAAGTGTCGTTTACAGGCCGACATCATTGGCTGTGCTGTTGTAAAAAAAAAAAGTTGGTGTAGAGTGGAGGGTTAGGAGTGTGGGTTGTTCGTTTTCTCCACAAATTACAACTTTGTTCTGAAAATGTCTGAGTTCTTGTTCTAAAACTGTGTGCTCTGATTGTTAAATCACCATTAAAATAGTTATTATAAATCTGAACAAAAACTCATTTTTATACAAAAATAAAGTTATTATTGTCAGAGAATTTGTTGAAGAGGCGTTTTCATCAACTACAAATTTGTTCTCAAAATCTAAATTCCATGCATCAAAATAAATATAAATATAGAGATAACGAAAAGGGGATCCTGTCTGGGAGGCCTAGTTACAGTAGATTCATCCCAAATACACCCAAACAAAATAAATATGCAGTCACGTGATGACACTTCCTGATGGATGAAACACTGATATACAATCTTTCTCTGTCAGCAGGGTTACAGGCTTTCTAGGAGTCAAACTGTCTTCTTCTATCATGTGGCTCATATATCACAAATTTCATGACAAGAATACCAAACAAGGCATTTACAAAACAACAGCACTTGTCCGAAAAGTTAAGAAATCATTTTTTAAACTCATGCATTAACTCACACATGATTTCCTTATTCTACACAGCAATGTGGGTTTGCTGATGTTTATCTTGTTTCAGCTTTGAACCCTGTCACCTCACCGACTGTGTTTTTTAAGCTCTCCACTCTGAAGTCTGCTGATGTTTGTGAGCCAGAGATGCTAATCAGAGAGCAGCTGTTTCACAGGAAGGGAAGCACAGGAGCTGCTCACATACCAGACTCATTCAAACATATCCTCTCCGGACGCACACAAACACAACGTCTGGGCCCAACAGTGATTTAAACTGACCTTTTAACTTTGTTTTGATCGGTTGTTCACCTGAGATAAAAATAAAATAAAATGGAGGCTTCATGGCTGCAACTACTGGTATGTAGCAAGATTATGAGAATCGTCAAAGCAGATGGTGGCTCATCAAGATGACTGCTAGGTACTGGCAGCAGTTCAACTAACTGGAGGATGACGGGTCACTACAAAGACAAAATGTCACATACTGAGCGTTAACTAAGAACATATGACTATCCCTGCGTTCCGAATCGCATACTATTTCTTTTCACTTTTAGTACGGACTACAGTAAGCATGTACTGTTGCATGTAGTATGTGTACAATTGGGACATACTACTTCATCATAAAAATGCGTCTTGAACTTTTACCCACTTTGTCGTATCCGTCGCAATCCATAGCGTGATGTTCGTAGTAAAAAGGAAAAGGAAAATTTGGAAGATCTGGAGTACGCTTCCTTTTAAGGCCTCTTTTTCTTCTCTTCCTTCCTGTTGTGGGTGGAGCGTTAGCGCCACCGACCGGATGTAGTAGGACACCCTGGTACTTTTGGCATCCTACATTTAACATACTAGGTATTGGGACATACTAAATCTTTTTTCAGCATACTAAATAGTATTATAGTATGGATATTGGAACGCAGGGTAAGTATGGATAAACAGGATTATACAGTGTTTTACACCAAAACGCATCTTGAAAAGTTAACTGGGAAGAGCTGAAGGTTTTAGTATAATCTTCTGTGCTTTTAGAATACTAAGATGTTCTGTAACAGCCTAAAACAAGAATTTGGAGAAGACACAAAAGAAGTAGCTCAACCACAGCCTCAAATTTAAAAATCACACTTCTCGACGGTTACAACCTCTAAGAAAAGGCTAAAGAGGCTAGAAGCCGAAAACACACAAAAAATATGTTTTTAACTTCCTCTCTTCTTCATTTTGAGGAAACTGAAATTGAAACCAGAGGACCTGTTTGATAGAAAACCCCTGATGAGCCACATTGCATGACAGTGTTCTTGTTGACTTACGTCACTACAATGTGACTGTGACAAAGGACTACAAGATGACTTATTGTCATTTTCTATGAATTCACATACATTGCAGATAATATAATTTGAACCGTTAGGACAGTGGATTTTAAATGCCACATTTCCCGCAGTATGAAGTTAAAACTTGTTCAGGTGAACAGTGCTTTTCACACTCCCCAAATTCATGGGACAAAAATGAAGTACAAAATTTAAACAAAGTTGTAATATGTCATGCTATATTTGGAGTCAGTTCCTTTGCAATGATTGTCTGACACCCTCAAGATGGCTTATGCTTCTCTGTTTGGACTGAACCTTGTTTCAATAGCTTGTTATGGAGAAGAATTTGCTGAAAATGCAGCAAGAAAATTTAAAAAACCAGTGTTGCATATTGTCCCCTGATCAGGCAGTTATGGCCACCTGTCAGACGCTTCTCAGGGCATATAAATCAACCAAACACAACCTGCTTCTTAACAAAGTTTACTGTTGAGATCATTCCACGGTGAAAAGATTGTTTCACCAATATGGATGTGAAAACACTCAAATTTAAGCCGGAAATGAAAACTTCGTCTTTCTGATGATTTAATTTTGTGTGCCCGTGTTTGTGTGTGTATCTGCACACTAAATCCCAGGAATAGGATATGAAGGTATAAGTCTTTTAATGGACATAATACTTGAATATTGTGATGTACACAACTAATGTTCTGTTGGTTTCTGTTGAACTAAGATCAATGCTCTACCTCTTCTGAAAATCACATCTTGTTTCATCAATAGAGACCACAACTGCATTAGCTTTGATTAAATTTTCAATGATAGCATCATTTTTGGAAGGACATTATTTTTACACACATTTCCACCTTTTTTTTTTTTTAACACACAAAATGGAATAGGGAAAGTCCAACATCAGATGTAGAGACCCTTCCTCAACAAGATCCACCGATACAGAAACTACATGCTGGGAGTCTATGTTGTTTCTTGAAACAGAAAGCATGGACATGGGCAATAAAATGTGAATACGGGAAAACACAAGTTATTTTCTTTTTAAGTCGGACATGTCATGATACCAGACAGACGGTGTTCACAGTCACTATGAGGTTACGGGTTTGATTTCCAAAATAGCACCATTAGCAAGAAAACCATGTGATTTTGTCTGAAAGCTGCAGCAAAACCTTGTAAGTGGGCAGCATGAGACCTCCTGACTGTTATGGGGAATTTCTCAGGTGTTCTTCTCTCTGGACCAAAAATCTAAATTTTCCATGTGTACCTTTCATCGAGCACCTCAGCATCTGCTATAGTGTGGTACAGATTTACACAACTGTCAGGTGTTTGCTTTAAAAAAAAAAATGGATATGGCACACCTGTGACCTTGCTAAGCATGTGCTTTAGGCTCAGACCTATTTATGAAACCCCCACAGCCTCCTTTCAACACACGGTCCCAAACACACAGGTCTCTGGTGAACTGCCGACCCAGCTGCAGCAGATACAGTCCATCCTGTCCAGGAAACAAACAACGTCACAGACATCACACTTCCTGCACACCACCCTCCGCCACCAACCACATCGGTTCCTCCGCTGGTACAGCTTCACATTCTAACACATGAATAGAAAATGAGAAGGGTTTATCTGAAGTCGTTTACTTTTATACCTGAGTTTATGTTTCTAGATAATAAAAACTAATAAGGCGGATGAAACTGAAAAAAACCCAACAATGACAATGAAGGTTCTCTGTTCCACCTGAAAGAGGGAACCTGAACCTTTTAATTATAGTAATCATAGAAATACTCTTTACTTACATATAATTTTTCTAAACTCAAGTTCTTATTTTATTCTCTTTGTGCTTTTGTGCAGCACATTGTTCAACCTTCGATGCATTTTAATGTGCTATTAAAATAAATCTAACTTGACTTTAAACAGACAACAAAACATGGTAAACACACTGTATGATTTATGATCTGGCTGTACAGTATTTTATAAATAAATTATTTCTCATCTCATTTTGTAGGTGAAGCCCAGTTTTGACTGATGTTTTTTATAGTGGCGATGTCATCATTTTGAAATACTTATTGCACTTTCCTTATGACTTTTTTAAGTTGAGTATGTACTAGATTTGCATTATGTTTACTCGGTGGAAAATGCCACAGCTCACTTTGTTTTATTTGTCTTTCTGTCTTTGATGTATGAGATCTTTGATTGTATATTTTCCTATAGATTATGTCCCCTCCAGGATGAAGCTTGATGACTTTGAAGATCTCTGCCTTTGTGTTTAGTGCTAATCAGATATGTCATCCTGCTAACATGCTAAAGCCAATTAGTGGTTTCCTCACATCACAAGGACTTCAGTTTGTGTGAATGTGGTGCAGCTTGCATTGTGTAATTGGTGGAGAACATGAGCGCAGGTTCATAATAAATTAATAAAAATACGAAAGCAGAACCGAAAGAAAAAGTTAACTTATTTCACACACACACACACACACACACACACACACACACACACACACACACACACACACACACACACACACACACACACACCTGCAGAAAGCTGAAATAGTACAACCAGATCCTCTTTCTCCACCTGTGGCTTCTCCTACACATCATCACTTGGTGTGTCCAAATATGGCCGCGCCATTCAACAGGAACTGCACCGCCGTCACACTAACGGCTGCAGGAAGGATTCCTCTCACAGTATTACACACAAACACACACACACACACACACACACACACACACACACACACACACACACACTGTACAAATCTTCCTTTTCAAAATTGACTTTTTAAAAAAAATTAATTGTGTAGTGTTTCCTGTCTCGAGTAACAAATTCAAAGATAACAAAAATAAGAAGTGATTTTGAGAGAGAGTGATAAAGAGGTAAAGAAAGGTGCACAGACTGAGATGCAGGAAGGAAGACTGTTTAGATTTGACTGATATGCCCACCCCCCACTCCACCATCACAGGGGTCGAAAACGAGAACACATTTCCTGTAAATATCTTCTCTTCTCTGATGCAAACTCTGCTCAGGAATCACCGTGGCAACAACTGACAGCTGACATCACAGTGGCTTATCTCTGGAAAAATTAAGTGGATTTGTTTCTGAGGAGAAAAAACACTAAACCACCAGATGTGATTTTTTTTTTTTATGCCATCCAGGCTTTTCGTTTTGAGTGTTAGAAGTAAAAAAAGAATCAAAATACAATGAAAACTGAATCTTGAGTAAAGTTGACTGACTGTTTGCAGCATACGGAATCCAATTAAGACCCGCTTTTGACTTTAGTGTCTTTATCTAAAATTTTAATTTAAAATAGTGTTACCTTCAAAGTTATTTTTGGTGGTCCCACAGAAACACAGTATACTATCCACCTTGAATGACATGAGTGCTGTATACGATTTCTTTTATTTTCTTTCAAATACTTTCTATACATTGATGCATCACTAATGATGTCATGGATATAATAAGTCACTCTCATGGGACTTTTCACTGTGGAACGAGATCTATTTTTGATGCTTTGGTACCAATAAATGTACCTGCTACTAGTAATATAGCTTCTGCTTGCAACTGAGTACTTGTAGTTGTTTTGTTGAGTTGTTGTGTTGTTACTTTAATGTGAGTGAAAGATCTGAATATTTCTTCCACCTGACTGCTATTTACATCCCAAACATGTGTCTTCAGCGTCAGACAGCACACAGGTTGTGAAATATGCCCACTAATGTTTCACTCAGTCACTGCACAGTCAATTTGTATGTGGTTTTACAATGTTGTTACATCATAACGAGCCTCTATGAATAGGCCTCATTGAGTATACTGTAGCAGCCTGGCAGTTAATGCTCTCACACCTTCCCCTTTTTGTGTTTTCTTTTGTTTTTGTCTCTGTTACATTAGTCACCATAGTCACTGTACTTTTTATTCCTGCAACAGAATTCACTCTCAACGTGGGAAGTTTTTTTGGAAGAAAGGTTTTACAAGATATTTATGACTTTAGTCATTCCTGTTGGAGCCTTTATTTTTCACGTGTCATGCTGTTTGACAGCACAGTGACAGTCTTAAACATACAGTATGTGTTGTTACTACCACTCCAGTGGAGCTGTTGCTTTTTTTTGCCTCCTTGAAATGGAACGACTTCTTTTCTTATTCGAGCAAAGTTTCACATTTGGGTAAAGGTGACAAAATGACACTATTTTAAGTGCGTCGTGAGAAAATCCACGTTAATTCAGACTTTTTGACTTCCGAACAAGCTATGCTTCTTCTCAAAACTGCAGGCTGAAATGTTCCACAGTAGAAACATAAATAAACAATTCATCGTAAAGGCATCTGCATGACAACTAATGTGAATAAAAACACAAAGATAAAAAAAAAAAAAATCTTTCATTCGGAGATTCTCCAGCTAAAGTTAGCTGTTTTTACTATCCAACCAAACAAAAGTGTGAATGCTCAATATCTCAGTTGCTTGATTGACCCCTTTAAATGGGAGGAAACAACCAAATCAAACACTAGCCAACGCAGAAGACATAAAGCTCCTGCTGTGATTTTGCAAAGCACGTGATATCCAGGATGATAAAAAAAAGAGCTACAAAACGCCAGATAGCCGACAGCATATAGACACGAAAACCAATCGATGAGATATTCCTTGACTCCATCAAGCCCTTCTTAGAACTGGCCGCCAAACCAAAGCAGGCTTGTTTGGGAAACTCTTTATACAGAAGTAACAAAAGTAAAAAGACAAGATAAAAACAGAGGGATGAAATCATCCAGCTGTGCCAAGCTCAGCAGTTTGAAGAAGTCCGAACTTACATGACATCTCTTTGTTCCCGAATACACATCCTGGTGCTCGGTTTGGAGCTCCGCACAAACGACTTCTTCTTCCTCACCGATGGAGTGGACGTGTTGGCGGACATGACAGCGGCAGCACAGCACAAAGTACCACCATACTTTTCAACCATGTGTAAGGATGTTGGCTGTATGTACGGTCGGACGTGTGCAGGGTGGCAGATTCAAGATCAGAAGAGTGGTGAGATATGGAAGCGTAGGACCAGAAGGCAGATTGAGAGGAAAGCAGGAAGAACAGAAGTTCAAGGGGAATAATGGAGGCAGAAAATCTAAAAAAGGTCCAAGATGTGGATCGACGAACTGAATCAGTCCCGTCGATTAGGAAGTCTGTTGGTGGTCTGAACCCCTGATACTCTGCCATACATTTCCTGAAGGGGGCTCCTCCTCCAGCCAGCTCTGCTGATTGGTTGACTGGCTACGGCGTGTTCCTTCCTGTTTCCTGAGAAATAGTGTGTGATCGGTTTGCCGGATGCAGCCCACACCACTTACAAACACACGCTCGGACACACAGGACCTGACACAGAAGCTGGGTATTTTCCATCTTGTAAGAGTGGAACAATACATGAAACAAGTACACATACAAACACACGCACCCACACGTCTACAAATACAACCTGAAACAAAGCTCCTGTGAAGTTGCAGGTGAATGAAGTGTGCAACTACTATATATAGTAAGAGACCTTAACTTCCTTGTGTCCCATAAGACGTACACGTACATCCCTACGAACACAATATGGAAGATTAAAAATGCAAATGTACAAAAATTATATAAACCCATTGTAATATGTATTATATAAATTTTTCAAGTATGCATTTACTGTGTCATAATGTTGTAGTGTTATATAATGCTGCCGCTATTGATGAAAGCAGAAAGTCTAACAGTTGTAATGTGAAAGGTTGTTTTTCATGGGTTCTTTCAGCTTGCTGGGACTGGACAGTATGTTTTTCATCTGAGTATGGACGCAGTTTCTATTTCAAAGAAGTAACAGCTCTCTTTCACCCCCTCATGAAAAACTAACAGTAATAGTGCTTTGCATAGAGTATTATTAAGTTTTACTGTAATTATGACACAGTAAATGAAGTATTTTACTTAATTTCTATCAGCTGACTCCTGAGCTGGTCTTCAATATATCTTTGCCTCTTTTCCTCCTTAAGTCTTTCTCTTTAAATCTTTATTACTTGAACCAATATTTTCCGTCTTTCTGTCTCCGGTTTTGCATTCTGAGCTTTTCCCTTTTCATTGTTTCTTTTCACTCTGGAAAATAATTCTCAGTTTTTGACCTTGCACCCAGCAGCATTTAAATGACCAAATATGGTAGCTTTCAAGCAAACTTTTAACCAGCAGTGAAGCAGTAAAAACTGTGGTATGTAAAATAAATTCGCCCAACAAAGGGCTCATAATCAACTCCTCTGTGGTGTTCTGTTTGACATTTTACTATCTTCAACTGAAAGGCTACATGTTTTTTCACTGAACTCAGATTCTGCTCAGCGACAACAGCAGTCTAATTTTGGTTGCACGACCTGAAACCAACGTCAGCAGCAGCTCAAAATTTGAGGTGTTGAAAACAGAAACACTTAAGTTAGAGTTTGAAACCCACTAAAGAGCAAGTTCTCATGCTGTATTGTCAGGTTTAAGATGAAGAGTTTTGAGACTGTAATCGACAGAGTATTGGTCCTCTGTCGTCCGCAACTCTTGACCAATTAGGTTAAGAGCTGCTTAAGACGACGTTCTCTCTATTTTGCTTTGACTTTATACTTCAGTTTGCATTTTTGATTTCATGCTTAACCTTTTTTTGACCTCCATTTTTATAGTCTAATTGAATAAAGGTGATAATTAAAGGCCAGAAACATGTTTTTGATTTCCCAGTAAAGTGAAGTTGATCATTTACCTTTCAGATATAAAATGCCATCTATTGACCATTTTAATTTGTTCAACATTTGTATGACATGTTGTTGTAATCATTTACCTTTCAGATATAAAATGCCATCTATTGACCATTTTAATTTGTTCAACATTTGTATGACATGTTGTTGTAATCATTTACCTTTCAGATATAAAATGCCATCTATTGACCATTTTAATTTGTTCAACATTTGTATGACATGTTGTTGTAATTATGAACTCTTGAGTTATGCACATGTATTTTGTAGCTACATGTAGCTGTAACCTCTGGCCTCTAATCTAATCAATTAATCCTTGAATCCAATTGAACGTTTGTGCCGAATTTGAAGAAAGTCCCTGAAGGTGTTCCAGAGATGTTACATTCGCGAGAATTGGATGAACGGCTGCATGGACACCCCGAAAATATGACGACAGCTGTCCCAGTGCTGAGGCAAATAAATCAGAAACAATTTCTTTACTCAGTAGGTGATAATTTAAGATGTTGCGCAATCTTCTTGTCACAACCACTCACAATTAGTTTTTTCAATGCAGCAGAAATATATTAGGCCAAAAATGTTTCCCTCATGCTTTCGAAACTGTAACGACATTTCATGATCTGTCCCGATGCTTGTTGCTCCCCAGCTCGACCATCTTGTTCAGGTCCGTATTCGGTTTGGTAGCAGCACTGGAACACACTAGTTGCAGTGTGTTGTGACATTTAATATTCATACAATGCGAGTGAGGACTGCTGGTTCCTGTCAGTCTGAAACCATCAGGCCTTTGTTTGACAGCAAGCAACACAACTCGAATGAGTCAAAGTCAAACTATTTCCAATGACTGATGATTCATCAGGCTGCTGCTCATGCCATGTCCAGATAAATCACTGATGACTATCTCAACTCATTGTGAAGTGGCAGTGATGTCATTGGTGCAGCATGATGGCAATCACAAGTGTTTTTTTTTTTTGTCCTGGTGGTGTCACACAACGCCGCTCATCTCAGACCACAATAACAGCAGTCGTCTCACAACCTGCTCAGGCAGTCAGGACTTTTTAACCTTTCTGACATGAAAACTTCTGAGTTTTATATTTGTCACAGATTCAGTCATTAGCGATATCATAGTCTGGAAATCCGTTCTACATTACAGTTTACTCAACCACTCTGCAGCTGGGGTGGCCATGTGTGATAAAGTCCAATTCATGCTCTTGTTTCAAAATTTTGGGCTGACAACATTGATCATATGGTGGACAATGCTGATTGATGAAGCTCAGTTCACACTTCCAGTTTACACTAAAACAACAAAACGAGACGTTGTTGTCATTTGACTGCTTTTCAAGTTTTTCATGGCTGGATATAATCTATTGTATCTGATAACATGAAAGAGGATAGTAATAGTGAGTTACAGTTGCTTTTGTAAGTAGTGATGCAACATCAAAATCCTAAAATACTTTGTGGACCCTGACCAATCTGCCTTCGTGACATCCATGATGTCCATAGATGATCAAGAGGGAGCTGTAGGAGTGACCTTGCTGTTCTACCTCAGCATTACCAATGCAATCACAGGAAGTGTTGTAGATGTTATCAAACTAAATACAGACGGACAATTAAATTCAGCTCTACATTTTTTGTTCTAACAAAGCTCTGGTCTTTTTTTGTGGCTAGAATGACAAAACTAAATTTGCATGTACATTTCCTTCTTCCAGTACAATATGTAGCAGATCAGCCACTTTGAAAAGAAGCACCAGCGGACCGACAGCAGGACCAGCTGGGGCTGTTTAAAATGGATGAAATGATCACAAAAACGCACATTAATACACTCTAGCTTCACATAAAACAGAAGTTCAAACAGTGAAGAAAGTTAATAACATTCATACCACAAACTTGTCAGTAAAAAAAACATTTAAGGGAGAAACTGATCCCAGTAGTGCTACCGCCTCAAAGTTCAGCAGGGCTTTAAACAGACATGGGAGTTAAGTGAATGCATACATTCCGAAATAAAAGCCTGCGTATGTTTAACATTAACATGAGAATAACTGATGCAACCAACAAGTGGCACCTAATAGGGCTTAGCAATATGGGATGGCATGATCAACATATAAAGGATGTTTTCTGATATTAAATCATGTATCTGAGGTTTAAGGCTAATTTCCTTCGTCAGTCGTATCTTCGTAACGATGGCAGGCATGGAAAGCTAACGTTAGCTGCCAGGTTAGTAACAATACTTCCGAGGCTAAATGCTGCAATATCATTGGCAGCAGCAACATGTGTTTAAGTCAAGTATTGAGCTGTAGGACATTTGTGTTTTGCTGGCGGTCACAGCCCAATACACAGTCACTGAAGTTACGTACGTATAACGGAGGATTAAGAATTTGAAGTGTAAAAATATGTATCAGGTTGAACATTAACGCAGCCCCTCACCTCTCTGTTGCTGGTGCTACTTCCATCCATCCATCCATTATCTCTACCCGCTTTGAGCTGAACAGGCTCTCTTTGAGCGAAGGCAGGGTTCACTCTGGACAGGGTAAACATCTCAAGTAAACATTGGAGCAATGTCACAGAAAAAGATGTTGATGTGTTATTTAGAATAATATTGCAATTGTTTTATGCAGTTATATTAAGATGCAATTCCAGGGCTAAGTCATAGAAACACACACTATTCCTTCCTCTTTTGCATGAACCACTTGGTGACAATACTGATGTTTCCTGCTGATAAAACTGGTCAGTTGCTATTTCAGTTAGCAGCATTTACAGTCACCTGCTGAGACGAAGAAGCTGCTTTTTCCCCCCCATTTGTTCTGTCTGAAATCAACAGTTTCAAATGTAAGTATGAGTTTTTGAGTGATATATGTGCCACCATTATCACTGTACCACATACTGCAATGCCAGATTGGAGGGTTTGGGGTTGGATTTGGGCTCCTAAAGTGCCATTCAGATGTGTTACTCTGAACAACAGGGAACGGAAAATGCTTTGTTGCTGTAGTTCTTAACTAAATGTGACACCATAAGCTGCTCAATTCTGTCAAACCTGACACAGAATTTAAAAGTGAACTTAAAAAGCTGCTTTTTCAGAATGCTTTCACGAACTGAGAAAGTTCACTTCCAAGTTAAGACAAAGCAGCAGCTTCCAAGAAATGTGCTCTATTCACAACACACTCATCACCCAAATAAACCAACAAAGGAAGAACTGGAGCTCCGTAGGTCAGTATTATTTGCACACAACATTTCTTCATGTTTTGATGTGCTGCTGTTTAACACGGCTCGCCAACCTAGTTTGGCCATTTCATCTTATTTTCAAGACATTTCCTCCTTTCACCACTGCCATGTCAAATGACTTCAAAACGACTTTTCGGAGCGCTCAGAAACTTCCCACTTTTTGAGCAGGAAATTCCCAAATCTACAGACGTTCAGAAGGCGGGACATTCCCATCGCCCAGTTGCTTGTGAATGCACCATAAATTCCCTGAACAGCTTCAACTTTGCTCCTTGGAAATCGTGGTTAATCTACCTGCTGAGACTTTGAATAAACTGTTTACTAAGGCACCAGCTCACTTGGACAGATGATTCAGCCGGCAGAGTCATTGCTGATCCAAGTCATAGAAGAGCTCTAACCTTCAACTTATAGGATTTTCAATGGTAAAAAGGAATGTGGGGCCCAAATTAGCGCCATCTACTTTGCAACTCTGTCATAAGATGGGCACGACTTTGCAAACCTTTCAAACCCAAGTTTCGGCTCTTATTATTTTTATTGGCAACTTGATGGTGATCACAGAAAGTTTGTTGTAGTGTGTGATGTTAAATTACTGCCTGCTTTATCATGTATGCAGCTTTTTTGTCTCCATGAAGTCATCTATTAAAACCAACACATCATATGAACTGCAGCCTCACATACACCAGAGAAAGTCTCTGAATCAGTTGTATATCTAGTTGCACTTGCTGTGCAGCATTTTCTTTACTTTCTGCTGAAACAAAGCCAGCAGCCATCCTTGTTCATATTCTCTGAACAGCCAAATGCTTCATAAAGCACACATATCGGATAAAGTTAAAATGTTTGAAGAAACTTACCCATGGATTGCTGCATCAGCTTTGTAGCTCCTCTGTCTGTGTCTCTGTCATCAGTGGTTTGAGCCTTGCAGAGTTCCACTTAAGCCCAGTTCACTTCCTGCTCCGGTTTTTCAAAGCTGCTGTATAAAGTGTCACAACACCCTCCCTTCGACCACAAGAGAAACTGGCTGCCACACTCATTCAAACACAGACAGGCAGATACACAAAGTCCACATAAAAAAAGAAACAGGGTTTACTTGCCAGCTTTAAACAGCTCCTTTGCAGAGTTAACTGTCGTATATGTGTTACATGAACCCTTTCCTTCCCCTTTAATGTGTGGATGGACCACTCCTTCTTTTGGTCAGCATTTATGTCATAAACAAACAGTAGATAACCAGGAGCCTGCTGTGCACCCTCACTAACCCTCGGTGTGGCAACTACAAAGCTTCAATGCAGAGAAAAGAGTGTTTATTACATGTGTAATATGTGTTGGAGAGAATTAAATAGTGGTTATGGATGTGAAGCTATATTAATTGCTCATCTTTTGTGGACCATGAATGTGATCTATTCCTTTAAAGTCTTACTGAAATTTAATTACATGCATTGTACTTTTCTCGATTGTTCATTGTTCAGAAATGAACAAAAGGAATGTTTTTCCTTCACTGCAGTCAGTTCACTAGATACTTTTATTGGTTTTGGTGGTTGTGCTTCAAAATCAAATCATTCCAATCTGAGTTTGAGTTATATTGAAGAACTTTGAATAAAAGTTCAACAGTAATCAGTGTTGAATTCTGTTGTTTACACTGACTAGTTTGCATTTAGTTTTAGGACTTCTCAGCTTTTTCTGTCCAGTTTACAACATTTGTCAGAAAAATAAGTAAAGTAAAAAAGGTAATAAGTTTACTTACTTTACAAATAAAGTCCAATATTTTCTGGCCCAGGCCTCTAAAATGTGAGGATTTGCTATTTATCCTTTCTAGCATTGTGTATCGAGTATTTTAAAGTTTCAGACTGAAAAACAAGCTATACGATGACAGACTACATCTAAAAGATGACTGACACATGACGAAATGTAAAAAAGATAAATGCAGCTCCTGTTTCTGTTTCCTTCCCCTGCTGAATTCCTGTAGCTCACATCGGATGCTCCATACAAACAGAACGAGAAGTCAAAGCAACACTGGATGTGTGTAATTAATAAAGTTGGTGCTTTCCTGAAGGGTTTAAGTTGAACTGAAATTGAATATTCTTTATCTGCTATAGCACACCATGACAACTAAGTACAAATCCACAGATATAAATATCACAGCTCCACATTTTATCCCCATAGCGCAAAAACCTGCTACTAGCTTTGAAAACTCATCTTTCCTGTCTCGTCAATGATGATGTTTGTGTAAAAAGCAAGCTGCCCACGACTCAGTTGCATTTATGGGTATAATTTTTGTCTGAATATAGACCTCTGTTTTTTGGCAAGAGCAACATATTTACTGTGGCTTGCTTTTGTCAGTGCACAGGGAGTAATCACACGGGCTGTGAAAGAGACCGAGCTCCACTGCAGCTCGTCTGCGTGTGTTGTCTGGGCTTTGTGCTGGTTTCAAGAACATTAAACCTTTTGCCACAAATAAAACAATACTGCAACTCTTCTTACAGCACATGTATAACAGTCTGTTGTGGTGCAGAGATTTGAGGGAACATATCCCACCGTTAGAGTAGAGTTAGTGTACTGTAGACTCAGAACAAATCCCTCCAAGGTTGACTCCATCCCATTTAACTACAGTGACAAATTCGATTTACTGTAAAGCTAAATGGTTCAAATACCTTAGCTTGAATGTGCAAACATGCAAAGTTACCATCGTTGGCAGGTCAGACAAGTCACTTGCTGGGTTAAAACCCTTCTGTAGCTGCATGGTTTAAAATAAAGCCAGAGACTGTTGGAGTGGACCAGGACCACGCCCATACTGTATGGTGACGGTGACCACAGCGGTTTCAGAAATATTCACGCCATAAAAAGATCCAAAGTTAAAGGCAAGATGCAACTCGAATACCTAATCTCAAATCCCATCGAATCTTGATGTAGTCTTTCTGTGACAAATTTGCTCATCTTGATGTCTTTATTTTGTACTTGATAGTTTAAATGATTCGGCACTATTGGTGACGCCTGTAAAATGCTGTGGTTTTAGGTCTGCCTAATTTTAGCTCCTTCAATTTAAAAACAGAATCCTAGCTACACAGCAGAACCAGAGCAGACACAGCATATGGATTTACAAACAGTCATTAGAGATCCTGCAGCTCTAGTCATGTCTGCCTGTATGAACCCTCACTGGGTCAGAATGCCCACAAAAGGCTCAGTGTTATTCAGTTTCTACGTCTTTGGGGAAAAACTCTCCCTGCTGTGGTAACGCCTCGAAGGGGAAATTAAGGCAGAGCTTACTTGTACCTACTTTCATTTTCTTTAGGGAAATTCCAAAAATGCACTTTTTTTTTTTTTTTACTGGGTTGTCAATTATATTCAAACAAATGTAGCAGAATGCAATTTCTTATGTTGTTGTCGATGTGGATTTAATAGACGGGGGTGTCAGACTGAAGTGTCACCCATGTGTGGAAAATAAAACCGGTAAAGCTATCACATTATGACACATTATGATTTTATTACTTTATATATATATATATAGACACATATATACTGTATATATATTTTACCAGGACACTTGAATCGAGATTTATAACATTATAACACTTGTGCTTTTCCTCTGTAAGTCAAGATGTATTAAATACTGTTTTTGTTTACCATGTTGTGTTATATGGTGTCCCATGTGGACGTTTGGCACAAAACAGTAAGCCACCTTAGATGTGGCTCGGTATTCAGTTAATTCCTACGTCTCTATGAAGTTCTAAACTTATTGTTTTAGTTTTCCACAAATCGACCGCCATGAGAAGAATGACAGTTTGTACCACTTCCTTACTGTTATGATGGCACTGCTGTCGCTGCCAGGGAAAACTCTTAGATTTGACTTAACAGTATGCAAATATATTGTTGCTTGAAAAAAGATTCTTTAAAGATGTCTGTGTGGGAGTTACCGTGTAATGGGTGTTTTGCATATTGCAGTTTTGTTTTGTAGAAGGGACTTGGGGGAGATAGATTAAAGAGGGGTGTAGGTGTATGTACAAACATGTGGCAGGTATGCGGGGAGGTGGGTGGTGTGTGGAGACGGCTGGTAGGAGGACAGATGGGTATAGAAACTGCTCAGGTTTCTCACTGTTTAACAAATGATGGGAAGTTTGACATTTGACAGAGCACAATTTCATGTTTAGCAACCGCCCACATATGTATATGATTTCATGCCTACTTTTGTCAATTCGTAGTGAACTTTTTAGGTGGTGTAATAGCACTGTAGGGTGCCTTTTGGTGTCCTGTAAATAAACAATCACTCAATAACTGCTGTTGTAACATGGAATCTGAATGTTTTGTATCACACAGACACACACTCTATGTAGTTTGTTTTTGCTGTATTTAACTGACGTATTATATATATTGTAAAAGAAAAAGGTGGAGTCTCTAGTCAACGTAACTGAAGGAACCCAGAGAGGCCCCCAGTTTGAGACAACCGGGGTCGACTCAAGACGACAAGTCCAACCGAGCAGCGAGTGCAGTTCAGTTTATAGCGGCAGCTACTTTAGAAGCAATACGGGCCCGGCACAGTCGTCAGCATAGACAGTGGAATAGACTGCAGCACAGACGGCGGCAACAAAGAGCCTATGGAAGTCACTGCTGAAAGTGACATGGTTTACAGGCAGACCGTCCCTCCAGGTCAGGGGTGGGCAATTCCTTTTCCCAAAGGGCACTCATGAGAAAGTGGGGCTGTTGTGGAGGGCTGGACCAATAGGCTGAACTCAATTTTGCTCAATATTAATTTTGTCTCTAAAAAAAGCAGTAAATTGTATGGTTTTGATTAGCTGCTACAGGTAAGAGTAGAAATGATGTTATAATCAGGCTATTAAAATGCGGTGCAGGCATAGTAAGAATACCAACATTACATCACTGTTTAATCAACATTCACAAAAAAGATTTTGAAAATGAGCATGTTTTTGCAGTATTTCAAAGACCAGCAGTAAATTAACTTTATACAAAAAAGTAATAAGTGCTAATGATATTTTGTTTATAGTTTGATTACCTCATTTGCTGTTTTTCGGTTCTTTTTTCTTGTTCAGTGAGAGAAATTCAGTCTGTGTTGGGCTTGAACAAGTGCAGTGAAGTCAGCTTGAATGTATGAGGTGGATATGCGAAGGACAGCTGACAGGTGATCGTCAGTGAGAGAGGATCCGTATCTGGATTTGTTAAACTTCATCACTGAGAATGTTTGTTCACATATGAAGGTCGATCCAAAGAGAAGCAGCATCTTCTGAGTATCCTCATGTGTGGAAAGAATAAAAATCCAGCAGTGATACTGACTTAAAGTGCTCTGCCAGTGGTGTATCAGACTGCAGGTCAATGGGTTGGAGCTGAACAATAGTGGGTGCATTATCCACACTGCAAGTGAAGGGAGAAGAAATCATGCGTTTCACTTTACCCTGTTTGGGTAAAGCGCCTTGCAGAACCCCTAACATGGACGAGTACCTGCGGAGGTGATCAGCTGATGGAGTGGCTTCTCTTAGTGTTGGCATGCAGGTGAGAATGTCCCCCGCTAACAGCTAACTCACATCTCCCGTAAACGTCTGTTCGCCATAACAATACAGCGAACGCGCAAACGCTCGCAGGCACGCCCACAAGCTTTTGGATAATATTACCGTTAGTTCCAAAAGCACCTCTGCATATAATGTTGTTGTTGAAAAATCAGGGCTATCGTTCATCAACAGGCTCCACTGTTCGGATGTCATCCGATTAAAAAAGGATTCGATCACTGGGCGAATAGTGTCCATTGTAGCCTCCCGTGTCTCCTCTGATTTTGAGCTTCCTGTTCTTTGCATTTTTACCACTTCTGTATTATAATCGATAATCTGCAATAATTAGTTTTGTAAATCCGTCTCGTACGGCTGTGTCCGTTTAACTAGACACGTCTAGAACCACGGAAGTGAGCAAAAAGAATCTGTCTGGTATATCAGTAGACCTAATGTGACATCATAGTCCAGACTTGTTTTGATTGAATTGACGGCTGACTACTCGATAAGCCCAGCCCCTTAGCAACTGGTACTGGTGTGATAATCCCTGCCCCCAGCAACTGTTGCTAGGCATTAATAACACTCCAGGATTTTTTTTCTTTAGATAATCCCTTTTAAAATAAATCTCCATTGAAACGTTGGAACTGTGTCCTGTTTTGTTTTTCTCTCCTCTTGTAGGAAGACAAAGCCTCTGACTTCTTGGTCTCAGCCATACAAAGCAGCGGTATAAGTAACGAGGTGCCAATTTGAACATTGACCATTTTGGGCCAGGACACATTCGGGGAGAAATATGAAGAGTATGAATGGATAAAAAGCCGAGCGATAGTTAATATGCTGTTTCCTTACTTTACTTCTTCCTCTTTGGACAGGTGTTCCAGCTGACAGGTCATCATTGTGCTGACAGGTCATCATTGTAAATGAGAATTGGTTCTCAATTGATATTACCTGGTTAAATAAAGGTCAAATAAAATAAATCATGCAATAACAGCTTGATGTCAAGTCTGGTTTCTTTTAGAGGAAAATAAAATAAGATAATTAAGGACAGTGTATGCAGTAATAAACATAATCTTAGCAAACCGAGTGGGAACAATAATCAGGCGTGACTACATGGTTCTTAAACAGCAATGAATTTAAACAGAAAAGATAATCAAGTGTCGTATTTTAACAATACAATTTCAAAGGTTACTCTACACAAGGCATCTTGTATCACATGAGCAAAGCAAGTAGCTATTTATTTATTTTTATTTTGCACAAATGTAAAAAGGACAATATAAAGTGCAGGGAGGCAAAAAAAACAACAACCAGTGGGCTCATTTGAAGCCTCCACTGTTGGACTTGGGCTCCTGCTAGTATAAAGCCAATATGTGTCAGCCCCCAGTCCTCCGTGTTCTTTAATGAGGCAATAGGAGAAGATGTTAGTCTTCAAGATATTTATTTAACAGCAACAGAATAATCAGTTTACAGAGCTCTGGGTCCAGACTATGTTTCCCTGACCGCAACAGAGTATGTGTCAGTTCACGAAGTCTGATCTCCTGACTCTCCCTGACCCAGTCTTCTTATAGTCCAGAAAACCAAAAAATCATGTATGGTGATGTGTCCTTTGTTGATTGGTCGAGGTGGGGGTCTTGCCTTGTGGGGACGTGTTTGTTCAGGTCAGTAACTTATTCCTGTTTTATGACTTGGAAGAGATAAGAAAGACAAAAGATCAAACTAGTGGTCATGCCATCAACCGTTACCGCCCGATAACAGCCTGTGGCCTTGTTATTATGTGCATCAGCATGCTGACCCCAACAGGATCGCTGACCTCAGCAGAAACAGCCTGTTGCATAGCCTGAGGATTAATAGTTGATTAATACGAGATTGCATATAAGAAATATAATATGAATACATATATTGTATTGTTGTAAACATAGCCGAGCACAGAATCGCACACCACCTAGATAATGTTAAAAGTTCACAAAATTATAGAAAAACATCAAATTTAAGTGCAGAAATAATATTGCAACATAAATAAATAATGGAAACAAATAACAAAATGTATATGACAACAGCAAACACAATAATGTCAATATAAAAGCAAAAAAAAATTGTTATGATGATGGGTTAGTGTGTGTTGTATGTTACAGTTATAAAACAGCAGTTAAATGTATATATAAGCACAGTTTAAAGCATTTTATAGCGCTGCAGCTTTTTACCTGATGGAAAAAAAACATTTCATAATTTGCTACCCATATATCTTATGGAGAATTGACCTCTGCAGGTGAGAAATTTAGGAGGATGAAGATCTGAAATTTGATATACTACAGTATGGTTAGAATGAACCTGTTAATTTAATGTAAAGTAAGTCTGGAACTGTTCAAATACTATTTCCTTCTTTTGAGTGCATCTTATAGATGAAGACACATATTTGAAAAAATGTTATATCCGGAGTTTCTGAAACAGGAAGAGATGTGCGACTCTCATCGGCTTGCAATCCGAAAAAAACTTTTGAGGAGGATCAAGATTTTGTTGAGAACAGTAGGAATAATTTACCCAAACTATATAACAATATGATAGATTGGGATAGATTAGACTATAACATAGAGTATAGGAGAGTTTGTGGAGATAAACCCTCCTTATTATATCAATAGATGTATTTTTTTTTTCTGCTAACCCAGTCAGTATGTTCTCTCCAACTCCAACTCTCACCAACATGAATTTCTAGAAATTTTGAGGATGACATTCAAGGCATCTCCATAGACTCAATTATATTTTTAGATAAATCCTTGGAATAAATTTTTTTTTCCACTGAAAATGACAACGTTAGATTTTTTAATCTTCAAAGATGATTTATTTCATCTACACCATGTAACCTAGGCAGTTGAACCAACATTAGCGTCCTCTATCAGTGAATTGAAATTTGAATGATAGAGAACTAGGACTGTGTCATCTGCAAACATTATAATAAAGCTCCAAAAATGGACCCCTGTGGAATCCCAAAGAGTTGTCTAGCTTTGTTGGAATAGCAACCTTTAATGCAAACAAACTGTCTTCTTTTGGTGACATGATTTTGTAACCATTTGTTCATAGTAGGGACGAGCAAACACACCATAATCTGTACGTGAATCCGTACTCAGAGGAGTCGGGGATTAATCCGAAAGCGAGTTGGAAACTAACCGGAAGTTGTTCTTTTAAACCTGAAATTGATATGGGTTGATCAGATGTTGCTATAAATGTATTATTTATTAGAAAACTATTTACAGTATTGCCTGAGAATTGAACTTCAGAGCAATGTTTTTGATCAGAAGAGTAAGAGAACTATTTATAGAACAAGGTTGTTTTTTTATTATTAATATTTAGGTAGGTAGGTAGGTATTTACTTTATTAATCCCCGAGGGGAAATTTTAAATTTATAGAAGTTGATGTATGTATTGTTGAGCTATAGTGAGAAAGCAATTGTCAGGTTAGTCATATACATAATAAATTAAAAATAATAATGTACTTTACTTTGTTTTTGTATTTTGTTCAGCAAATAATATCTCGTCAGTAAATTATCAGCCTAGATTCAATATTTTATCAAATAAACTGACGGCGGGAAGCTGGTTGATTTATGCAGACAGTCCACAAGGCAAAATGCATTCAGACGTTCAGCTGAGTGAAGATATCTAACGAAGAAGGAGGCTGTGTGTCGCTGGCGTCGACTCGGGTGATACTTGTGCTTGTCAAAAGTACATTCTCCGTACGGGACACTCGTTTCAGCCGAGGATTAGTCTCATCCCTACTCTGTAGAAAACATAAAGCAATGGATACCTGAAAAATACAAATTCTAAAGACTGATATGCACCAAAATATTGAAATCAATCCAGTGAATATAACAACATGAAACTAATATAAATAACCTTTGTACACATATATGTGACCTTCAAAAAGTTTGATCCAAATTAGACTGAATTAGTAGAGCTTCGGGAATAAGACAAATGAACAGAAATTGTATTACAAATTTTTGTTGAACTATGGTACTGTATTTTTATGGTACTAGATATATGTTACATATAATCTGGAGAAATGACGTGAGGAAAAACCGGAGTACCCGGAGTAAACCCCACCACAATAAATTCCACACAAACCCCCAACGTTATGACTGTTAGCGCATGCTACTGATGTGAGGTGGCCCTAAAATCTGATATTGTTTATATCTTTTAAGAGAAATGAGGAACATATTATTTTTTTTTCAAGGTGAATACAAATTAAATGGAAAAAAAAGTATTAATGATAAAACTAATTGAAATATTACTTAAACAAATTCATCGATGGCGGTAATTTATGTAAGGCAAACAGGATGAACAAAGTCTGGAAAAGAACCGGCAGATGACATTTAACCTTTTTGGAGGGTTCGCGAGGTGATAATTGAAACTGGTAACGATATATCTGTCTAATTCTTCTTCCGCCGATTCCAGTGAAATCAGGAGGTCATTGACACAATCCCACTTTTTACACAGGTCTTTGAAAATCTGTTTGTCGATGTTTTTAAGCGCTTCTGCTGTGACATTAAAATGTTTATCCTGAACGGCTAGTATTTTTGTTGACAACCGATTACTAATGGTTTTCGGGTGTCCATTACTGGCGGGGATCTTTGCTTTTCTATAGATCCTCGAAACCAGCTTCTCAACCGTTATTCTGACGTTTAGCTTCGTCTGTTCTTTTAACACAAGTTTCTTGCGCATTTCCTCACTTGTGTCAGACGCTGACACGCCTGCCAAAGGTCTTCGACCCCGGACGGCGGTGCCCTCTGGCAGCTTCGTCTGCAACTCGCGCCCTTCTAAAACCATCATCACCCTGTTGCAGTAGCTTTTACTTCGAATCCTAAAAAACCACCTCAATATTGCCAGAAAAACGTAGACTTTGTCCTGCATGTCATAATCCATGTTTTCCTGTATCTGAGAAGCCGGCGCTGCGTCCGCGTCAGTCGACGTCCTTTGAACTGCTTCTGGTGTAACGTCCAGATTCAGCCCGCGTGAAACGTTATCGTAAATGACATCATACAATTCTTCCACATGATCAAAATTGTTGGCTCTAAAAATGTTCACAAGTCTACTGAAGTCGCTCACCACTTCCTGTGGCTCGTCGGTTTGAAGCAGAGAGCCAACTTGTTCTACGAGTGACTTCATTGACTCGATACTTTCAACTTTGGAGTCACTGCCATATTTGTCTTTGAGTTGTGCCACGATACGAATTATTGACACTTTGGCAAACTGCTGTGTAAAAAACACCCTAATTATCTGCCGCACTTTTTTGGAAGACTTGGCAATAGTCTTTTTCTTTTTCAAATTCCGCTTTAATTCGCTGGCATACATCTGAACAATGTCATTGCAAAACGTTTCAGTCTCATGTAATATGACAGGCTGCAGCTCTCCATATAAAGAGTCTGACAGGTCCTTTAAATATGGTTCAGTAATTTCACCAATTATCGTCTTAATAATTATGTGGACAGATGCATCCTTTGATCCTGTGGGCTTGTTGTTCACAGTTTCCTGATCATCTTCTATCTCCATCACATCTGTAATCCTTCCCATTAAGTTTTTTAACATGTTGCAGGCATTTTTAACCATATTTTTAAGTCTCAAAGGGGGGGTGACGCGCGGCTTAATAGAAGGTTTTGAAGAATTGACGCACGCGGAAATCTCTTTCACAATAAACTTGGTCAGCAACTGTGAGCTGTCATTCTCGACCCCTTGTGAAACATTCAGAACCTCAGCAAAGGCCTGAGGAACCGTGTTGCCCAGATTGGATAAAGCATGTTCGCACTCACACTTGGAAAATGTAGCGTTTTTAAGAGCGGCCTTGAAGCTTTTGGATAATATTACTGTTAGTTCCAAAAGCATCTCTGCCAATAATGTTATTGTTGAAAAATCAGGGCTGTCGTTCATCAACAGGCTCCACTGTTCGGATGTCATCTGATTAAAAAAGGATTCGATCACTGGGCGAATAGTGTCCATTGTAGCCTCCCGTGTCTCCTCTGATTTTGAGCTTCCTGCTCTTTGCATTTTTACCACTTCTGTATTATAATCGTTAATCCGCAATAATTAGTTTTGTAAATCCGTCTGGTACGGCTGTGTCCGTTTAACTAGACACGTCTAGAACCACAGAAGTGAGCAAAAAGAATCTGTCTGGTATATCAGTAGACCTATTGTGACATCAAAACAAGTCTGGACTGTGACGTCACAATTGACAGCTGACTGCTCGATAAGCCCCGCCCCTTAGCAACTGTTGCCAGGCAACGATAACATTCCAGCATTCTTGTCTTCTTTCGATGATCCCTTTCAAGATAAATCACCATTGGACCGTCTGAACTGTGTCCTGTTTTGTTTTTCTCTCCTCTTGTAGGAAGATAAGAGTTGTGAATTATTCACGAACAGGGACATGAAACTTTATTTTGACGTCGCGGACTGTTTCCGCTTCCGGTTTTATCGTTCGTACCTGCTCCGCATTTGTCTCAGGTACTATGAAGTAAATCATAGCTCTGTTACTTTGGATTTATGTTGCGAAACTGTTCAGTTCCGCAGCTCTGCTTGTGCGGTTTAAGTGCATTTATTGTCAGTAAGTGTTTGTTAAGTAATTAGGTGTTTAAATAATAGCCTAGCGTTGAGCTAAGTGGCTAACCCGGCTGTATTACTGTGAATCTCTAGCTGAGTGACACGACAGTGGTTGTCACTGTTAATGTTGATGTCTGAGAGTTACGTAGATCACATGTATTTGTATTAATGCTTTAGTTAAGGTTTACTATTTAATAACGCGGTTGTCTCTGTTTATTTCAGAAACTCACCGTCACCATCACTAAGTTATGATACTGCACCGACATACCGTCCTGCCAGACTTCTGACAGTAAAGCGTGGATCAAACAGATTTCTGTGTTCTCTGACTGTCGTGGTCAATTTCACCTTACAGCAGCTTTCAGGGGTCAAATCCCCAACAGTCACGTTTTAACAATACAATTTCAAGGGCTAATCTACACAAGGCATCTTGCATCACATGGGCAAAGCAAGTAACTATTTCTTTCTTTTTATTTGGCACAAATTTGAAAATAAAATAAAATGATAACAAATTCTACACAGTGCAGGGAGGCAAAGCAAAACAAAAAACAGCGGGCTCATTTGAAGCCTCCACCTAGATAATGTTAAAAGTTCACAACATTTTAGAAAACATAAAATTTACATGCAGAAATAATATTGCAAAAAAAAAAAATAATAATGTAGACAAATAACAAAATGTATATGACAACAGCAAACACAATAATGTCACTATAAAAGCAAAAAAAAAATGTGTTATGATGATGGATGAATGTGTTGTATGTTATAGTTGCAAAACAGCAGTTAAATGTACATCTAAGCACCTTTTAAAGCATTTTATAGAGATGCAGCTTTTTACCAGATGGAAAAAAGCCATTTCATAATTTAGTACCCCTGTATCTTATATAGAATTGACCTCTGCAAGTAAGAAATTTAGGAGGATTAAGATCTGAAAATGCACATACTACAGTATGGTAAGAAAGCTTTACCCACAGATTGACCCAACACTAACCGATCACAAAGGTGGAGTAAAGGAAAAACGGACTGCATGTTTTTAAGATCAGAGTGTCAAAGAGGAATAATTTTTGACATGGCCTTGAGTAATGACGTCTGTTCAGTTTCATGTGATTTTTTTTTTTATGTTTAAAAGGTAAATTTAGGTTTAAAGGGCATTCGTGTGGGTGGGGGCAGACAGGCATATACCTGTTCGTGGGAGAAAAAAGGATGTGGAGCACTAAAATAACCATGCAACTAGCAGCTTCCTGTGTTTGAAGAAGTGCATAAGTGATAGCTGTGTCACAGTCTGACCACTGAGATCTCTGTCAGGGGGCCCTTCTGTGAACTTTTTCAAGAGTGTTATAAGTGTTCCATAACAATGTTAAACAATATCACATAAGTGACTGTCATCACACGCAAAGATGTGGTTGTCTCAAGTTCAATAATGAAAATAATCAATGATTTAAATTTCGATTGGGATTCTGAATATGAGGTTACTTTGCTTTGCCCTCACTGATTGATAGCAAGCAGCATTTTTTTCTTGATGGCATCATTATTAGTTAAATCTACAGCTGCGGTTGCTAAAGGAACGTTTAATTAACGATTTTCACAACATTCAGAGTAACACGATTGGTCGGCTGTTTCTCGTACTACACCATCGCTGTCAGTTATGAAGGTATATTTGTGTCTTTCTTATTCAAGCAAAGAAAACAGTTCGTTGCACATTTCTCACACTGCAATCAAAAATCAAGTTTGTAAGTAAAAATATATGAACTGGGAATAAAATGATTTGCATGTCAAACAAAATCTGCTCTTTCAGTTTTGATGAATCTAGACTCTTTGGTTGTGTATTGAAAACGTTTGTTTGGGGATCAAAAACCTTTGGGAGTTGAATTTGATGTAGTGAGAGGGACATACGCTGGGTTTCTATTGGTGCTTTAGATCCACACAGCTTGGCTGCAGATACACTCCCGACAGGAGATGACTGTGTGTTGAGCTACATAGAGGTATGCTTACATTATATGGCTCTTTTCAAGACAACAAGTAGTTCCGACCCAGCGATCTGATTGGTCAACAGAACGTTTGGAACGTACTCAAATCAACATGACAACACACCCTGCTCATCACTAGAAATATCACTCTGCCTCCTCTTTGGGGATATATCATTGGAACGGAGGGAAAAGCACAGGGACAGTTGGAGATCCTGACGATTGTTTGTATATTTTTGTGCGACTGTCACTTGAACTGCTTTAATTTGTGTTGTCTTTTGAATGCAGTTTTAATATCTTTGTTTGTCCAACTATTTATTTATTTGAATGTAGTTCTGTGCCTCTGAAAAGCACTTTGTGAACTTGCGCTGCCTTTTGCTTTCGTGTTGGGCCTTTCTGGGCCCTGGGAATGTTTTACAAATGTAACGGCATTAAAAATGCACAATACAACAAATCTTCTGTAGCTGAACTGTTTCTCTTGTGTTATGTGTAATTCTATGTCCTGCTGTGAATGCATGTGCTTTTATGTGTGTGTGTGTGTGTGTGTGTGTGTGTGTGTGTGTGTGTGTGCGCGCGCGTGTGCATATGTGTGCATTCTATGTCTTTGATTTCCTTGCGCCCCCCACAGTCTTTCACCTTCCTGCCGCCAGACCCTGGTCTTCAGTTTGATTCTCACATTAAACTTATTTTGTGTTATATAATAAAATGTCACGTTTGTTTTGCATCTAACTCGGTGTGGTGTCCCTCCTTATGTTGCGACTTTCAAGCCGGTCATAACACTTGTGAGTTTGTGTCTTGTATAACCACTTTTGTCATGATAGCCAGCATTCATAGCAAACATGCTACAAGAATAAACACCAGTGGTCTCTTCACCTGTGAAGTGACTGTGAAGTCCCTCTTTTTCAGATCTTCTTGACAACAGAGGGACCTGAATAAATCTTGTTCTAAACATATGTTTCCAGTTTAATGTGAACTAAGTAAGGCATTTCAGTTGACTGCACATATTTTGGTACTTTCATCAACTTTCTGGAAACATGGAGCATTCTGCAACCCTGAAGAAGCTGCCCAGACGTGTGTGTGTGTGTGTGTGTGTGTGTGTGTGTGTGTGTGTGTGTGTGTGTGTGTTTGTGTGTTTGTGTGTCAGTGCAGAGAGCTGATTTGTCTGAGTGTGTGACAGTTGTAGGGGATGTTGCTGTTTCCCCTGTAGTGACAGTAACAAGCGGCCGTCCCACGTGTCACATCTCCGTACCTCCCACTCTTCTCGCACAGAGGAACACACAGTGCTATTATTATCGCTGACAGGAAGCCCGCTGAACCGCACCAGCCGACTCTCACTCCATCTGTTTGTCTCTGTCTTTGACTCATCTCTTCCTTTCTGTTGTTTGGCCGATGCTCTCTCTTTTCGGCTCCTTCTCTCTCCCTCTCTCTACTGCAGTTTTGGGTATTTTTTTTATTTTCCCCCTTTGCGTCAGTATCTCGCTCATTGCATCATGTCTTTCTGTATTTGCTTGCCTTGCAGCTTTTACTGTACGTGATATTAGAGGATCAGTTCACCCGTTTTCTCACTTACATCAATCGAGCCATGCAGCCAGCCACTTGTGGTTTTCGTTTGTTACAGTCAGATATACCTGCCTCTGAGACTTCTGCCCCAAACACAGTGGAGGGGGAATACATTTGGGTATTCAAAGCATTAAAGAATACAATTCGAGGTTTAACATGTGTGTCTCTCACAAAACAATGACTGTTATTCTGTGAAAAGTTTTGAATTTTCTTTCAAAAGTCAGAAAATAGTTTTAAAGCTTTGGCCCTGGTTGGCACTCAAACTGGTAGATTTTCATTTCTTCATGAGATCTTGCAAAGCTGAAAATAAACACTCACTTCAGTGAATTACTGAAGCAGCGGGCAGGATGTCTGCAGGTCCTCTAAAAGATGTTTTCAGTACAGGTCTGCAAATATTAGACTATAATGTCAGATTTCTGTCATGTGAGTACAGTTTTTGCCCTTGCATTGTTTTTGCCTTTTTCTTTGGACTATTTGTTTTTTTATTTGCACAGCTACGCTGCTATGCCACTGTCTTTGTATGATTCTATTTTCTACTTTGCGCTACTACTTACTTTGCACTATTTCTGTCTTTTCACGTTGGTCCTATTGGATCCAGAAAAGCTAAATTTCCTCCTTACTAGTTACTTGTGCTGACTATGGAAGGTTTGGCATTAGAGTTCACTATACTCTTTAATCTTTATTTCATTTATATTTATGTTAGAAGGTAAATGTGTATCCTTCCTCTACCTGTTGTCAGTTTGTTTGATTTTCTGTGTCCCAGCTGGCTTCAATTTCCCATGTCCTTGTTGTTCTTATTTAAGTGGCTTCCCCACTCCACTCTTCAGCATTGATAAATACCAGAAATTAGAAGATCAGAGTGACAGAAAAAAAGATCTCAGTGAAAACCAACTTCCCAGTAAGTTAAGTTTCTTTTTAAAATGCATATTGTGAGGAGTTTCTGTGTTTTGAGTCTTAAACATGCTCACCAAGGAAACATGACAAAATATAGGGAAGTTATTTTCTTTAAAATCACGTAACGAAAGAAATAAACTCCAAATGACAATATGTATTTACATGTTGGTTGTCCCGGTTGGAGCCACAGCTGAAGAGGGACATGCTGCCCTCTGCTGGTTAACAGAGTACAAAGCCAAAACAATGAAAAGGCTTACGATCAACAAATGATAACTTCAGCCCGGGACAATGGCCCCATCTAGTAGTCAACTACAAGTACTGCAAAAAAAGCCATCCCCAACGGTTACTTTATAAAGACTCACGATATCTACCAGTGTTACTTTTATGGCTATTGGGCTTTCCTTCCAAATATATCAGAGTTGTATCACTCAGACAAAAACATGAAAACTGTGATGAACATCAACCAGCACAAAGAGGAAAAGGGTATTAAATGTGGAGATCCAAACAACCTGCAATTCTGCTGTTGTTCCCATCAAAAGTACATAAGTTTTATCAGTAAACCATACGTAAAGTATTAAAAGCATAAATACTCAGTGTGCAGAAAAATGGCTGCCCTGACTGATTATTCACACCTTCATGTACAACAAACATTTTACCACTGTAATTTATTGCACTATTTTTTTTTCTCTTTTATATTCAAATGAATGAAGTAGGTGTCCTTGTTCAACTGTCTTTGAGGGCCAGTTTGAGTTTTCGACCATCAGTGAGGACATTTTGGTCGTCACTATGAGTCCTCACTTTCTCACGCCTCTTCAATGGGCTGTTTGAAAGTTAAGACTAGTCCTGTGTTCCAAATGACATGCTTCCTTGAGTACACTAGCAAACAGTGCTCTTACATGTTAGGACTCTACTTTGTCAAAATTGCTGCACTAAACAAGTAAGTGTTGTTTCAAACTGCACACTGCCGTTCTGCTCTGACCGGAAATGACCTCAGCATGTGAACACATCACCGGCAAAATATCTGCAGCTTTAATTATTTTACCCAGAAATTAACTTGTTTTTGTGCCCTCTGTTTAACACTATCAAGAAACACACTGATTCTTCTGTCTAGCAACAGTAGTGAAAAATAACCACTTTTGTTTGGTGTTCAGGAACAGCAGCAGCTTCCTCAGATGAGGAAAGACATTTTTTACATCGGTGGCCCCGCCCCATCCTCTACGTGGCCATGATGGCGACCGTTTAGGGTGGAAAGTGTCCAATGTTTCACTTTTCTTTTCTGGGCTGTTTTGAGTGCATCATCCTGGACTTGTACTTTGTAGTTGACAGTGTGAACGCACTTATGGACTCAAAATTGTGTGTTAGTACACAATTACACCATTTGGAACACAGAACTGGTTTTCGGGTGAAGGATAGATTTAGGTCTAGGTCCGGGTTAAGATTAGGCACTTTACGGTAAGCGGCCAGGAATGCCGGGAATTATATCAGGAATTGTCCTCAAAAAGAGAGCCATATAAACGTGTGTGTGTGTGTTTGGGAGCCTGTTGAGTGAGGGGGCTGTAAATTACATATTTGTGTCACTGATAGTCCCAGTTAAGTTTTTTAAGTCCAAAAAATGTTATTATTTCATTTCAACACAGCAGCTGCCCAGCGACTAAAATATGTCCAGTGTGTTTTAAATGTTCCATCCATTCCACCTCTCTCATGTCTACTCTGCTCTTCTTTCACCCTCACTTATTTCTTTCTCCTCAGATTTTTACAAGCTTTGCTAAAACCTTTCGGGAACTGGAACAAAGCCCAAGTAGAAAGCCATCAGCGATTAAAATAGTAGCTTCGTGGAGCCAGTATAGCATCAAATAAAATGGGAAAAACCAATAAAACCGACAAAGAAAAGACAGCGTTTCCTCTAATGAAACTTTTACATGCTGAGTTTATTCTGTAAACACCATTACAGCGTGAGCAAATGAAACGTCTCTGCCTTGTGTTCAGGGCTATGGAAAGCTCTCACTCTGCTGTGCATAAAGCAGTTCATAATATAAATATGACTGGTGAATATGTGATGTTATTAAACTGTTTGCAAAAGCTAAATATTTCATCTGAAACATTAGAGAAACAACAAAGGGCACCATACCTACTTTGAAAACAACATTTTAAAGACAATATTCTAAACATTGAAAACATGACGTGTTAAAAATGACTCAAATGTACCTTGACTTGTATAAAATGCGAGGTCTCATCTGTATCTTATTATCAGAGTACCACACACATACACAGTACTTTATGAGGCGTCCACGTCACAGGTCCAGACTCAGACCTGACGCTACACTGTGTATATTTAGCTGCCTGTCTCTCTCTGTGTAATCCTCTCATGTCATGATGGAGGCAGCATTACAGGACAATTTCATATTGGACTTTTACCCAACAGTATCACTGACTGATTGAGTTATCAGTGTGTTAAAAAAAGAAGAAGTGCAAGACACACTGTTTCCCATGTGAGGTGGCACATTATAAACACCTGTGGGACACACACTGGCTGTGTCGCAGCATTTACTTATTCTTGTTTTTTGTTAACTCCTAGTTAAACCTCATGGTGGATGTGTTGTCTCACTGTTACAATGTGGAAACCCTGACACAATAATACAGAAGTGTGTCTGTCTGGCGCTGAAGCTGGTTATAGTTTAGTTCACATTTTCAGCGTTTTCTTTGGAGCACCGTGAGGACAGTTGAGGGATGTTCACTTTGCGTGACAACAACATTGGAGTTACCAAGAGCATGTGACCGCGTCTAGTGACTGCTGTGGTCATAATACGGATTTGGAGGACGTCACTATGAGTTGTTACAGTAGGCTGTGTGCATACATTACAAAAACATATATTTTTTTAATGTTTCTGCTGTGTCGCTATAGCAACCGGAGGTATGTAACAGTGTTAGAAAGAGGACCTACGACCTTATCAGCCAGATGCTTGTAGCTAATGTCAGCTACCTACCTGAAGCTAACTTACTTTACATAAGTAAACAAATGCAAGGAAAGCATTCTATCCAGCAAGCTAATACAAATAAACCCAGAGAATCCTAATGAATGAATGTAAATGATATACATGAAATTTTAAACGTTGCCCTGGATGTATAGCTCCACTGATTAAAATCTTTGTTATGTCAAGTTAAAGCGACACTGCTGAGGATATTTACATATAAATAAACATCTGTTACATTCACGCCTTCGCCAAATGAGTTCAAACAATGCTGATAAAGCCTATCACGGCCATATGAATGTCTTTGCATTTCACTGTACAGATTGTTTTTACATCTGTAGTTTGGTGTGACATCCCTGGTCGGGCCCAGAAGATGTGCTGGAGACTTCTGGTTTAGCCCAACGCTAACTCAAATATTATCGAACCAAATGGATCAAATTCTGACAATTAATCCGCCATTTTACAGCCGCAGCGATAGTGATGGAGGAGACCACAGCAGAGACTGATGTTAGCACAAATCAACAGTGTTTCTGTACTTACTCTCACTGGCAGAGGAGGGAGTCAAAAGTCCAGCACAACAGTTTAACCATCTTCAGTTGGATCCCAAAATCTATTTAATGTTAATAATTATCATACAATTCATTCATATACAAATAAGTAAACACATTCTGTGAGGTTTTTATGCATACAAACTCTACACTGTACATAGAGAATGGAGATAATATAAATATTGACAGCAACGGGTTTCGGAAATTAAGCCGCTGCTATAAAAATACTTCTACCATCTCATATTGAAGGTTCTGACGCAGGTGTGGTTGAAACGATGAATACATGGCGTCAATTTCATGTTGGAACTGGTGTGCAGATGATTTATTACTATGTTTTTGACTGTCTTCACCAACCACTCATATACTCTGACTCTTCAACATACAGTGCTCGACAGGTGCTCATTTCCTGATGTGTTCCTTCAAAACAGAGATGAAAAAATGAACGGTTTTCTCTACTGGGAGCCTGTATTTGTGAAAGAAGATGATTGATTTCTATATGTTCACTCTCAAGTGCACAAAATGACTTGTGGAGTTCAAAATAGACTTCTTGGGAATGTCACTTTAGCTGCAGACTTGAGTGCCTTTACTCGCATGATGACATTCAAAATAATGTAATTACATGTGATTTCATTAAAGTGACCAAGCTGTAAAGTGACATCTTTAAAAACATGTTTGTGTAGTGGAGTATTTTTGGGAAACTCTTCCCCCGAGTCTGACCCAAACCTCCGCTGACGGCACAGACCATCTGAGCCGCCCACACACATATACAAAGGTGAGGATTTAAAACGTGGAGCTGATTCCCGTTAATGGAAAACATATCTGAGCAGCAGCAGGACAAAACATGGAAAATGTGCTGAAAATAGACTCCTGGTTCTTTCACTCCCTGTTTTTCCATCTTTCTTTCTCTCCTTCAGTCTCTTTCTCCTTCCCACCCGCTCTCTCCTCTCTCTCTGTCCACCTACTGTTGATTCTCTCTGAGCTGAAAAGCTCACTTTGGTGTTTTGTATTTGGGTTGTTTATACACTTACCCAATTTGAAGAGTTCAGAAGTTTAGATAACAAAACAAATCCAGTTTAGCTGAGCATGATGTATGACTGTCTTCTTTTCCAGCGTTATACCAGTTAGATTAAGATGTTAATGTATGTATGTTCTTACTGCTGTCAAATCTTTCCAATGTCACGAGTGCCTCATTTACAACTGGTATTCAATGTGATGTGTATCTGGAAAACTTGCCTGGATAAAGGAGCATTCAAGGTGTAAATGCCCACAGACCACATTTGGAGATGGTCATTCTTGCATCGTGATTGAATCTGAGCGCGGTGTAAATGCAGTCCGTACAGTGTGACCATATTATGGGGAAAAAGTGTCACAAATGAGTCTGACAAGTTGAAAGGTCATCTAACCCTACCTTACCCTGCTAACTCAAGGAAGCCGTGTACAAGCTACATGTTGTATCAGAGATTAAAGTAGAGATGGTACTTTTCTGGATTTTGTTTTCTGCTGATAGTTCCTCCTGAAGTCAGCGGTGTTTTGATAGGAATGCTGCATGATAACTCCGTGACATCATTTTCAAAACCACTTGAACAAAATTGCCTTTCACTTCTACAATAGAACATTCCACTGAGAAAAATGGACAGTTCAGTGTGGGCTTCGTGTCTCTCTTTTGGTTGTATGAACACAACTCTTCGGGGGAGAGCTTTGCTCTAAATACGTGTCTACTTCCTTGTTTTAATGTGGACAGGGCTTCCAGGAAAACATATCGGTAGAGGAACCGACACAAAACCGGCTTCATTAAACACTCACTGGATGCAAAACCTCTAAATGTTTGAAAAAACATGGCTCTAGCTGTGAAACAAACTACTCCGGTGAAGGACGGAAAAGACAAGTCTTTTTTTTATTTTTTTTATCCTTGATCAATGTCAGAGATACTGTAGTTATTTTGCACCTGAAGTTTTTTTTCCATTGGAAAGTAAAGTCATGAGGAATCTCCCTCTAGAGACCATGAATGTCTGTACAAAACTCGATGGAAATCCTTGAGCCATATCAGAGTAACAGACCAGATGCTGACCGATCACACAATGCTGACATTTACAGTAAGGTTTCTGCAGAGCCAGATGACTTGGCAGCACTGCTTTTATCTTCCAACCACAACTCACTGCTGTCCCTTCTTCCTCTGTTCTCCATATAGCACATTTAGAAACCAGAACCCATTCAATAACCTCAGCCAGTGTGTTAAAAGTTTGACGGAGGTTATCGTAGGTCAGCATCTCCAAGGATCCTCAGAGGCTGGCTGTACACTCAAGATCGAGAGGAGAGCCTATGTAAGGTCACTTCCTACCCCAGAGACAGGGCCTCCTGGCTGGGAGTGCCAGCCTGCTCTGCCTGGTAGTCTGTAATTACTGTAGGTTGGTCCAACAAGCTGGAGCCTCATGAGACCCACGTCAGTGCTAGTTCAGATGTAGAAGTACTCCCTCCAAGCGTGTTTCAAATTAGAGCTAACACACACATGTCTAAACATGTAATCACATGTTCACACGTCATGTTTAAACAGAATATATGCTCACACTTGCTTATGTCCACAGTCTGCCCATGTCTTGTACGGAATCAATCTTTGCATTATGGTTTTTGGTGGCTCTTCCGCTTTTGAGCAATAGAGACCTTTTTCTCAAGTCGTAGAGCCTAGATTTAAAAGTAATGGCACCTTTCCACTACATACTGTAAATGTTACACTGGTGGAAAGATGGTGGTTTGATTACATATAATGCGTAACAAAACTGCTGATCCACACGGAACACATAATAGAAATATCACCTCAACTCTCTGTTTGTCATATTGGTAGAAAAGTGCTGACTAGTCATCAGAGGCTGAATTCTGCATTGTAAGAATGGTCAGTGGTCAATGACAAAGCGTGTCTGCATACTCCTGTCTTCTCTGAATCTCACTGATGCATTTACAAAAAGTCTGAAATATAGAAACCTCCTAAACCATGGGACAGTTCAGAGACCAATGGGGTTACAGCTGAGTCAGTCTTCAACTGTTGTACAGAAATTTCCCAGAACTGAGAGACTTCCATTTAGTCTGAGGCCTAAAGGAAACAAGAGTTAAAAGAAACATCCACAGTTAGGGTCCAATTCAGTGAAAACGTTTTGGCTCATTACGGATGGCGTGCTGATATATACAGCCATGTAAAAGAATAAGTACATTCAATTAAAATTATTGGCTCTTTTGACAACCAACATTTGATCCCCTTTGAAACAGTGCCTACAGATTAAGCAAAAAACCTTTATTTGTATAGCACATTTCATTCTCGGTGAAAGTACAGTAGTCTGTACAGAACCATGCACCGATATTATAGTTTACAAGACATAATGTACAAGACATAAGCAAGCAAAAGATATGACCTGTGTTAAAGGTGATATACTTGAACACGACCAATTATTTGACAAAAATATCAATACAAATAAAAAAAATATCAATATTCTTCTGTGGTAAGTATAACCTTGGTCTGGGTGGGAAGATTCAAATGGGTTTCGTATCTGGGCTTTGACAAGGTTGTTGCACAACACTCCATTTCTTCTTTTTCAGACACTCCTTGATGAATCTGCTGTACACGTACTTTGGATCATTATCCAATTCAAAGGCCCACAATTTATAGTTGAATCATTGAGTGCAAGCTGTAACTGCAAACCAGACAAATTGACAATTGAAATCAACAAGCTTGGTTAAAAGACTCAAATTCACTACATGAATATATGGACCTGGCCACCTGCCACAGAGATGTTTGTTGTTGTTGTTGTTGTTGTTGTTGTTGTGGTATCCCACTGGACGTAGACCTCTTGTTAATATAGAAACTATTGTAGCACTGATCACCAACCATCATCAAAACTCGTCCGCCGCTGGTACTACATGTAGATAAAAGTGCCCAAACTGGTCACTGATTGGTCTGCCCTTCGGAGTAGTTGGGCAATTCTTAATGCAAACAAGGTTTCCAGACTATAATCACAGCAAAGAAAACTGAAGCTGTGAGCACTAGTCTGGAGGATCCAGTCTGGAAATCAACAGCACTTGTAGATTTCTCGCAGTGGAATAATTTCAAATGTGTTAAAAAAATTTGGATTTATTTTTAAACCCTTTGTCAGACTCATAGACATCCACAGACTTTTATCTGAGGCCTTAGAGAGCCTTGTAGATCTCAGCATGATGACAGCATACATAGCAAAAGCAACACCAGAGCCTTCATGTCAGACTGTTAGACAGATATATAGAGAAATAAAAGCTGATGCCCGTCTCTGTTTATGTCTTATTGTCTTGTTTTCATCTCAAATGCCTAATGTAGCAAAAGTGCACCTTACTATATGAAGATACACAATAGAAAAAGAGGCTGAAGTCTGTATGGTAGCTATATATGGCAAATTGTATCAAATGTAATTACAGTCATCACTCTCCTTATGAGATGCAAATACACAGATCCCTACAGACTGAGCTGTGAAATACAGTTCATTCCTTTTGAAGCGTTCCTTTATCTGTAAGCATGAAAGGCAGCATAAACTCAGACAGCACTGTTTATATTTGTGAATTTTCTTCGAAGTCGGAGCCCGTCTTATTTCCTGCGTTTCCGCTGGTTTGCATCAGTGTGTCGTGGTCAGCCGTGCATATTTTCACCGAGCTGAAAACAGTTTGGAAGCACAGGATGTTTGCTGGACCAGTCGCAGTCACTGAAAACATGAGGTTTATGTGAGGTCGCTTTCAGGTCCAAAGGCTACGGCTCCTTCACTTCCTGAAGTATTTTAAGATGATGCACACACATACGAGGCCCTCTGTGGTCACAACACAAATTCTTGAGGCCACGCTGAGATGCTGTGGACGTCTGATGTGCTTTTTGTGTCTGCATGAGATGCCGTGATTACAGCTGCTGGATTTCCTCTGCCTTTCAGTCAGACTACATAAAAAACAACCCTAAATCTAACCATACTATGGTATGGTATGGAATTCCATTGTTACCACAAAACATATTTTTATTCAGATTTCAAGACCATGATTTATGGTTCTGTGATGCTACTGTGTCTGCACGAGCTGCTGTGGGAGAAGTCAGGAAAAAGGTGAACTGTTCGTATAACTGAAGCAGTGTGATACTATGAACTATGGATGGATTACATGATCCCTCAGTGTTTGCAATACCTTGTGTTTGTAGAATAGCGTTTTAATAAAACAAAGGTCAAACCAAATAGAAAATGGTTAAACTTGAGAAACAAAACTGTAGCCGTATGAAACAGTCAGAATCCCTCCATTCTCTCTCACTAAAATCTTCTATAAAGCAACCTATGCACTAATGAATGGACTGCCGAGGACAAACTATCTTTATTTCGAATTTTGGAGACAAAGCAACTACTCACAGGGCAATTGAAGACAGAGATTCATTCAGGAAATTCAAACGGAAAAGGAAAACTCAGTAACAATCCACACCCACTTCACCTGCACCCAGTTCTCCAACCGGCCCCACCTGCAGCCACTCTGCCAATCAGCCCACTGAGTGCAGGTGCGTTTGTTTTCTACTAAATGGTCAACGAGGACAGACAGTGAAGGAGTTTAAAAGGATAGCCGTCAAGTTTGACACATTCTACTTCCTGTAGCGTTAATTAGCTCACAACAACAGCTGATCTTAGAGCGTTTGTGTTTTTTTGTCACAAACAAAAACAAAAACGTTTTTCACATGTTCTTATTGCCATCGTTTGTCTGTCTGCCTGCCTCATTTTCCTTTTGCTCCCTGTGTCATTCACTCCACCCACCAGAAGCTCCCAGGGCCTCTCTACACACTCCCACTACACACTTTCCCGCCGTTTGTTCAGTCGTGTGAAGGGTCGGCCACATCCAGTCTCATTCCCAACCAACCTCCCTAAAGTGGGAGTGTGTTACAAAGCGCTCCAACACTGAGTCTGCATCACGAGACAGACACCCACCCACACAGTGACTCTGTCGAAGCTTCTCGTGGCTCCCTACCTCTCCAGGGAAGACGAGGAGAGTTTGGCGGTTGGCTCTGACTACCAGCTCTGTTGCTGTCCATGCTGCACTGCTGTGGTCAGAGCAGAGTAGAGTGCCCCTACTAAATTTGAGTGTACAGTTACCCTCGGAAGGATTCAGGATGCAGTTCTTTGTGTAAAATAAGTGTAACAGATGAGTGTGAAATGAATCTTTTCTATTGTACAAACTATGGAAAACGCAGCTGAAAGTCGTCAAAGTAAAGGAAAAAAAAGTCTGCAAAATGAAAGCTCTCTGATCAGGCAACCCAAAGGGCAACAAGTGCTCGACAAAAAAGATAGGTTGTTTGTCAGGTTCAAAGAAGCTCTTCAAAGGCACCGATCAAGGCAAGAAAGAGGAATCTGGAGCTTTGCTTTGACCATGAAGTACACTCCCCCCCACTTTCAAACAGTCAGTGCACCAGTATGACGCACAGATTGTAAGTAAACACGACCTTCAAGACAAACCCTCACAGAGCAGGGGTTATGGCAGTGGAACGCCATAACAAACACTAACACTTGTCTGTGCGATTTGCACGCGTGTGTGCATCTCAAGCTGACTGGAGGAGAAAAGGTTTGCTGTCAACAGAACAGATGAGAACATGACCTTGCATTATCACTTCGTGTTCCAGAGATTTTTAAAGCTTTAGATTTGCAGGTGAGCTTTTACTTCGCCAATGATGGTTATTGGTGATGATGATGGTGAGTCTGCAGGCAGAAGATCTTCCAAAGAGCTGAGCACCTATAGAGGCTGTACCATCCCTTCAAAGAGTTACAGCCAAGCGGTAACCAGCAGTGACGTCACCGTTATGAAGCCACAAGTTCGGAATTTTGCCGGCGCCATTTTGTTAGTCCCAAGCGGTTTGAAGCCGTAGTGACCATATTTGGGCGAGCTGGGGCGGAGCGAGCAGTGGATCTGACTCGATCTGATTGGAAACCCAGCGATACTACATCCCGTCCACCGATAGCCATAACTGGACTGCACCACAGGCCTGTCAATCAAACTGACCCCCCAAAACACAGCTTTTTGAAGCTTATTTTCAAATTATTGACGGGAACATTTTTCAGATGGACCGCCAGAAAACTAATAAGTAGGAGCGACCTTAGCTAGCAAAACTGAGATAGCTCTTGGAGAAATGTATTGACTTTTAATGAGAGAAGTTGAATGGGAGTCTATGGAGTCGGAGGCTTTTTGGAGCCAACCTCTAGTGGCACCTAGTGGTATTACAGTTTAAGTCACTTCCGCATCAGTCTCATTTTTCAAACCCAAAAGCAATGTTCACTTTTACATAGCCTATGGTCACAGTGTATGCTAATGGTAAGCATTGTTTATCCAATTTATTATATGTTTAATATAGGTTGCTGTCATATATTGAGCTGGTAATACAGGTTTATTATGACTAACTGAAGTGTGAAGTGAGGCTTCTCTGCCTGTTTCTGCAAAATAAAACGTGCATATAAGAATCAATAATAAAGGACTGGACGGTGAGAAGTTGTAGTGACTTCTGACGACTCCCACGGCCACAGGTGGACGTGGGTTCAAAATTTGCCACAGCTACGGCACCCACCAATCTCAAAAAAATGTTTTACTGGCTGCATGTGGTGTGTACGTGACCTTCCTCTAATTCAAAAACAGCTGTTTTAGTTAAAATTTTGAATATTGCTTTTGTCTAACCTCAAAACACAACAATGTCACAAAATCTTAAGCATAATTCACAATGAAAAAAAGAAAAATGCCAACAATTTGCAGAGGTTACACGTTTTATGTCTGAGTGACAAACTGTGTCCCATTATTGCAGTTTTAAATAGATTCAATCCTTCAGCTTCTTACAAAGTGATTCCAGGAACAATCTTTGAAACAAAACCTTGTTAAACAATAGTCATGCAGGCTGTCTCATGTCATGTGGCAATGAATAAAGACACAAGTGACCACACACGCAAACACACGTGCTCGTAAGACCGCACATACCTGCACACGCTCACACACACACACACATTTCAAAACGCACGAATACTCACACACATACCAAACACAAACATCTTGAGGTTCACAAAACTACTTCAGACTTTTACAGCTTTCTGCATTTGAAAGAGGATGAGTCCGCTGTCATGTGTCACTGACCACACAGACACACACCACTCAGTCCTTTTGTGTTACTACCACAAGTGGCGAACTTGGAAATGCTTGGGTAGTAATCTGTTTAAAATATCTCCACACATACACACTGCAAGGCATATACAGTCATGCAGGTTGAAAGTTAAAGTAAACTCTTATTCATGAATATATTTACAATTAAAATATATGCAGTAGAGATCCAAAAGTGTCAGAAGATATAAAAGATGTCAGGTTGAATTTTGAAGAAGTGTTAATGTTCTATTTTCCTGTTGTTTTCTCTGTCCTCGTGTGGTTTGCTTGTGCCCAGTCTGTCTTCTCTTTCTTTTAGTGTGTGTGTGTGTGTGTGTGTGTGTGTGTGTGTGTGTGTGTGTGTGTGTGTGTGTGTGTGTGTGTGTGTGTCTTGCTGGTTGTGGCTATCCGGTTCCTGCTCCCTTCAGTCCACCTGAACGCCTGCATCTTATCACCTCTTCATCTCTACACAGCTCTGCAGTAATTAAACCCTGTTTCTTCCTTTCAGTTCTTATCGAATGGTTCAGTCTACTTACGTGATGTAGACGCTACTGCAGAGTTTGTCAGTCCGTTCTTACCTGGTACTTTCCTGAACACCTGCCAAGCTTGTATTTGCCAGTGTCACCTGTTGTCTGCCTCTCCAGCTCAGTCCTCATCTGTTGTTCCAGTTTCACAGTGTCCCCCACCTCTGCTTCCACCGCATGCTCAGCTTCCAAATACCAGCTATGATCTCTACAAGCATTCAGGTGAACTACCTTAAAACTGCTCACCATCCCCTTGTTTGTGTTAACATATAAAATAATATACAAGACATCCAAATTATTTCCATTTGATGGATTGATACATTATCTGTACCTGATACTCGTCTCATCCCAAGAAATAACTGAAATGCCCCCAAATCCACTTTAAGTTGCCGTTCCACTGCCGGTCAGATGTGAAAAAAGAAGTAACCATGTAATTACATAATGGTGGATGTGAGGTGAAACTGAAAGACGGCGTTGAGAGTTGTCCAATCACATTAGATAAAGAAGTGTAAAACAATACCGATTTGCTGCCAATAAAACAGGGAGGGTGTGGGGCGAAGAGATGGAAAATCTGAAATGTGACTGCCAAAAGTTGAAGAACTTGCATTCACCCTCGTTTGGCCGGCACCCTGCTCCAGTTTTTATGTAATGCTTACAGGCGCTGACAGACAACCAGGTGCATTTTACCAGAAAACTATTGTTATGTAATGAATTCATGTTTTACATGTTAAAGTGTTTATTTCTCTCCACGTTGGTGGGGGCGGCGCCCCATATTAACAAACCGCCACTGCTCTGGGCCCTGTTTTCTCTTGATCTGTGGTGGCTTGTTACAGTTATTGTAACCACAAGTGACGCAGTATAACAGTTGAAAATGTAGACAGGTGTTGGTGAACTCACTCAGTTACAATGCCAAATTAATCTGTAGTTTGTTATCACTGGTGGACATTAGTCTCTGGAAGCTACTGCTCAAACCAGACTTAAGTGTGGCTATAGCAGGGAAACACCTGATTGTATTGAACAGAGCAAGGGTGCATTTTATTGTTTTATCAGGTTTTAAAATTAAAATTACTTTTAAATTGCATTTCAAGCAAGTGGCAACTGACAGTTGTCACCCGTTGGTTTGTGAATGGCTGTTATGAAGCTTTGAGCTTGATATTGGCCGGCACCATCTTGTTAGTTCTCGGAACCGTTGGAGCCAGAAGTGACCATATCTGGACGAGCTGTGGAGGGGGTGGGGGTGGGGGTGGGGGGGGGCTGTGGATCTGATACGATCTGATTGGAAACCCAACAATTCTACATCCCGCCCACAGATAGCTGTAACCCGACTGCACCACAGGCCTGTCAATCAAACAGACACGCCCCCCAAAACACTGCTTTTTGATAGTTATTTTATAAATAATGACGGGATTATTTTCAGATGAACGGCCAGGAAACTAATAAGAAGGAGCTAACAACACCGAAATAATAATAAGAAATTATTGACTTAGAATGTGATGAGAGAAGTTGAATGGAAGTCTATGGAGCACGAGGCTTTGTGGAGGCAACCTTTAACGCCACTCTGTGATACTGCGGCCTCTGCATCAGCATTCTTCAGATCCAGAAAATACATCCACTTTTATATACAGACGATGATTTTGAAGTGGCAGCCTCATTTTTTGCACAATAATTTTTTATTTTTTTTGTGAAGAACAATTAATATTTTGTGATTGAAATCCACTTCACAATTTAGTGGGTTCATCCTTGGCCATGCGACAGCCTTTCACCAAGGATTAGGGTCAGGAAAGGCTGGACATTTTTTACATAATCCTGCTTTCAAACAAACAGAAAAAGTATCCCTCTTGGTGGAGGTAATAAGCATGTGCTAACTTTGAATAACTGTGCCAGCAGTTTTGTTTCACAAATAAGCCTATTTCTTGGCATGGCCATGTGATAGGCTGTCAGGAAATCACAGATGTGATAATTTCACTACAAGGCTGAATGTCTTTTAACTGTTCCACTTCAAAGTACACAGGTGCTCACTGTCATTGTATGTCATCTATTTCATCTGTTTAATATGTTCATTTGTTAGGTAGGCCTATATCAAAGATATTGATCTTCCTTTTCCAGAAAATGGAACCACTAGTCTGCACTGAAGTTAGCGTGGTCATAATGGAGAATTAATCAGCTGGTTTTATTTCATACTTGCAAACATCTACACCAGTTCTAATGCACATGGCACTTCTGCACAATGTGTTGCTGCAACTGCCAGTTCTATGACAGTACAAGATTTTGTGACCACTGTGACTATTTGAACATGTGGCCAGGAGTCATGGCAGCCACTTGTTTTTTTCAATTCTACCAAAAGGTTTATTTCAGGCCCTTTTTATGTGACTTCAAATAAGTTCACTCAGTTGTCCACATTGACACTGAAGACTTAATTAAAAAAATGTGTTATGTCAGTGTGTGTATGTCTGCGTGGGTTTAATAGCAGATACTGTAAATGAAGATGCTGCTAGCAGCAGTGAGGGCACAGAGGGTTTGGGAGCCTGTAAAAACGTAAATAGAAACATTGGATTGGCGCAAAGTTCAACTCTGTGTTGTGTGTCTGGTGTGAATAGATACACTGTTAGCTGTGACGACCTTGACCAACATGCATTTGTTGAAAAAAAATATGTTAACTCCATTAGGAATCGAAAGAATACAAAATATTTCAGTAAGTTAAAGTGCTGTTAGTTTGTCTTTAAATGACATTTTAGCTTGACTGTCAGTAGTTTAGTTGAATGACTGTCTTTTGTTTATTTCACATGTCACTATCCCTGTGAGGTAATCAGCCCTCAGGATGTGAAGTTTGTCAATGAGAAAGTGTAACTTTCAAATATGTCGCTCCAGCATGTGGATACTCTCATACTGACAGTATAATTATTATATACTGGTACAAGTTGTTTATAGCCACAGGTAATATAATACTGTTGTGTCTCCCAAAAAGATTCAACTACAGTGCCTTTACAAAATTCCACAGTTATTAATTATTATTAATTAATAATAATAATTATTGTTATTATTACACATAATTTGTAATGTCTGGTTCACACACTAGACTATTGCTCCCAGCTTTCATTTTCTTCGCTGTGGTATAATTGTTGTTCTAAAAGTAGTTGCAGTTTCAGCAGTGGTAGACTTGCGGTTGACTTGTTTAGGCTGCTCCAATGGTTTCTAAATTAACCTGAGATCTGTAGATTGCAGCGACTGAAAATGATTCCCTATGAATATATAAAAAGTAGGGAAATACTAAATAGTGTAAGGAATGTCAACATTTTGACATTTCAAATGTTTGATCTGAAACCAGATCGTTATTCAGTATATTTTAATGTTTAATGGTGCAGTTGTGGACAGACTTTTGGTAACGCTGCCTGTCCTCATTGCATAATCTCCCCAGGATGTGGTGGTGGTTTCACCCCCTTTTGTGGTGACCCGAGAATGGGACAGCTTCAACATCCATGGCATTCATTCCAAAACGGCAGCGGGTGGATAGCATGGAGGTTCATTCAGAAGGAGGAAAAACAGAGAGGAGACCAGAACCAGAGAGGCAGCTGAGAGGAGGAGAGGAGACACGGAAGGAGCATTCACCATCCTTAAGAAAAATTATGTGTTGTCTTTTATTTTGGATCTTTAGTCAATCACAATACATTTCCATGTATTAATGTTCCAGTTAGACAAAATTATTTATTTGATCAAATAATGAGCTTAAATGTGTCCTGATGCCGACTGTAACACAGCATTGCCCTCATGTGCCTCTCGTCTGCTCCACAGATGGAGTCAGGAGGTACTGGTTCTGGGTGGTCTCCTGCTGCTCCCCCCACATCAACACCCTCTGGCTCCAACAGGTCCTCACTGCTGAGACAGATGTTGTGCAGCACAGTGCAGCCGGCGACGACCTTCACTTGTTCTTCAGGATGCCAAAAGTCCTCCACAACACATCTCACTTTACACAAGTGACTCTTTAAAAGGTTGTGAGGGAGATGGGTTGTTTGAGGAAGTTGTATCCCCAATGATGCAGGAGCCTGGTGGAGGGTATTTCTTTTAGATAATACATGGGGCTGTACTTTAACACCCTCACATCATGCACCAACTCAGATAAAACAATGAGCATATCATTGAACCTGACTGTGATCACTGACAGCCTGAAACTGATGAGTTTTCTATTGAAGTACCCGCTGGGTCCTCTGGTGGTGGCTTCACACAGATGTGGGACCAGTCAATGCCACAAACGTGTCCACAAAGGGGAAGGGGATGACCTAATGTAGGAGACAGAGGAGTTTCCTGCTGGTCTTTTGGACTGGATGGTGACTCAGGCTCAAAGGTTTTCGGCCAGAACACGATATGATGCAGCACCAGCCAACCAAAACAGGAAGAGCAGAGCGTCAATGATGGGTTCAAAGCCATGGAGACACAAAGTGCCAGCTGAAGGATGCCCTGCAGAGATGGAAGTCTACTCTGATCATCACAGTGTAGCAAGGACTTGGCAGCACAGCCTGGAATATGGAGGCTGGAAAAAGAAAGCACAGGATAAAAGCCATCAATCTCTTTAATTTGACTTTAATTTGAACATTTCTACTGTAGGTTTACTTTTGCATTGTAGTCTGTATGACTGTTGCCTTCTCTGTAACATACAGTGGTGCATCAATGGTTAGAAATCAAACAGTTTGATGTGTATTCTGCAGACTCGTCTTTCACTCTAATTACTGTACTGTATGTTAGTGTGAAGACCAATTGGAGTGCAGACAATAATGACTTAAATTGATGGTTTGTTTTTTAAGTAATTCTTTCACATTCTTCAGATGTGGAGCAACGTTGAGCTTTACTTAAAACCAAAGGTGCAAATAAAAGGTCCAGGCAGGTGATCAGAATGCAGAGGAAAAGAGTCCAAAGTCCTGGCAGGTGAACACGGCCGACCAAATGAAGCAGTTCAGTGCAACACAGACTTGTGATTTATGATCCAGTAACTAGTAGTGTCAGACTGGGAGTAGCTACACAGTGTGGGCTGATTGTGGAGCGGCTCCAGGCGGGACAGACTGGGGAAATGGGAGCAGGTGAGGTGCGCATGGCACACAGGAGAGAAAGAGAGATGCTGTGTTCAGATTGTCCACTATATAGTGAGCTGTACAGTGGACAAATGCTGCATTAAAATCGGGTCGTATTTATTCCCCTCATGGTATCACGATGTCGGACCTAACCATTTTCTATAAGCCTCAAGTTCACGAGCGGTGGCGTGTTTGCTGACGTTTTCGGAAATGGCAGAGGCCATGGAAGTTATGCTGATATTGTAATTTTATTCATGTAGACTTTGTCTTCATAACTTAGATAGTAGCCTACGTCTGAGGGAAAATGTTGATCTCCTCGTTTCCCTACGTGTCATTTACTGCATCATGTTAGCTTGCTAAATTGTTAGCCTCGTTAGTGGCTGCTAAACGCCGTCCACGTTACCATTGTATATACTACACTGTATTGGTAGTTGATTCACTGGCATGCATTTGTATATAATATCTGTTCAATACCTGCAAGAATCCTTGCAGCATGTTTTTAATCACAGCAGAGAAAACACTCATAAAACCTATTTGTGAAAACTGGGTTTGTGGCTCTCTCTCCTCATCTCAGACATCTCAAAACAAATGACTTGGAAATGATATAAAAGCAGGCGCTGCTCTTTTTTCCTCCTCTTCTTCTAGTAACTGAATGAAAGATGTAAACACACGGGAAACTCAGCCCACTCACTTTGGTTTCTGAGGGCTGGGTCGCAGCTGCTTTTATGTTTTTGTTCTAAATGTTCCACCTTTCTGTCTGTGTGCTGCTGCGGTCACATGCTAACTGCTGCAATAGGTTTAATAACTGCTTTGATTTATCAGGGAAATTGCTGCTGCAAAGCGTACGAGCTATGAAGTTTAACACTCAATGGTGGATCCTGAAGACGAGTGAGAGAGAGACTGTGTACAGTCTAAAATAAATAAAAGCAGAAATAAAAACACAGACTACTTGTGAAGTATGATGCATGTAGTGACACATTACCAACAGAACTCAGATCTACAGAGCATTTTAAGAGCTTTAAGCTCACCGTTTTCCAGCCACCAACTTTACCATTTTGGTTCATTCTCAGCACTCAGCTGGCAGCGGTTTTCTACAGACTGTAACCTGAGAAAACACGTGGAAATATATATATATTTTTTAAAAAGCATATTGAAAAACAACCAATCTGACAGCACAGCCATTAGAAAAAAACAACAACACGACAAATACAGAAAATACAACCAAATACACAAGCGCAGTAAATAGCACAGACTTGTAACAGAAACAGTACTTAGTCGTGTTTTCTGTATCTGCAGCTTTCTGTTTTTTCAAGTTGCAGTGCTATGGGCTCCCAGGGCCACTATCGTTTTCTGATAGCCCCACTGTACAACAGAAGAAAAGTATGAGCCAAAAGGAGAGTGAATACTGATACTGGTCTGTTATTGGTCAGGCCTCTAATAAATGCTTATGTACTATATGCTAGACGTGTGAATAGGCAACTGTTCGCTTACTTGTTTGTCATTACAGTTTGCAGGCTCCAATAAGTGGCGATCGGCACTGCAGGTCTCACCCTGAAAGTCATAAACCTTTACAAAGGTCTACAACCCTGAGCAGGGACTTTTTGGAGAGTAAAACTGGTGGAAACGAAAGTAGAAGAATTGAGTTCCTCAAGAGGTTCTTAACCTCAAGTAAAGGTCACTGTGGAAACAGAAACGTGGAAACGCAGCAATTAAATCATAATGTTGTGTTGGTGTTGACTCGAGCTCTTTTCAGATAATAAACATTTGATTTATGGCCCAAAAGATGCTCCGATTTTGAGGTTCAAAGACCTGTTTGAAAAGTGAACACCTTGTAGGCATTATTTTACATTCAATGAATACATTTCTACATGTAGGACCTGCCTAGAAAAGTCAGTGATTAAACATGAAAATACAAAATCAAGTCTTAGAAAGCTGCTGATCCCACAGTGCACAACCAGACTCTGATCTCACTGTATCAACTGTAATGCGTTTGCCATTATAATCCTCAGCATCACTTTTGCCACAGTGAAAATCCACATTTACTGCCTCACAGCGGTCAGCTTTTAGTGCAGATATTACACATAAACCCGGTTTATTAGAAATTAATGAATTAGTGGGGTCAGGGTCTGGTAGGAAATCTCCTGTAAATATTAAAGAGGTTCAGGGTCACTGTGGAATGGAAAGTAAAGATGTCTGAGACCCAAATGTTTATGGGGAGTGAGTATATGAGGCAAGAGTCTATACATAGTTTTTAAATGAGGGAAAACACAAGTTTTGGAACTCTGAAGTGTTTTCTTTTTCTGGTTAAGTCAAGCCATTAACGGATGTGTGTCCATTGAGCACGTTACAGCAAAGAAATGCATGATATTTATTCCAGTCGAAAAACTAAATATAGTATAGTCAACACAGTATACCACCAGGGAATCTTCCTTCCTTCCATCATCTCTACCTGCATCGTGGGGAGTCTATACCAGCTCATATTGGAAGGAGCAGTACACAGAAAAAAGTTGTCTGTTCATTACAGGGCATACACATACACCTCACATCTAAAGGCAAGCTAGAGTTTTCAATCAGCCTGTAGACATTATGATTGTAGAGCTGATTCCAAACATGATTTGGACGTAATGATCAATCACACCGACGTAGAAAAGTCTGTTCCATTAAGTGTGAGTTGAGTCACACTGAATGTCAGAAAGGGCAGTTCTGACTTTAACAAAGTTGTAAACTATTTAAGTAACAGACAGTCTGATGATAATGCATCCATATTGCCACACAGCTAGTATGGCTAAAAATTATACAAATATATCAAAGTATTCTGTATAGAATTCTGTGTTATGTAAAATATTGCTGATCGGGATACATAAGTGTAAAATACAGTTGTTTTTAATAAATATTAATATATATTATAGTACATATCTACACAAACTGCTATGTGATGGTGACACATTGAGTGAGTTGGTGCAGAAATACACCAGACTAAAACTGTAGCACCTTCAGGTCTTCATCCATGTGAAAGCAGATCTACTGTAACCTCAATATACACAGAACCGATTTTACAGTCAGCTCACTGCAGATGTATCGTCTTTTTGCCTGATTTTCCGTAACTCTTCAACCTGTAAAACCACAAAGAAGGGGTTTTCCAACAGTAGCCATTGCAGTTTATTTTTGTAGGTTTAGAGACAATAGATAGGAAAAGTAGTGTGTGCCACAAAGATACTGTATCACACACCACAAGGAGGCTGTGTACGGTATGAGGCCGCCTTGTTGTTATAAAGAACTAAACTGTGTCAGATTTGGTTTTACCAGGTCACAGCAGAGATGCACATTCAAGAGGAGGTCTTGAACTGCAGTGTTGCCTCAGCAAAGCCTCACGAATGTTTTTTGACCTGTATTTACCGAATCGATGGGGAGAAACTGAATACATGCTGCACAATTTCCAGAATATATAAGGACAAACTGTTTTGGTGGTTAGTTATGTTTTCATTTAATATAGTGTTATGCTAATGACTATACTTTTGAGGACCGTCAAGAGTGATTTCAGTTCAAATAAAGTATTTTTATGGTCGTCGTCATCAATATAGTACGTAGAAATTTAAACCAAAGGGCAATAAAGAAATAGAATTTCATAAAACCATTGCAAATCTGTTTAGAGATTTTCCTCCTCCACTTTCTTTCATTTCTCCTTTTGTAGTTGAGAAAAGATTGTCTTCTCTTCTGCCATTTCTCTTTCATTCTCATCATCAGTAAGTAACTGCCTGGTCCAAACGGAGTCTAACCACAACATGACCACAGCTGTCCATCCTCACAGACAGAGATATCCCATGCAGACCTTCTACAGCCCCACCCTTGGACAAATATAGTATAGACTACACAGGCTCTCGTGGGGAACTTGACTGCTTTATGCCCAAACTATACAGCAGTTCCATATAGACCTAAATAATGTCAGAGATGTAATGAAAACAGGTAACTTTATCATCTTCATACACAGAAAATTAATAGAATTTACAATATTTGGAACAAAGATTAACAAGCAAAACTAAAAAGCACAGTTAAATAACCAACAGCACATTTGTTAGGTTTCAGGAGCGCCATGTCATATTAACCAACATATTTCTTGGTTTTAATGACACCACAGCATTGTTTCCCTGTTCTTGTGCGACAGGACAATATCAGAGCTTAACTTTATGGCTGCTTTTACCATGTTGCTTGTTAAATATTATTGGTAAGTAGAATACCCCAAAACACAGACCAACACCCTATAAGACAACAGCTAGCCTGACCAGAAAACACTGGCCTGGCACAAGTATGAGTTGAATATCATTCAGAAGAAGCTTTCTTGGCAGTACAACCAGTCAGTGTTCTTTCTGGCACCAGAGCCGCTGACCACAGCAGGCGCTACTTAACAGTGAGAGTCCTTCTCAACCGAAATCAAACTTTTAAAGACCCATTGATATGAATCCCCCTTTAGGTAGTGGTTTTAGGAGAAAGGTAAAGTTGCAACTTAGTTAATAAACTGCAAAAGAAATGCAAAGTGGAAACTAGTCAGGTCAGTCATGTACAGTACATGAGACAATGTTTGTGAATGTGGTTTCTAAATGTTGATGGGAAAATGATGGGGGAACCAAACAAAGCACATAAAAAGAGTCTTTGAGAGACTATTCAGGGGGTGGATTATGTAATGACTGGGAGCATTGGGCCCAGGTGTTCCCAGTCAGCTCAGCTAAATGCCCCCATCCATCAACTGTCTGCAAGAGAAGATGAAACCATTAGGTACAGGAAATCACGCCACCAAAACACATCTCAAAACTAAGGATTGTCATTTGATTTTAAGGATGTTTGGTCACAATGATAGTGCCAGAAGAAAAGTTGAAGGATCATTACATCCATCCAGAAGGGAACAAATCTTATGGAAATCTATCTCATAGTTGTCAAGACTTAAATAAAAACTAAAATTGTTAACCTGCTGGTGGTGCCATAGAAAAAGTCAATGATTAACTAAAGTCAAAGGGATACATCATCCATTAATGCCTGTACAAAATTCTGCATCTATAGTATTCATCTACAGCAGATATCTTCAACAGGGGGTCCGCGGAGGTACTGCAGGGGGTCGTGAAATTTTTGGTTGATTAGACAATTTTTCTTTTTTTTTTTTTCATATTTTTTTTCACAAATTTAAATGTTTTTAAATACACATTAACATGAATCCAACATATTGTAGCGAATGGATAAATGGAGGCAGAAGATGTAATCTTCCAATAAGAAATGCACACATTCAGCGACACACAGGAGCCCTCTGAAGCTGGGCACAGGTTCACTCACAGTGAGACTGGCCTGGACCTGTCCCTCCAAGCCTCCTGCACACAAAGAGGAGGGCCCGCCCCTATCGCTGCTGTGCCAATCACAAGGCCGCATGTTACATGCTGGCTCTGTCAGGTTCCCCGTGATTGACCGAGAGCCTATTCAGTCCCCAGCTGACTACGATCCCAGACACAAGGACGCACGCTGCAATATTATTTGAAAAAAAAGATACCGTTGTAAAAAAAAATAACAAAAAATAAAAATGAAAACTTGTTTAAAATAATAACATGAATATATGAACCTGTGTATTATTTGAATAGCTTAGTATTGAATGCACAATAACAAGGTATGTTTATACATTGCACTAGGCCCAGTTTAATATAAAACACAATTTTGTACAATATATATAGTAGGCGGTCCCTGCTCCAGCTCTCTATCAGTTTGGGGGTCCTTGGCCTGAAAAACGTTGAAGACCCCTGGTCTACAGGATGGACTTACTTTTTGCACAACAGAAAAAGTCCAGGGTCCAGGCATTTCCCTACAAGTCCAAAATGTCAGTCAGTTTATGGCACTAGAGTGAAGGTCAGATCATCTCCAAAGAACTAGGTTTTAAAAATATATGCAAAAGTTGTGGATATATTTGACTTTGAACCAAAGTGGTAACACCACCAACAGACAAGCAAACCGACAGATCAACACAACCATCTCTAGAGTCTTGTTGCTAGGCATGGCTAATCATAGAGAAATTCATTAATAATGAAAGTAATATAATGGAATATATCCCATAATGATGGGTGGCTTTCTGTCCTATTTAATGCTGCTAGGTTTAGCTAAGTTGGAAGTAGCCCTACGGCTGCCATCCAGGCAAAATATAGAACGTAAACTTCATTGGATGGCAGCAAACTCTCTCTGTTTGAGGACACAATTAGTGTCTCACTCCTCACTAATAATGGGTTGAGGAACTCTGAGGAGAATGACCTTTAAGAAAAACAGAAACTCAACTGTGAAGTGGGTGCTGGATATTATCTCCAATATAAGTCTTCCAAGTGGTGCAGAACCAAAACACTGCTCCACCCAGCAGTCTGGGATCAGTTCTTCCTTCTTGGTGGTCCAGTTCCTTACAACATTTCATCTATGCAAAGCTTGTAATACATATGTTTTTTGTTACCTCGTCCTGGCCTTTTGGCTTTTGGGGCTCCTTTATTATTTCCGATGTGACTTGTTGACTCACTGGACTTCCTCTCCAGCTTCTCAGCATCACAGAGAAGTTACTAATGATCTTGACCATGACTGTTCTTTCCAAAACACTTGCCAAATCGGAATAATTTGGTCAACCGGGAGTAGGACGAACATAAATCTGTTTTTTTGCCAGACTGTAAAGACATTTTCTCACTCAGTGGAAATTTCTTGGCCATAAAGAAATAGACAAGTCACAAGTTGAGCACCTTTCAACTCTCATCAGCTATCGTTTCTGTTCCACCTTTCAGACTTTTTATACAAGGAGTTTAAGTTTGCAGGAGTTTAAGTTTGCAGCCAACTAAAGTCGGAACAAACTGTATTCATTTGATCATAATTGCTGTAATCAATGTGTGGTGGTGGGGTGTTGTTTTGGCTCAGTTGCAGGAGGGAGTGATTGGGGGAGTGGTTGAGGGAACGGTGCCATGAAGAGGCTTAATTAGCCCAGCTGCATTCAATGACGGATTGTATCTTTCACCCCATAAAGCCACAAGCAGGACACCAGACTGCTCGCACTCCTGGAGACACTGAGCAGCAGGCTGGCTGCAGACCGGTCGTGTGACGTGTGATGTGTGACGTGTGCGTGGATGCTCGACAGGAGAGCACACAGTCCTGTGAGACAGCGGTTGTGCGGGAAATAAACACCTTTGTGAACTGTGGCCTGATGTGTTGTTGTTCATGCTGAGAGAACCCACAGTGACGGCAAAGATGTCTGTCACACAATGGGTTTAAAAACAGGCAGTGAAGGAAATATTTATGGTGCTTTTGTGTCAAATTAACAATTAGCTTTACTGATACAGTGCTAGTTAAATGCCAAGTATGTAAAGGTTTTCATTTTTCATCACTCTGAGGAGCTTTTGTTGATATTTTATTCAAAGATACTGCAGCTGTACTTGTTTTATTTCATCACCTGAATAAAAAACTGTTACACTTTTTTTATCTGATCTGTTTCAGTCTTCACATTGTTGGACAGTAAATCCTCAAACACTCAGCCTGTGCTTCTGCATTTGGATTACTGTACGGTGACAAAACTTAAACTGTATCAAGGTAAAATGGACATTATTCAAACAGATCTTGAGAATGTGACATGTGGTAGACACCATTAAATATTAACTTTAACTTTTATGTGACAGATTCTATTTTTGTCAGGCATGATCTCACTGGATTAAATGTAATTGACTATGTGTCTTTATCTATGGTTCGTTGATGTTTAACTCACTGGAAACTCACTGTTGTTCCAATAATTATAACCCGCACTACAAAAACATAAAATTATGGGTGCTTTCACACTTCTAAAGTATGTTTGAGCCCAAAGTCAAGCACATCTGATAAGCGTGAATGTTTCTTATCATAATTGCACTGTACTGACTTAGGTCCAGATCAATATATAAGGTACATTATACATCAGATGTGAAAGTTGTCTATCCAAAATTAGAGGATTCACCACCATTGAGTAGATAACGTCAGTATTCCTCCACTGTCTCTCACCTTTTCTTTTTAAAATATTAAAAACAGTATTTTTTTTCAGGACAATTTATTGATATTCATCACTTTACTGTAAATGTGTTCTTGATCTTTTGTCCACTTTGTGTTGTTTGCCATCTTGTAAAAGCTCTGACTCCACCTTGCTGCTGCATAAACAATCTTTAGCTCAGTGAGACTACATTTACACTCAAGTTTAATTTGTGCACACAAACACAGACCCTCATAAGATTTTTAATGAGATACACACACAGGAAGTCTGATGTGATATCATTGTTGAAACCCTGTTTTCTTAGTGTAATCTGGTTAAATGTGTTTGTTTTAACGACCTCTGACTTAATATCCATCAACAAAAGCAGGATTAGCTGCTGGGTCTCGTCCCATTTTGATCTAATCCTGCAAGCCTGCCACAAATTTAACCACAAACTGTAAGGAACTAAAAAATAATGTCTGGGGTGGCCACTAATGAGGAACAAACTCTAAAATGACTAATATGTTTTAAAAAATAATGGGTAGGCTGCTTGCTAATTGGTGGCATAAGACTATAAGCCAGCGGCCAAAGAAACCACACAAGGGTCTTGATCCTTGCTAATGAGTGACAGGAGATTTAAGAATGGAAAGAAGAAATGTTAGTTTCTGATAAAAGCTTCAATATACTGTGAAAATTCTGGGAACAATAATACTTATTCAAGTACAGATAAAACTCTGCAAATTTGAACTTTTTACATGATGAAAGATTTAAATAAATTGTCACCAACTCTGCACATCTTAAGCGCTTGACCATACGGCTCGGACAACCTGTTCAGCACCAAGGAGCAGAAAAGGTATTGACTGGCTAATTCAATTAAATTCAATTAAATTCAATTAATTTATATAGCGCCAAATCACAACAGAGGTTATTTCATGGCACTTAACACATCAAAGTCCTTATAGCAGAACTTTACAATATTATACAGAGAAACCCAACAATTTAACAATTCCCACATAAGCTAGGAGGGAAAAAAACTCCTCTTTAAGGGAGAAAAACCTCCAACAGAGGGAAGGAAAAACTCCCTCTTAACAGGAAGAAACCTCAGACAGAACCAGGCTCAGAGGTGGGCGGCCATTTGCCTCAACCGGTTGGGGTGAGAGGAGAGCAGAGAGAGAAAAGGACAACATAGAGATAGAAGAGAAGAACTGTTGGTGGAGACGACAAACGCAGGACAGAGACATGCAGCTCCATGACGGGACATCTGCAAAAGAAAGAAGAGCAACTACGCGAGCGAGGGAACTGGAGACAACAGACAATAAGCAGAAACTATGCGAGAGAAAAAGATGGTGAGGTATGAGTCAGTTAAAGAGTAGGAGGAAAGAAAAGAAGCTCAGCGCGTAACGAGGTCCCCCAGCAGCCTCGGCCTATAACAACATAACTAAGGGTTGGTTCAGGTCTACCTGAGCCAGCCCTAACTATAAGCTTTATCAAAAAGGAATGTTTTGAGTCTAATCTTAAAGCTAGAGAGGGTTTCTGCCCCTCGAACACGAACTAGGAGCTGGTTGGTTCCACAGGAGAGGAGCCTGAAAACTGAAGGCTCTGCCTCCCATTCTACTTCTGTAAACTCTGGGAACCACAAGTAGACCAGCGAAGAAAGAGGAACATGATCTCTCTCTCAGGATTGGGTGGAGATCAAACCAGAGCAACAAAGGGAGTGATTTATTCTCAGGTGGACACAAACATGACTCCAATGTGTTCTATCTCTCCCTTGATGTTTAATTATCAGACAAAAAGCAACCCAATAGTTTGTTTGACCAGGAAGCTATTCCTGACCCATACTTGCATTTATTCTAATTAGCAAAAGAGGTGAGGGGATGTGCTTATTGAGCCACAAACTCTGTGTAGGGAGGAGGTCAAGGTGGATTGACTGTTCAACAAAACAAAAATTGTCTTTTTTATATAAGATCAATGTTGAAAATGCCTAAAATCTACCTATACTGAGTCATTTATTGAAATAGCAACATTCTCTCCACCATACGGAGTGTTACATTTAGTCACAAAGTGATGCTGCAGAAGTTCTACAGTACATCTGTATCTGTGGAAAGTTGAAGTGAGCCTAAATCCAGCTCCACCCTAACTATATTCCGAGTGGTATGAATTACACCCTCAGACTACAAAGTCAACAAAATACATAATATCTTGTCTGAAACACCAGCCAAACCGAGCTGAGCTCTGAGCAGAGATATCCTGTGTTGATTGTAGTTAATGTAGACACCAGAGCGTAATGCGTCAGTCATCAAGTGGAAAATAGAGCTTTACATGTGGGCAAACATTACTTTGTTCTACAATCCCTCAACCCCTTCAACCTCCATCCAACACACACACTTGCGCACACACTTGCGCACACACTCGCGCAAACACACACACACACACACACACACACACACACACACACACACACGTTCTCCTTGAGCATAATTAGAAGAAGAATGTCTGAGAAAGGTTGTTGGGGAACCACCCTGAGCTCCTCACAGACAGACAGACAGGAAGCTCAACGTATATTTCAGACCTGTAATTCTGATGGTGCTCTGCTCTGCGTCTCTCTGCATGAAAGTGACGTAGATCCTGCCGTAAAAACACTCTAACTATACACTTACTTTACAATTTTGCTGGAGAGAAATTGCAAAGCTGCATTAGCTGAAGCTCAAATCGGGTGGCAAGAAGAAGAGCAAAAATGCATTTCTATATTCAGAGAACTGTCGTTACATTTGTCTATTCAGTGAGGGTTTCAGATGTCAGAGCAGTGCTTTCTTGGGTAAGATTCATTGGAGAGAAGTGGTATAACATGTCAGATGAAAAGTTAATGAGAACAGTGAGGGAAATTTGGCTTCATTTTGAGCCATTTAATGGAATATTTGCATCAGGATGTGATTCATGAAGCTGATGATGTGATGCATTTTGTGTCTGAGACAGTGGGAGGGCTGGAAATACTTTTTTTCAAACTATGAATAGAAGAACACACAAGCAAGCCAATGCAAAATATAATAATCACTGGATCCGTCTCCATCAGGCCAAATTAGAATAATACACCATTTCCTGGTCAAGCACCCACAGGTGGTTGCTGCAACTTGAAAAAATTACATCTGTTTGCCTGAAATTTGAAAAAAGATTTAAAAAAAAAAAAAATGTATGTATTGAACAGTGGAAGCTGGTGTTTACATAAATATGTTATTTTCAATCTTGATGCATTTGTTTTGACTTCAACCATAGAGGACTCTTACATGAACTCAACAATCGAATAATAAAAGTATGCGCTTGGTCCAGCATCTTAGTTAAGGCTTAATCTAATCGTTTAACTTCATTACCAAGTAGAACGACCCAGAATTTTTTTTTAATCTTGGACTTGCAAAGAAAAAGAAAACATTTACTTCAGTTTGAAAATACAATTTTGTATAAATGCTGAATTTTCCTGAGCATAATAACATATTTTCTACCTAATTAGAGGGATACTTCATCTGTGATAGTTATTAGTTACGTCACTATGAATATGCAGTCGTGCTCACACAAAGTGGCAGCAACCTACAGTTTTCTAGAGTCTCGATTTGAACCTCTCTTTCTGCAGCACCAGTGCAGCTAGACAATGTTAATGATAATGAATAAACATTAATAATAATAGTGTGTTTCGGACCAGCCTGCTCCTTCCAGAGTCCCGCCACTGGTTCTTCCACGTCTGTCTCACGGCTGTTCCACCACCATGCCTCATCCACTATAAAATAAAGTCTGTACTGTACCTGATCTCGATCCTGTCTACTATTGGGTCTTATCCAGTCGCATCACATAACATAATGTCTAAAAAAACGGTGAATGTGAGAAATGTAAAGGAGCAGAGCTTCTTTTGTCTAAAGTCTCATTTAGCTGCTCATGAATACGGCTGTTACTGGTTTTAAAGTGCTCTACCCTTTTAAAATGACTTATTAGATAAAGGTGGGCTAATGAGAAACTAGTTTTCAAAACTAGACAATCCAGAGGAGACTCATTTTGCAGTAAATTGAATACTCTATGGGTTTGTTTTTAGTCATATTATAATGATTAAAGGGGAAAAGCAAACCAAAATGGAAACTGCCTGAGTGAATAAATCCTGACAGAGCTAAAGTCTGTGACTTCATTGTCCACTGATCAGTTGAGGAGACCAATGAGGACAAATGGAGAGACTGTTATGGTCTCCCAGTCACAGAAAAGAAACAATAATTCCAATATATTTAACTTGGTTTTGTTTTTGTTTAAGGTTGTACTGGATCTCTTTTTATTACATCATCATTCCCTGCAATGATTAAATGTTACCAACTGGAGAATTAGTGCCACTGACTATTTATCTGGATCATATCATAAATGCATAACTACAGTGGATGAAACTCCATTCTTTTGACAATTTTCTAGAAACTGAGTTTAAATTGGCATTTGAATGGAAATTTTTCTATCATACCTGAATTTAGACACATCAGTTATGTAAAAGCTTTGAAATTCATTGCATCACAAACAACAAGACATTTTTACAACCTGCTAAACACCCTCCAACTGCAAAATCCTGAAATCAAGCCTGTAGTGCTCCATCATGCAAGACAGGACATTACCTAAAAATGTTGTCAAAAAACAAATTAAGTAACTTGGTTCATGTCAAAGTCCAGTGCAGAATATTAAGCACACATACAACTGGAATCAGGACCACGAACCCAAAACCCAGATGTGTGAAATCTGAAGACAGAATTGTCCTGATGACATATGAGCCAAAGCATTAAGACCACTCCTAAGATGAAGTGAATAACAACTTGGAACAACTGCTCATGTTAAGGCCTGGGATATATTAGATGGTAGCAGTTGATTGTCATTGACAATGTCTTGGACGTGGAAGAAATTTGCAGGTGCAAAGACCTGAGAAACTTCTTGGAAGTAAAAGGGTTGATTGGGTGCTCCTGGTTAGCAGCAGTGAGTTCCTACTAATGGTCCGAGGAGGGACAAACCAAGACCCAGCGGCAGGGTGTGCAGTAACAAGTTTGACAGTGGCTCTAAATCGCAACTTCCAGGACTTATAGGATCTGCTGCTTGCATTGTGATTCCACGGGTATCCTTCAAAGGTCTTGTAGGGTCCAAACCTCATTCGGTTAGACTGTTCTGGCAGCACATAAAAGACCAAAAACATGCTAGTCAGGTGTGGTCACAATGTTTTGGTTCTTCAGTGTACATATTACCAATACATCATCATAATGTCCAATCACCACAGTGATGGTCCAACTATAATTATGGGAGAAGGTCAAATCAACTTCAAGGCTTATGTTTTGTCTGACCGCAGGTCTTCATGGGGAGTTTTACTGCCTTTTACTGTAGTTGGTGGAGGAGCCAATTGGCCTGAGGCTTTGGTAAGTTTTATTAAAGGCTCTTGACTGTGTTACATCACTCACTCTCGTGTTGGATTTCAGATGACACTCGCTCTACTGTGAGGAATGCCTCATAGTAGTTTTACTGTACAAATTTCGTTCTGAGCCAGTGGAATCCAGTGAAAACAGCTTCATGCAGAGTGCACACAGCTGTACTGATCTAAATGTAGACTGGACATTTGGGTCTGGCAGTAAATTCAGGGGCCTGGTTTCAGAGCCAGGCCTCTGCAGAAAAAAAGGGAATCTGTAATTATTCACATACAACCTGCTGTAATGTCAGAGTGAATCTAGAGAAGAGGGAAAACTACACAGAGAAACAGTAGAGATTAAAGTGATTATATAGTAGTTATAGTAACTGGAAATTAAACCATGGTTAAAACTACATGTGGTTAAAAAAATCTACAGATGCATACAGAGAAAACTGAAATAAATGTTTTTATCTGTTCCTCAAAAGTGACCAAAACCAAACCTTGTCTCTGGGGAATTGCAGTGAATCAAATGTCAAATGGCCATAGCTGTGTGACAGCTGTCTTAATCTTAAGCTTTAGTTTGCTCCTTCAAGTCAGTTTTTCTTTGCTCTTCATGGCACAATGGCCTTCTTTACAGCTGCACTTACAAAGAAGCAAGACGTAGAAGGTTTTCAGAGGATATGGCTTCCCTCGAAGTATTGTATGACAGATGTTAATAAAACATTTTTTTTTTTTATAATTGAACCCTTCTCCAGCTTGATCCATAGAGTTAGCCATGCTGGTGATGTGGCTGTTTGATTGCCTGCCAGGCCTTGATTACCTTTATCTGTCCATCGTTGTCCTCCTCTCCCCTGTGTATTTAGCCTTCCCTCATTGTTAGTTTGTCGTTTTCAGGTTTTTTTTGCATTAAAACCCCTATTCCTGATGTCATGCATTTGAGTCTTTCCTGCTTTTAAAATATTTCACAGTCCCTCTTCTGGCATCGATCAGAACCCTAAAAACTCTGTTCATCAAACTTACAAATTTCAGCAGTATAGGCTGTCTAAAAAACAGTTTTGAAACAGAATGTGTTCGATGTCGCTAACTGTGATAACTCACTCTTGAATAATTCTGTTCTGTGAAACGTTTATCAGAGCCTGCAGGTTTTTTCAAGGAAACTAATGGTGGTTTAAATTCTGTGAATCCTCTCTGATAATAACATGTAGAACGCTGGTTTATGTTTCCCCAGATGACAACCTGTCTTTATCCCTGCCGACAAATGGAAAGACAACACATCATCCTTCACCAAACCAGTATCTCCCCAACCATTACTATACATGCTTTGCAAGAAGTATAAGCCTTTATTTCCAACATTAATTATGTTATGTAGCTAATTCTGTGTGGCCAAAATAAAACACCTTTCTGCTAAAGGAAAAAAAAGTTAATTTTGTAATTGGTATTTGAAACAAAGCTGAAAATTACTTATTTGGGCCACTTGGAAGCCCATAATATTGCGTGCGCACACACACACACACACACACACACACACACACACACACACACACACACACACACACACACACACACACACACACACACACACGCACAAACAAACACAAACAAAGCCATGCCAGCCAAACAGCAGTTGTTTCCCAGAAGTGAGACACTGCAGCCAAACCAGATACAGGAAGTTAACAGCTACCTAGTCTTTGTGGAAACTGGGGGTGGAAGCTAATATTAGTGTAGACTTGTGTTTACGTGTATTTGTGAGTGTGTATGAGAAAGAGATTTGTAAATCTTTGGTTGGCATTATAAACAATCATGAAATAATAAAAATTTTGGAAATATGAATGTCTTTTTTGTTTTTAAAAACATGTTTTACTTCAAGCTGTTTGTTCCATTGTTTCTCTTTTCGGTCTCATTAGTTATTGTATTTTTTTATTTGGAACACAAACACAATGTGTGCTTGAAAAACATCCCACATGAACTGTTTCTTGGATTTTGTCCTCGTCCTGCTTAGTTTTGGAGCTCGAAGCCGAAGTCTCGGAGAGGCGACTGTTTTTATTTAAATGCTTTCCACCAGATTAACTGTATTATTCTTACTCATTTGTTTGTGTTGCTGAGATCCAACAGTTAGTTGTTATATGCGGCGGATTGGCAGCCCCAGCCACATAAAGCCAGATCCTAGTCTGTTTCACAATATATTTATTTCCTGCCTTAACAACCGCGGCTTGTGCAGACTTTGTTTATGGAAGATGCAAAATTCAGGCAGAAAAGATCCAAACTGTGGCCAGTTTCACCGTCATTTTAGCTGAGCCAGTAAAACAAAAAACAAATTAGGTTTGAAGCACGTTTTGTCAACTTAAGTGACTGAAAAAAATCTGGCTTTATTTTGAGACACAAGAAGGGCATAGAGGATATGGTCAATTTTCAAAATAAAATACCCTTTGCAGACTCCAGATCGTATATCACATTACTACATTGATGTCTGGCCCCCTGGTCTGTAAAGTAGATGCAGAGATGCATTCTCCTTCTGCAAACAGGACTGTATGTGAAATATAGATCTGAAATATGAGAATGAATGTAGTTTAAACAACTAACAGGTAACTGTATTACCTTTCTGTGAAGATTACAGCACAACAAAGTAGAAAAAAACAAAACAAAACAGTACACAGAAAAGAACCTGTGCTGGAAGTATAAAAATCAAGGAAAAATGACCAAATCAGCAAGTCAACACAATCGGGTGGACGAAATGCTCAGAGATGGAACAAAATATCATTTCAGATGTGGCGTCACTCTCTGACGGCATAATTTTACCTTTGTGGAATCAAAACAGAGAAGAGCCATGACCGAGATGAGCGACCACAGGGTTCTCTGCTAGGTGAAATAACTAAACGCCAAGAGGCAGAGGAGCACAGTGGTCAGGCAGGTGTCGGGTCTGACCATGGCTAGAAAGTTAGAAGCAGCAGTGGGGGAATGACAAAGAAGAATGGGTGTTGTCAGCATAATAGTGTTTGGAGAAGCCAAATGAGTCTGAGACAGCACCAGTGGTCCTTGTGTAGTGGGAGAACAGAAGAGGGCAGAAGACGCAGCTTTGAGGAATTCCTGTTTGTCAGCTAGCATGCCTCAGACACAGTTCCCTCCATGTCACCCCGTATAGGATCCATCTGTCAGGTAGGAAGGAAGAAGGTGCTTCCCTGTGTTGTCTTTCCAGTTTGCTTCTTTAGCACAGAGTAACATAATACAGAACCTATTTATTATTTATCTATTTATACTTGACATTAACCTACAACCCTTTACCAGGACAAATTAGCCTGATCGTGGCCCAGCATAAATAAACATTCTTGTTATTTCAGCTTGCTAGTTCTTCTGCTAACTTAACAACAGTCTCCAAAAGCGGTGTTGCTTGCCTTATTTTTCATTTGTTGAGGAAAAGGCTTGTCTGAAGCATATTGATGGGCAGCTAGACATAGCAAGAAGAGGCAGAAATGTTGACCTAGTAACTCTTCAGTTGTCATCCTCCTGTATCCAACAGAGTAAACACACTCGCTCTGAGGACTCTCTATGTACCTGTAAACACAAGCTGCAGTGTATTTTAAGCTTCAAGTCTATTTTGTTGTGTTTAACATGACTCCATTTGACATCAATAAGTACATAGAGAAGCAGAGGAATCAGAACAATAATATCAAATGCAAAGGAGTCTACAGGATCCTACCTCGTCAATCAATCCTGCACATTCACATGCCCTGTCCATGTTAACTCTCAGAAGTTTCACCTTTAAATGATGTAGTGACATTTTGATCATGTGAAAAGACGATTGTCTCCGGTGATTTCAAGTTATAAGATACTTCATTAGGGGTTGGCAAATTCTGTTAAACGGAGATTTTCTCAAAGAAATTTTAATCTTGTCAACCATGTAAGGTTGCTACAGTACATCTTAGTGTTTGAAACAGCAATCTTCTTCCAATATGTTGAAATTAATGATTTGTTTCTCTAATGCAGTGATATAAAAGAAGGAGGAAGTTTGAGTTTTGATTAAAACACACCAAAGATGATAAGTAGACTCACTGTATGGTGCTAGATTAGGAGTAATGACTTTTAGAGCCAGCATTGAAAATATGAGGAACTGAATTTTTGGACATTTTAAGAAACTACAGCATAACTTTTGTCACAAATGAGATCTGGATAGTATTTGTGCAGTTTTTTTGGAACATATTGTTTATGTACTATCTTTAATTGAATCGACACAGGTGATTTACACTTCAATATATTGCCTGAACGCCTCCCGTGTGGGCACACACTGAGCATTAAGGCTGTTGCTGCTGCTTTGCTAAACTGGATGAATTTGCAAAATCAATGAGTTGCAACAAAAAGAAGTCATTCTGAATAATTTTCCTCCCCTGTCTGTTCATTTGAGGACATTTGGTTTTTAGATATACAAATGTAGGCACATATACACATGCGCCACACAGAGACACACACACAGTCTGGGAAAGTCCTTATGATAGCGGGTTCACACTCTTCTTATTTATGTCTTGTTCCACTGTCTGCCAGCCAGTGTTCCAACACATTTATAGCCTGGAGAGTATGTGCGTGAATTTGTTTCTCTGTGTTTTTGCACAAGCTGTGTATGAGTGTGTGTGAAAATGTATGTAAAACTCTACAATGAGCAGCCAGACCACATCAGATCTCACCCAGCATCCATTAACACTCTCGTATATGTTTTTTTTTTTTTTATGATAACAGAAGTTGATGGACTTGTGTTCTATTAAAGATTTAGCAGCAATTTTTATGAACACACAAATATCCTGAGGTTCCTATTAAAAGGAATATTTCCACACTGAGGCAGCCACAGAGACAAAGGCCCCTCACATGCATTTTACAAGAAGCTACAAGTAGAAAATGACTAATGACATCATCTTTGCAATACGTGTGTGTATCGCCAGTTCAGTTTATTTTGTCCAGATGAGGACAATACTATATAACATTATATATAATATATAATGATATTATGTGCCATAGAAGATACAAATCCAAAATCCTTTGCAATTTTACATTTGATTTATTTTCTGAAATGATGCACAATTTGCCCACGCAATCTTTCACAAGTTGTTTTTTGTGTTTTTTGAAGCATTAGACAACTTTTCCCGTCTTTTGGTGCCCTTGTCCCAAATTTTTGGGAATGTGTTACTGGCATCAAATTCAAAATGAGTATATATTTTAACCCTAACCCTAACAATAACATTTCTCAGTGTTAACATTTGATATGTTGCCTTTCAGTTTCATTTTCAGTTAATTATGGGTTTACATTATTTTCAAATCAATGCATTCGGTTTTTATTTACATTTAACACACCATCCCAACTTTTTGGAAAACGGGGTAGTATGCTTATGACTTTTTATTGAACTTTATTTTTTACCTGCCTCCTTATCTTGTCCTTTTGTTATTTAGGTTCTGACAGATGGAAACAATTAAAGTAACAGTGTATAGACGGAACTTAGTTGGTTATGCCGTGGTTATGTTGTGACCAAGCTGTTGAATCAGTTTTTATTGGTAGAGCGCGGCAGACTTTCAGTGTAAATCATTTAGTTAAGTATATGTACACATACATTTGAGGAATGCATAGAAGCACTCAAAGATGCAAAGGCAGAAAAAAACAACAACTGAATAAACATTAATGCATGCAAATGACCCAATGAGACAGATACTTAACACATACTTATGCACAATCACAGAGCAAAAAATACAAACACTTATACATGTGGTATAAAAAAACTTTGTTCCTTTTTGGGACAATTTTATTGAACTATGAAACCACTTTTGTGTTTTTCCAAATTAAAAAAATTTCACACCAACAGTTCACACCACTAAGATTTGTTTTTGTTCCCAGTGTTGGAGACCGTAGGAGGCCATCTTCTGTTCATCATGTTTGATGTTTTTTCTGTAAAGATGTGTTTTTTTTCCTTAGTCGCTGAAGCAGTTTTTCTTAGTTGGCATTTTTTATTCTGTTTGATGTTTCTTGTTAATTCCTTTTTTGTCTCGTAGTTTTTGTGGAATTTTCTGTTCCGAAAATGCTCTGTGTTTAGTCCTCCTCTTAACAGTTCATTGTACTCACCTGGTCGTCAGCATACAATGGACTGTTTCTTTCAGCCTTCATTCTTCAACAAGTCAATGGGAAGAATCAAACAATTAATGCTATCACACTGGTTAACAAAGACTTTGTCTGCTGCAAACAATGACCTGTTTAATATTTTTTGATAAAGAATACTCACATGGACATGGCGGAGCAGTACCAAGGAATATAGAGCCCCTCTATGTTGGAAGACATCGAGACAATGGACACTAATGTTTTTATGTCCCAATATACAGTTGGCCAAAATCACATGTACATTTTACAAGTAAGTTTGTTTTTTCAATGGACATTTTATTTGACTCCTTGTGTCTAATTTTCTCGTAAGCAATACATTTTTTCAGTGAACATTTGGATATATATCTGCTCAGCATTTATATACTTTTCTGGATGAAGACTGTAGTAGAAACTTTATACACCATGTCCTAAAACATTTATCCCAGACATGTCTGATGCTGCTCTATTCCTGTTTTAATCCTTTTCAAACAAAACACACACAGTGTCTTCTTGTAAACTAACATTGCATCTTTGGTCATGAATTAATGTTCAGGACTAAAACACATGACAGTGATCTTCATGATATTGTGTGTATGTAAGACAGATCACTGTCATGTGTTTTAGTCCTGAACATTAATTGTTAAAAGAGCTGAAAATGTTCTTTGAAAATGATTAAAAAAAAAAAAAGTAAGAATAAGAATTCAATTAGTTATCCTGATACAAGGTTGTATGAGGTATTTTGAGGTCAAATACAAAGCCACTCTTAGACAGAGACATCTATAATAACTAAAACATTAAAGATCCATAACCCTCAATTATAAAACAGCGACAGCTTTTCAGGGTTATAAAAGATCGAGCACGGCGCTCCTGCTGTGTATCATGTGTGACATTCCTCAGCGTATCGGCAGAAGAAGAAAGCTTTGATTTGAACAGTTGCGTAATTGCACGTTTGTGACTCTGAGGCCTCAGAACACATCAAACTGTCAAAGTTCAACATGTCTGTACTATCAGTGTGATGACACATTGTGTAACAGTAATTAGAGTGTGTGTGTGTGTGTGTGTGTTAACGCAGGGATTGACAATATGGAAAGAAACTGAAACAAGTGTGTACCTATATTTCCAGCAGCTATGCATATGTTCTAATGTGTTTGTATATACAACCCTGTTTTCAAAAAAGTTGGGACGCTGTATACATGTTAATAAAAAAATAATGCAATGATTTGCAAATCGTATAAACCCATATTTAATTGAAAATAGACCAAAGACAACATATTGAATGTTATTGTTTTATAAAAAAAACAACTCCTTATTTTGATGCCAGCAACACGACTCAAAAAAGTTGGGACAGGAGCGTGTTTACCACTGTTTTGCATCACTTCTTCATTTTACAACTCTTTAAGGACACCAGTTGTTGGAGTTTTGGAAGTGAAATGTTGCCCTATTCTTGTCTGATATAGGATTTCAGTTGCTCAACATTTCAGGGTCTCTTTATCATATTTCTCATTTCATGATGCATAACATTTTTAAAATGGTAGACAGGTCTGGACTGCAGGCTGGCCAGTTTAGCACCCAGAGTCTTCTACCACAGAGCCATGTTGAAATACATGCAGAATGTGGTTTGGCATCGTTTTGGTGAAATAAGCAAAGCCTTCCCTGAAAGACACGTTGTCTGGGTGGCAGCACATTTTGCTCCAAAACCTGTATATATCGTTCAGCATTAATGGCGCCTTCCCAGAGGTACATGCCATGTGCACTAATGCATCCCTGTACTGTCACAGATGCTGGATTTTCAACTGAGCGCTGATAACAAGCTGGATGGTCCCTCTCCTCTTTACCCCGGAGGATGCAGCGTCCATGATTTCCAAAAAGAATCTCAAATTTGTATTCTTCAGACCACAGGACAGTTTTCCACTTCACCTCAGTCCTTTTTAAATGAGCTCCAGCCCAGAGAAGGTGGTGGTGTTTCTGGATCAAGTTAATATACGGTTTCCTCTCTGCATGGCAAAATTTTAACCAGCATTTGTGGATGCAGTGATGAACTGTGTTCACAGGCGATGGCTTTCCAAAGTAAATCTGAGTCTATGCAGTGATTTACACTTTGAATTGTGTCTGTCTTTAATGCAGTGCTGTCTGAGCCCAAAGATCACACCAATCCAATATTAGATTTCGGCCTTCTGTACAGAAATTTTTCCAGATTCTCTGAATCTTTGATATTATGTACAGTACATTACCTGGATGTACAGTAGATAACGAAATCCTCAAATTCTTTACAATTTTACATTGAAGAACATTACTCCTAGATTGCGGCACTATTTGCCCACACAGTCTTTCACAGAGTGATGGACCTCTCTCCATCTTCACTGCTGAGAGACTCTGTCTCTCTGAAATGCTCTTTTTCTGTCCAGTAATGTTACTGACCTGTTTCCAGTTAACCTAATTAGTTGTGTGATGTTCGACCAGGTGTTTTTGTTTTTTGAGTCACACACTTTTCCAGTCTTTTGTAAAATATTTGTCTATGTGATTTGCAAATCATCCCATTCTGTTTTTTATTAACATTTCACACAGCATCCCAACTTTTTTGGAAATAGGATTGTATTTATATTGTAGATGTGCCTGGGTCATAAATCAGAAAATATCCTGGAATGCGTGTATGTGTTTTATGTGTCAGTTCACTAATATGCAAACGTATTTATGTCTACAGTGTATATGTACTCAGCCAATACTGTATGTCAGTGCGTCAGACATCAACACATACAGACTCAGACATGTTAATGTAATTGCAGGTTGAATCTGGGAGAAACTTCACCACATGAGCCAATCACGTTTAATGATTCTGTCTCAATGAGTGTAAAATCCAAATTATAAGAGTATTCAAAGAATGTTTGTCTGTCTGGATACAACCCACCTACTATCTACATTTTAACATATATATATATATATATATATATATATATATATATATATATATATATATAAAGAGGTTAAGCTCTTCCAGCTCTGTTGTCAGCAACTTGAAAATTTACTTTGTGAAAGTTTAAAATAAAAAATCATTAACAGTGATCAAGTCAGAATCAGTTTGTTAGAAGTAATAATTAATGAGCTCATCTGTGAATCCAGGCTCTACTAAACATAATCAAATAATAATAATGGGTTAGAGCATTGTATAAACATAACTAAAAAAATTACATTTAAAATTTGTTTATTCATTAAGACATCATAAGATGTTTATCTTAACATTCAAAATAAATTCTTTCATCATGTATTTGTTAATGGCATTACAATTAGGTCTTATTCTGACTGATTACACCATTAGGGAAATATAATCACAAAGAAAAGACTTATGGATTTGTTAAATGTTTGGGAAAACAATGAGGTCTTAAATCCTTTTCCTTCTAACCTGGCAGTGTGTCCAGCAGCATGGCTGATGGAGGAATCAACTGAAGCATGTCCTTTTTTCTTTTCTTGTTTAAAATTTACATTATTAGCATGTTAGCATTGTTTCACTTAGAGAGTGCGTTAGCCTGCTGATATTAGCGTTTAGTTTGAAACACCCCTGTTCCTAAATTTAGCTGTTAGCATGGCTGAAATCTCAGTCATGTACTCTTTGTTTTGGGCTAATAATATAATGCCATGTCAGCACACTGAATTCAGAAGGTGAACATGTTATTTGTTGGTTTAACGGTTTGTTTGTGATGGACAACAGTAGCCTATATGGTATTGTGAAAGTCTGCTCTAAAATAATTGGATTCTGGGAAAGCTGCAAATGAATTGCCCTTCTAGGGATTAATTTCTTAATGGGAATCACATGACCTGAACTCTGTTGTGTTCTATAGTGTAGGCCTGAAGAGGAGCCGATGTTAACTTCTCTATTTGTTTAAATATGGTGTTATAGTGACAGATGTTTTCAGGCCCTCAGGAACAGCGCCAGGCTGTGCTGCGATTTTGGCCTAACAGCACAGTTATGATCTGATGCACCCTGGCCAAATGAGCCAGTGATCTATATGGTCCAGTAACATTTGAAAAATCTTGAGGGAATGTTCGTTCTTCATGGGTTGAGAAGGACACATATGCACATATTGAGCAGGCACAAAATGCGGACGCGTGTAGAACATCTGAGTACCTCATGAAGGAAGCTCGGAAAACTTTTCTGCACCTCTGAGCAGTTTCACTTGAATAAAAGAGGTACCATCTTGTACACTGGTATCCAGTTCTCCTTAGTGCGTTGATGGATGCTCCTTCTTGATCTTTGTCTGGCTTTCCGTTGATTTTTGATTGATGACCTTTGACCTCCTGTCAGTGGATGCTGTGATCGGTTGTAGTCTGGGGAGTTGATGTTTTCTGTTTCTAGTACTGATTCAGTTTAATTTTGTTACCGTTCTGAAAAACAACAATGATGTTGGTAATGTCAAAATAACTTAGATATTTTCTAATTCCTTAGTCCAGTAAGTTTCTTTCTCTCTTCTCTATCCTCCTTTAAATCTGTTCTTGTTGAAACGTAGAAAGTTAAAAATACACACGAAGAGAGAGAGAGAGTATAGAAAAAAAAAACATCCCCTTTTGTTTGACAGTTTGAGACAAATCAGTCTGGTGCTGCAGACAAATTCTCAATTGTCCAGAAAGTCCTCAGTCAGATGATTTTCTTCTGTCTGTGAGGAAGCTGAATCACTGCCATACCACCTACCACTATATACTGCTGTTTTTTTTCCTCAGAGCATGTCACTACTTGTCCTTAAATTAACTTTATACACCATGAGCATGAGTGTGTGTGTGACAGAAAGAGGCACAAAAAAGTGCATGCTTATGTCTAGGCTGTAAATGTCTGTGTGTCTATCCATGTATTTGTCTTTGCATTGTGTGTGTGTGTGTGTGTGTGTGTGTGTGTGTGTGTGTGTGTGTGTGTGTGTGTGTGTGTGTGTGTGTGTGTTTGTATTTGCCCCCACACCACCAACCACAGGAAGAGTGGGAGAGAGAGAGAGAGAGGAGAGGTGGACCACGTAGCGGTTAACCTCATGACATCACAAGCGCTGAGATGATTGGCTGACGCCAGAGGCTGGAAGGTTTATAAGCCAACCAGAAGCCTCTCATTCGGCAGAAGCATCACCGAGCAGTGAACAACATCCAGGGAAACCCAGGAGATAAACTAAAGACGAAGCCCGTCTGTGTGTTTCTGCTGCAGCCGCTGAACTCCTGAAGCTTCTTCCAACTGCAAACAAGGTCAGAATGTTTTAATGACAGAAGGAAGATTATGTTTACTGTGTAAAGTGCTCAGCTGGTGTTTATCTGCAGCCCAAGTGGTGTGATCAGAGATGGGAATTCAGGTTAAGGTTTATACAAGCTGCTGGAAGTGGGGTTTTTTTTTTTATCCTGGAGAAAGCAGTTTTCATAAACATACAGTGTGAAAAGCTGAAATGCATTTGTTCCTTTCATGTACCGTATGACTGAAAGTATATGGACACCTCTTTTTGGTCTGGGGTTATTTATCTTGTTTTGGGTTTGACCCCCATTATTGTATGGAATCTTAATAATACAGAATACACTGATATTTTAGACAGTGGTTTGTTTGCTGAGAACACTTTCCTGTTTGAATATCATAATGCGTTCATGAAAAAAATGAGGTCTGTAAAGACATGGTTTTTCCAGTTTTGACCTCATACTATCTAACACCAACTGTACACCTGATCTCTTCACTGACATCAGTGTCGCACCCTGCTAATGTTCTTGTAACAATGTGAGAGAAAATCTCTGCAGCCATGTTTCAAAATCTCGCGGAAAGCCTGAAACCAAAAGAGTAGAGGATGTTTGAGCAGCAGATTAAAGCCTGCGGGTTTTGGAATGACATATCTAATTAGCACATTACAGCTTCATCAGACTGATTTTTACACACCCTTGTAAAACATTATCAGAAGTTAAAAGACAGTGTTTAGCAAACTCACATTAAACCCACAGGAAGGTTTGGTTATCCGCTGTAAAAGCTCTGCAGTTTATTGCAGTCAATTATGAGTTCTTTATTAAGACTTCACAGCCATGATGTCAACCTGAGATCGGTCAGAGGTGAAGCTGGAGTGGCTGTGTGTGATTGGCTAACTATAGTGTCACAGTGACACCAGGGCAAGCAGAGGAAGCTGTGGGCAGTAGGAAACTAACCTCTGGATTATGTGTCACATCACCAACTAAACTCACACACACACACACACACACACACACACACACACACACACACACACACACACACCGATGAACTCTCAGGTCAGTCAAGGGTCTTTTTCGTAGTTTTAGTCCAGCAGGGATTTAAAGTTAAAATAAGTTCTGAATCAAAACTTGAAGCAAAAGACTTTCTCTTTGCCTCTGATAGATTTTCTGCTTTCTGTTCCTCACTAGAAACAAACTGGGTGAGCACTAAGCACATATGAGCCCTGTTCAGTCTGTAAATAACAACATAACAAATGTTTCGAGGCTAACAGTGAAAGTCTGTAACTGCATTTGAGGTCTTTTCTTGATGGTAACTATCAAAGATGTTTTTCTATTCAGTTTAGGCAGTTTGAATGCCTTGAACAAAAACTCAATATCAGAGTGAAATGTTGTGTTTGACCTGCAAGTTCGAGACCTCTGGTATTCTTTAAAATAAGAGCCAGGACGATCCTTGCTTGTGACCTTTGTTGGCAATATCTCCCATCTGTAGGTTTCCTGCCTCTATCTCTAATATGAAGCACATGAGTTTTGAGTAAGGTGAGGATGCTTTCAAACAATGCTATGGGCACTTTCAACTGGATTCAAATGAAGTGCTGTTTAAGACGAAAAATCAGAATCAAAATATTTTGTGTAAGCATCATTTGCCTTTAAAGCAGCAAGCTCTCCTGTGTTTTAAGGTGATTAGCAGGGAGTTTTTTTTTTTTTTTTAAAGCATCTTGGAGAGCTTCTATGGTCCTGGGTGATGGATAAGAATTTTAAAATATCAAGAGCAAAGTGCAGAAATAGTTAAAAAAAAAAAAAAAAACCCAAAAAAACCACTGAGTGCTTCCCAAGGGGCTAGTTTGTCTTTGAGGTACTAGCAGTGCTAGCCTTTTTAGCAACAAAGTTTGAAGAAAACTCTCCACTGGTTGTTTGCAACCTCACAGTCAGGACAAGACTCCAGGAAATCAGTGTTCCCAGTCAAGTCTGGCACAAAGCATCCAATAAAACCACAATGTTATTTTTGCACTTTGCTTTTTGTTCAGAGAAAGAAAATAGATATAGCATGTTTATTATTGAGCTTGGGAAATGCTGGGTTTGTAACATTTTCCCTGTGATTCCCCTTCATATGTTAAGGTAAGTTAATCACCTGGCAGTTTTAGCTTCATAGTTAGCATACAAATATAAGATCTAAACTCAGCAAGAAAGAAACTAAGCTAATCCAAACTCTGACCCTAACCAGACCAGACAAAAATGTCCTCGGTTTCAAGGTCTGAAACTGGGTCCTCACAAAGAAACACACACACACACACACACACACACACACACACACACACACACACACACACACACACACACACACACACACACAATTACAATGCATGCTACTTGTGATGTTGTTTTAACTCCAAAACTCAGTAGTCACTTAGACCAGTCCTCACAAAGATAGACTTCCAAAAATACACATACGGGTACAGTCTTATGGGCGTCTATAATGTTTTGGCTGCGCTGTGGCTTTCCAGTTATAACCTAGTGAATTACACAGTATAGGAAGAGTCCATCATTAAAGATAGAAGCAGGATCTCAGGCTACTCCTCCCGCAGCACAAACACAAAGTAAAGCTTGTTATTGAAAACTAGGCGCAAAGAGAAACAAATAGTATTATATTTCTTAATCTACTGTTAGCAAGGTTTTAAACCGGTACTGAAAAGAGAGGTTAAAAGTTAATCTACTCAACGAATCATGTCATTAGACCAAAACCAACAATGAACAGATCACACTAACACAATTAGTCACACTGCAGCAGCGCATGTTCTTCCATTACCATAAACAGTTTATTTTGGCTCAACCACAAATAATACAAAATGCTGCTGGGAATCCTCACTTCCTCATCCTCATTTATGTCATAGGAACCAATAATTTTGGATTGAAAAGGGAAGGAAGCAGGGTAGGAAGCATTGTAGGAAAATGAGAAAGTATTTAGAGACAGACATATTGTTGGTGGAATTTGTGGATGATATGAAAAACAGAATGAGGTCACGATGTCCGTCAAAAGTCATTTTTTGGGGTTCTTGTTTAGCAATTTCCACGTGTTTCTGTAATATGTTAGTTGAAAAATCCTGAAACAAGACAATAATGTCTTTTATCAGAGGGCATCTGTTTGCAGAAGAAAAACTCATTAAACCAGGATTATTGCTGTAAAGTTTAGACTGTTCATACTTCCTCAGAGAGTCTATTGCATGATAGATGGAAACGTCAGCAAGACTCAGACAGTAGTAACTCTAAACAATGTTGGTTTTCTCCCTTGAATCTTTTCAGCCAAACGCCCACAAACTAATTTAATCTCTGTTTGAATCATACCTGTTATTTTCTCACGTGTTTTGGACCAGAATCAGCCAGAAACCTCCTGTCTCGTAGTTCAAGAAACCATGCTTCAGAACAATGTGATTTTCTCGCTCTGATGACAGAGTAAATGTTTTACTTTATCGAAACAGAGTCTACAAGGACACATAACTGCCCTTTTTGGTCTGTAATTAAGGCCCTAATGACTTCCTGTGACACAAATCCTAGCTAACAGTCATGTGACCATGCAGCCTCCATTTTTAGGAAGGAATGTGGGTGAGAGACTTGCTGAGCTCCTTTTCAGTTTGACATGTCATTGTGTTTCCTGTAAGTTACGGCCTTCCAAAGAGTACTTTGGTGCCAGGCAGGATCTCTGTATGGTGATTAAGCTGTATTGTTTTTTTTGTGTCATATGATAATGTTTTATTGTGTGACTTCAACCTGCATGTTTCTGTTTTTTTCCGCCATCCAGGGACCAAACTGTGACACAATGAAAGTGGCTGTTGTTTTTGTTCTGCTCTTCGCCACAGTCCTCTGTCGGCCAGTGAGTCATCGTTCTCCATCCAGTCATAATTAGGACAAGATAAAATTTGCTGAACTAAAACCATTTCATGTTATGTTACCTTTTTGGTATATGTTTCAACTGATGTTGTTATCTTTACGTTTAAGGCGAGAAAAGCTTCCGACAGTTCGGAGAGCTCTGAAGAAGTGGTGAGTATCTGGAGAGAGGGTGGGGTGAGGGTTAACGGGAATGTCAGAGGGAGAGAGACAGGGAGACGTTCATGATGTTTGTCTTGTTCACAGGTGAAACGACCAGCAGCTCCAGCCCTCACAAAACAGGCACTAGTGGCTTCTCAGGCTCGTGCTGCACCAGTGCAGGTAAAACAAAAAAAAGTTCTGTCATTTTATCAATTTATTGATTTGTTTTGATGCTATGCGGTTTGGTTCAATCTGCTCTCCTCTCCTCTTCATGTTTCAATTTTATTTAATCTTCTTTTTCTCTCCTCTGTTTACCTTTCTAATCTCCTCTCTTGGCTCTTTTCTGTATTTCCTCCTTGCAGTCATGGTTTTCCTTTCGTTCTCATCTTGTTCACTACAGGGAATTAAACACTGCCTTTAGTCATTGCCTGCAGGTGTCTCATAAATATAAACAAGGTGCCTGAGGTATAGGCACCAAAACTACTTTGTTAGGTTAAACAAAAGAGGATGGTTTGGGAACGTGATTTTAATGTTATGTAGGCAACTCACTTTCATTTCTGAAAAATATTCCAAGTTGACTTTTGCTTTCTTACAGACTCAAAAACTGGTCAAGGTTTTGACACTTATTGCCTCAAAGTTTTTGAGACAGTAAGACAGTTGTGTTTTCTTCCAACCACCTCCCAACCTTAATCCTACTCAGACTTTGTCGCTGCTTTTTCTCCATCTTATGACCTCCTTCTTCGACCCAGGTGCCGCCCTCAAATAGCACCTTGGGTGTATCTCTCTTACGCCAATGGCTTTGTCAAAATGGCAGTATTGGACGCCTTGTGACTGAGAACTCGTACCAATGAGCAACTGCCCCTGGTCCCCTGAACCATAAGAACCCCTAAAAGCCCAGGTTTACAGTACGCCAAGGGGATTTATTTTCAAAAACAAATGTAATCAAATGTATTGAACTCTCGGATGTTGCAGAATGCTGTGGCTGCTGCTCCTGCTACTGCCGGGTCAGACGAGAGCACAGAGAGTTCGGACGAGGAAGAGGTGAGTCGTCGAATCAACAATTCAAATCAAATCAGTCATGATTTATCAGGACTGTTAAGCTTGTTAAATAGAGTATTGTGTCTACAGATTACAGTTCTGGGGGAACTTTTCTAATTTTGAGTTGCATTGATTTTTCAGCAGGCGGCAGCTGAGGCTCCAGTAGAGGTGAAATCTGACAGCTTGGACACAGATACAGCCTCAGATACAGCCTCAGATACAGCCTCAGATACAGCCTCAGTCAACAGCAAGGACAGTGAAGACACTGATGATGACGACAATGATGATGAAGCAGAGGAGAGTGTGAGTAAAAACATGCCGGTGCCTTTTCATTTGTTAATTACATTCAGTTTTGAATAATTTAGTTTATTAGTTTCTTATTTTTTCTGGTTACTTTAACTTTATCCAGTTATTTTTCACTCGCACTTTGTGCCAATCAAAATGTATTTAAATGTTTGTGAAACGCAAAGTCAGCCAGTAGGATTGCCAGACACAACAACAGTGAAACTTGGTAGGAATTCTCCATCTGACAGCTCTCTTCTAATTTATGTGTTTCCAGGAAACTGAGGAGGAAGAAGATGACTCGAGCAACAGCTCAGAGTCGGGTGAGTCCTCCTCCCCTACTCCTCCTACCATCATCCCCGTGGTCATCACAGAGGAGCCCGTGGCTGAAACCACCGCAGAGCCCATCGTGCCGACCATCGTCACCGACGCTGATGCAGCCCGCGGCGACAGTCTGGGTGGCTACCCCAGCGACTACAAGTCCATCATCTATGAGGAGGAGAAATCCTACCACAAGATTCCCGGTCCCTACAAGTCCTACGAGTTTGTCGGCACAGGAAAAAAGACAGCCTACGACATGGCCGACGGCAATGAGGTGGACAAGTCACTGAAAGTGTACAAGGTAAAGGTCAGTTCTGTGTTTTCTTAGAAAGTCTTAGAAATACAATCTGCTGTAGGATATAAGCCCATTAAACTGTCCAGTAATTGTAAGGTTATGCCTTCCTTCCATCACACTCAGGGACTGTATGTAAACGTGGACAGAGCTTCTGAGTCTTACAAGTGAGGCCAATGCGAAAGTGCCATAAAGTGTAATAGGGCTGCGAGTCATTTCAGTACCTTTACTTAGACTTCCCTCTCACTTCAGTTGATACATTCACTCTAGCTGCCACCTCAACTTCTTTCAGTATTTCTGTTTAAAATGACACTTTACGGTTTTTCAGTGCTTTAGCTATAGGAACAAATCATTCTTTTGAGAGTTCAAACATCAGCTACAGTTTCCAAATGTTGTAACTTCTATTTTACCTTTTTTTCTCCATTTCACTTTAATATGTACCGTTGACATACACGCATATAAAGAAAACTAATCCTTCTATTTCCCCTCTGACCTCCAGGCTCTTCAGGTCCACTCTGATCTCCTGGAGGAGGACACCAGCACCCCGGAGGTGGAGAGCGAGGGACTGGATGCCTCTTCAGGTACATCTCAGGACCAGGACATCAGCCCCCGCCAGGCCTCCCTTCCAGAGGAGGAGGAGAGCGCTAGCACCAGTGAATCCACCACCAGCGAGAGTGAAAGCAGCAGCACGCCAGAGGAAGAGGAGGAGGAGGAAGACAGCGCCAGCACCAACAGCGACAGCGCCAGCGCCAGCCAGGAGTCCGAGGATGAGGAGAGCAAGAGCAGCGAGGAGGCTACAGCCACGCCCGGAGCTGCCGACAGCGACTCAGATGAGAGTGACAGTTCTGAGAGTGACTCAGACGAGGAGGGGGCGGGACCTGACGCCGTCACTGACATGCCAGTGGTCATCACTGCCAAATAAGCCCACCCACCCAGGAAATGGAGTGAATGGTGGTGTCAGAGTCACATAAAGAGCGCACCGGCATCCATGTGCTAACCCCACTCACGAGCCATTTTCCACTGTATGGTCAAACAGGGACAACCAAGACTTAACTATTATTGTGTTCAGACAGTATTCCTGTGGTTGTTTGTGCATGTTTTTGAAAGCAGAGATGTGTTTCTCTGCGTTTTATTTAAATAAACCAATAACTCCTGCATCTTGTGGTCTAGTTGTCCTGGTAAATGCCATGTTTGATCGTGCAGGGGAAAAGAGGTTAATGTAACTCTGTAGGATGTTGAGAATAATGACTGCTACCTGCAACAGGAGGTTGACTGACCTCATGACCTTTGCCCCCTCCAATTTCTCCGCCGTTACTGCGGCGCACAAGGTCAAAACTGAAAAAATAACAAAGAAACAGTCCACAGTCCTGATAGCTACACCAGCACAACACTGCATATAATCATTAATAACTGCAATATGCAAGCCTGTTGTTTTTTTGTTTCTGAAATGAAGACAGAAAAGTGCAGTTTATTAAAATACTTGTAATCATTTGAGCATAATAAAACTTAAACTTGACATTAAGCCATATGTTTGCTGCCAGTGTGGCTTAGCTTCCTTGCTCGCTAATATGACATTTTGCTGGTGTAGATAAATGGATGTAAACAAAGAGAAACTCATCCAGTCCAGAGTACAATCAGGTGTAGATGCAGTACACACATACACACAACACAGTCCTGTTTATTTGCACAGTTCCTGCCTACACTACATGTTGTTTGTCCCATGTTGTTTACTGTAATGTATCATATTGTACCATTTCCAAAATATGAATAAAGTTCTTTTTCATAAAAAAAAGATGCTGGTTGTTTCTGTTTGTTTTACATTTGTGAGAAGTTACATGGCAGTCAGTGTGGCACAAGCGAGTCATAAAAGGGGGGTCGAAAGAAATTACATTGAACCAAAGTAGAGACTGTAAGCGACCGCAAATTGTTCTAGAAAATTTATTTTTGAAGAAATGTTTTGGGACATTTTCCAAAATAATCGCCAAAAATCAGTGCCATTCATGTCTGTGTGACCAGGAGGCCATTAGCCTAGCTTAGCATAAAGACAGGAAGCATGTGGGAAACACCTGGCTCGTGTTAAAAAATACCAATGTATACCAATGCATCTAAACTCAGTGATAAACATGTTTTTGTCAACCTGTAAAATGAACCGTAACTGTAGTGTAGTACTTAATGGAGAACAGTTTAACCACCACCACTAGCTGCACACTCACATAGCTGTTAAAAGAACACCAATAAACCAGTAAAGAACTGCTAAATTCATTTTGAAAGTACTTCCTTTTATATTTTACTCCATAGTTTATTTTCCATATAAATTCTAACCGAGCACAATGTTAGTTTTGACTTTGCTTTGCAACCTGTTGGGAATAGATACTGTATGTGTGAAGCCAGACAGCAACACCATGATCAGTTTACAGTCTAATCAGTACTGAAAGTCATATTAGATTTTAGTACGATTGTGGTTTATATCAAAGCCCCCTGAATGTGTCAAGTCAGATCCCCTGGTCGTGTGATTTCAGGGCAGAAATGTTTTCTTTACAACCGGCGAGATGAGAGTGAGGAGAATTACCTAGTTTATGTCTAGACTTCATCTCCTCATCTATTTATGTGCTCCTGTCAAACAATGTACAGACACATAAACTGAGTTCAGGCTGATTACAGGCTTCACGTCGTCAGTGCCCCCAGACTGCAGCAGGGAAGCCCCTCAGGCGGAGAGACGAGACAGGTAAACATGTCTTGTTAACGGGTGGTGTTCCTGTCACAACTTTAAGAAATGTTTAGAGTCACAATAAATGCAGGCACCTTAATGTGTGTTTTAATTCATGTGTTATATTAATGTGGTCTGTAATAATTATTAATGAGGACAATTTTACTATTTAGCTATACTTCTAAAAATACTTGGATTATCAAGTTGCAATAAATTGTGTGTTTTATGTTCATTCGTGTGCAGACAGATTATATCTTTATTTATAATCCCTCATGAGGAAGTAAAGACACACTGTAAAAGTTGTCATTATCTTGAGGGAAAATTCAAAGGCAGCGAAAATGTGCATCTGTGGGAGTCTGGTGGTGCAAAACAATGTAGATTATCAAGAATACAACGGTGGTTCTTCATGTGTTTTTTTATTGGAGCCATAGACGATTGCAATTGATTTAAAACATATTCATAATTCTCTCAACCAGATTACCTGCTTTTTGAAAATTGTTATCATGGCTTTCTTTCTCCCTGATTTTAGAAAATTTCTGAATGAATGAAACAGCGCCCCCTGACCAGTCAGTCAATAAACATACCAACACTCCAGTCTTTCCTGGGTTCTCCCATATTTGAAGGGCATCTCTGTTTTTCTTTTTCTCCTCAGGTAATTTCCCTCAAAGATAATTTGTATAATCATCACACAGGGATCCATAAATTCTGCATGCTCGTCTGAAGTTGGCAGATCATCTGTGAAACACAATATACACACACACAATCCATACAGTATTTACAATTTAAACCCAAATACTACTCCAATTTGGCAACCCACAACCCACCTCAAACAGCGGGGGTGCAGCTGCTCTCCGTGCAGACAGGCAGGCAGTCGCCAGCGGTTTGTTACCCCAATGGAGGCTGTGTGCTGGGTAAGGGAGATATTCTGTCATTTCTAACTTTTTCTCTAAGTGATCATTCAACATTTAAATATAGCAAAAATCCTAGATCAGCTTTTGTCTTTGAAATATGGGTATGGTGACGCTGCGGCTATAATATCTGAATTTTAACAGTGCAGAGCACCATCTTGGAAGTGACTGCTGGTTAACATGTAGATTTAATGCGCTGCGCTTAAATCACAGTTTAATAGTCGTCTTGTTGTCTGACAACAGAAACAGAAAAATATGTAAATGAGATCAACTTAACTAGGAAACCGGCAGTACAGTACTTTCAGTACACGTGAGCTCACTCATGCACTGTTGTCATGACTTAACTATTTGAACTCCAAGTATACCGCGCACGACTTCCCGTGAAGTCCATTTGAAATCAGCATTTGTGAAAGCTCCAAGTTCACGAGTTTTGATGTTTTTGCTGACATTTTTAGAAATGGCTGAAGACAGACGTTACCTTTTTTGTGTGCATATAATGCCTTCAAATGGAGCTGGTGAGCTCCAAGTTGAGCTTGACTAAAATTTTAATATAGTCACTTACCATCCAATGAAAAATTTGCTTCATGGGCTCCACAATCTCTGTAAACATCTGCAAACGCATCACAACTTCCTACCTCCCTTAACATGGACTTTTTTCTGGCAGACACAACCCCATTTGAAGGCAGGTTACTTAACAGAGGTGCTGTCAATTATGATGTCACCTTCACTTATCATAAAATCAAATAACTACTTATAGACACTCTCATAAATTAACACTGTCTCATCAGGCTTGAGGGTTCGGGTTTGATTACCTCATGTCAACCACCAGAGGACAATCGAGATGTTTTGCCTTCACTTTTAAAGAGCTGTTATTTTGTCTACTGTATATTTATATACAGTCTATGTGTAACCAAAGGGTGATTGAGTCTGTGCCCCAATGATGTAAGCCCTCGGATTTGTTACAAACTCAACGAACTGTGAATCTGTGGCGACATTCATGGAAAAAAAAAAAAATCACACAAGGGGCACAAAGTTAGTGACCTGTTTACTGTCAACCAGCAGTGGTTGTTCTGTGGGTAGGCAGAGCGTTTTATTTGGAGATTGTGAAATTAGAACTTTTTAGTCAGAAACTTCATCTGATTACCCCCTAAAGTTGGATTTCTGACTCTGAAAGTTGAAGAACCTCACCAATGCTGCACTGCTAATTCACACTTCTCTCTTATTTGTGTTTCATTAATAAAATGTGTAATATTGTAAAGTCTTGCTGTAAGGACTTTAATGTGTTAAGTGCCATGAAATAACCTATGTTGTGATTTGGCGCTATATAAATAAAGTTGAATTGAATTGAATAGAATTAAATCAGTCGTACACACTACTGTCCACCTTCTACCTGTGGACATGCTGCTACATTATTAGTATGTGCTTTTCCATGTTGTTGTACTGGAACGTGGTCAACTCGAGACAAACATCATTCCGAGCTTCAGCTTCCGACTTCGAAGATAAATGGAAAGGCAGCATTATTGACATCACGGTGACACTGTTTGGATCTGTGGGAAGTGAAGTCCAAAAACTTTGTGTAAAATACTGTTGATTAACAAAGGTGCTGCCAAACAGAGATCATCAAGCTTGTTCCTTAAATATTCACTGTGGAGCAACTTGTGATGTACAAGTAAGTTATGTTGATTGAATAAACTTTGGTTGTCTTGATTTCTCACACAGGCTCATTATAAGGAACACGTTGTTCCAGATAAGGACGTGAATGTGTCCTTGGCTTGATTCTGCTTAATAGAGCGTCAGCCAGGCTGTCTCCAGTCTGTCTCCAGTCTGAGTATAATCAACACTCATCTTGGACAGTTAGTTCATGGGGTTGCGGTGCCCTCACGGGACCTTTACCCAACACCCAGGGAATCAGAGGAGTCAGAGTATGTCAGATCTAAACAATAGGATTTCCCTGACACTAATTCAAATTTCTCTCTTTTTTTATATGGTGTTTTTTGCTCTGTTGCCTGCTAACGTGTGATTTGTATAGTGATATATTGTATAGTTGGAGGTGAGATTTGTTTTTTGTAGCCTAAATGAGACTACCGTTGGCCTTCTTGGCTACTTGGTGATGTACTTGGTGTGATACTTCTGCTATAACGTCTATATTGTTGTTGTTTGTCACAAGATTCCCAAAAAGATTCAGAATGAACTTGGTGCTGTTTTTGCTCTTTTCCAAATGTGAATGATGACCATCTGGAGGGATTCAAAGCTTTATGTTCCACTAATACAAGCAGAATATGTTGTCAAACTTTATGGCTGTACTAAAAAATGGTAATAGAAAAAATACAAATGAAAAAAATTGAAGATAAAAGGTAGAAGTTAAAACTGTAATATGTCCCCATGTCCCAATTATAAGACTTTCAATAACTTCTTTGTTAAACTTTGGGCTGTTCAAAAGTATAAACCAGCTCCAGATGATGAAGAAAGCAGATCAGTGCTTTGATCTGATCTCTTTTTCAGTTTCAAAAGTCAAACAGTCCTGTAGGAACTTTGAGGTTTAAGAACTCGTGTTCCTGAACAGGTTTTTAGTGTTGCAGGAAGTCCTGATCCTGTCAGGGTTGTTGTAAATCCCTGCGGCCCTCATCTTCACCTCTGCATCATCCCAAATCTTAAGGGAGGGGTGCCCGAGCCTCACCCTTATGTAGAGACTAACAGAATAATAAAAGGATAATAGGCTAATTGTGATTACTGTAGTCATCCATGAATCATCCATGAGTGGGATGTGAGATGTGAAGAACAGATCAATAAATCAAGTCTTTAAAAACAGTCATTTGTTGTGAGCAGAACGATGTTGAGCTGCCAAACTGTCAAGAAAAAGAAAAGAAAAACATCATTTCAGACTTTAATGGACCTCCCACAGTTTCTCTGCTGGAGCGCTGGAGTAGAGCGTCTCCAATTGTAAAACACTTTGTTGACATAAACTGAGCTGTAGTCATGGACTGGATGCCACTGAGGGTTGGTCTATGTTTCCTGGTCAACATTTTTATGTTTACTGATAACTATGAAGCAAACCCATTTTTACAGAATTCACTGCATTTCTTCTTCTCCTTACATATAACCAGGCGTTCTGTATTTTCTCTGTCTTTTATTTGCACGCCACAAGAAAAATATATTATTATGTCAAAAAAATTCATAGGTGATAGTTAGAACGTCATTCCAAAACCATGGGTATTAATCTGCTGCTATAACAACCATAACTCTCCCAGGAAGACTTTCCACAAGAATCTGGCTGCAAGAATACAGTCAAGAGTAACAGTGAGGCGCAGTACAGATGTTTGGTAACATTTGTGTTCCATCTCAAAAGTGAGGGCAGGGCTCTGTGGTCAAGTTCGTCCTCATCAAACTGGAATAACAATTTCTTCATGGAGGAGGTTTTCTGCAGGAGGGTTTAATTGTGCTGAAACAGGAAAGGGTTAAACATAAACTGCTGCCACATCTAATTTTTGGAGATAAGGAGCACAACACATGAACACACCAAAATATGTGGACATCCTATATTACTTCCCATATTGGTTATTGTATTTATTTGTATGTATTCAATTATTTGGAAATATAGATTTGTAGCCTTGATGTGGTTTTCCAGGCTGTGCAAATACCCACAGGTCCACATCTGCCTGTTTGAAGTCAACCGCTGACATCGACTGTAATAAAATACTTTTACCACTAGATGGGGCAATTGCATTGAAAAAGGTTTACCAGGGGCTTCAGGTTCACTTCATTGATTCCTGTAGGAGAATCCGCGTGTGCGTGTGCGATACCTAGATAGATTGATATGTGACCAGGTGATAATATCAAGGAGCCAGAATAAACTGGAACTTGAGACCGATGTGGACCAAGATGTGAGCTTCATTACGTTATACAAAAATAATACGCATCTCCAATTGACTAGATATTCCAACTAAACACAGGGAATAATGAAGTGGTTGAAATAACTATGTTTAATACAACAAATCGAATTAACCATAAATTAACAACCAGAAGAAATAAAGAATGTCGGTCCAAACTGCACTGTCAGGGAGGCTGGTGGAAAGTAAGGTGTACAACAAATAAACGCCACTGCAAAACAAACTAATTGGAGCTAAAACAAACTATTTCACAGCACTACAATATGCTGAAACTTAAAGAAACTCAAACAAAACATGCATAAAGACTGCCATGATTTTGTTCTCCCTGGCAGCCCAACCACAGCCACACTGGGAAGAAATTAAACAGAAAAACAGCCCAAACAATTTTGTATTTAAACAACTAAAACCTAACAAATGGTGGAAAAAGTGTCTGATAAAAGGACTAAGGAAACAAACAAACAAATTAATATACAAAAGAAACTTTACAACCACATTTTACAAACAAAAGCAAATACCTTTCGGCCTGAAACAAAGCCCTTCCCCTCAGTTGGAAGCATATGTAGGTGCCTGGAGGCTATTTATTAAAAAAAAGGCCAAGTTAATATGTTAAAAAGAACAATTGATTAACACATCTTTTATTTTGTCTAAAGAGCTAAAAGACACAGTTCATCTTTATATTTGTTCACGAGTAAAACCATGTTTTTCAACAACTCTTTTAAAACAAAGGGAGCCTGCCGGCCTTCGTTTGGTGGTGATTTTCAGATGTGCAGGAAAGAGGCCCAGGTGAGGTTCCTGCCTCACTTGACGCCTGGGTCCTAGTGCTCGACGGATATATGCCCGTCCAGACAGATCGAGCGAGCCATCCTGCTGAGTGATCAGAAAACGACATAAAAAAAAACATGTTCAGACTCAAGGGGAATGACTGTTTGTAAATCTTTAGTTACAAGTCATGTGTTGTCCTCTCCTCTTTGTCTTCCCCTGAGCCAGCCTGTGACAGGCTCTTGTGTTCTTGTGTTCTTATCTTATCAGTATCTTATCATACTTGCAAATACAGAAGTGCAACGAAGGATACAAGAGGAAGCTCTGATGTGACTTTAAAAGGTCAGTTCACCATTCATTAATCCTGGCAGAGAATTTTGGTGGTATGTTTTCATGGGGACCATGCAAGTAGCAAGTAGTTCCACTAAAACAGTAAGGTCTGCAGACTGATACACTGCTGTTCTGTTTTTCTGGATGTCACTTTTCCATGCTATGTGCACAAAAAAATGAACTCCATTGTCCTCTTTTGTATTAAAGTAGCAGTCTCAGAGATGGATGTAGTAAAACCTGGAAGCAACCAAACAACACAAGGATCAAGATTAGATGAATGACTATAGATACTGCTAGCGCACTGTAAAATTATCTTTTATATATTAAATATATAAAACTGCCTAAATGGAACCGTCACTTTATTTCCTGTGTTTTTTCCAGTACATATTTGTTAGAATTAAATAATAACCTTTAACTCTTCAGTTACTGAGGTAACTTTATCATGGCAGATTTCCAACACTGATATCTAATGTATATTTTTTAAGGTTTTATATAAAGTATATAATTAAAAACAGGCTACAAAAAGATGTGATATTCATATTCATGCTAAAATGTGTCAAACTGTATAAACATGCTTTTTCAATTCTAATCAGAAGTAAAGGATTTGACAAATATGAACATTTCAATGTATCCTAGGTGGTTTATTTCTCTTTAGTAGAAAAATCAGAGCGTATGTACAACACATTAAATCCAGCTAACAAAATGAAGTACAACACATTTTAAAGCAGAATCAAAACAACAATGTTAAGGTATTGTTTTTTGGCCTTGTATGCTATATTTAATTAGGGAAAAGATAAATTCAAAAGCCACAATTATACAAACCCACTGTGGTAGAAGCCCTGTCATGCAATGACAAGAGCTAACAAGACAAACATGACACACCCGCCACAGTCTATAAACACACTGCTGTGGGATACATACATTCTTCATACTCTGGGCACCTCAGGCACATTTCATTTTTTGTTTAGTTTTATAATATTTCAGTGCACAATTCTCTGCAGTAACAATCACTGGTTTACACTTTATTCTGGTCAGATCTTCCTGTTTCAATGAGGCCGTATATTTACAATATTTCAGCAGATCCTTGGAAGAAACCTATTTTTTTTACAGACTATGAAATTCAACCAAAGTATCCTGACTTAAAGGTGCAGTGAACACTCAAACAAGTCACAGATTTGTATATACTACATCACCATATATAAACACATCCAAGTGGTTTAACCTTTATTATTTTTTTCTCTGTACCACATGATGACTGAATACACATTTAAAACAGAATGATGGATTTACAAATAAACGAACAAAATAGCTCTTATATATATGAATATACCAGGATACATTTATTTTCCTGAAAATCCAATTCCAAAGTACTCGGGGGTACCAGTAGTAGTAGACAGTCTCTAAAGGGGAGCTGATTATTTTAACATTACCTGACCTGGTCAGTTATTTTAAATCTGTTCAGACTGTGTGTCTCATTCCACTCACTGCTCTTCCTATAATTTAAGTCCCATGCAGAAGGGCATCTTTGTATTTTTGAAGTGGATCTCTGAGATTTTTCTGTCTGAAGTTCTACATGTTCTTCAATTTGAATTAATTTACCTCGGTATGAAAATGGAAGTGGAGTCAATCATGTTTTAGCTAATCTAAGATATAGAAGCATGCAACACCAACATAAAAGCCATATTGACAACAGAAAAAAATGTAAAAGACATCAGGAAAGCAAGACCCCATACAGGCTCACCAAATGGTCTGTTGGTCTCTTAGTAGCTATTCTCTTTTAAACCTAGTTGTTTTTCTCCCTTTTCTGGCTTATATGTTGGAAAACTAGCACCATAAAAAGTGTGAGGAATAAGCTATTAGAAGTTCCTGTTTGCTGTGTACCATGAATGTTATGCAGGTTATGAATGTTTACTGTGTAGTCACAGTCTATCTGGGGAGGCTTTTAGCTCAGAGGCTCATTGATTCTGCTATTTATGTGCTAAAAAATATTGTCAGAGCTAAAAGGAAACCCACAAACTTCCTGCTGTACATTCTGCATATTCATCATTTATCAGTCACAGTTTATCAGTTAACTCACTACCTGCTATTTCTGGAAATTGATTGTTTAACCCATCATCAATCCTCCCTAATTTCTTTCTCTACACATTTGCATATCCTCCTCTAAATCAGATTAAATCATGTGTTTGTCAAACAAAATCAACATGTTGAGTTAAAACGAAGTGGATTAAGCAGAAGACTGTTGGCAGCTATCTCACTAAGTGACCAGAGTTACTGAAAATGTGGTGGAACCTGTCAGGTGCAACGGTGCAACCGCTGCTAGATACATATCCCAGTCAAATAGATTCACAAAATCTCCTTTCTTAAAACCATTATATGTTGGTAAATAAAAAGGACATTTCAAAGTCACAGCAAAAAGATGCACGTTAGAAAAATTACTAAGAATTTATTTTTTTCTTAACTGGATGAGGCCAGCCCATATTTGACACTCTGAAAGTAAACTGTCGTAAATAGACGTAAAAACGTCCTGAACAAGACACCACTTTAAGATGTATATGAATTGTTGTGACAGTTCCTCAGTTGTCTCCTCTGTTTTCTGTGATGGGAGTCGGTGTTGGAATATCGATTATAACACACCCAGTGACATTACACGGTGATGTCACATTAATAGGAGGCGGGGTCAGTGTTGCTGTCAGGGGCGTTGTCTCCATCACAATTGTTCCGTTTGCATCTGGTTCGGGGGTGAACGTACTCCCCTCTGCTGTAATGATGGTCGTCATGGCAGCGGTGGTCACGGCTGGCGTGGTCGGGTCGGGAATGATAATTTCCTCGGAGGAACTCTCTGAAGATCGACTTTCTGAAGATTGACTCTCTGAAGATTCACTGGAGTCTTCTTGGCTAGAAGAATGACTAAACCGGGAAAACTGCCTGTCGTTTCCATTCAGCCATCCCTGTGTCCGGTCCTGGTCAGTGATGTCAGCATCATGATGCCGGTGCCGACCCATCTGTGGAGGGAAAACCAAATTACACTCAGAAATTCAAATAAAGCACGGGAACAAGATGCTGTGTTCCAAATGGCGTACTTCTACACTCTATTATGAGTGCATAAGTGTGTTCACACTGTCAAGTACAGAAACATGCAGTGAACTACAAGTACCAGAATGTTGCACTCAAAATGGTCCAAAAAAGAACTGTGAAACGTTGGGCACTTTCCACCCTAAACGGTCACCATCTTGGCTACGTAGAGGAAGGAGCGGGGCCACCAACGTAAATAGTTTTCTAAATAAGGCGTTTGAGGAAGCTGTTGCTGTTCCTGAACACCACACAAAAGTGTTTATTTTTCACTCGTGCTGCCAGACAGAAGAATAAGTGTTGCTATTGAGTTTGTTAAACAGAGGAAACAAAAACACGTTAATTTCTGTGTAAAATAATTAAAGCTACAGATATTGTGGCGGGTAATGTGTTCACATGCTGAGGTTATTTCCAGTCAGAGCAGAACGGCAGTCCGTGATTTGAGTCCTAACATGTGAGAGCACTATTTGTTAGTGTACGAAGGGAAGTATGTCATTTGGAACACAGCGAGAGTCTGTAATCTTTTCATAATAGGAAATGACTGCAGTTTGACTGTAGAAAAGGATTGAATACTACAGCAGTAAAACACCAGCAGTGGAAGAAGTACTAACATCATTGACTGCCTGTTTCAAAACACTTAAATTAAAGTAAAAGCCCTCAAAAACCTACTACAGTTAACGAGTTTAATGCAGTGGTACAGTGGTAGGGTTGACCAGCAGGAGTTTAGTGCTATTTATTGAAGTACTGAGCACAGTTGTGATGTGAGCACACATGAAGGTGAACACGAATGGTTACGTTGTGGTTCATTTTCAAAGTTGTGTAACCACTGTTCCTGCGGTGGCAAGTTTACATACAACTGTAAATAATATATATTTCATTTGCTTTAATTTAATAAAGTTGACGATATAATCCTGCCAATTTCAACATTTGTTCTAGATTACTCATCGGAAGTGTTAGTGTCTGATTTCTGTCACAACACATTCCTGCGACTGTTTCAGAATAAAGGCCTTGTTAAGAGATGAAAGATTTTTCCATTTACTGAAACACTTTAGGGCTTTTAATTTGAATCAGATGCAGGTAGTGTTGCGTTTGTATTTAGTGTAATGCAGTAAATGTAATAGGGCAAACTGAAATATATCAAGAGAATTACGAACAATTGATTTCCTCACTTAGAGAAAAAAAAAGTGCATTCTGCGCTCTGACAGCCTACGGTCACTAGAAACATGTAGGTGGGCAAGAGATGAAGATTTAGAGAAGATAGAGGAAAAAAACAAAGTTGTAGTATAGAAATTTCAGTTCACTTTTTGGACTTCATCTTTAACATTTGATTTTGTTGTGACAATTTTGCTAATTAGTTTTTTAGATGAAACCGTGAAAAGTTTAATTTTACTGGAGTAACTAAATAGTCTTTAACAAAACCTTCCATAATGATTTATATTTTCTGAGCTAATCAATTGTTTTGTTCATGTAAATTAGTAAAGTAAAGAAAAAATAGTTAAGTATCAAGTAGAATAAAACTGAAATCCCCAAGTAAAGTACAAGTACCTCAAAACTGTACAAGTACAGCACATGAGTAAATGTACTTAGTTCAATTCTACCACTGTAAAACACAACAGTGATACACAGATAAGAATAAGTGAGGGGGAAGGATGGAGAAGTTGGCAGTGTTTTTGTGTTTAACTTACCGGAGTAGCAGATGTTGTTGTAAGAAAGGCGATGACAAGGGCGGTTTTCAGAAACTCCATTTCTGATTGTTTTCTGTCTGCTGCAGAGGAAAGCCACAAACAAAAACAATCAACTGCAAGAAACCATTCACTGTTAGTGGGCTTGCATGAAAATCAGATTTACACTGAAAAGTTAATAATGAAATTAAAACATCCATGTTTATTTAAAGAAATAGTAAAATACTTGGTGAGTTGTTCCTAAACCTATTTAACATAATATGATAAAGTATAAACTTAAATTGTGTTTTTATTAAATAAAAAATATCTTACCAGATCTGTGCTGTGTTGTTTCTAAGTTTTCTTAAATCCTGTATAAAATCAATGGGATTCTGTGCAGCTGTGGTCACTGTGTTTCAGCGCAGAAAGATGTGTGAGCTCCGTGCAGGCTGCTGCTCATATATACTGTCTGGGCACGGAGGCTGGGCAGGGCAGGGCGCTGACGGACGAGGGTTGGGTAAGACTGGGTTTCCCGGGGCTGGAGTGGAGAGGAGAGCAGGGCAGGAGGTTTACCACACTCAGACATCACCTAGATTATTTTAGATTGTTCATTGTGGTTGACCAGTTATGACTTTTTTGGGGGCAAATGTTTAAAGTAGATATTTAAATAATCAGCAACAAGCTGCAACAACAAACTTTTTAAAAGTTGTATAATTTTAAAAGTTGAACTCCTGTTATATTGTTTCAGTCACTGTGATTTGCTCTGTGTGTTGATGTGATTAGACGGGTGCCATCTGCATATACGGTACATACAATAGGTTCTGAGAGTCATTTCGTTGACTGTGTAGAGAAATAGGGTCAGAAGTGGGGTGTATTGAAATTAATTTTGAGTCTGAGGCTGCTCTGGTTTACATTCACTATGAAATAAACGCCTTTAATGTTGTCACATCCAGTCCTTTCCTTTTATTTTTTCTTAACCCTTTGAACCTGATGGATGCAAATTGGGTTTTATTTCCCAGTTTTTATCAGAGATACTCAGCAGATATCGATTTTGAGAAATATCAGGGCGCATCTTTGGGACAAAGTGTTGTACAGAAAATCAACTTTGAAGTGGCATCGTCGTTACACTCTGTATTTAGCGCTGTGTCCAATTTCACCCCCCCTTCTCTTGACTGAAGTCCCGATCATTTCACAAGCTTCTGTATATATAAAAAAAAAAACAGTAAAACGTACTCTCTTTGATTATATCCATCGTCTCCCTGTACGACAAAACCTTTTTTAGCTAATCCGGTTTTGAAATCACAGGTGACATTGGTACTGTCTTCAACATAGGGCTGACATTACATCCCACTTTGTATGAACACAATTAGATAATAACGTATTTGTGGGCCTACCTGACAGCCGAGTTATTAGCACATATCACAGGGTTATGTACACCAAGTGTGAGTCCCTGGTTTGAGCCCTTGGCCACCTGAAGTCATTAATGACTTTTATTTTTCGTCAGGTATTAAGCACATATTTGTTTAAATTGCAAAGTCACTGAGTTTCCCACAAACATGGTTCAGACAATCTCCTCTACACAATTATAAAGAAATCTCTACTGCCTCTCTGCAATTTCATTCGAATTTTTTTTCCCTTGATATAAAGGCTACTATATAAAATCAATCAAATCAAATTAAATGATGAAATATCTGGATAGCCAAGACTGTTCTGAAAAAGAACAAGATAAAGCATGAATGGTTATGACCAAGATATGAGCTTACTTGCTTACACCTTGTTACATGCTGAGCTTCTTTTCTTTCCTCCTACTCTTTAACTGACTCATACCTCACCATCCTTTTCTCTCCCATATCTTTTTCTTATTGTCTGTTGTCTCCATTCAGTTCCCTCGCTCGCGTAGTTTCTGTTCTTTCTTTTCCAGATGTCTCGTCATGGAGCTGCATGTCTCTGCCCTGCATTTGTCGTCTCCACCAACAGTTCTTCTCTTCTATCTCTATGTTGTCCTTTTCTCTCTCTGCTCTCCTCTCACCCCAACCGGTCGAGGCAGATGGCCGCCCACCTCTGAGCCTGGTTCTGTCGGAGGTTTCTTCCTGTTAAGAGGGAGTTTTTCCTTCCCTCTGTTGGAGGTTTCTCTCCCTTAAAGAGGAGTTTTTTCCCTCCTAGCTTATGTGGGAATTGTTGAATTGTTGGGTTTCTCTGTATAATATTGTAAAGCCTTGCTGTAAGGACTTTAATGTGTTAAGTGCCATGAAATAACCTATGTTGTGATTTGGCGCTATATAAATAAAGTTGAATTGAATTGAATTGAATTGAATTGAATTGAATTGAATTGAATTGAATTGAATTGAATTGAATTGAATTGAATTGAATTGAATTGAATTGAATTGAAAGTGAAGGTAGTGAAATTACCCTGAAAATCCCTTTGGGGTCAAAGGGTAAAGTAGCTGTAAGTGTGAAAAATCTTACACTTTAATAACTGACACTGTTACAGAGATATGTTTGTGTTATTTAGCCTACCATAAGGTAAACAAAATTACAAAGACACTTCAAAATCACAAAAATAAAGCATCTTATGTTTGTTCTGGGCAGTATGCTTTAGCATAAAGGATTGGAGGTTTTAATGACTGAAGGGCAGACTTTAAGATAGTTGTAATATTTTTAGGCTGTTACTAAACAGTCTTTGAAAAAATTGTGATTGCAGAACGAAAGAATCTAAAACCTTGGCATGAGATGTTATCCAGAGTTTGGCAGAATTGTCTGATATTAGCGTTCTACATTGACGTGTTAAATGTGTTGAAGGTTCTACTGAAATTTAAGTGGTGAAAGCAAGTGATGGAGAAATGATAAATTTTGAAACAATTCTGATGTGATGAAGAAATGATAAATGTTGAAAAAAGTTTGGCGTGACAGAGAAATGATAAATGTTGAAAAAAGTCTGACGTGATGGAGGACTGACACAACGCACTGAGTAGACTGCAGGAGTGTTGAGCAGTCAGTGGAATGTTACAGTAGAGACAGAGTGGAGTCACACTTTGATCAGACCTGCGTGTGTGCGTGAGACACCACTGTGTTACTTCATCACTCTAATACTTCTCCCTTCTTCTCTTCCTCTCTCCTCTTCGTGAGGAAATAACTCCATCACCACAGTGTGACATGAACAAGATGAATCATGAGAAAATGTCACATCAGAAGTTTAAATACAAATACAGATCGATGCAACAAATAATTCAGAAATAGTTGAGACTTCATGTAGAAGCACTTAGACATCTAAGGAGGCACGGTGGTGCAGTGGTTAGCACTGTCACCTCACAGCAAAAAAAAGGTTCTGGGTTCGAATCCGGTCCTGGGCCTTTCTGTGCGGAGTTTGCATGTTCTCCCTGTGCTTGCGTGGGTTCTCTCCGGGTTCTCCGGCTTCCTCCCATCAACCAAAAACATGCACCTCAGGTCAGGTTACCTGGCGCCGCGCTAGTGGCAGCCTGCTGCAGCATCTCCCCCCTGAGAGCCCCCCTGCTGTAGTGAAGAAATTTCCCCTCGGGGATTAATAAAGTGTATAAAATCAAATCAAATAAGAGAGTAACCATGGCAGCTAATATAAACATTAACCACAAGCATAGAAAACCTATAACTAATCTAACTAATCAGCAATGCATCAAACCCAGCATTCATATGCAGTACAATTAATATTAACAGAGGACATTTAATGATATTCACTTGTGCAAATTATTGTATCATTGCTGTGTTTTCAGAAGTAATGCAGATGTTGCTGGAGTTGCCATTACGATGAAATTACTGTTTGCTGAAGGCAACTTTTCAGCAACCTTCCATTAATATAAGGCAAAATGATAAGGATTTTATTCAATAGAAAGCAATGGGTTTTAAACTTAAGTCTTATGTCAGGATTTTAACATTCTGCTAATGTTCACAGAGTTAATTTATATATTGATCTTGTGTGACATTAGTCCTAATTGACCTATAGGTAAAATTTATAGTGTGGTAATAGTAAGCAGTCAACAGATTACTCGCCTGTATGAAGTGTTTTTAAATGCAAGTTTCCAACAGCAAGAGTGATGAGTAACGTTTCATAGTAGTTGTAAAATAATCTCCATCTCCAACAAAATCCATTCTGTTTGAGACTGTCTCAGACTCTCCTGGAGAAAAGATAAAGGGATCAGCGTGCGCTGGTCTTTAAAGGAGGCAGAGTGGTTATCCGGATGTACCTTTGCCAAATCAACCAGTTGGTCTGAATGTCTTCATCTTTTAGCTTGTAAAACCCACTGACTGCATATAAAAATGGTCGTAGCCTTTAGGTCTGAAATGTGAAGCCAATGCGTACATTCCTTAAAGTGCAATACCTCTGAGGGCCATGAGGGGCTGCTCCAGAAACATTTGGCTCCAATAGGCTCCCATTCAAAAAGTATCAAGTTCTATCATGAAATACAAAGTCAACATTTTCTTTACACAAGTCATTATGGTGTGATTCACTAAGTTCACTTCTTCTGATCAGTGTTCTGGGGGTCCTTCTGGAAAATAATTGCTAAAGTTGCTAAGCTATTAGGCCTCAAAGAGAGGTATGTGTGGGGGTATGTTTGTTTTTTTATAAACCAAGATGGCGACAGCCAAAATGCTTCAAAATGACAGTTCACAAAGCATTGGGTGACTTTATGGTGGCCGTTACATGGTAAAACCAGAAAGACCTGTTTGAAGTAAAAAAGTGTTTTTTGTGTTTTAAATTTCACTTTGTGTCTTTTGCCCAAGTAACTTTTTGAGATCTGCGTGATATCTGAGTGATATACGGGCCCTCGCACGCTGACGAGCCGTTTGACCACGCCCACTCGCAAAACACATATCAGATGTATCGTCTCGCCACGCCGGATATATGTGACACGTTTCGTGAGGTTTCAAGCATCCTTTGACCTTAAACATCAACTTCCTGTGTCACGGCGAGTCATCAAACTTTGCCGCATCGCCACGGCGATGCCCATTGACAAAGTCGAATGAAATTTCTCTATATATATTCAACCACATGTTTTACGCTATTCTGATCCCGACTTTAGGTTCATGTGATCAACCAGCTCGACGTAGTATGTGAAAGTATAAAAAGTGTCATTTCCAGTTGCCACCATGACTATGAGCGAATATTACCCCACAGGGGTCTTCAGGGCGGGGCTGTTATACCTGTGATGTTTGGAGAAGGTCGGTCCATGTACATAAGATTTAAAGCAACTCGTAGTTTCATGGCGAGACCCTCAAAATGTCCGCCAAGTGACGGGCACACGCATCAACGAAAACGTATTCTTTCGGTGACTTTTAATTCCAAACATGTCAACTGTGCACAGACAAAATTTCAAGTCGGTCCGACAGAATCCCTAGGAGGAGTTTGTTGAAGTTCAACATGCGCGAATCACCAAAAATGGCGAGTAAATTCAAAATGGCGGACTTCCTGTCGAGGTTACGTAATGGTGCAATGTAACATGTTTGTACGTCTAGGTACGGATTTCGTGCATGTAGGTAAATGTGACCACCGGGGCATCTCTTTAGGGGGCGCTAGCGAGCCATTTGGCCACACCCACTCGCGACTCCACTAGAATATGAAATTTTCTGCTGGGAGATATGTGTGTAAAAACTTTCATGAGTTTTTGAATATGATAAAGCCGCCAAAAATGCAGTTCTTTGTGGAGAAAAATAAGGAAGGAGAATAATAATTTTACGAATAACAATAGCGCTTTGGTGCTCAGGCCCGAACTAATAACCTTCTTCGTAATCAAGTGAAACAAAGTTAAAATTTAGCTTTCAAAATCAGAAACTTTTTTATACTGTCTTTCGGTTTAATGAGAGAGAAGACTAAAGACTAACAAGTCTCCCTGACTTTTTCTATTCTGACTGTTACTCTTGAAGCAGGACTAGAGGCAGTGCTTGTATTTCTTTTCTTGCTTGTGTCTACTTTTTTATTTCACTGTTATTTTTTAGTCCTCTTTGTACAGACCAACAGGATGTTTACACATTGTGGCTTTGGGCAAAATGGTTTTACAGATGCAAAAGTCCTGCCCACTTCCACAGAAACACAATGTTTGTTGTCTGGCCTGATCATGCATTAGTGTACACAATTGGTCTCTGTGAAATTATTATATAACACATTTTCTTAACTGTGTAAGCGAGGTGGAATGGCAACACTGGTCTGTCAGTTAATGAATTGTAATAACTTTAATGATTCACTCACTTTGACTCTCGCACCACCATGAGACTAATATTTATGGTATCAAGTGAAGTATTCTAACAGGTGAAGTATGAAGGGCCAAGAAATGTCCAATAACTGTCAGCAGTGGCCAGAGGATGAATTCTAATGATGTTGGGTATCCCCCTGATGTTTCATTTACGTCCACTAGCAGGTGTGGTGTCATGAAATCTCACCATTTATTAGATAGAATGGAATAAAACTTGAAATAGAACAGCTTATTTCCAGAAGATGAATCCTTTTTGGTGATACTCACCATTCTTAGACTTTATGTTTAGCGCTAATTAGTGCTACTACGCTAATTTAAATGCTTAAAATCAGAATGTTTGTGAGCATTCTTTATATGTGAAGCTACGTGTGTGGTATTATAAACACTGTATCGCCATACATTTAAGAATTGCCTGCTCTGACATATAGGAAAAGTATAAAAGCGTTATAAGTATTGATCCAAACATGCTGCAGCGAGAGTACTGACAGGATTTAGCAGGAGAGATCTAATCTCCCTATTTTAGCTTCTTTTCATTGGCTTCCTGTAAAATGTAAAATTCTCCTGCTGACTTACAAAGCTCTTCATTAACAATCTCCATCATATCTGAAAGACCTTATTTTCCCTGTCATCCTAACAAAGCGCTTCACTCTCAGAATCCTGGCTTGCTTGTGGACTACAGTTTCCAAAAGGAGAATGGGAGGCAGGACTTTCAGGCTCCTCTCCTGTGGAGGCAGAAACCCTCTCTAGCTTTGAGGTTATGCTTCCTTTTTGACAAAGCTTATAGTTAGGGCTGGTTCAGGTGACAGTGAACCATCCCAGTTCTGCTGTTGTAGGCCCAGGCTGCTGGGGGACCTTGTGATGCACTGAGCTCTTTTCCTCTTGCTCATAGTTTCTTTTGCCTCTCCATACAGTTCCTTCGCTCGTGTAGTTTCTGTTCTTTCTTTTGCAGATGTCTCCGGACATGGAGCTGCACATCTCTGCTCTGTGATTGTCGGCCCCACCAACAGTTCATGTCTTGGATCTCTATGCTGTCTTTTTCTCTCTCTGCTCTCCCCTCACCCCAACCGGTTGAGGCAGATGGCCGCCCACTTCTGAGCCTGGTTCTGTCTGAGGTTTCTTACTGTAAAAGGGGAATTTTTCCCTCCCAGCTGCTCATGTGGGAATTGTTGGATTTGTTTGTATAATTGTGTTCAGTTGTGTTTTAAGGACTTCGCTATTATGTTAAGTGCCCTGAAATAATCTGTTGTCTTGTGATTTGGCACTATATAAATAAAACGGAATTTCATTGAATTGAGTTATAGTGCCTATATTCATATCAACACATAATACCATCCAAAAAAAAAACAAAACTCAACTTCTGTGGTATGACAACATAAATGATGACAACGGTGTTGGTCTAAATTCCCGGTAAAACACACAAACACATGACCGCACCCAGACACCGCATGACTTTAGCAGCATGAGATATAAACCCACTTCCTACTGTAGACACACCTTTATTCACAAATCCAGCGTACAAATATGGTCATTTTGTTCTGAGTCAAACACAAAAATAACCCCGCCAACAGTTTCAGTCACATTAATTACATTTAGAAAGAGGAGTTTAGGGGAAAATCCTAATTCGGGCAAATGATTCATGTCCTCCACCCCCAATGTTTGAGATCATGTACAGGAAGTGGTTCATTCAGGTTTCAAATTAAGAACTCAGTTTCAGGGAGTAAACAATTTAGTGGAGCTCAGATAATTAACAGAATAATTTTCAGCCTTTATTTGTCACTTCAGAAGAGTGTTGGTTTTCACTGCTGTGAGTCTCCCACGTTTGTGTTGCCCAAAATAATGTTGCAGCATTTCCTGAAGGAAGTAATGGTTTGCTTTATTGTGACAAAATGTCGCACAATATAAGAAACATGCTCCAGTTAAGATGACAAAACCTGAACTGTGTCTTCAAATTACATTCTGTCTTAATCATGGGAAAATCTATCAAGAGAAAAATACAGTGTTAAGGGACTCCAGGAAAATCACAGGGATGAAAGAGGACTTGATCAGACCTCCCTATTATTAATATTTTCTTCTATTGGCATTTCACAATCTCTAACAACATTTTTATTTCACAACACTGAACATAATCCACTGACAGCATGTATTGTTGTACTACTGCAATTTGCATGTATCATTATGTCCTCATCTATTCTCTCCTACCCTGCCATGCACCTCTTCATCACCTCCAGCAGCTCCACCAGGATGTATTCTGCCTCTACAAACTATAACCTCTAAAATGAACTGATTCGGAAAAAAAAGTTTTCAACATGCAACACCAACCTTGGATGATATAACTTTATATAATGAATTTAAATATATTCATTTTTATCTCAATTATAATGCAAGCGCTCACTGGCTAGTGAACAAAGCTTTTTGGAAACACATGTTCAGTTTGTGACGAATGTGTTTCTTCAAACAGACATATTAGCTATCAGTTGATGAGCAACACCAACCATGAGTTAAGGAAAAGTAACGCTTAATAAGGATGGAAAAAATATGTTTTTAACTCTGTTTTTAATGACAATAATTCAACACTGATTTCTAAAATCCTGAGGCTGTTCTTTGTGTTTGTTAAAAGAGCCTTTTTCTTTCCGCTGTTGCCGATGTGGGAGTTGTTGAATTGTTGTGTCCCTCACTAAAATCTTGTAAGGTCTTAACTTCACTATATGTATAGTACACTGTGTTGACTTATGCTGTGATTTAGAGCTATATAAATAAAAGTGCGTTGAACAACTACTTTTTTCTCATTGTGGCAGCTGTGTTTCCTTTGAACCAACAACCATGTTGTCACCAGCTCACCTGATGTACTTGAGCTAATTTTGAAAGCGCGTGGGAGTGTGAATTCCGATCATCACCAGTAATAATAGTGGTGTGATTAAAAAATAATGAGTCATAATGACTTCATCCCAGTCATGGTACTGCATGGTAGACAGCGAAACAACAGTATCAACTTGCTGATTTGGACATGAATGGAAAGTCAAATCTTCATGTTCATCAGATGCAGATACTGTAGGAAACTGAGGAAACAGCTGCTGCCTGGTTTATGTTTCATGGCAAGATTTATTTCAGCACAGAATGTGTGATGTTTGTACCTCTGAGGTACAAATACATACCTCTCTGACTTATTCATCGACGATTGATGATGATGAAGCAAATTAAGATACGTCTATTTACGCTGTTTCCTCATCATGTTAATAAAAAGTAAAACCAATGCAATTGCATTCTTACCTCTGCCAATAATTTTATGTTTTCAGTTTGTTTGTTGTTTTTTCTGTTTATTACAGAAAAACTTTTGAACTGTGATATTGCGAGTTGTGTGTTTGCCCTTCGAAATGTCATTCAGGAGTGGTAAAACATAGCCCATTCAAGAAAAACGCAGAAGCTACAGTATGTCACATTCCACATTCACAGATAACAGTAATCCTTTTAGATACACATTTAAATCAGACGTAAGCCCTGAACTTTATCTGCTGGGACTTGAGCCCAGTGTGCTTTCATCCTCACTCTGAATGACAGGGCAAACAGAGACAACAAGTAAAAACTTAGTGGATTTTTTCAACTGGTGCACTGATGCACTGGCCCACCGGGACCAGTACCAATATGTCCGAAGCAGTACAACACAGTGGCGCACTCGGGGACAGTGGTTTCATCAGGAGAGCCAGAACTGGTAAAATTGTATTCCACCCCACAATAGTTTATGGGTGACATTGGCTACTGCCTCACAGCAAGCGCCCACTTTCTGATTCACACCCAATATAAAAGACTAGAGTCATCTTCATTTTTTTATGATAACTGAATCGGAAGGTGTTTATGTGCGCTCTGCCCACTGACATCACAAAAACTGCTCCCAGGCAGCTGGACCAAAATTAGACCTGGTCTGAGCTGGTGTCGTCGCAGGCGCAATGTCACCTCAAAATTGACACCAAAATATCACTCCACCGGTGCTTCAACGATGCAACCCCTGTTGCACCGTTCACCCCATCTCGGGACACGCCCACATTTTCGTCTACGGAAATTGTAAATTGGCGCAAGCGAATATAATCCTCCATACGCTGTATCAAACTACCACTGCGCCTGAATTTGCGCTGCGTCTGCGCTGGGAACAAAAATAGGGCCCAATTTATCTGCAAAATTAAGACTTTTTCAGTTTATGACTGAACATTTTAATAATGAAGAGAAAGAGTACTTTGGACACTGTGCAGGATGTCATCGTTTGTCCAACAGTGGAATTTCTGTCCCTTAAACCTTAAATTCCAACTCTATCAGGTCGATCTAAAGAATGGTTAAGGTCTCATGAAGCAAATAGCATCACTCGGTTCAGGTTAAGGAAATATTTTTGTTCTTAGTAAAATAATAGAGAAATATGAAAAATCTCATCACCACCCGCAGTTTGGGACAAGAAGCTGGATCTCTGGTGTTGATGTCACTGATCTAATTACCTGATCTATTTGCACGCATTTGTATTTGTTGTTTCAGAAGACTACAAACACTCAAACACGGTTTAAGTCAATTTTTGACAATTTGTTAAAAGAAAATATCTCTTTCCACACAATCATTGAATTGTATCATTGAAGGGATGATGAAACTTTGTCTGCTGTCAACACTTGCAGATAAAAACCAAAAAAAGAGTGAAGCACATACAAAATGTGGCCTAATGGAATGTTTTCATAAAATCTATGTCTTGCTCATCTGTCAATCTTTACTTTGAGTTTGATTACTTTTATTGTTATTGCAATAATTTTCAAGAGCAAAATAGAAACAACATTTAATTTCCAAGAAGAACCATTATATAATAAATAGTATCAACAGCGTCAGATCTCTGGTGAACACTCATGTTGTAATTGTTGTTGACAAAGGCTCTGTGTGGCTATCATAATGTTTACTCTTGAATTTTTTTTTTATCTTTTCTGGATCATTAAAACCAGTGACTCTTCATTAATTTAATTCAGAACCTGCGAGAAAGTTTGTCTTGTGACCGTCTTTAAAGACAATCTTACTTTTACAGTAAAGAGTAATACCTTCTAAAATTTTCCAATCAAGTCAGATCTCCCCATCCAGTATCATCAACATTAATAAAAAAAAAATCACACACGTAACATGTTACCATTTTTTTTACATTTTTGAATGACAACAATGAGTTCAGTGTAGACGAGGAGCTGTTTTTCAGCTGTCCTCTCAGCTCCAGTACTGAGTTAGAGATGTGTCTGCTTCTCTTTTTATTCTTCCTCACTGATTTTGGCTTGAGAAGGTTGAATGTATGGTTGAACCCATTTAAATGAACCTATCCTGAAATATTCTCCCGACAGAGAAAAACATACATAATTAAAGTTACTTGCTGTCACAGAAACATTATATGTTTTGGCAAATTCAAACACATATTTAATCCTAAAACCTGCGGGGTCCTAAGTAGCATTTGAAAACTAAAGATTTTGAAAAAGCAATAAGCTTTTTGCCAATCGGTGAGCTCTTTCTCACAGGATCTAAAAGTGTAATTTGTCCTAACATCCATACACACACACACACACACACACACACACACACACACACACACACACACACACCCCAAAGGACTGTCAATTCCTCTCGAGTGTCTTTGTTTTCTTGTATTTTACAAAACCTGGTGCCTACTGACCTCTAGTGGTAACAAGGGTCATGTGCAACCTATCAGGTGTAAATAGAACTTCAGTGGGTGGACAAATTAAGAGAAACACCACACACTGACAACATCAAAATGGAAAGCAAACGTTGTGTTTGCTCCAGATACAAATTTCTCACTCTCACTGATATTCAACTCACCTTATTCATGGTAATCCGTATGACACATGGATGTTTAAAACCACTCCCTCCAGTGTTTCCAGTTTGATGTAAAGGATTCTTGATGATATCAACCACATCTAAAGGTTGTGAACTGGATGGTTCATGATGGTATTTAGTAGGTTGGTGTTTACCATGTTCACCATTTTAGTTTAGCAGATTAGCATGCTTACATTTGCTAATTATTACAAAACCCCAAATACAGCCAAGTCTGATGGGATGTCATACGTAGTACAGTGGGTACGGAAAGTATTCAGACCCCTTTAAATTTTTCACTCTTTGTTTCATTGCAGCCATTTGCTAAAATCAAAAAAGTTCATTTTATTTCTCATTAATGTACACTCAGCACCCCATCTTGACAGAAAAAAACAGAAATGTAGAAATTTGTGCAAATTTATTAAAAAAGAAAAACTGAAATATCACATGGTCATAAGTATTCAGACCCTTTGCTGTGACACTCATATTTAACTCACATGCTGTCCATTTCTTCTGATCCTCCTTGAGATGGTTCTACTCCTTCATTGGAGTCCAGCTGTGTTTAATTAAACTGATTGGACTTGATTAGGAAAGGCACACACCTGTCTATATAAGACCTTACAGCTCACAGTGCATGTCAGAGCAAATGAGAATCATGAGGTCGAAGGAACTGTCCAAGGAGCTCAGAGACAGAATTGTGGCAAGGCACAGATCTGGCCAAGGTTACAAAATAATTTCTGCAGCATTCAAGGTTCCTGAGAGCACAGTGGCCTCCATAATCCTTAAATGGAAGAAGTTTGGGACGACCAGAACTCTTCCTAGACCTGGCCGTCCAGCCAAACTGAGCAATCGTGGGAGAAGAGCCTTGGTGAGAGAGGTAAAGAAGAACCCAAAGATCACTGTGGCTGAGGTCCAGAGATGCAGTAGGGAGATGGGCGAAAGTTCCACAAAGTCAACTATCACTGCAGCCCTCCACCAGTCGGGGCTTTATGGCAGAGTGGCCCGACGGAAGCCTCTCCTCAGTGCAAGACATATGAAAGCCCGCATAGAGTTTGCCAAAAAGCACATGAAGGACTCCCAGACTATGAGAAATAAGATTCTCTGGTCTGATGAGACTAAGATTGAACTTTTTGGCGTTAATTCTAAGCGGTATGTGTGGAGAAAACCAGGCACTGTTCATCACCTGCCCAATACAATCCCAACAGTGAAACATGGTGGTGGCAGCATCATGCTATGGGGTTGTTTTTCAGCTGCATGGACAGGACGACTGGTTGCAATTGAAGGCAAGATGAATGCGGCCAAGTACAGAGATATCCTGGAAGAAAACCTCTTCCAGAGTGCTCTGGACCTCAGACTGGGCCGAAGGTTCACCTTCCAACAAGACAATGACCCTAAGCACACAGCTAAAATAACAAAGGAGCGGCTTCGGAACAACTCTGTGACCATTCTTGACTGGCCCAGCCAGAGCCCTGACCTAAACCCAATTGAGCATCTCTGGAGAGACCTGAAAATGGCTGTCCACCAACGTTCACCATCCAACCTGACGGAACTGGAGAGGATCTGCAAGGAAGAAAGGCAGAGGATCCCCAAATCCAGGTGTGAAAAGCTTGTTGCATCATTCCCAAGAAGACTCATGGCTGTACTAGCTCAAAAGGGTGCTTCTACTCAATACTGAGCAAAGGGTCTGAATACTTATGACCATGTGATATTTCAGTTTTTCTTTTTTAATAAATTTGCACAAATTTCTACATTTCTGTTTTTTTCTGTCAAGATGGGGTGCTGAGTGTACATTAATGAGAAATAAAATGAACTTTTTTGATTTTAGCAAATGGCTGCAATGAAACAAAGAGTGAAACATTTAAAGGGGTCTGAATACTTTCCGTACCCACTGTATGTGTACTTCAACCTCGGTGTGGTTTAATTTTGACTAAATAAGGAAGCAATATGTGGAACAGTCATTGGGAATTTTGCTGACGATGTGAAAAATTGGAACTGCAGGGAGAAGGAAAAGTCCCCAGATTAGCAGAGTCAGTGGAATTTCCACTGCAGGGGAACCTGAATATCTGAATCAAATTTGATGGTAAACCCCTGAAATACTTGTGAAGATTTTTCACTTTGAAACACAAATGTCATCCTCATAGTAGCGCTATAGAATCGGGAGCTCACCATGAATGTCAGTAAATCTTTCAAAGTGTTCTATATCACATCTGGAGCAAAGTTGTTTCCAGACCAGCTGACAAACCAACACATCTTTTTTTCATTGTGTTAGCATAGATATGGATTTTTCAGAGTTCATAATGTCTGCCACTTTCAAATGTTAAAGGTGTTAAAATGAATTTCTTTAATTAAGATGTTGAAATTAAGTCTTGTTCATTTGTTCTTGAGTTCTGTGTTTAACACGGATCTTCTTTTCAGATTCATGTTTTAGACTTTTCCTTTGTTCTTGATATTTTTCAGTGTGTAATTGATGCAGCAGACAGTTGAGATAATAAGGAGACAGAGGGCAGCTTCAGAAAGTTATCAGTGTCACAGCCTCAGTGAAGAGCAGGGTGCAGTGCATCTTTAAATGAGTTGGGACTGATTGTACATCGGTCACAAACAGCTGCAACATCGTTCATGTTTTCAGAGGAAATGTCTCTAAGACCATGAAGATGCCCGTTACACTCAGGAAGAATGTTTTAGAAAACAGCAACAGTGTTCACAGACACTCACCGAAAAAACGTCCAAGAAATCTGATAGTTAAATCCATAAATCCAGAGCCACACCAAACTGCTCTGGACTGCATTGGGGATATTTATTTTTCTTATTGCAAGGTGTTTTCAGTTATTATATCCACATCAGTGACATTAGATTTGCGGTGTAAATTGGTTTATGTATTGTTTTTTTTTTCCACTAAATGTTGTAAAACATCACATCAAGTGAAAATCGGTTTATTAAAAAAATCACCCAAATGTGTTTTCCAGTTCTGCCTTTTTACTTTTCACCAAATCCCCATTTTTACTTGGTTAAATGTGGATAATATTCCGTGTGAGGTAACAGTGAGCTGCTGGCTAAAAGAAGTCCACACTTTTTATGATAAAAGAGCCGCTAGAATACATACAGCTGTTCTCTTCGTATCTCTTTTTCCACCATAACCTCGGGTGGTGAAAATTCATGGACAGTTTCATATACCTGTTTTCAGGTCACACAACAGCTCATAATCCTGAAGTGAAAACCTGCAGAAACGTGAAGCGGTGGAGCTGCAGTGAGCTGACGAGTCTACATGTTAAGGAAAGTGAAACCGCCTCCTGTTTTTCATCTGAGATAAAACTGCAATGCAGAGATGGTTTCCGTTCTGTTAGTATGCCGTGTGGGCAAACACTGTTTGTTGGTTTTAAAGGTATCACCAGAGGTGGAAGAAGTATTCAGATTCAAGAAAAATCCTATTAAAAGACATCAATACTAGGAACACAATGTAGTTAAAGTATAGAAGTAAAAGTCCTGGTTTGGTCCCTCTGACTGTTACATTATTAGACGAGACCTTATTATTATTAGTGAGACATCAATGTGTCAGCTGTATGTTACTGTTGCAGCTGCTGCAGGTGGAGCTGATTTAAACTACTTTCTATCCAGTTGTTTATCCGGCAACAGATAGAGAGTTTGTCAGATGATTATTCTGAGATAAAAGAAGAAGAAAATAAATGTGAAACTACAAATCTGTTTTTCTCAAGTTTAAAATTTTTGATGAGATATTGGGTCAAGTGAACATTTCTTGAAATAAAACCGTGAGAAAAATGAATGTTTAGTGGAGTTGTTAAAGTCTCATAGACTTCTGAAATGTGACCCGAACTACACAACGATTTTTGTAAGACGTCAGAAGACAAACAGGTTCGAGACCACTGGTTTCATCAACAATGTGTTTTATTCTAGTGTCTATTATATATCAACTCCTTATCTGAAAAGTAACTAGAGCTGTTGTAATGGAGTAGAAAGTATAATATTTCACTTTGGTGTAGTGGTGTGGAAGTATAAATTAACAGAGAATGGAAATACACATGTAAAGTACAAGTGCCTCAAAATGACACTTAATTAGAATACTTGAGAAGTTGTACTTAGTTACTTTCCACCACAGGTATCAGACCAAAGTTAATATTTATTATCCTTCACTTCCTGAATTGTCTACACACCCGTATGCTAACGTGAGGACGTGAACATGTTAAACATGAATCACCTGCTGCTCTGCAGCTTCACAGAGCTGCTCTGGCTGCAGTCTTATTTAAAACAATATGAATGATCAGTTGTATTTATTAAAATGAAATCTTAATAGATAGAAAAGATTTGTGCTAATCATACTGGTCATAATAATTCTGCATTTAGTCTGAACACTTAAAAGCACTCAGCCCAGCCCGGTATTCCTCAAACTGTCTGTAACATTTTTGTTTTGTATAAAGATCAGTTTAAACTAATGTTGAATTTTTTTTTCTCAAAATGTATAAAGAGAATGTGATTTTCATCCTGATATGTCCATTCTGTCCATAAAAATCTCATCTCTGGCTCTTGTTAAAGCTGAATGTGTCCAAAGTAACAGAATCCTCAGTGTGTCAAACTGCTGGTTTCAAACTGCTGGTTTCAAACCGCTGCAAGCTTTGAACAAAGTGAGTGAGAGAGGAAAAGGCTTCTTCCTGTTTCTCAAAGTCTGACACCAGCTCTGTTTAGTGAGGCCGGTGAAGGAAATGAAAAAAAAACAAAAAACAGATGATTCTTTATAGCTCACACATATAGTGGAATATTTATATGTGCATCACTGAGAATAAAAATAAAAAAAACCACATCATCTCATTTACTGACACAGAGCTGCACTGAAATTGAAGTCCTATAGCTTGTTCTGCTGTCCAGATGTTTTTAATGTAAATAATGGTACCGCCCTTCCCTCAGTGTAATTATAAAGGACACACACACGCACACACACACACTGCTTAGAGTATTTAAGGACTGATAATAACAGTGCAGCTCAGAAATCTGCTCCCTCTATTATTACTGCTGCTGCCCAGCGACAAATAGAGAGGCGATGTATCAGTTGCTAGAAAGTGACACTGCTGACGTTGTATTTACTTTTGTGTTTTCATTCAATGCTATTTTACACTTAGTAAGAAATACATGATTTTAGAGTCATCAGTAACTTTGTGGCTTTAGGTTTTGCTGAACAAAAATCAGAATGTTCTTCTTAAAGCTAGACGTTTCACAGTGTTTCTTCGGGGGAAAAAAAGGTGAATTCAGATGCAATAAAATGCGCAGTTTCCTTACAGCAGTTGTGTTGGCTAATGTCAGATTATTAGATATTGTTGTGTAACTAACATGACTGTGTCTGTTTACTTACATTAAAATTGTAATGTTGTTCGCACCATAATACATCAGTAATGGTAATCAATACAATGCAGTCCTTATAATATAGTGTCCATGCAGTAATAGTATATTACTTTTTTTGATACTTAATAATTACCTTCACAGCATCTGATTGATGACACTTCATTTGACCTATAAGTCAAATTTCAGATGTAGCACTTAAATTATATTGGCATATTTTCACAGCCTTGTATTTATTCTTTTTCTGAAGGAAAGGATCTGAATACTAGTTTAAAATGTCACCTGAGAAATGTATAATTTCAAACCTGAGAAATGGTACATTTAGGTGAAAACAGTGTTAGCTTTTTTTTTTTTAATGAACAAACAGACATAAGGTCCTATTTGAAACAGTCCAGATAAAGTTGGTATACTTAAACATATGACGTCAAAATTGTCATTTCATATTAATAAAAACAAAGTCAAATTGACAATTTGAATAAAGAAAACAACAGACCAGTCACAGAAGAAAAAAAAAAAAAAAAAACCTACATTTATCACACACTCAAAATGGTGGGAAGTAACCAAGTACATTTATTCAAGTACTGTACTTTCAAGTAATTGTACTTTACTTGAGTATTTCCACATTGCCTTATAATACTTCTACTCCACTGGATTTAAAAGATGAATCTTGCACTTTTTATTTAGTCATCAAGAAAGTGGTATTTTAAATGATGACCAATTTGTCGAGGACTTACTGCTCCACCATATTCAGTCCATTTCAGACCCTCGGTGGAGGTGGAGAAAGATAATAAAGGATAGAGGCAAGCTGGTGTGGACTCTGTGGGAAGAGAAAAGAGCGTGTGGGCAGGAAAGGAGGGTTTCATGGTAAAGGGTTTTTAGAAAGATGAAGAATGGAAGCAGTTAGAATTGGAGGGCAGCAATGACAGGACTGTTATTAAAGCTTCCTCTAGTAAATGTTCTGCAGCCTATTGAGACGCAGAGATGCAGAGATTCTGCTGAACCTCAGCATCCACATGTTGTTGTATCATTTTATTTGTTTCACATAATTACAGTCATCTTGCTTTTGTATTGGGATGGCTACACGACTGTTTCTGGATAACGCTGAGCTGAAGGGGCCGTCCTTTTCTGATTTAATTTTTACATTTCAAGATCATGAAGTATACTGTTGTTTTGTAAAATATTAGATACTTGCATACTGTGACAAGCATGTATGGATCTCAAAATAAACATATGTATAAATAATTAAACTAAATAATGCTTGCAGGATTTTGGTGATGCTGGTCGACACCTGTACCATCAGATTAGCACTTTGGTTTAAAAATTACATTTTCATCAATGCATTTGCGCTTTCGTTTAGAGATTTAGATACAGATTTATTACGTACTCCCCCGTGTTTCTCTTCAGGTGGCATGCCCTGCCAACTCAGCTTACTTGAGGGAGGTTGGAGGAGAAGGAGCTCTCTCTTTCAAACAAAGCAGGCGGAGACATTTTGCTCAATTGTTTCCCTTTATTTCTTTTGAGGATGGAGGCCAGGTTTTCCTGGCTTTGTGTTTTTATTTGTTAGTTTGGTTTCTCTGTCCTGGGTCACGTGAACAGGGAGAATCTTCGGGTGGTACGGCTCATTGTGCAGCTGGCCCGGACTCTCCCTAAACTTTTGTTCCTCTTTTGCCAGCATCCAGACACTTAAAGTCTTGGTTATATTTTGGTATTGCAAATAAAACTACTTTTGATTTTGTTAGTCATCGGGTTTATGTCCTCTTTTTATGTTGCTGGCCACCTGATTGAGACAAATGTTTCTTTGTTTCTTTTTTAACTGTGGCTGTAACATGTTCTATAAAATGTGCGAAAGCAATGTGATCAAATGTTCCAAGAGTCAACGGTCCAAAACCTAAAGATATTTACACTTACGTTATCAAAACTGGTCTCTTGTATATCTATGCTGTCCTTTTCTCTCTCTGCTCTCCTCTCACCCCAACCGGTCGAGGCAGATGGCCGCCCACCTCTGAGCCTGGCTCTGTCGGAGGTTTCTTCCTGTTAAGAGGGAGTTTTTCCTTCCCTCTGTTGGAGGTTTCTCTCCCTTAAAGAGGAGGGTTTTTTTTCCCTCCTAGCTGTGGGAATTGTCGAATTGTTGATGTCCATCATTTTTATGACATCACTCGAGAGGCTGTAAAAGTAGCTGAACTGCTTGTATGTCAAGACTCAACAAAGACAAATATTCCAGTTTTACAAATATGTTGTGGACCCATTTAGCAACTCCAGAGGGCCCAAACACAGGCTTGGGAAACTATAAACATCTGTGACTTGAAACATTATCTGGATTATACTATTCAATCAATGGGTCTTCACATTTAAACCTCATATTAAAATGTGTTATCTCAATATGCAAATTAATTGTAAACAAATGTTGTTTATCAGGTCAAGTAAGAAAATGCTGCTGGTTTGGATCTAATTTTAGTTCCTATGCTGAGCCAACATTACTGCTACTGTCATGCAGGCAGCTCTGTTTGGCTTTGCTTATAAGAGATACTTGCTAATTTTAGTTTTCATTCTAGTTTTCTGTCTATAATGCTAACATGCATCATTGACAGAAACTGCTACAATGTGTCCCATGTTCACTGTTTTAGTTTAGCATGTTGCTATCAAATGCTAATTAGCACAAAATAAAGCACATTTTAGGCATTAACCAAACTAAAGGAATCATTGATGGACATTTTGATGAGATAATGATGCTAAATGAGAAGTCAGGTGGTTGTCGAGTTTATATTGAATGTCTGTACCAACTTTCATAGGTATACATTTTTTTTGTTGATTAACCAACAGAGTGACATTGTCATTGGTTAAAACACATTTAAATGCACTTTAAAATTATCACTAAATTTTCTTTAAACAACCATCACACTGACTCACATTGTTCTTTTATCACTTTTATGGCACAAACATTTCAGTCACACACACAATCATATCAACATGTGGTGAAAAAAAAAAAAATCCAAATGGCATTATTCCTCACCTAAATGTAAATAAACAGAAAATTAGTGAACATCACAATCAAAACCGCAGCCTGGCTGTGCTGCAAATGGCAAAATCATACAAAACATGAAAAAGATTCACACCCACACAATATTCAATGATATAACTCATTCATAAATATAGCTGGAATTGATCAGGCATGAGAGAGAGGCAGTTTCTTACCCTATGTTTCCTTAAGACTTCATTTGATGAAAATAGGATTTGAGAACAAAATGTGTTTTTATCCTCAAAGGATTGATAAATGTGCCCTTTCAGCATTTGGAGCTGGTGGAGATTCAAAGCATTGCTCTTGCACACTTCAGGAACCAGATTCTTCTTCGAAAGGCCAGTCTCTCTTTACCTCCGCACCAGTTAGTTTTATGCATAAAAAAAAATTATTCCTTAGATGGAAAAACATACTTCTGTACTCTGGATATCAAAAGTAATAAATTAAATCTCAGACATTTTCTTCCAATTATTCTCCTTTCTGGGCTGTAACATGACACTATGATGAGACTTGTTCTGTGTGCTGACAGCAATTCTTAGTTTTCACATTTAAGCTTAAAAAAATTCAACAACAAAGTGTCCACTGTCAAGATTATTGAACGTTTTACTGAAAATAGCACAAAGACTAAAGCAAAAATAATTGTCAGTGTGCACTACTGTACATTTTAAGCAGTTTACTGTCAAATTGAGTTTGTTATTCATAAACTCTTCATCATTGCTTCCAGATTTACTGATACTCTGAAAATGTTATTTCCTTTCAGTCTAAGTTTATGCAGCCCCTTTTTAAAATCAAGGATCATTTCCACTAATGGTAATGTGATTATAGCCTGTAACATATGTGAGTTTAGGCAACTAGAGATGTTTGGAATGCTCCCTCAGTAAAAGCTGCTTTTAATTTCCATTTTTAAAATATTGCTACTTAAACTAAGAAAAAGAGAAATTTCACATTGGTTTTGCATTCTGTAATTGATTGAAATCATACAGTCCTGCCAACTTATAAAATCTGACCATCCTGAACTCAGTACACCCAAACTGTTAACACATTCTGGTCAGAACGGTCCCGTCTGCAGACGGAGGACTTCGGGTTCTTGTGGGATTGGAGGTCAAATATTAAGATTCAAGGATCAAACATGGGGTTGCTGAAGTTTGCTAAAGTGCTGCAGTCATTGCTCTCCGGTAGTCGACCGTAAGAAGTCCGTCTGGAATGAAAAATAAAGAGACATATTTACATATTATTTTAGGAAGATCCAACTTGTTAACATGTACACCCTACCAGTCTTCAGATCCAGCTGGAATACTAAGATGGCCACAGGTGTCATTGATGTCAAAAACTCCTCACAATTACCATGATACATCCTGATACTCTACAAGCACTGAAAAGAGTCCAAACGAGGATTAGTGAGTGTCAGAGCCGGATTAAACAAGGAGCATCTTTGAATACTCTTTGTGATGCATCGTTGATGGATAGAAGAAGCAGACATAATGGTAGTTTATAAGGACCAGAAGAGGGCAGTTGTGATAAATTTGGAAATCCCAGCTGATAGTAACATCAAGAATAAGAAGCACATGCAGACTGAGAAGTGTCAGCACCTGAAGGAACAAGTGGAACAGATGTGGAAGAAGTGCAAAGTGGTTTGAGAGGTAACAGGAGCATTTGCAGCTGTGGCCCCCAAACTGGGAGAGTGCCTCCTGCTGATGTGAGGTACAACAGAAGAGCGTAGTCCTTAGAACAGTTAAGATACTGTGCAAACCGTGAAACCCCCGAGCCTATATACAAGTACATCTTCCACAAAATGTGCTTGAGCTTTAATTGGTAATAACAGCATGTTAATGCATTTTGTAGAATATTTGTTTAGGGGTCTGGACTCACCTGATCTTGTAGTAGAACAGCCCTCCCAACACCAGGATGACCAAGACAATGAAAAAGGAAACAATCATTGCAATACTTCCTGGAGAGAAAGGGACGGAGAAAGAAAGACACAAGAAGTCTCAGAACAGGTCATTAGTTAAAAAATATGTTATTGTGAGTAATACTTCCTAAATTTCGCTCTGTGTTTCTTTGTTTCTCTTCCTTATACACATGACATTCTTTTACAAGTTACTAAGTGCAATGCATTCATTTTTCCATAACTCATTGTGTTGTTACTCAGTCTAACTATTTTCAGAAATGCCTTTGAAGAGCTTGATATCGTCAATGCCCTAACACAACTAGGCAACTGGTAAAACAGCAAACAAGTCAACCCACAAATATCAAAGCAACAGAGCGTTATTGGGATTAGTAACTGAAATGTAATTAATTGATATCAATCTCCTACAATAACCAAAAAGTTAAACAAACTCTTTGGTCCCTCTCTCACCCTTTGTCTTAAATGTTCATTGTTGGTTAAGAATTACTTTTGTCTACAGCCATGACAGCAGCACTGTGAGGCTGTACACAGCTGAATGCTAATGACAATGCTAAAATATTGACTCTAACAAATTATGAGGTCAGCCATGTTCAAAGTTTATCACCTGATAGCCATATGCAAATTAAGTCTAAATACAAAGTACTGATGTGTCAAGAGTTATGAAGGTATTTGGCCATAAACCAAAGCACTGGACAAATTAAAATTGTGACCGAACATTAGCAATGGACAAAAAGTTAAAGGGACAGAATACAAATCAATTTAGATAAAATTTGAAAGCAATTAATTAGTCCAGAGGTGGACTGACCACCTGACCAATAGACAAACCCACCTGGAGGTCTACAGAACCATAAAGCAGAAAACAGAAAGAACAAACTTTCCAAAACTTCATAGAATCATTCGTTAATTTTGATTTACAAAACTACTTAAAACTGTGTTGGTGCCATTCAAAAGTATCATTAGGTTGCAAGTCATGTCATCATGTAGACACACCTTGTAGTTGGACAATTGGACCAACCCACATTGTAACTATTTTGCTGATCTTATGACTGTGAATGACTTTGAACTGACCTTTAAGCTTATTTAATAAATAATCTTCTCGTGAGAAACTGGATCAGACACAGTGTCGCAGGTCTCTTTGTATGTGTGTGTGTGTGTGTGTGTGTGTGTGTGTGTGTGTGTGTGTGTGTGTGTGAGATAGAGATAGTTCTTGAGTTCAGTAAACTGTTGAAAAATGAGGCTGTTCTCAACACCTGTCTTTAAGGTGAAAGTATAAATCATATGGCTAACAAACTACCAAGTAATAAATGAATGCGATGTGAGGGCTCATTGCTGGCTGTGGCGCTCAGATCGTCTGTCTGACTCTGGAACAAAAAGCTTTCTGATCTTTGAACTCATTTGATGTTAGATGGTTGAGTGTAAGATAAAGGTTTGCACCATGTACTCTTAAACAGTCCTCTTCCCTTACAATTGACAAAGAAACAACTGCAGACTTTAATTTGACCGTAATCACTAAAAGTTACTGGAGATAAGATAAAGTCCCAATAAAAACAGGAAGTGTACATTCATGCTAGCAGCTCTGTAAAGCTGTACTGAGGCACAATGGTGCTTTAAGTCAAATGCTAAATTAGCTATAATATGCTAAAATGTCCACGCTCTTTTTTTCTAAGCACAATTTTTATATTTTAATTTATTAAACTTTTTTTTGTATCTTTATAAAATGATCAATGATCAAAAGCACAGCTAAGTCTAATGAGACTGGTTTTGGGTCACAAACCAAAGTAATAGATAAACTGAAACTTTGACCTGATGATGGCGCTAGATGAAAAGTTAAGGGATCAACAAAGTTATTATAATTCAGCCCGAGGGTAACATAAAAGTTTGTACATGAAAATGTAAACTATAAAGACACTAAGCAATGAAGGCAACTTATACCAAAAAGGGTATTCGGCATCATACATTTCTCAGTCCTGTCATGTAAACATTAACGTATTTTCTACTGCTGGAACCTTCCGATAAAACCAGACACTTCACCTGTATCTTGTAAATTGGGCTTCTGCCCTCTTACAAATTCTATGTCAAGGGATGGATGTTATCTGATGGACTAGCATCTGTTGCTTTTTTAACTGTTATCAGTTATCCCCAGAATAACAATTCCAGTTTCATTTCCTGACTTCAGTTTATGGGGCTCTATAGGTAACTGGATGATTCATTCTACTCAACATGTTTTTCCTAGGAATAGTAAAACTTTGAAACCAGTGCTCTAGTGGGGCACAATACAAATGCTGAGTCACATGTTCTATTAGATGCAGCAGTCACTGATTATGGTTTCAGTGACAAGGGACAAACTCATTTACAGAAGACAAAAACAACATCATTCCCAGAGTTGTGTTTAATGCCATTCTAAAGAGCACTCCTCAAAAGTATTGTTGTAAGAATGAATAAGTATGTATGAAGAGATGTTTGGTGTGTTTTTGCAAAGATGAAGGACATACAATAACCCTGAGGTTGTACATCCAAACCTGATCATAGAGTGTGGAAGCAAATAGGAAATAAATACAGAAAAAGCCAGTTTATTATTTGCAGACACTGAGCTTATGAATTCACAGGGAAAAAATGTCAGCCTGCTTCAGTAAACAAGGAAGTGTTACAGCAAACTGTTTTGTTCACATATTAACAACCACAGGTAAAGAGGTCAGAGAGGAGGAGGAAGAGCTACTCGATGTATAAACTCTGCGTGGTTAATTTTGACCTCTTTAATTAGAAATCTGTGGTCACCTGTACTTGGTTTCCTTATAAGGTTAGTTGTGTATGAGGTGATGTAGTTGTTTACATTAACAGACAATTACAGTTGGGGTGTTATAAGCAGAAAACAATCGTTTTGGGAGTTAGCATGCTCTAAAGTGCAAAATATTTTTTGGGCAGGATATTTTGACCATGCTTTTATAAAATAAGTAATGAGTTACTGGGTCATCAGAGATCTCTGGACCAGCTGGAGATAAATAGCAAAAGGGGGCTAGTAACAAACAGTTTGTATTCTGACAGAAATTAGCATTGTGTCAACACCGTTTTATTATTCCTTTCAGTGAGACAACATAGATGGCACCGAGGGGGTCCACAGCATGTGCCACAAAACGCCCACCAATCAACATGCATGCATCGGCTGACACTCTGCCACCGCTGCCACACCTTGGGACTGTGTGCAACAAATTGTGTTTTTAATGAACAGCAGCAGCGTGACGAGGGGGCTTCCTACCAAGACTGTACAGGATAAAGTGTGCACAGATAAATGGATACATTGTCATTATAAATGATGGATGCATGTCTGATAGGGCATTTTAAAGTCCAGTAGATAGTGGGAAAGGTGAATAGTGACAATGGCCATTCTAACAATGAAATGATTCCATATCACAATCCACATTCATGGGTAATGCAACTCATGTACTTGCTTACACTTAATACAGAAACCAGTTATTGTGGAGCTCTTAGAGGCTGGTTTCATAGAGGCTCAACTTTTTTTTTGTGTTTAGGAATAATAAGCAATCAGGCCATGATTATGTCATGCCTGCTGAAGATGGTCATGTTAGCATTGTAATGTTGAGTATGTGAGCATGCAAATTTGAGGGTTTAGCTAAAAGCACCACTGTGCCAGCGTTTTGCTTCTAATGGATACAGATTTGTTTGAATGATTAAATTACTGGCCAATATGTTCTTTCTGAATGTAAATAAAGATTGAATGAGGATATAAATTAACATGCGCATAAAACCTTCGCACAACATATTTTAAAATGTTTGCAGTGCTTTAAAAAATATATAAGTATATTTATAGTTGATGCTACGTACCTGAGCTCAGAGCCTCAGACTTGTGTCCCTCCTGTTCCAGGGTGTTACTGCTGGTGGTGACTCTGGTGGTTTCACTGTTACTGGTTGTTCTGGTGGTTTGGGTGATCCTGGTGGTTTTACTGTTGGTGGCACTGATTTGAGTTGTGCTGGTCGCAGTGCTGGCGGTGGTACCGGTGTCGTTGGTAGTTAGAGAGGCCTTGGTGGTGCTATAAACTGCAGTGGGGCTGATGGCAGTGCTGGCGGTGGTACCGGTGTCGTTGGTGGTTAGAGAGGCCTTGGTGGTGCTATAAACTGCAGTGGGGCTGATGGCAGTGCTGGCGGTGGTACCGGTGTCGTTGGTAGTTAGAGAGGCCTTGGTGGTGCTATAAACTGCAGTGGGGCTGATGGCAGTGCTGGCGGTGGTACCGGTGTCGTTGGTAGTTAGAGAGGCCTTGGTGGTGCTATAAACTGCAGTGGGGCTGATGGCAGTGCTGGCGGTGGTACCGGTGTCGTTGGTAGTTAGAGAGGCCTTGGTGGTGCCACTGACTTGAGTAGTGCTAACGGCAGTGCCGGGGGTGGTGCTGATGTCATCTGTGGTTTGGGTGGCTTTGGTGCCGTCCGTTTGGGTGGTGCTGGAGTTGGGGATGCTGATACTACTGCCGGTTGTATCTGTAATACCTGTTGTTACATCTGTTGAAAGAGCCTCCGTCTGATCTGTGACAGATGTGGATGACGGAGATGTGGAAGACAATGGAGATGTTGGAGGAGACGCTGTTGCTGTTGTTGTTGTTGTTGTTGAGGAAGGTGAACAGAGCAACAGTAAACCTGTAATTCAAAACAGATGATGTTTTTTACTTGTCAAAGTATTTTCAAAGTTAATTCCTGCCATTTATGTCAGCACATACAACACCCCTGCTTGATGTTCTTGTCAGTAAAGAAAATGTTGGAGTAATTATTCCAATACATAATCAATCTTCGTCCTCTTTAATGTAATTGGTTTTAATTAGGAATGTGGTTCTAATCTTTAGGACGCACTCCAAAGATTTGACTTATCGAGGTCAGTTTAGTCAGTGTGATGAGTCCTAACTCGCTTTTGAAAACCTTTGTTTCAGTTTGACCCTTCATGTTTATAAGAGAAAGCTCACGTAACAAACCTGCAGCGTGGAGTTTAAGAGATTTGGGCATTTACAAGGCATGGTGAAACGAGTGATGATTAGTTGCTTTCTAGAATATTTCCGATCCATTGTTTTTGGTGCATTAACCAGGAACTTGATAGAACATCTCAATGACTTTAACTTGATAAACAGTAATAAAGAACAACAAAAATTGCACCCAAAATCTAGAATCATCAGTCACATAAGACAGGATGTAATGACATTGTGTGAAAAAGTGTAAACCTATGGCTGACAGTCAGGGAGCAGAAAAACTGCCAATTAATAACAACCGCCAGCCACCCCCACCCAACCGTCCTGTAAAAGTTTTGATGCTACATAATTTACTAATAATTGCAGAAGAGAAATCACAGAATCAGATTCCTTGAAACCAAATGAAAGTCATAAAACACAGAGGCAAAAACGAAAATTGTCAAAACGTGCTGAGAGATAGAAACGTAAAGCGTCATGGCTAAATAGAAACCAGTCTAGGCACCCGATTCCATTATTAGCAGCCTATTTAATGGCCATCATAAGATTGAGCCCTCCTCCACCTCGAGCTAGCTCACTCAGCAGGTATCAATGATATGACTGTTGAAGAGGAGTAGCAACAGGCGTTATTGAGTTAAAATAAGTGTATTTGTTACATTAAACGTTGGGTAAGTTAAATACGTTACGCAAGTTAGGCTATATACGAAACTCAAAATGAGTCAATGATGACTTTTCCTTTCACATGGACAAAGGACATCATTTTTCGTGTCAAAAAGTGATATCCTTTGTGAAAAACTTGTGTTTGAACAATCCAACTGCCCTCGACGTGGAGACTTCCTCACTTTACTACAACCTATACTACCTCACATCACAGGCTTCGTTGCTCCTGTCATAAGTAATACAGCCACTCTTGATCGCTATAAATATATGCTTTTGGCCCACTAGGAGCAGTTTTCCACAGTTTGAACAGTAGAACCTACTAGTAGGTTTAGAAGGCCCCTAATGACCTATAAATGTTGGACAGATGTGTAATAATATTCAATAGTCTTATTACAGTCAACTCATGTGGTCGAGGCTAACAACAGGAAACTGCAGCCTTCCCAGAAGAGTGGCAGTGAATATTAATATTAATATCAATGCCATTGTAATGACATGTAATCAAATGAGTGTATAGTGTCCTGGTGTCCACAGTTTTTCAGCTAGGAAGCTACACAATATATAAACTATAACCAATCCAAAGTTTTGCAAGGAAAGCTTTGCTATTACACTTAAAAAAGGCAACTACATGTTTGGGAAGATCTGTATCATCAGTAGGAACCAAAGGAGTAGCGCTTAGTGAGAGGTAAGGAAGTCAAAGTATTAAGAGACCACATAACACGAAGATGGTTTTCTCATTTCACAGTCATATCCTGTAACTGTGCAGTCTTTCCGGGTATTTCAGCAGCTGGGACTTTGAACACAGCACGCACATCTCCATTATCTTATGATTTCATTATTAGAGCCAATAAAACCTGAGAGGATCACAGTTAACAGTCCGCGGAGCAGGGCCATGTAAGTCGTTGTGATGCAAGCAGAGTTTTTCCATTCGTGTTTCTACAAACAGGAAGTCAGAGCAGAGATACGGCATGGTGCATTTAAGGGTTTCCTTTTTTCTTACAACAGTGTACTGGTCACGAGATTTAAAATTCAGTCACGTAAAGTAGACACTATTGAAAATAAATACAAAATGTGCAGCACCATAAAGTCTGTCTTTCTAACATGATTAACATTATTCTGTGGTGTAAGAGCTCCATCTCTACCCACAGGTTCCAAAACCGCAAGAAAAAGTCAAAGTAAAAAAAAAAAAAGATGACTTCCTGCCTATGAATTTTTCTGCAACACTGAGTTAATACCAGTGAAAATATCTCATGTACTTTCACACCAAATCAAACATTAAATAAGCATTTTATTTTCTTACCTCCCTCTGGAGAAGTTGGCTTTTTATTATAACTTTCTGCATTGAACATTAACTTCTTCTTTAACTTCATCTTCTTTGACCCAGTTGAAAAAAAGTATTTTGTTAAAGATGCTGTAAAGACTGACTTCATAAAAGGAAATAATTTCAACCAAACGGTAACTTAAATAAAACTCCAAGGATTTACCGCTCTGTCATTTGGCAGGAAGAACATTTTGGAGCCTAGATATTAATCAGAATTTACATGGTAGTTTTTCAGTATTGTTTGTCAATTATCCATTATTGAAACTGAACTTATTTCAGCAATTGTCAATTTAGTGAATTATCTTTGTAACCGCTATGCAGTTTTCCACATTTTCTGACATTTCTCACAACATCTACATTCACAGAAATCTAAGATTTTCTTTTAAGAAAACAAAATAAAGGAAAACCAGGAATCAGCCTGTATTGATTGCAGAGTTTACTTACATGTTAGAGCTTGCAGACTGACCCTCATCATTATACCCTTTGACTGTTTATCTTCACAAACTTGTGTCGCTGCAGCTCCTTGCTCTCCGCTCCCTGTGGGCAGCTGCAGTGTGTGTGGCTTCCTTTGACTAGGTGACTGATTATAAGAGCCTGGGGGCGAGGCTACATGATGACTGAGTCAAAACCTGCGCAGCCTGCTCATATGAGACTGTAATAAGGAAATTGAACTAAAGAGCAAGTTGCACGGGAGATGACAACATTTATTTATAATTATTTTTTTTAGGATTCCCTGCTCTACATCTTGTGGCACTTCTCCACTTCTCATCTCAACATTATTGCTCGTATTCCCAACAGCATTGGTGTGTTATTGATCCTAAACATTAATGTAATGCGAGGTACCATAATATTTCCTATTAGGGGCCAGAGGTTTATGTGGATGGAGGGTCGTGGGTCAAAAGTAAATGTTTATGTTATGTGACATTACATTTCATTCAAATGTGAGATATTTTACAGACAATTTACATTTTAAATCTAAAATAAAATTTTGGAATATTTAAAACAGTACTAAAAAATGTCTTAATTTTCTTAGGTCAGTGAGCCACTGCCCCAGTCAATGTAATACAATAGCAAAACTTAACATTGCTGACTCATATTATAAACTTTTTAGTAGCAAAATTTACAAGTATGGTCATTGCGTTAGGATTTTACAGTATTTAAGAATACGAATTTCCCAAGCCGAACTTGGTTGGGCCTATGGACCCAAAATTAGGCTGCTTTTCTGTAGAGCAAAACGTTTTTGTTGTACTGAGTTACCTTGACATTGTGTGGGAAAATAAGTGTTTTATTAAAGAAGTGTAACATCGTTTTTTTTTATTAACTGTCCCAATCACATATAATCTATTTCAATATTTGTTCTTTTATTTGTTTGATCACATACCTATCTGCACGTAACTGACTTAAATTAATAATACATCACTGTTGTCTGAGTTGTAATTATTAATACAGACCAGAAGAGAGCAGCACATGCGTTTACAATATGACTGGGGACTTTTCAACTAGAGGAGAGATTTAGTAGAATTACAACACAGATAAACTGCGGGGCTGAGGAGCGTAGCTGGCAGACAATATTCATGTTTCAAGCAGGACTGTCAGACAATCAGGTCATTTAAAGGACTTTATTGATAACATATTTGTTTGTTGGTTGTGATGATTGCATGTTTGTGAAGTGAAGGGTAAATTTGTTTGTCACTGTATACTGTTTCAATATATGTATGCTTATGGTATGTCTGTTAGTTCAGTTTGATAGAGCAGAATATGTCTGTGTGTGCACTAACTTAATAAGAGTTTACGTCTCAGGGCTTTATATTGAAGTTTTTGTGTCCATCATGATACAAGCCTGGGAGTCTTTGGTCGATTTTGATATTAAAGGGCCTAAGTCAGCCTGCTGTTAGTTTGTATCCTTCAATAAACCTGTTTCCTTCTGACATTTCAAATTAAAAACGTGTCTGAGTCACTGGTTTAGTTGTCATTAGCTCTACATTACACTGTAAAAGTCATACTGTAATAAATGTAAGGTTGTTACAACATAAACATGTGAGAGGCAGCTGTCTTTAACTTTAACTTAACTAAAGTGGTAGTGAATAATCTGTACATTTGTATATTGAATTCTAACATTTAACACAGTGAATCAACTACACTTCAAGAAACAAAGAGAAACTTTAAATGAAGTTCAGTCAACAAATGTTGAGTTCTGCGAAGAAGTTAAGAACGACTTCCTGAAAGCAGATTCAGCTGTGATCCCTCATGTTCTGCAATGCCTGGCTACTAGAACTTTTCCTCAAATGTTTCATCTGTAATCAGCACTAATCCTGGTTTTAATGTGAGCAATCAGAGGTGTTTTCAGGTCAAACACCGATTTACACAAACATTACACTGACAAACACATACATGCTTTGACTCACATGTTTATCTGGACGTTAAATGTCCCGTTTCCAATGAAAACTTTCTTGGTGTGATTTTGGTTATTATTCTGTTGGAATCTTCTTTTAAGCATTGATGGATGGATGTTAAATCTTCATGTGATGTAGAGGAGTGGAGAGCACAATATCTTCCTCTGAAATATAGTGGAGCAGAAGTAAAAAGTAAAAGAGAATGTAAATACTTAAGTAAAAATCAAATACCTCAAAACTGTTCTTAATTACAATACTTAAATAAATGTACTTGATTTCTTTCCTCCACTCATGGTGCCCTTCTCACTGTTTGCTAAATAACATTAGCTAGTTATATATTAAGAAATGTGGGATTAATTACTGGAACCAGCGCTGTAATGTTAACGGTAAGGAAGAGTTTTATCGCGGACTGTGGAGAACTGTATTTTGCACCCATGTATGGTGTGTGTGTGTGTACAAGTGACAATAAACTTGACCACTTGTTTATGTTGAGTTCAACATTGAATTCATTGGCCTTTGTTTAACAAATGCCTTCATCTTGGGACAAATTCATGATGCACAACCCTGTGAATGTCGAAGAAAAACCCACCTGGTTGATCTGATGCACCTTTTTCAGTCTTGGTTTGGATCCACTGAAGGATCCAGTGACTCTTCCCTGTGGACACAACTACTGTATGAGCTGCATTAAAGTCCACTGAGATGAAGAGGATCAGAAGGAAATCCACAGCTGTCCTCAGTGCAGACAGACCTTCACACCGAGGCCTGCCCTGGTGAAAAACTCCATGTTAGCAGATTTAGTGAAGGAGTTGAAGAAGACAGGACTCCAAGCTGCTCCAGCTGATCTCTGCTATGCCGGACCTGCAGATGTGGCCTGTGATGTCTGCACTGGGAGAAAGCTGGAAGCCGTCAAGTCATGTCTGCAGTGTTTGGTCTCTTACTGTGAGCTACACCTCCAGCCTCACTATGAATCTCCTGCATTTGAAAAACACAAGCTGGTCGACCCCTCCGAGAAGTTTCAGGAGAACATCTGCTCTCATCACAATGAGGTGATGAAGGTTTTCTGCTGCACTGATCATTGGTGTATCTGTACATCACGTCAATTCATTACATCACGTCAATTCAAACTTTGAACCTGCTCAGGTCGAGCCGACAGTCTTTCTCTTTCACTGATGTCCCTCCACCTCCTCCTCCACCTCCACCTGCTCTCTGCAGCCTCCTGCACATGTGGTTGGGCTTGTTTATCCGGACCGGTACCGGTACATGTAACCGAGAGGCTCGGTGATTGTAACTTTACACCGGAGTACAACGACAACAACCCTCATTAATCGGGAGGACTAGATGTCCTCTGGTCCATGTTTACCATCACCCCGACATGTACAGTACAGAGTTACATATATTATAGTTCCTTATCGTAGCTAGATGGACAGGCATAAAAAAAAATCTGCGGTTATCGGAGCATTTTTCTCTGAACTCTGCTCAGCTACCAGCTCAATAGAAGCTAATTAGCACATTAGCTCCCATTTCACCAAATTAAAGTTATTCTACACCGAATAAAATCACGTTAGCGGTTTGCACCGCAGACTAAATATAGCAGTTACCTCTGGAAAAGTTATCTCGTATAATTATAACAAGCACAGAACTTACGCTGAGTGGTGGACTGCCGGCAGTGGTGGAAGAGACTGCTGATGGTAGTGGCGGAGACTGCCGGCGGTCCTGCGGCGGTGGACGGTGCCGGTGCGAGCGAAGATGAACGGCCGTGAGGGTGAAACTCGGATCGGCTCTGTGCTGCAGGAGAAGCGGTGCGTCTGTGAACTCGGTCCGTCTCCGGTCCAAGTTGAAACTATCCACCGTGAAATGGGTCCCTGCAGAGGCGGCTGTTGGTGTTAATCCTACGGTCTCCTTTAGCTCTTCATGAAATCAATCCACCTCTTTTTCTTTCATCAGTAGGACATTTAAATAGCGATGCAGCGCTGCTTTGGAGGTTCTTGCTTCCAGGAAAGATTCACTTGCAGGTGGAGGGAGACGTCCTGTAGCAGCTAGCTGATGTACAATAACAATCTGACTACGGCAGGAGTCGCAACTGAAGTCGAGTGGGATGACCTATTATGCAAATGAACTCCAGGCTTTTATAGTGTTTCACCGTGTGAGAGGAGGAGCCATGCAGAGAGTTATATAAACCATCTGTGATCTGACGTAGATAGGTTGTTGTGAGGTAGATAGGTTGGGTTTTAGCTCCGCCTAAAAAAAACCTCAGCTGAAGACGAGTGAGAAACTGTTTGACGGTCTAACGCCACATTTCAGTGCCACAAAGTTTAAAAGCTTTGCACATGCTTTCAGCAACTCATTTCACACGCATATAATGTATTGAGAAACAAATCTTGGAATTTGTTTTACAGCATCTTTAAAGGCACTACAACAAGTGTTTCATTTATTACAACCACATAATTGATCATTTATCTTTGTTTTGTTCCTGTAATTATGTAAATATGTTCAGAAAAGAAATCTAAATGATATAATCACAGTCTGATAATCGTAAATAAATATGTTTGTTTGAAAAATGATAAGTGAGAGAGAAGTGTTTACTGGATGGCGTTTTTGGCTGCATGTTTTAATGGAACCTCCAATACAGTGAAGAGCTGAGGAACATTCTAGTCTACACAAAATGTTACACTTATTAGAAAACATTAAAGTAACTCTTGTATGCAACGGGTCCTATTCATAAACTCTCCGGGAGTTACGCAACATAAACTGTTACATAATAAATGACATCCTAAAATGTTTCCTCCAGAGTATATAAATAGGACCCATTACTTCCTGTAGTGCAGAGTTTGACAATGCCGCGCAGACAAAGACGAGCCTCTCACCCCATTCAGACGCAGGGTGAGCCGCAGGTCCCTTGTTGTCCACAGACGTTGGAGAGCTGGCCGTCGCAGACGCTAGGTGTCCATTAAACCTGTAGCATTTTTTTTTAAATCGCAGCCCATTTCGTTTTCTTCATCAATTAACAAATTACTGTAGAAGTTAGACTATTGTACGTTAACGTCACCATCACATTAGCTAGAAAATAACATCAGTTCTAAAAAAAATTCTCACAGACCCTTCTGGGACTCCATACTCACTCATAGTTCATAGGCAGGCTTTTTCTTGGTCCTCCTATTTTTGACTACACTTTGGCATCACAAACACTGTTACGACCATAAAGAATGATGTCACACTGTATGTGACGTCATACTTATTAGAAAACTTTAAAGTAACTCTGGTGTTTAATGGGTCCTATTTATAAACTCTCCAGGAGTTATGCAACATAAATTGTGACATCCTAAAATGATTCTCAGTCATCCAGTTTATGGTCAAAGAATGATGTCACATACACAAAACATCTGACAAACACACATTTTTATAGACACACGCATCTGGACTTTAAATTCCCATTTCCTATTAAAGATGTCCTTGCTGTGATTTTCTGCATTTTACTGTTGAAATCTTCATTTAAGCATTGACTGATGTAAAAGCACGTTTTTGGACTTTCAATTCACGTCTCAAAGATTTGAAACTTGACTTGGACTTACATCTCTGTGCACACATCTTAATTCTAGCTATAGTTCTTCAGCTGATGGCTTCAAGTTGACTTTGTAGACTCAACAGATCTGAAACTTGCAAGAACTGATTCCTTGGCCACTTGAGGGCAGAAAAGATCAGCCTGCAAAACCAACATTCCCGTATGACTGGACCGAGTTCACATAGTATATTGCTCTATAACAGCAGATGTGTAGCGAGAGCAAATGGAGCAACAGTCAAAAATGTTTTTGTAAAAATTAAAGAACAACTTCAACTGTGTAATTCCATTAGATTTCTATGACATTTACAAATTAAAAATTTTCTTGAACTGTGTTGACTATTTTTTCCCGGGTCGCCATGATAAGAAATGCTGAACTAACTAAATAGATGTAAGGTTTAAATGTTGGTTTAAACAGCCAAAAATGAATGTTTCACTATGTTTTCCTAAGCTTTCTGGATTGTTTTTTTTAAAAGAAAGAAAGAAAGAAAGAAAGAAAGAAAGAAAGAAAGAAAGAAAGAAAGAAAGAAAGAAAGAAAGAAAGGAAGAAAGAAAGAATACCACCCAGCCACAGGATGTAGAAAAGCTCTGAGGCTGCAGATGCTCTGAGCCTCTCCTCTCATCATACACCAGCACCATACACTAGCTACTCTCAACAAACAAAATATTGTAATGTAGTTGTTTAGAAGTTTATTTGTAAAAATCGAACATTTACTCTCATTCTTATCCTTGTCTTCCTCGTAGTTTTTCAATCTTTTTAAATCTTCAAAACAAGATTTGAGGACAACTCAGACCTCGCAAAATGAACTTCTTGTGCGGATGGATGGAAGACATTTTGGCTGAGTGTAAGAACTGTCCGTCATCACACAGTACATCTCCTTAGATTGTGGACCTGCTATGCTTTCTGCTCCCTGTGGATACCAATTACGTGTCCAGCTGATTGTGACTGTAGGTGTCTGATTAGAAGAGCCTTGGGATGAGGCCAAGTAATGGTGTTGCGATGGATTTAAGGATGCTTACTTTTGACAGGAAGCGGAAAGTTTAACAAAAGAAAACTGCACAGAGTAGTTTTTGTTTCAATTTGGACTTTACACTGACAAAAGATCAGAAAAGATTATACAAGTTGTATTCAGCTTACACAGAACATTTTTATTGACATCTTTGAGGTTTGGCATGAATTGTTCCCTGGATGATGGCTTTTGGAACTAAGACATACTCTTTATGTGGTTAATCTTCTTTAAAAAGTCAACCAGTATTAACACCAGAGAGAATATTTCTGCAACACCTGATATGTTCCCCATAAACCCCCTAATGACAGGGTTTCGTCTCACCGTTTTATCAGTCAATACAAATTCAGTCATTATTTGCAGGCTGAATTTAAATGTCTCGTCTTTTCTCCTCACGCACGTCATTCCAGAGCACTGTTTCTATTTTCTTTTTGATTGGGCTCATTGGTATTGCTTTACCTAATGATCTGAGTTCACGATCCTGTCAAGGTGACTCAAAGGTCAGAATTAGGTATCATATTCACGCCTAATGCTAAAGTGTCATTCAGAACAACAACAAAAACTTTTGATTTCAGATGTGGTCAAACAACACGCCATACAAAGTAGTTGTGAATTGTATTTAATGCTTCAGAATGAAACCTGGTGGGATCTGAAAAGAGAAATTGGACGCTTTGTTTAAATATTAAAAACAAAAGTTACCAGCTCTGGATCAGTGAACAGTATGTCAGTTTTAATTTGAAAAACCTAACCGGACCACAGAGATCAGAATCAGATATTCTGCTGTAGATGACTAACAGCCATTTTAAGTGAAGGTGATACGGAAGAATCACAAGCCTTGTTTTGTTAACAGGTCCTTTCAGCAGCTTGAATTCTTAGATTTATTGTTAACACTTTGTTATATTGCATTTACTCACTGCAGTGAATGGTTAAGGCTGTGTACTGTTATACTTTATGTTTTTGTTCAAGATTCACACCCATTCCTGCTTCTAAATTCAGACAAAACGGAAGTTATTGTACTTGGTCCTAAACACCTCAGAAACTCTTTCTGTAATCACTCTAGATGACGTTGTCTTGGCCTCCAGCAAAACTGTGACGAACCTTGGAGTCCTATTTGATGAGGATTTGTCCTTTAGACACCATATAAAGGAAATCTCCAGAACTGCCTTCTTTCATCTACGTAATATTAATAAAATCAGGAAAATTCTTCCTCAGGGTGACACAGAAAAACACATTCATGCATTTGTTACTTCTCGGCTAGATTATTGTAATTCCTTGTTGTTAGGATGTCCAAATTACTCATTAAAAACCTGCAGCTGATCCAAAATGCTGCAGTAAGAGTACTGACGGGATTTAGCAAGAGAGATCATATTTCTTCAGTTTTAGCTTCTCTTCACTGGCTTCCTGTGAAATCAAGAATAGAATTTAAAATTCTCTTGATGACTTACAAAGCCCTACATGACCAGGCTCCATCATATCTTAGAGATCTTATAGAACCATATAATCCTAGCAGAGCACTTCGCTCTCAGTACGCTGGTCTACTTGTGGTTCCTAGAGTTTACAGAAGTAGAATGGGAGGTGGAGCTTCAGTTTTCAGGCTCCTCTCCTGTGGAACCAACCAGCTCCTAGTTCGTGTTCGAGGGGCAGAAACCCTCTCTAGCTTTAAGATTAGACTCAAAACATTCCTTTTTGGTAAAGCTTATAGTTAGGGCTGGCTCAGGTAGACCTGAACCAACCCTAAGTCATGCTGTTATAGGCCGAGGCTGCTGGGGGGACCTCGTTACATGCTGAGCTTCTTTTCTTTCCTCCTACTCTTTAACTGACTCATACCTCACCATCCTTTTCTCTCCCATATCTTTTTCTTATTGTCTGTTGTCTCCATTCAGTTCCTTCGCTCATGTAGTTTCTGTTCTTTCTTTTGCAGATGTCCCGTCATGGAGCTGCATGTCTCTGCCCTGCGCTTATCGTCTCCACCAACAGTTCTTCTCTTGTATCTCTATGCTGTCCTTTTCTCTCTCTGCTCTCCTCTCACCCCAACCGGTCGAGGCAGATGGCCGCCCACCTCTGAGCCTGGTTCTGTCGGAGGTTTCTTCCTGTTAAGAGGGAGTTTTTCCTTCCCTCTGTTGGAGGTTTCTCTCCCTAAAAGAGAAGTTTTTTCCCTCCTAGCTTATGTGGGAATTGTTGAATTGTTGGGTTTCTCTGTATAATATTGTAAAGTTTTGCTGTAAGGACTTTAATATGTTAAGTGCCATGAAATAACCTATGTTGTGATTTGGTGCTATATAAATAAAGTTGAATTGAATTGAATTCTTTAAATAATTGATCTTATTTGTTCTTGTTTCTTAATGCAAGTGGTTTTCAATGTGTGAAATGTATAAACTAATTTATATCATCATTCATTGAATATTAAAGCTTTAGGTTTTGTCTTATATATTTTTTTTTCAAGATCTGTGTAATTTATATTATAAGCCAGTAGAGAGCAGCATATTTCTTTTATAAATGCAGTTGAACTTTGAAATTGTTTCAAATTGTCATGCAGGATCACAGAAAAGCTGTCATCACTGCTGGTCAGTTCTGGAAATTTGAGTGTTTTTGAAGAGTTAAAGAGCTCCAAAAGTCAGCTGGATCAGGAGCATCATCAATATACAATAAGATAACTGTGGCCCCAACGCTTCATGGAAACAATAATCTTTAATAGTGTATATTTGCTGTAGATCATAGACTGTAAAAGGATGTAGACTCGGGGTCTGAAAAGTGAAGCCAATGCTAAAGTGCTTTAAAGTGTAACACTACTAAAGGGCAATAGGGGCTGGCTCCAAAAAAACTCTCTTTGTCATTATAATGTGTCATTAGCTATGCAAATTCACTCCTTATGATCAGTATTCTGGCAGTTCTTCTGAAAATATTTCAATAATTAATTTAATATGAGGCTTCAAAGACAGGTATGTTTTGGGGTGTACCTGGTTATATTTCAGTGGACCAACAGGTGTAGTGACAACTATCAGTGGATCACTTTAATTCTGTGAAAAAAAAGAACAGTTCACAGTTTTCAGTTCAATTCAATTCAACTTGATTTCTATAGTGCCAAATCACAACATAGGTTATTTCATGCCACTTAACACATTGAAGTCCTTACAGCAAGACTTTACAATATTATACAGAGAAACCCAACAATTCAACAATTCCCACATAAGCTAGGAGGGAAAAAACTTCTCTTTTAGGGAGAAAAACCTCCAACAGAAGGAAGGAAAACTCCCTTTAACAGGAAAAAACCTCAGACAGAACCAGGCTTAGAGGTGGGCGGCCATCTGCCTCGACCAGTTGGGGTGAGAGGAGAGCAGAGAGAGAAAAGGACAGCATAGCGATACAAGAGAAGAACTGTTGGTGGAGACGATAAGCGCAGGGCAGAGACATGCAGCTCCATGGCGGGACATCTGCAAAAGAAAGAACAGAAACTACGTGAGCGAGGGAATTGAATGGAGACAACAGACAATAAGAAAAAGATATGGGAGAGAAAAGGATGGTGAGGTATGAGTCAGTTAAAGAGTAGGAGGAAAGAAAAGAAGCTCAGCATGTAACGAGGTCCCCCAGCAGCCTCGGCCTATAACAGCATAACTAAGGGTTGGTTCAGGTCTACCTGAGCCAGCCCTAACTATAAGCTTTACCAAAAAGGAATGTTTTGAGTCTAATCTTAAAACTAGAGAGGGTTTCTGCCCCTCGAACACGAACTAGGAGCTGGTTGGTTCCACAGGAAAGGAGCCTGAAAACTGAAGCTCCGCCTCCCATTCTACTTCTGTAAACTCTAGGAACCACAAGTAGACCAGCGTACTGAGAGCGAAGTGCTCTGCTAGGATTATATGGTACTATAAGATCTCTAAGATATGATGGAGCCTGGTCATGTCGGGCTTTGTAAGTCATCAAGAGAATTTTAAATTCTATTCTTGATTTCACAGGAAGCCAATGAAGAGAAGCTAAAACTGGAGAAATATCATCTCTCTTGCTAAATCCCGTCAGTACTCGTACTGCAACATTTTGGATCAGCTGCAGGGTTTTTAATGAGTAATTTGGACATCCTAACAACAAGGAATTACAATAATCTAGCCGAGAAGTAACAAAGGCATGAATGTGTTTTTCTGTGTCACCCTGAGGAAGAATTTTCCTGATTTTATTAATATTACGTAGATGAAAGAAGGCAGTTCTGGAGATTTCCTTTATATGGTGGCTAAAGGACAAATCCTCATCAAATAGGACTCCAAGGTTCATCACAGTTTTGCTGGAGGCCAAGACAACGTCATCTAGAGTGATTACAGAAAGAGTTTCTGAGGTGTTTAGGACCAAGTACAATAACTTCCGTTTTGTCTGAATTTAGAAGCAGGAAGTTTTTGGTCATCCAGGCCTTTATGTCTTTTAGACAGGCTTCAAGTTTTACTAACTATATCTGGTTTTATAGAAAGATATAGCTGAGTGTCATCTGCATAACAATGGAAGTTTATGCAGTGCTTCCTGATGACATCTCCTAATGGGAGCATGTACAAAGTAAAAAGTATTGGGCCTAACACTGAGCCTTGTGGCACTCCATAACTAACTCTTGTTCGTCTGGAAGATTCATTGTTGACATGGACAAACTGGAATCTATCTGATAAGTAGGATTTGAACCAGTCCAAATGCAGTTACTTTAATCCTCGCAACATCTTCTAATCTCTGTAATAAGATCGTATGATCAATTGTATCAAAAGCAGCACTGAGGTCCAGAAGAACAAGTACAGAGACGAGTCCATTATCTGAGGCTAATAAAAGGTCGTTAGTAACTTTCACCAGAGCTGTTTCTGTGCTATGATGAACTCTAAAGCCTGACTGAAAATCTTCAAATCGATCATTCCTTTGTAAACGATCAAAAAGTTGATTTGCAACAACTTTTTCAAGGATTTTAGAAATAAACGTCAGGTTGGAAATTGGTCTGTAGTTTCCTAAAACAGCTGGATCAAGAGTCGGCTTTTTTAGTAAAGGTTTAATTACAGCCACTTTAAAAGCCTGCGGTACATAGTCGGTTACAATAGATAAGTTGATCTGATCTAATATGGAAGTATTAATTAAAGGGAAAACTTCCTTAAAAATTTAGTTGGGATGGGATCTAGAGGATCCAGGTGAAGAAATGATTCTAGTTAACTCAGAGAGCTCAACAGGAGAGACATTTTCCAAGTTTACATCTGGTCCTACAGTTGCTTTCAGGGCTGCTGTGCTTAACATCACATCAGTGACGGTGGCAGGAAGGGTCTGCCTGATTCTCTCCCTAATAGTAAGAATTTTATTGGTAAAGTTGATGAAGTCATTACTGCTGAGAGCTGAAGGAATAGAGGGCTCAACAGAACTGTGACTCTTTGTCAGCACTGTAGCAGTGCTGAAAAGAAACCTGGGGTTGTTCATGTCCTCTATTAATGATGAATCATATAAAGTTCTGGCCTTACGAAGAGCTTTCTTATATAATATTAGACTATCCTTCCAGGCAGGTGAAATTCTTCTAAATTAGTGGAACGCCATTTCCTTTCCAGCTTTCTAGTCGCCTGTCTAGCAGAGCGTAATTCTGAGTTGTACTATGGAGACAACTTCCTCTGGTTCATTACTCTCTTCTTCAGAGGGGTGACATTATCTAGAGTTGTGCGCAGAGATACTGCAGTGTTTTCTACCAGATGATCCACTTGTGTGGGACTAAGATCAACGTAGATGCCTTTCGCTGCTTTAACACACGGCATCGAAGAGGATAAGCATGTAACTGCTTCCTTAAACTTGGCCACGACATTATCTGACAGACATCTACTGTAGTGGGATTTATTCCCACATGCTGTATAGTCCATTATTGTAACTTCAAATGTTAATAAGAAGTGGTCCGACAAAACCGGGTTTTGAGGAAATACAATTAAATTTTCAGTTTCCATCCCATACGACAGAACCAGATCGAGGGTGTGGTTACCACGGTGACGGGGTTTATTTACATTCTGAGAAAAGCCTATAGAATCTAATAATGAGCTAAAAGTAGAACTGAGGCTGTCGTTGTCCACGTCAACATGAATGTTAAAGTCTCCCACTATCATCACTTTATCTGAACTCAGCACTAAATCTGATAAAAAGTTAGAGAATTCAGTTAGAAACTCTGAATAAGGACGATAAACAACAACAAATAGAATCGGTTTCTCTGCCTTCCAGTTTGGGTGCGAGAGACTAAGAGTCAGACTCTCAAATGATTTAATGTATAACTAAGTTTAGGCTTTGGATTAATTGATAAACTTGAGTGGAAGATTGCTGCCACTCCTCCTCCTCCTCCTCTTCCTCCTCCTCCTCAGTCTGAATCTCTAGGAATATGATAATGAATATGACCGGGAGGAGTTGCTTCATTAATACTAACATATTCTTCCTGTTGCAGCCAGGTCTCTTTGAGACAGAGTAAATCCATCTGATGATCAGTTATCAAGTCATTTACTAACAGAGATTTAGACCAGAGAGATCTGATACTTAATAGTCCACTTTTAATTGTCAGATTTTTTTGATCCATTGATTCGGTAGGATCAATTTTTATTGATACATCTTTTCTTGAGTTTTTTAAACAAAGGTGGTCTGGGTACAGATATGGGATGTTGAATGTTTTGGGTGAATGACAGCTCTAAAGAAGCTGCAGAGGAGCTGTAAGACTGCAGCTCTGTGTCCTGGCCTCAACCCTGGATGTCAGGTTTTAGGGCTGGTAGGAGACATGGCCATATTTCTAGAAAGAAGAGCTGCACCATCCAAAATAGGATGGATGCCATCTCTCCGGATCAGACCAGGTTTTCCCCAGAAAGTATTCCAATTGTCAATGAAGCCCACATTGTTAGCGGGACACCACCTCGACAACCAGCGGTGAAGTGAAGACGTACGGCTAAACATATCATCACTGGTCCGGTTAGGAAGGGGTCCAGAGAAAACTACGGAGTCCGACATTGTTTTTGCAAAGTTGCACACCAATTCCACATTAACTTTAGTGACCTCCGATTGACGTAACCGGGTGTCGTTACTGCCAACGTTAATAACAACCTGACTGGATTTATGATTAGCCGTAGCCAGCAGTTTCAGGTTTGATTCAATGTCGCCCGCTCTGGCCCCGGGAAGACATCTGACTCTGTCCCTGGAAGACATCTGACTCTGGCCCCAGGAAGACATCTGACTCTGGCCCCGGGAAGACAAATGACTATGGCCCCGGGAAGACATCTGACTATGGCCCCGGGAAGACAAATGACTCTGGCCCCTGGAAGACAAATGACTCTGGCCCCTGGAAGACATCTGACTCTGGCTCCGGGAATGACTCTGGCCCCGGGAAGACATCTGACTCTGGCCCCGGGAAGACATCTGACTCTGGCCCCGGGAAGACATCTGACTCTGGCCCCGGGAAGACAAATGACTCTGGCCCCTGGAAGACATCTGACTCTGGCTCCGGGAAGACAAATGACTCTGGCCCCGGGAAGACATCTGACTATGGCCCCGGGAAGACAAATGACTCTGGCCCCTGGAAGACAAATGACTCTGGCCCCTGGAAGACATCTGACTCTGGCTCCGGGAATGACTCTGGCCCCGGGAAGACATCTGACTCTGGCCCCGGGAAGACATCTGACTCTGGCCCCGGGAAGACAAATGACTCTGGCCCCTGGAAGACATCTGACTCTGGCTCCGGGAATGACTCTGGCCCCGGGAAGACATCTGACTCTGGCCCCGGGAAGACATCTGACTCTGGCCCCGGGAAGACAAATGACTCTGGCCCCTGGAAGACATCTGACTCTGGCTCCGGGAATGACTCTGGCCCCGGGAAGACATCTGACTCTGGCCCCGGGAAGACATCTGACTCTGGCCCCGGGAAGACATCTGACTCTGGCCCCTGGAAGACATCTGACTCTGGCCCCGGGAAGACATCTGACTCTGGCCCCTGGAAGACATCTGACTCTGGCCGCTGGTTTCACTAACTTCACGTTAAATAGTCTCTCCAATAACCAGGGTTGGTTTCTCAGCAGGTGTTTCGCCGAGTGGGGAAAATCGGTTGGAGACATGACGGGGTCGGTGGTGAACCGTGGGCTTCTGCTTGGGACTATGCCTCCTTCGTACTACCACCCAGTCGCCCGGCTGTCCGGGTGCTGCGGGGGACCGGCTGACTAAGCCTGCAGCCCTGGGCAGCTCTCTGAGAAGCTCCTACGGCGAGCTGGTTATTTAGCATGGTGCACAGCCGCGATTCTATTTCGGTGACCCTGGCCTCCAGAGCCCTAACTACACTACATTTATTACAGGTAGCATTATCATTAAGGGAGGCAGGGTCGTAACTAAACATGTCACACACCGAGCAGGAAAAACAAGAAGAGGTGGAGGGAGAGAGGGAAGCCATTGCTAACTGCTAAGCTAGCAGTACCAAAACGCAAATTTAAGTGAACGTTGGTCAAAGATTTAACAGTCTTGAGATTAGAAGAAGTGTGGAGAGAGTTAAGATACGTATAATTCAGGAAAAGAAGCTGAAATAGCAGAGAGAAGTAACACTAGTCACAATGTTTGTAGACAGGAAGTGACGCAATACGCTCACCGTAACGTCAGACGAGATCAGCCAATCACCAGCCAGGAATAGGAGTTTTAAGAATGATCTTTTTCCTATGATTTATAAGTGGATTTATTTAAGTCAATTTTTTGTGACAAGGGAGATAAACATTTCCTTAGATTGTGTTCATCACACTAAATATTAATATGTGTGTTAAAAGTTGACTGAGATATGACCAAGAGGCACCCCACTGTGAGGTACCTCATTGGTTTGTGGACTGCCATTTTATAGCCTCCAATCTGGTGTTTTGGCCATTGCCATCTGTTTTTTTAGAGCCAGAAGCAGTGGGAAGTATTTAGTTCCTTCACTTAAGTGAAAATAGCAACACTGCAGTGAAAAAAAAAAATCCTGTTACAAGTTCTGCATTCACAATCCTACTAAAGTAAAAGTACAAAAGTATCCACATCAAAATGCACTTTTAGCACCTAAAGTAAAATTACTTATAATGCAGAAACACATATATATTATTATTGGATTATTATTATTGAATCATTCATGTGGGCATCAACGTGATGTAGCAGCTGGAGCTCATTTTAAATACTTTATATACTGTTGAATAGCTTTATCTATAATAGTACAGAATACTTTATTAGCTGATTTGTATTTCATATTTATAATCTGATTCTGCCAAATAAGGAGTAGGCTGATCAAAGCTTTAAAATATATGTAGTGGAGTACAAAGTACAATATTAGCCTCCCAAATATGGTGGTTTAAAAATAGAAAGTAGCATAACAGAGATAGTCCAGTAAAGTACAAGTACACCAAAATTGCTCTTCATAAAAATACTTAAATAAATGTATTTAGTTACATTCAACCAATGAAGTCCATTTTTATACACAGTCTGCATAGTTTTTGGCGCAACTTGGAGCAACCATATCCTAAAGGTATAAGTACCTCAACTGTCAGCATGAGCTGTATCAAAGCAGCAGCTGCTCCAACTGTGTTGGAAAGTATGTCCAAACTGCCGTAACTAATTGCCTGTTGTTTTCTTTACTGCAAACCCGGTTACATTACAAAGTGGCAAGTCAGTATAGACAGAAAATGAATCAATGACCATTTAAATACACCAAAAATACAAAAACTTCTTAAAACTGAGAAACTAGAAGCAGTGTGAATAAGATCTGCGTTACAATCCTTTAAATGCACAGTTAAGACATTTCAGCTGGCGATCAGTATTGTTTTCACTGAGAGAGGCCAACAGTAAGAAGTTGACATACACCAGTGGGAGGCGAGAATAATGGACACCTCATGCAGTGACCTCGCTGTGACAAACTCCCTGTGCTCCCGACCGATTGCCTAATTAATGGGCCTGGCTGCTGATAGCCCTGAATTAGTTTGCAAAACAAATGAGGATGGCTGCCGCCCTCTGAAACCTCTGTGGGATTGGGCAGTGAAGGGGGGCTGTCATGAATGAATAACCAAACCGAAACTTCTCGAACATTTCAGGAATAACTTTTTCTTTCTTACTATGCTTGATCCTGAGAGTCCCAGAAAGTACCGATGATGAGGCCTTTGTTGCATTGATATTTTAAAAGCGCAGGGAGGCAGCAGGTGGAGTTTAATGTTCCTTTAACGCAGTTTGACACAGGCAGACATTTGGTTTCTCTGGAGGTTGATCCAAGGCCCACGCAGTCATTATAACCCTTTATAAAAGAACTTTTTTGCTTAGACAACACTGCAGGCTGCATAATACAAAAAGGGTAAAACATTAAAGGGATTCTCAGGTGCCACTTGATCAATAGAATAATGGGGGTAATTATCTCTGGAGTGGAGAAAGGTCTGCAATTTAAATGGACTGTTTTATTGAGGCTGGAGTTTAGCCACCACTACATTAAGTCCAGAACAGAGGTGTCCATCTGTTTGCATGTGCATGTGTGTGTGTGTGTAGGTACACTCAATCTTAGAAAGGAGTTGGACAGAGCAAACAACACATTTTGCTATTCATGTAACCTTAAAGCTTGTCATGAGGGTGGCACAAGAGGAAAGATCACACAATGACAAGCTGTCATCCTCCGGGGGGGGATGTGAATGTGAGAATCTGCCCAAATGATTTTCAGTATTTTATCATCTCAGAGATATATTAGAATACATGTGTAAACTTGACATTTTGATCTAAGAGTGGTGCCACAGGAAGCTCATGAATGTAAAGGGTTCATGAGTGTAAAGGGTTCATCACCAAATTATCAATACCAAATTTCATTTCATTTCATATCAAATTTCATGAAAAACAATCAGTTGTTCAATTAACAATGTTATTTATTGAATAATTTGACTGGATATGTTGCAGCAGTTTGAGAGAGTTCGAGTTGAGAGAGTCACAAAACCTATTTGGACTTATTTTTCTGGTCGTCATGAATATCCATCTCAAATTTCATGACAAAATAGTTCATATTTATCTTGTTGTTGACCAGCAGGCCCACCAGGTGGCAAATTGAAAATGAGCTAAAACTGGAATTTTCTGGCTGAATCTGTTCCCTATGTTTTACATACACTACTTATGTTCTGCGGAAATGCTACATAATGTGCATTTAACATAGAACATCAAATGTCCATGTGCAAGAAACCAAATAGTCCAGTAAGGCTAAAAGCTAAATGCTAATGTTAGCTTTCAAACATGGGAATTTAGTTTTACAGTTGTTTCATGAAAAATCGGTTCTGATGTCAAGTATCCCACACTGTTGCACTGGCTGACCTCTTCTTTCATCACCATGACAAATTGCTCTGTAGATTATTTTGAGTCAATCCCATGTGTACCGTTCTGCTACTTTCAATACTCCTCAAGCACCAAAAGTCTATTAATTCATCCTAATTTACATTCAAGTCTTATAATCAAAAAATACATTCTGACCTATTTTGATAGATTTTTGTCCAATGTGTGAACCAGTAGTCTTTTGGCTGAGTGCTTTTGGTCTTTCCATGGTATTTATTGATAATTAAAAAAGACTACGGTTTACAGCTATGCTAGCAGTTTGTAAAGCTGTAGACAAGTGAATGCAGCAGGTCTGAATAGACACAGTGACAATCACAGTGACAATGCTGACAAGCTCATATTACTCTTGTAACATTTACAATATCTTAATTTGGTCGATACGCTGATGGGAATGTCATCAGTTTTGCATCTATTCTTCAATGGAAATTTTGACCAAATGGTGACAATACAGTTAAAAAAATCAATCACTTTTTTTTTTTTAATTATTATTATCCTCAGGTTTTTTTTTAAGGCAAGCCATCTGCTAGTTACCGGATGGTTCAAATTTATTGCCAGTCCATTCAGCTGATGTTAAAAAAATGAATAAATGAAAACTCTGGTCAAGCCAGAGGGGACTCGTGACTGATCTCTTCTCCTTTCTGTAGAATGACAGACATAAAAGCAAATTACATGTTTTTCTTCCCCTTTAGAATCAAATTAAAGTAATTAAAGGTGTGTTCAATTGTGTGTGACTCACTACATGATCAGGGAACTGGTTCCAAAGCCAGGTCATTTCTTGAAATATTAATTTGCAACATCTGCCCTGTGGGACTGAATATATGCAGTAGTATATTCATTTATTAGTCATTCAAACACAACACAAAACTGTTGCCAAACAGTTCTCCTCTTAAAAAGGATATTGCCTGATTTAGAATTTTCTTGAAAGCATGGTAATGAATGTTCTCGTGCTAAGGAAAAAAAATCAAATGAAAAGAGCTGTGAATTTAAAAATAATTTTGTAATAGACAAAGCAAAACAGAAAATAAATGGAATTTCCAATTTATCAATGTATAAAATGTATAGACAATATATAAAACAGGTCACAGTCCTTTTGCACTGGTTGACCTCACTGTAAGTGCATGTTTTGGCGCATCATACAGCTGCTGCCTGATTGTACACCTGATGTGTACATCTTAAAATGGCACCGCAGTCCTGTTGCTCTTCACTGTCAGCTCCTCTTATGCTCTGTGTTCCAGTCTGGGCAGTTTGCCCGAACTTAATGAGCCGGTGACCTTTCACAGCATCATTTTGCAGCGACAGTCTGCTGCTAAATCATAAACCACACAGCCTTTTCAGATTGTATGATTTGCATTTATATTGACGGGAGGAATGTGATGATTGATGCAGTGGTGGTTGCAGCGGCTGCAGCCTGGACACACTCAGATAAAATGACATATTGACTCATCTGGGCGCCTTTTGGTCTCCACAGCTAAGCCAAAACCCGACATTTTTTTTCCCTGTTTCACACAATGTTCTGATGAAGTCCCAAAGGTCTCCGTGTAGATTGGGGTCGATGATGATGATCAATCAACAGCTGCTAGAAGAAGATACAAGTTTGAAAAAGAGCAGGGACATTATGTAAGAGTTTTGTTCCTTCCAAAATTGCTAATCACAATCGAAAAATGGTTTTAATGGATGTCGCAGAAACCAATAAGAGCACTATTGTGCAAAATAGACATTTCAGATTTTACAATTATCTTTGCCAAGATTGTGTCAATAAGCAACATGATCTTGATCAATAATTTTATATTGTGTCAAGCCCTTTTTAAACCTAAAATAAAACATCTCAAATAACAATTGGACAGTGAAAAAGATTCACACATTATCACCCAAATGGGCAAATCCCTATCCTTTTACATAACTTTAAAGAGTTTCAGCTCATTGGGTCAACCCACAACTTCACTCCCTGACTATCGTAGCATAGTTTTAGGCCACGACAGGCAGGTGCATTTACAGAGAAAGCTCTAACAACCCATTGAACATTATGTGCTTCGTTCCAAAAAACAAAATAGCTGGTGAGTATAGTTTAAGGGAATTTTTAGTAGCTAAAGAGTCACATTTTTTCTTCTAGAGTTGGTATAAACTAGCCTGGGATTACCAGACCCAAAATTTGCTGCATGAATGTATGCGTCTAGCCCATAGATTCTATATAAAAGTGGACGTAGATTCCCGGTCTCAAAAATTAGGCCTTTGTGGAAGTGCCTTAAACTGCAATACCACCAAGTGCCACCAGAGGTTGGCTCTAAACAGCCTCCAGCTTCATGGACTCCCATTCAACCCATAAAATTCTCAATCAATAATTTTTTTCCGCAAGTTATTTTGGTTGTGTGAGCTAAAATCATTCCTTCTTCTTAGTTTTCTGGCAGTCCATCTGAAAATAATACCGTCGTTAATTAGACAATAAACTTTAAAAAGCTATGTTTTGGGGGCGTGTCAGTTTGATTGACAGGGGAGTGGTGCAGTCAGGTTACAGCTGTTGTTGGGCGGGACGTAGTATCACAGAGTATCCAATCAGATCGAGTCAGATCCACCACTAGCTCCTCCTCAGCTCATCCAAATATGGTTTCTTCAGCCTCCAAACTGCTGATAGGTTCACCCCTGTGAATTACAGCTAAAACTGAGGCTGTGAGCAATAATTAGGTGGAGCAATGCCAACTACTGACTTTCAACTGGCCCTCCAACTGCCTTGGTGAAAAAGGGGTTAGGTGAGGGACTTGTAAATACAAGATAAATATCAGATGGACACAAACAGGACTCCAAAAGAATGATCAAGTTGCTCTGCAACCGCTAATTTCGCTTGCTGGAAAAGTTTTACTGGAATCCAAAGGATAAAATTATCCTCATTTTGAAGAGTTCTATCACTTAAAAATATATATTGAAATGCTTCTACTAAACATAATGAAAAGAGCTTAGCTTTCAATAAACATTTTGTAGCAGCTGGTCAGCTTTTTGAAAATGGGGGATCACTACAATGTATGATAATGCACTAATGGCTACTGATTCTCGTAGCCCTCTGTTTTCCTTCAACCCCATATCCCTAAATTAAGTCAGAGATGCTCTCCTTGCAATCAGTCTCATTAAGTGCACCAGAGAAGACAATTTGGATCCCTTTTTCCACAGGCTTTCAGCCCAAATAATCACAATATCAATATCCCATATTTTCAATCGCTCCATCTTTTCTGGTATAGTTCCAAAAGTCTGGAAAATGGCTCACGTTACACCACTACATAACGGAGGTGACAGGAATGATGTTAACAATTACAGACCCATATCCAAACTGCCTTGCCTTTCAAAACTCCTGGAATCTTTAATAAATGTTCAATTGAAGGTATTTCTGTCCAGAGCTTCCATCTTGAGCCTGTTTCAGTCTGTTTTAAGGTTAGGTCACAGTACTGTAACTGGTGTTACTATGGTTCTAAATGACATTGCATCAGCATTGCATCAACAAGCACTGTTCAGCACTTTTTGTTGATCTGTCAAAAGCATTTGATACTGTCAATCATTGCCTGATCTTACAGAGGCTGCATAATATTGGACTAGACTCTAATATATGTAGTTGGTTCAGGGTTTATCTTACAGTTAAATGGTTAACTATAAGCTTGTCTTATTGCTGTGATCACTGCCATCGTTTTTATTTCTTTGCTCTGTAAATGACTCTATGTCATTGTAAATGAGGGTCACTCAATGATTTTATGAGTATAAATAAAGGTTGAATGAATGAATGAATAAATGAAAAAAAAAAAAACAACAAAAAAACACGTGAATTTTGTCCATGTTTTAAAGTGCATTTAATTCCTCGGTCTCATGCGCACACACTCCTGTCAGGCTGTTGGAAAGATTTTTTTTCTGGCATTTAGCATTTATCAAAACGACACTTTGTGACACCCCTAATTCTTGTCCTCTTAAGGGACTTTGGGAGACACTTTTTCCTCTGTTGCATTAAAACACATCACACAAGTCTTCATTCACTCCTGGCGATAAAACCGACCTAACTAAACACCTTTTCATTAACCTAGCAACGTTAAGGCTGTAGGAAAATATGATGCAACACTCTCCTATATCACGTTGTGGTGTAATGTATATTCGCTCTATTCATTGAGTTCCCCAATATAATACGACCATTCACCATGTTAGTCTCATGGATGCTACTGACAGCTGGTTGGTTCATCATTTTGGTCCCGAAATATCTCAACTACTGGAGGGATTACCAAACCCTTAATTTTTCAAACAGCACAGATCGTCAGGTCAAAACGATAATTTAAGCAATATTTTCTGCGCTAATTAGAATCTATTAGCATACCAGCATGCTAAGCCTCAATGGTGAAGCATGATCAACTTTATACCTGTTGAACATGAGCATGTAAGCTGATGATAGCAATTGCAGCTCCATTGAGCTGCTAGACTGGCTGTAGACTTTTAGTCTTTTTCAAACGTACAGTTGTAGTTGTAAGGCTGGTATTTATGACATAAACATTATTAGCACAGCACAAACCTTTGGTGTTTACTGAGTATCTTTGGGGTTTTGAATGCTGAGCCTACAAATGAAACAGTACAAAAACAATCTTTGGGAGCCTGTGATAGATATTGGAGAATATTTTATGACATTTTACAAATTAAAACAAGATTAATTGGAAAATATTTACAGATCTAAATATACAAATCAAGTTTACAGACAGCGTTTTATATGTCATCATATATAGTTTGTTTCTGTTTATTTTTCCAGCAGTCTCAACCAATGTCCACGTGGTAAGGTTTTTTGCTGCATGCTCTTTGATTCACCCTCTATTATGGTAATAACTATTATATCTGTAGTCATTAAATTATATATGAATATCATTATCTTTATCAGAGACATCCGATGTTTAATTAAGGTACCATATTGTCGTATCAGTCTAAACCAATTACCTTTAGTGGTTTAAATCGAATTGACACATTTTCTCTCCCCGGGACCTAAACAGTGGATAAACACATACCTGAACTCCCACTGGTACTCAACAGCTGCTGCGTGCACGTGCACACAGACACACACACACACGTACAAACACACAAACAACACACACACAGACCATTGTTATAATGTCATAATGTTATCACTTTCACTGACTTTCATGACTTACTCCCAGAAAGTTTAATTCGCTCAACATACAGAGAGGTCTTTACATTATGTTGGAGGTTTTATGGAAACATTCAGACGTGTTTCAGTTCATCACTCCTGTAAATGATCCTGCTTTTCTCTATCTGGAAGCATATGAGTGTCATGAGCGGCTCCATAATGTGAAATCCAGTTAACCGGTGTCAGGCCAGTGCAGACAGGCAGATGGTAGCAGTGGGTGTTGCATTCTGTTTCTCACCATAGAAATGACTAGAAGGCACAAATGAGCGGAGATCTGTGAAGGACAGGAACTGTGGCATATTGAGATTATGAGGAGGTCAGGTTTTCTTCCACAGTATTTCATGGCGGGTAATCTTTTTGTCTCGCAAGAATCTTTCACCGTTTGAAACTCTGCACCACTTGAAAAATGCCACAGTTGGATAAGAGTCTTCTAGGGAGACCGCCTTCTCTGGTCAGTAAGATTTACTATCTGTGTAGTTAATATTTGTGTATATGACTTTACAACATTATAGACAAAAACCAAACAATTGAAGAATTAGCACATGAGCAAGCAGGAAGAAACCCCAAACATAACCACACCCAGAGGTGGGCAGCTGTCTGCCACGACTGGTGAGTGAAAGGGGAGAGCAGAGGGAGAAAAGAACAGCATAGAGAGACAACAAATAATAAACACTGAGCAGGTTGGTGGGGCCAGTAACTTCAAATAAGAAACAAACAGGTTGTGAAAGTAAACTTAGTAATAAGCTCATATTTCATGATTATTCATATGCTTATCATTTATTCATAATCATTTGCTTTCATTCATTTGTTTGTGATCATTTTCTCCTGGGAACTTACAGGCAACTTTCTGTCTGTGTCAGTGAGTAATTTTGGGATGGTGATGATGTGACTCAATCTGGGCCAGTCAGTATGTGTCTGTATGTGAAATATGAAGAGGTCGGAATTTTGAAAACAATGCTCTTCTCTGCAATTTTTATCTGCTTACTTTAAGAGTTACGTTTCATAAAGTTCAGTACATGGTGAGGAAACAGGTTGGCACGGTGGTGCAGTGGTTAGCATTGTCGCCTCATAGCAAAACGGTTCCGGGTTCGAATCCGGTCCTGGGCCTTTCTAAGTGGAGTTTGCATGTTCTCCCTGTGCTTGCATGGGTTCTCTCCGGCTTCCTCCCATCATCCAAAAACATGCACCTCAGGTCAGGTTACCTGGCGCCGCGCTAGTGGCAGCCTGTTGCAGCAACTCCCCCCCTGAGAGCCCCCCCGCTGTAGCGAAGAAATTTCCCCTCGGGGATTAATAGAGTACTATAAAAAAAAAAAAGGATGAGACCATTGAACTATGTATAGTATAATAGCTGATCAGCAAATTAAAATACATTTTGGACAACTACAACAGGTATTTTGGGTTTTGCTTTCAGTCTTGAGTGCATTTGATTCTGGGATCATTCATTTTTCCAAGGCAAGATCCAAAACCAGAGGTACTTTGAGAAAGATACAGAGTGGAAAAAGCCAGAGACGAGGAATCACAAACTACGGTCGGGAGAAGACACAAACTTAATAACATGCAATTGGGGCATATGGATGCAGAGTGGAAGAGAGAGAAGAGGAGATGAGCTCAGTGCATCATGGGAGGTCCTCCAGCAGCATAGGCCTACAGACGCATAACGAACAGATGGCTCAGGGTCATGTGAACCAGCTCGAACAAAAAGTAAAGTTTTAAAGCTCATCTTTAAAGTAGAGAGGGTTGTCTGCCTCCTGAATTCAACTCGGAGCTGCTTCCACAGGAGAGGAGACTGAAAGCTGAAGGATCTGCCTCTCAATCTACTTTTGGAAACTCTGAGTAGCACAACACTGAGAGTAAGATATTAAAGTATGATAGAGCTTGGTCATTCAGGGTTTTGTTTGTAAGAAGGATTATATGTTTTTTAATATCAAAAGTTTACTATTTTTGATTTTACAGGAAGCCAATGAAGAGAAGCTAATATGGGAGAAAAATCTCTCACTAAATCCAGTCACTCTCACTGCAATATTTTGGATCAACTGGAGGCTTATCATAAAGTCACTTAGACATCCTGATAATAAGGAAGTCCAGCTTAGAGGTAACAAATGCATGCATTCGTTTTTTCAGCATCGCTCCGACACAGGATGTTCCTAATTTCGACAATATTGACAAAGAGAGCCACAACAACAAAGTGTCCTCAGTACTCATGTTCTCTCCCCAAAACATGAAAGACACAGAGTGTTGTGATCAAAGCTCTAGTCCTTCATTTCGATCTCTCTCCTCCCCTAAACCGATGGAGAAATGTACCTTCGTCCAAAACAGACAGAGGGATTTACATGTCCTTTGAACATACAGATATATGAAGCTAAAACCCTGCTGTTTTTGATGCGTCGCGTGACATGGTGCGGTCATTATACACAAAATACACTTGTGTAGTGTCAATGAATCTCAAAACAATACAGCGCATAGGAGGGTGTACCAAGGTTAACAGATAATTAGGTGATTACAGAGTCAAAGGAGAGTAAAATAAAGTATTGTTTAAAAAATCTCCAGCGATTCTGTGGTAAATTTGCCAGAAGTGACTTCAACATATGCATATAAAACCATACTTCATAATCATTTATAGCCAAATTCTGTTTTACAGTTTGTTAATGACATACATTTCGGAGTATGTAATGTACTGGTGTCCAAAGTCCTGTTTTATTTTCTGATCATCATTATTGGATTCATAATGAATATTCACGACCCTGGGACATGTGTGGCCCCTTGCACGAGTGTAACACCTATTCATTTTCACATCCACTCTTGGTTAAATGTAATCGTCGCAAGGACAGAAAAATGCAAAATGTGTCCACAAGAAAATGCCAGACTGAAATGATCTTGAGCAGACCTAACATGCTGGTCAACTAAACAAAAATTATATATAATTATATATAGGGAAGTAAACAAAACACCTGTTTGTGAGCTGCTTGAGAATCTGCAAAAGTTGTCATTATATTTGTTTCTAACAGGGACTGGCTTCAATATGGCTTGATATACATATACTTTATGTGCAAACACGAGAAAATAGTTGTATCTTACTCAAGTCTACAGCATCCCCGGGGAAGATTTTCTTACTACTGTGACTAGGATCGATGGCTCTAATGAGTGAGGTCAAAACTCTAACTGGCTGTCAGAGTGGGATCAATATTAGTACATTACGTAAAAGAAAAAAAAAAAAGGACACAGCCTTTTCAGATTCATATATCACTTAATGAAATAAAAAAGAGTGATGCAATTCTGCACTGCTTCTGTCCTTTGGTGGTGGACAGTGTTCCAACATGACATGAGATGGGTTTCAAACCTACTCTGTCGTGTAAATTACCACCTTAATATTCGATTTCACATACAACAGTCCGGTCAAGAAGCTGGTTGTTTACAATGAGGAGACTTCACTTGAGGAGGCATTATTGTTTTGTCACCAAGTACGGTAATGTACGGTGTATGAATGGGCATTTCAAACAATTTGATCATTGCTCAGGACTATTTGACTATTACCCCTCAAGCCCACCCCACCGCGCCATAAACCTGGGCTCAATAAATGCCATCCAACTTCCAAAATCCTTCGCTTGAACAAAACTCAAGCAAAGCATGTCTTTAGCCTCTTTGATATGAATGCTGTTGTTTGTTCTTCATGTCCAAAATCAAACTCACATCGTCTGACAATTGATTAATGATCAGCGGATGGATTGATGCTGGGTGCTTCACTCTAATGAATGTGGTCAGTTGTGGTAGACTTATATGCTAGCTTTACCTGCAGAGTTTGCACTACACCTCATCTTCCTTTATGTTTTGAAGGAGATGCACCCAGAACCTGTTCTTCTTAGTCTCCTCGTCTCCTGTTCGCACTGTGGCATCTAATCTCACGCCACGGATCTTTACTTGGAAAAGCTCCAGATCCTGGTAGCAACCCAGCAGCAACCAGCAGTGACGTCACCCATTGGGATGGTCATAAGAAAGACTTGAGTTAAGAATTTGACCGGTGCCATTTTGCTAGTCCTGAGCGGTTAGGAGCTGGTAGTGACCATATTTGGGCGAGCTGGGGGTGAGTGAGCGGGGTATGGGACTCAATCTGATTGGAAACCCAACGATACTACTGTACATCCCGCCCACTGATAGCTGTAACATGACTGCACCACAGGCCTGTCAATCAAAGAGACCTCCCCTCCCAAAAAAACATGACTTTCTGAGGCTTATTTTATAATTAATGATGGGATTCTTTTCAGATGGACTGCAAGAAAACTAATAAGAAAGAGCAATATAAGCTAGCAAAACTGAGATAACATAAGGGGAAATTTTATGGATGGAGACTAGTTGAATGGGAGTCCAGGGGAATTTTATGTCCCCCTGGTGCAGAGGCAGCCTGTGACCACCAGGACTGTGAGGAGGTGGACACAGGAGGCTAAAGAAGCCCTGCAGGACTGCTTTGAGTCCACGGACTGGAATGTGCTGTTTGGACCACATGGGGAGGACATCAACAGCGTGACGGACTGTATCACAGAATACATCAAATTCTGTGAACACACCACCGTACCATCCCGGACTGTAAAATGCTTCCCCAACAATAAGACATGGATCACCAGTGACCTGAAGGTGCTTCTTAATAAGAAGAAAGCAGCTTTCAGGTCTGGGGACAGGGAGGAGTTCAGGAGAGTGCAGCGCCACCTGAAGGAGAAGCTCAGGGAGTGCAAGGACTCCTACAGGAGGAAGCTGGAGGCAAAACTCCAGCAGAACAACGTGAGGGAGGTGTGGACCGGTATGAAGGAGATTACTGGGTTCAAGGGGAGAGAGAGACAACCAGGGGGCTCCCTGGAGAGGTCAAATGAATTAAACTGTTTCTTCAACAGGTTTAGTTCACCACCCTCATCTGTCTCCTCCACACCTCACACCTCCCAAACACCTCTGCTGCCTCCCTCCCTCCCCCCTCTGCGCCCCCTGGTGAACTGCATAGAGCCCTCAATCTCAAAGGGCTCTTCCTCCATCGACACCTCGACCCCCCCCCCCCCACACACACACACACACACACCCCTCTCCCCCCTCTCTGTGACTACTGGCCAGGTTAGGAGACAGCTGGAGAGAATCCACCAGCGCAAGGCTGCAGGACCTGACGGCATCAGCCCCATGGTCCTGAAGACCTGCGCCGTCCAGCTGGCTGAGGTCCTATAACACCTCTTCAACCTGAGCCTGAAGCAGGAGGAGGTCCCGGTGCTGTGGAAGACGTCCTGCCTGGTTCCTGTCCCCAAGAAGACGACTCCATCTGGCCTCAACGACTACCGACCGGTTGCCCTCACATCTCATGTGATGAAGGTGCTGGAGAGGCTGGTCTTGGCCCACCTCAGGCCACTGGTGAAATCTTCTCTGGACCCTCTGCAATTTGCGTACCAGCCTCATGTGGGTGTGGACGACGCCATCATCTACCTGCTGCAACAAGCTCAGTCTCACCTGGATGGAAACGGTGAATCTGTGAGAATCACTTTCTTTGATTTCTCCAGTGCATTCAACACCATCCAACCACTGCTGCTGAGTGAGAAGCTGCAGGTGGTGGGGGTGGACGCGTCCACCGTCTCTTGGATCAATGACTACCTGACAGGCAGACCACAGTTTGTCCGTCTGGGCAGTGTGCTGTCTGATATGGTGGTCAGTGGTATTGGAGCTCCTCAGGGAACTGTTCTGTCTCCCTTCCTGTTCACCTTATACACAACTGACTTCCAGTACAACTCAGAGTTCTGCCATCTGCAGAAGTTCTCTGATGACTCTGCAGTGGTAGGGTGTATAAGGGATGGACGGGAGGATGAGTACAGGGCAGTAGTGGAGGACTTTGTGGAGTGGGCGGGAAGGAATCACCTGCTCCTGAATGTGGCCAAGACCAGAGAGATGGTGGTTGACTTCAGGAGGAAGGCGACAGCTCCACAACCGCTGAGAGTTCTGGGAGAGGAGGTGGACATGGTTGAGGAGTACAAGTACCTGGGTGTGTCCATCGACAACAGACTGAACTGGAAGACCAACATCAACGCTGTCTACAAGAAGGTGATGAGTCGACTCTTTTTCTTGAGGAAACTTCGATCCTTCAATGTGTGCAGCGAGATGTTGGAGATGTTCTACCAGTCTGTTGTGGCCAGTGCTTTGTACTTCGCTGGGGTCTGCTGGGGGAGCAGCATTGGAGCCGGTGACACCAACAGAATTAACAAACTGGTTAAGAAGGCCGGCTCCATCATCGGCTACAAACTGGACAGCCTGGAAAAGGTAGTGGAGAGGAGGACGCTGAACAAATTATTGTCCATATTGGATAATCCTGTCCACCCTCTCCACCACCTGCTGCAGGGACAGCGGAGCACTTTTTCTAAAAGATTCCTCCAGCTCCGCTGTCACAAGGACAGATACAGGAGATCATTCCTGATACAGGAGATCATTCCTGCCCACTGCAATAAGACTGTACAATAACTCACCTCTGGCAAAATCCATCACAGTATAATTACACTGTTGACTGTGTTTCTTGGTTTGTTTGTATATAATATATATAGATATATACTGTACTGTATATATATATATATATGTTGACTGTGTTCTTGGTTTGTTTGTATATAATATATATAGATATATAATGTACTGTATAAACTGTGCATTTTATATTGTATATTTTATATTTATATTTCTTACTGCTATTTACTGCTATTTTATTGCTTTTCTATTATTATATTCTATTCTAGTATTTTATTCTATTATTTCTATTATTATCTTATTGCTTCTGTATGCTGCTGTAGCGAAAAAATTTCCCCTCAGGGATTAATAAAGTAAATACCTACCTACCTACCTACCTTGGAGCCAACCTCTAGTGGCACCCGGTGGTATTGCAGCTTGCACTTCTGCATCAGCCTCATTTTTGGGAAGTCGGAAGCTACTTTTACATGTTCTTCTTCAACTTTTCCTTAAAAGGGGCTGGCAGGCAGCTTTTAGGTGCATTATCACCACCTTTTGATGGGACTAATACATTACAACCAGGCACCATTAAAAAATAGAAATGAGGAAATAAGGACATACAAAACTATTCTATTTTTTAAATGTTAATGACTATTCAAATATCATGGCCCATACTTACTTTGCATCGGTCAAACAAGTGGCACCATTGTCTATTGGAATTACCAACGGAATAATTGATTGAAAAAGTAAATTTTCCTTCTTGTTCAAGTAAACCATCTTTATTTGGAGGCACTGTTTCAGAGAGGATAACATTTTGCTTTTCCAAATGTGTAAAAAAAAATATATATATACATATATATTCTGTGGGATGTGCTTAGATTTTCACACGACTGAAGTATTTTCTCTGGCACCACTGTCATAATAGACACATCTTACTCTACTGTCATGTACGGCATCAAAGAATATAAAGAGTTTAAAGAGCATTAGAAATTTACAATACTGGTTGAGTTGCTTCAGACTTTTAGTCTCTGCTTCTCTTATCACACTTTCAATATGTTTTCTTGAAGGATGAAGCTTCAAGGGACAAGCTTTCCACAGTCCCCACAGGTTTATACGTCAAGGCCAAAGTGAGCTGGCTTTTTTTTTCTTTTTTTTTGTCATCCACCCACAAGCAGAGCCCCATGACCAGCAGCTGGTTCTGACTTAAACTGGGTGGGAGGAAATAGCTCATACACATGTGGCAACAGGGTGTGACCTGGAACCTGAGCTGATAGAGTCAGCGTCATTGAAGAGGAGTCCGTCCGTCTGTCCGTCCATCGAAATGACTGTTCTCCTCTGTCACATGCTCTGCCTCCACCCAATGGATCCTGAGGGTTTTCTTATGCCAAACTCTTTGATGCAGTGCCACCTGTGTACTCTACCTGTTGTGTTCATTCACACTGCATTTCTGAATGTAAGACGGAAAAATATCAACAGTTAGGTCACACATTAAAAAGTAGGAAGAAGTCGGCAATAACTTGTATTTACGAGTCGGGCACTTTGTGAGTAGGCATGACAAAACCTTAGAATGATCTAAAACTTGTGTGCAAAACAGATAATATTAGGAAGGTTTTTGTCATCTATTGATATGATCGCTTGCAGCATGTTCAACTGTGTCAGATTTTGACAGCTACATGATACCAAAGATGATTTTGGGAAACTTGCGACATGCTGCCAGTCAGAAAGCTCCAGCCATCCTGTCAAACAGTAGCGCTCTAAATAAAAAGTTGTCTGCATGCTCATTATTGCTAAAACACAAAGTATCTTTTTTTATATATATACGGCTAAGCTAAAAGCATGTAAACACGCAAAAGCTGTTAAGATGATTTTAGCTAGCAGGTAAATTTAAATGCACGCAATGATATTTAAGAAAATCCTGTGCTTCCAACTTTGTGACAAATTGTTGAAGATCGTTTACTGTTTCAAAATAACAATGGCCTCCAAGCATAAAGAAAACATTTCCCCAGTTTTGTGTTGAAGAACTTGACTGGCCTGCATAAGCAGTGACATCAACCCCAGGACTTATCACCAGACAAAGGAGTTGGACGTCACACATTCTCTTGTGGCTAAATTTAATCAAATCCCTGTAGACAGGTTCCACAATCTGTGAATATCCTGAAAACCAACTGATATAGTTACAGCAACAGAAGTCTCTTTTTTTCCTCACTTTTTAACCCTGAACAAGCTAATTCAGGGGATAATCGTTTGACCCATTTGTAAGAGAGCAGACTTTTAGATTGTTAAACACATTTATAATGCAAGGTGTCATTTCAGGTAAGATTTATTAATGTTATATTTTAAGTACTAAAGTATGGCTGCAACCAAGCGGCAACCAACTGTGACATCACCGGTTGGTTTGTGAACCTTATGTTTAGCATTTCAGTCATTGCCTTCCTCTGATCACCGCCATCTGACATATATACTCCGGCCATTATCTCCTCCGTTGTCAGTCCATCCGTTTACCTGACTGGTATCTCGTCCCCATAAGTCAGTCTATCTCATTCAGTGAGAAGTTCTGACTCCCTGTCTGTCTCCTACTTACCTGCCGTCCAGTGTCGAGCCTCTGGTTTCACCTGTGCGAAGAAGACATCCAGTTCGTTACTCAGTGTTTATCTGCTGATGTCTTGGCAATCCTGTGTCGGGCCTCGGGAAGCCACACAAGCTGATCCAGCCTGCTGTTCTTGTGTCGGGCCTTGGGATGCCACACAAGCAACACCAGTCTACTGTCCCTGTGTTGGACCTCGGGAAACCACACAGCGGCGCTATGCCTACACAATAGGTCCTCTCCGTCAGCCTGCCTGCCTGACGCTTTGTACTTTGCCGCCCACAAATTCGAATATTTCGAGTTTATTCCTTGTTTTGTCCTGCTGCATGTGTTTGCACTTGGGTCCGTTTATTATAACCACCTCATAACAAAATGTAGCTTCATAATCTGTCGATACGGACAACATTTAATCATATAAGCCGCATGACTGGCAAAGGCTGACCGCATCAATAATGGGTACTTCCCTATGTGTTCCTTAAAGTATGTGCTTAAAAACAGTTTGAAACATATCTAACATGTTGTTCCTATAGTTTGTTATTTTCAGAAAATCTGTTGGGCTCGATGGTAAAGTTGTTTCATCTCTGATTTTCTTTGGTGCGAAAGTTCACAACATGATGTAACACAAATCAGCCTTAGTGACATGCTGCCACCTATGCAACACCCTGTGGGAACGGGCTCCATTCCCCAATTTGGTCTGAATGTAGCCTTAGGGCTTCAGAAACAAAGAGGTTCATCAACAAAAGTTTTGAGGTAATTTCCTAGTAATTCTTAGTTGAACACAACAGAAGAACTATATTTACTGCCTTAATTAAGTCACTGAAAATTACTCTAAGTAGGAGCCTATTTAGTGACATGTTCTCAGTGAAAATATAAATGGATCTTTTGGCATCTGGCTGTATTTTTCACTCATATTTCATCCGATTTCGGCATGACATTAGATTGAATGTCTTAATGGAGGTATGTGTTCATCTTTTCAAGCTCAAGTCCTTGACTTACACAAACACCCCCATATCCTTTCTTTCTCTCCCTCGCTCTCATGGACATGCACATGAATACAAAATGGCAGAGCTCCTCAGACATCACACCCGCACAGGCACTAGCTGAGATGACTGTCATTACAGTGCATCTTCTAAGTATTCCAACTCAATCAGAGGCGATACAAAAGGCCTTATCAGAGCTGACGAGCTGCCCTCTCGAGTCCCCTTCTTCCTTCTGCTGATTGCGGCTATCAGTGGATGTGTGGGTGAGATGCCGCCTAATAACTCTCCTCTCTCAAATGAGCCCATTTTTCATGTTTATGTTCGGAGAGGTGATGTCCCTGGTACGTGTCATGGCGAAACACCACATGGTGCGCAAAAGCCGAGAGGCTGAATGTGAAATGCAGTGTACTTTTATGATTGGATGTCATAGAGCCAGGGCTGAGAAACTGGTTCATGATTTTATCTTCGGTTCAACAATTGAAATTACTATTATTACGCATGCTATTCAGACCTGTGTGTTTATTTATTTGGTGGTAAAATTCTGTAATTTAAAGGGAAATACGATTACCTTTGAAATCTATCACTAATGCGTCACAAAGCAGCAAACTCAACCTTGGATATCAGAATACTTTGGTGCTCCTACTCACTGGCTCAGCATAAGAGTACTTGAAATGATAATAATAATAAAAAAAAAAAAAAAAAAAAAAGTGCTTCTGTAGTTCCTAAAAATCTATTCGGACATCAACAAGTTTTTTATTGCTCAGATCCTGATAGGAATTCTCTAACTGTGGATGTTAGCCGAAAAGGAGTCCGATCCCTCTTACTTATGTAGTGAATCATGCAGCATGGAAGCTGCTGTCCACAATCCATGCCTTCTATGTAGAGATGGTGCAAGCTTCACAATTCTGTTTTCTTACTGCAAGTCAATAAAACACTAACCCTACTACATATATCCTGGCCATATAGCAAACATGCTTCCTCAACAGGGGTCACATGCCAACTGAAGAAGTGTTTAGAAGTGTTAGTGGCACCTCATTCTTTTGAATGAAAACTGTTCAATTACGCATATGCATTGGCTGTATTGTCATAGTCTCCAGGTCTGAAAAGTGAAGCAAATGCAAAAGTGCCTTAAAGTGCAAAACCATTAAGGGCTACTAGGGGCTGGCTCCAAAAAATAAACTCTGGCTGCAATAGACAACCATTTAGAGTGCATCAACTTCACCCATGAAATAAAAAGTAAATACATTTTTCCCACAAACTCTATTAGTGTCATTAATTAAATTTGCTCCCTCGGATCAGTGTTCTGGTGATTAATAGAGCGTTATGTTTGGGGGCGTGTCTGGTTTGGTTGATATGCTTAAGGTGCAGCAGGTTTCTGGAATAGGTGGATTGGCATAATTCTTTGGGTTCTCAGTCAGACCCACCACTCACTCCTCCCCATGTAACTCATCTAAATATGGTCACTCCTAGCTCCAAAAAAAACCAAGATGGCTGCAGCCAAAATTCCAGATTGGAGGCTTCAAAACAGCACCGCACAAACCAGCGGGTGACATCGAGTTGGGTTGCCACATGTTCATATGCTCACATATTTTTCCAAGCTTTCTCCATACCTACATGTTGTGCATTTAATCCACCCACAAGCACATGTGACTGACTTCCCCAAGCTTCTTTTCCAGTGATTGTGAATTAAAAAAAATCATTTTTGGGCCTGAGTGCATCAAGTGATGAGTGAGGAAGTTATAGAAACATGGTAGTGCCATGACGCAAAAATCGCACCATTGTCACCAGACCTTTACTTGTATAATTCTTATATACAGAAAACAAAAATAAACAAACAGAACCTCTGAAAAAAGTGGTCCATTAGCCATCAATGGCAAAAAGAGAAAGAACAATAGTATTCGGTGGAGACAGAAATTCAAAAATGAGCTTTGCACTGAATACAGACTTGTTAGAGGGAGCAAAAGGGAACGCTGATGCTTCGACTTTGAAAAAAGCCACTCCTCCCTCCAAGCAATATCACTCACATTCTATTTTGCAAGCAATCCTCTCCCATTATATTTGGTCGCTAAACACACACATACACACACACACACACACACGCAGACAGAGGGATAGTGGTGGGTTTTGCCTTGGGCTTCAAATGTCCGACGAACCTCTATTGGACCCAGTCAGTGCATTTGTCTTCTCCTTTTCCACTATCTGGTTTGACTGAAGTCACTGTTGACACCTCCCACCTTATTTGAATCAATCATTTCAATTCCTCCACTTACCAAAATATAACGATGTCCACAACACATAATGTGAATGCACTAATTAATCTAATAATTTAATAAACAAAAGACAGATGAAATATTGTCTTAAACCTGCATGGAAAAAACACAGGAGAATTTCTCTTTTGTCTGTCTACATAAAATCTTTATCTTATCAATCAGTTGGCTGATTGCTTCAGCATTACTTACAATGCAGACTGCATATATGTAACCCTGCACAGTTGTAAAGTATTAAACAACAGCTCTACATACACCTATATATAATGTATTGTACATTCTATATACTATTTATAACCCATTTTACCTATATTTGCCCATATGCAGACATAACGCAGTAGTCATCGTGTAGACTTGACTTACAAATCAGTTATTTGTCTTTCTTTATTTTCCTATAACTAGAAATATTTGCTTGTCACGAGAATCAGTGGACAGAAATTTACTTGAGAATGTTTCATTTTCTGAGAAAAGTTTTCTGCTTATTCGGCTTTTTTATTTGTGTGATCTATTTGATTTAGTTCCTTCCCTCCATCTGTAAAACATGTACAGTATGTTTTATGACCTCCACCACTTGGTTTTCTGTTCTACATTGTCTCTGAGGCCATGTCTTCCACTCTTTAGTGGCTAACTCATCTAAAATAGATGCACTTAACATGTGCTGTACATTTTCCTGTGTTGTCAGATAATTCCACTAAATGTCTATTTCCACGTTTCAGTAACCATGGTGACTAAAAGCATATTACTTTTTGTTTTCGTCAGAGCATTTACATGCCCATTTATCCCAGTACAAAGAGTATATTTTGAAGATTTCTAAAGGCTGGAAACCACAGACAGAGTAGGTTGGATGACACGCTGCTCCAGTCAAACACAGTACACAACCTTTAGTAGTAGTTTACTGAAGTACACGTTGTGTTCTTGCGAACAGTTCATTTTTCAAGATTAGTGCTGGATTAGTGCTGGATAAATCTTTACCAAGAAAAATAGATGTTTAAATAATTTCATCATCATTGTAATGATCAGTTGAAGTGGACCAGCGGAACATAAATTTAATCATCGGCATGGTCTTCCCATTGATGTACTGATGTAGGAACTTCAGGAGTAGCCACTGTCTGACAGTTCTGTTTTGGTTTTCTCTATATTTTACCACTAATTAATAACACAGGACATGACAAGAAGAAGCTCCCAAGATTTCAAATATCCAAGTGAGTCGCTGATCCTGAATACCTGGCATTTATTTGCATATTTTGTATAGTGACAAGTATGTAGCATAAATCAATTTCACACATTGCAGCATTTATATCCTAAGCCAATTTGCAATGCCTAAATGTGCCATAAAAATAATTAAAACTCTACAAGTCACAAGATACATTACAAATCACAAATTCTACAATAAATGTACATTCAAAACACAAAACAGAAAACTCAACAAGAAAACCCAGACCGAAACCCTGCTCAAAACAAGAGCACCAGGTTATTCATGAAAACACAACTAATCCCACTTCAGAAGTTGTTTCAGTTTGAGTTTAAAATGATGCAAATTTGGATCCAATTTGAGTTCTGTAGGTAAGTAAAGGAATTGCACATGTGGATCCCCCGAACATAAAAAAAAAGTCTGAAGTGGTGCTTGTTCCCTTTTTTTTACCTCCAAAAACAGGTGGCACTCGCCCGTCACTTCAACAGTGCTGGCACGAACAATCACATATTAAAGGATGCCACGACCCGGCTCAGAGGAAGGACAAAATGTGGAGACCATACATGATCATTTAAAGTCAAATTTATTTATTTAAGAAAACCTAAGTAAATGTGAATTCAGTTCATCAGTAATGTGTGTAGTATGAGGATGTGCAGATGTAAGAAATAAAATGAAACCAAGTCAAACCAAATAATATATATACAATAAATTCCAATAGAGTTAGCCAATAGCAGAGTCAACAATTAAGAAAACATCGATGTTCAGCATGTTTCAAAAAGTTGTTGATCCTTAAATGAATTGCCAAATACTCTACTTCAAGAGGAGCTCTGGAGGTAACAGTTTAACGAGAAGAATTCAAGAATTCAAATACTGGATGGAACAACTAAAGTCAGTGAGGATGACAAATTCAAGAATGCAATTCCTGTTTTGGTTCAAGGTCTTGCCAGCTCCAGCAAATGAACAAATCTTCAACTTTGTTTAATCCCCTCCATTGTCTGCCACTGTCTTAGCCTTGGTTGCAGTAGCAACAGGCCAGCCAAGGTAGCCCACATCCTTTTCCTTGACCACACCCTTCTTTTCTTCGTCATGAAAAATGAATCCCCTGCCAAGAGAGTATTTCTGTCCTGGGGTGGTCCTGCCTCATCCAAGTTGGACATGCCCAGAAATCTCCATAGGGAGGCGTTCAAGAGTCAACCTGATCAGATGCATGAACCTTGACTGGTCTCTTTTAGTGTAGGAGCAAGTGGGTCTTCTTCCGGACTTTGAGATATTTCTGCTCCTTATCATGTCCCAAAGTTTTAAGCAGAGGCACTTTGTGAAGGTTAATTTTGGCTACTTGTATCTGTGATCACATTCTTCGTGTCATTCCTCAAAACTCATGGTCATACAGTCAATGGTAATTGAAAAGTAGATTCACTGGTACATCTGTAGTTTTCAACATGACAGTCTGGTACATTTTTTGCATTGCTCTTAATGTGACTCCAATCCATCTGTTGATTTCATGTTCCATCTTACCCTGAAGAATGCCCGAATGACTCAATGCCCTTCACTTGGCACACTATTAGAAACCACTGAAATGAGATACTGATGACACTCTGAAAGAGGACTGAATGCAACTTCCATGATATCAGGTTTGAGATGTAAGAAGGTGGATTCCAGCTGCTACTAAGTGGACTTTCCTATTGGTTTGTGAACTGCCGTTTTGAAGCCATAAGTTATTTTGGCCATCACCATCTTGGTTTTTTTTGGTGCCAGATGTGACCATATTTGAACTTAATATGACTGCGAATTAATGATGGAAAAATTTCAGCAGGACCACCAGAACAGTTATCAGAAGGAGTGAGTTTTGCAAATAACATCATCTTGACTTGTGGAAAAAACTGATTGGCTTTTGTTTTCAAAGGGAGATGTTCACACTCTTTCAATAGGAGCCTATAGACCTTTGTCACACCCTATATTCTGACTTGTCACAGTAGCAAAAGCTCACAGTATGTTAATGTTAGCTCAATTCCATTAAGTGTTTCAGTAAACCCCAAAAGTGAACCAGAATACACAAAATCAGAAAAGCTCGTGTTTTCCCTCCAATTACAAGTCAAAATGTCTGCCGTGAAAAAAACATCAGAGCCAAAGTTTTTTGGAGACAGGCCCCAGCGGCCGTCGGTGGTATTGCACTTCAAGACATTTTCTTACTGGCTTTGCATTTCACACATCGATTATTAAATCCATTTCATATAATATGTACATGGCTGCTACACTGAAAATCAAAACAGCATCACCCTCAGTAAAAAATAAACTCCTTTTCCCTTCTCAAATTTGACTATTTAAAAAAACTCCTCGAACAACTGAGATGTGTACATTGTCAAGTGCCTTCACTGGATTTTCACAACAAAGAACTCTCTTAAGATGCCATGAAGCATATTACTATTCATTTCACCTATTTGCATGGAAAGAAAGACCTAACAACAAAGACCAACGGTAGATCATTGCAACACTACAAAAACAGACGACTAGTTCAAGGCAGACAGCACAAAAGAAAACACTCTGGAGTTAATAATTAGTACCGTTTAGAGTGAACAACTCTTTGCAGTCAGAAGAAAAATAATGAAGGAGGCGAAGAAAGCAATTAATCTTAGTGGATACACGTTATGTTGACAGTATGAGTATAAGAAGTGACCCCCTGGTTTGGTTATAAGTCACATAAAAAAAACACCACTCATTTTTTCAATTATTTTTCTCTTGCTGTTAAGTTCTGGACTTCCTGATGAAGTCATTAATCTAACAGTGGGCCATTGCCGTATTTTCACTGTATTACAGTACTGCTCAAGTGGACTGACATGGACTGGCAACCTGTTCGGTCCTGTCCAGTGCTGGCTGTAATAAGCTTCTGCCCCCTCAGACCAGAACCCTAATGGGTGCCATGAAAAGGATCGTAAGAATCGGACATCTCCTTGTATCTGCTATTGTTCATTATAATTACATTTCAGCATTTCACCATTTTCACAAATGAGGTTTAATGAATTTGTCATGAAGAGAACTATTCAGCCTGTAAAAATAACTGAACATCTTGAATTAAACATTTGCTGGTCTGAAGGGAGCTTACTCAAGAGTGGGAAATCACAGTTTTAAAAATGGTTGTTTTCAATTAGGGGATGGGCTGTTTATCAGTCAGGGAAAATCTGATGAGAGATGGTATCAACTTGGACTATGGGACAAGTTCGATTTTTTTTTTTACCATTCTTTTTTTTTATGTGTTTATCAGAAGCCCACAAACTATATGAATATTTAATTTTTAATTTATGGAAATATCCCTTTCACTTGGATTCATGTATCAGTATCCCCACAGAGGCCACTGTTGACCAAATAACTTTCTTTACATCTTTCTTACAGGAAATGAGGATTTCAAGTTGAATTCATTTCTTGCTTTCTTACCTTGTAAAACCATCATCATTGGAGATGGTAAAGAAAATACACGTCCAAATTTAAACCTAAGATTCATCCATAGTAATTGATTTACTTTGCTTTCAGACATAATCACTCTGCTTTTGGACTGTTTCCTTGTGCGTCCTCATGATGCCCTCAGACAGACAAAAGCTGGTATGAGTCTTCTCGGCAAACAGGAGAGATGCCGTTAAAAGGATTAGACCGGATATTTTTACTGTGCAGTTGTATGTGGTGAAGTGATATGTTTATTTTCTTTTGCTGGTGGATTTTTGCCATTTAAAGCTGGATGCAGATGAGTGTTGCAGTCATATGTATATGTATCCACAGATGGATCTTTGTGCTGCTTAGCTGATTTGGACTTGGTGGAAGATTTGAATTGCTAAAATGCCTTTGTTGTCACTTGAGCAAAAGCCTCATGGCACACAGTGACAAATCCAGTCAAATTTAGATCTGATGTGCTTATACTATGTTTATGATATGTGTAATTATACTGTATGTAATGTAATATGTTTCAAGACTGTCAGCATGGGTCAATTCTTCACAAATTCAACAAGCAGCCTCTTGTGATCAACTGAATAATGACTGTGGTCTGTCTGAACCGTCAGGGAGGATGCTGACCAACATTGTCATCCTGCCCACAGTGGCATGAGATCAGAAAACACTGGTTTGAAAGAAAACCAATCGAGTGCACTTTTCGGGGCAGGCGCTACAGTCGTTTGCTGTGGCTGCACAACGTCAGGGCATGATGGGAAATGCCTGGTCGCCACCGGCCCATTCTCATCCATAGGCCATCAAATACTAACATTTTGTCAAAGCTGTTGACGTAAGAGAGATGCAGACGAGGTGATCACCCGAGTCAAAGGAGGAGGTCATGTGACTGAGCAGAAGAAGAAATGAAAGTCTGCATAGGGTGGAGGTTGGATTGAACAGAACTTTGAACTGCAGGAGACTGGTGTTCGAGTTCATGAGCCAGCAATGTGGATTTCTTTTAGGTAACGTACACAAGTTTTTTATGTAACGTAACATTTACCCAACATAATATACGTAAAGTAACTTAAGTGACATACGTAAGTAAAATTATTTATTTGAACCCACACCATGATCGCTCCTAAACCCTGACCAAGTAAAATCTACTCTGAACCACTTGAACACCAAGTCCAAATTTTCTATCAGCCTCGAGTTTGCTGACGTTTACGTAAACGGAAGTTAATTTTTTTTTGTAGATGACAAGCTAGTGAAGTGTAATTTTAGTCAAGCAGAGTTTGTCTTCATAACTTAGATAATAGCCTACGTCTGAGGAAAATGTTGATCTTCCCAACCGCCTCATCTTTTCTGTCGGTGCCTTTGCATTTCCTGATTATGTTATCCTCCTGTTAGCTTGCTAAATTGTTAGCCTGTGTGGTTTCTAGATCCCGTCCACTTAACCACTTGAACACCAAGTATACCATGCACATGACTTTCCATGTTGTAACCACAAGCTCACAAATTGCTCACGAGTTGAATGTTTCTGTTTTATCTTTTACTCCTTATGTGATTTCTGTTTTCTTGTTCAGCCTCGCCCCTCTTGTGTCCTTTGCCTCAACTGTACTGTTATACTTAATCAATCTGAGAACAGGTTTACACATTATTTTTTTTTTGTAATTCTTGCATTGGTTCCAGGCAGTTCTTGCCACCTTGTTAAAACAAAATGCAATTTACAAAAGAATAATTCACACAGTTGTAAAAAATTATAATTTTCTCTATTGTCAGGCAGATGTTACTGACATGGCACACACGGATTGCTTAACACATAAACCAGAACATTATAATCTCAACAGAAGACACTTAACAAAAGATTTTGCAGATAAGGAAAAATGTTATACGGCACATTTTGTGGGTATTTTAATTCAGGATTTATATTATTCACACATATGGCAAACCCTGCAGCTACTGAGTCTACTAGTTTAGTTTGCATTGCAGTCCCTGAGACTAACTGGGGAAAACAATCCTTACTTTGATACAATTTAGGCTCATATGAGCCTTCACTGTCCTTCTATGTCTTTCAAACTAATTTATTTTTGACAAAATATTAACTCAAGGTTTACTTGCATGAGCTTCGTCACTTTGTTCAGTTGTCATACAGTCGAACTGTAGCTGTTCAAGATTTCCATTTCTCTTAGTGCAAGTAGTTTTAAGATACCCCATCTATGTTGGCTTTAAAGCTTTTGAAAGTTCATAAATAAAACTTCACCCATAATGACATGGTCTTGATCAGTGGATGGAGTTTTCTCACCAGTCACAAAACTTACCTCTGAGCCCTTTTGACATTTCACTTCTTGTCTGCTCAAAACTATGTGACATGGATTACAAAGGTCTGGAACAAGCTAGTAAGTAGACCTTTACTTGATTGACCAGGAAGGCTCATCATTGAACTTAGAAACATTTAAAATGTGATTACAAAAATGTTGAGGCACCTTGACAGTAATTCAAACTCAGACCTCTACATTAACGACATGAGTAAGGAAATTGTAAAGTCGAATGAACCATGGCTTGATGAGTGTTAAGCATATATTAAGCATTTGATTAGAGACTAATGAAAGCCTTTCAACCCACATCTCATCTTCTTATATAAGGAAATCAACACCAACATCCACTTGAAATCATGGGGCGTGAAAACTGATCAAAAAGTATATATTCCGTTCTTGGAGATTTTAAGAAAGAATCTGAGTTTTAATTATGTTTAACTGACAAGGACCTACACAGATCATGCAATATACGACGCTAGCAGCTGATTTTTTTACATTTTTGAATTTACTATTGACAGAGCTAGGCTAGCTGATTCTTATCTTTATGTTACATTAATTACATCCTGCTTGCTTCATGTTTAACGGACAGATTAAGACAGCGATATCTATCTTGTCTAATTCCAGAAAGTCAGAGAAAGTGACAAAACAAACTTTGACCTGAAGTTTCATTCCCCTGTGTAATGATTATATGGAGTGAATATAATTCATTTTAGCTTTCAACCCACTACTACTACAACCCGCCACTACCACCGTTCTTAGGGCGTAATGATCAGTGCAGCCCTTTGGCGACATTAGCAGGCCTTTAGACTTTTAGCCTTGTTGTGTGTGTTGAAGGATTTGGAGGGTTAAGCTTTTCAGTGCTCTTCAGCGTTTTTTTGACACAGAGGCACATTAACCAGCAGCGCCAATTTCCAACTAAGCTATCAGATGATTGCCATCAAGAGTCCTAAACTGCTCGCATTTTGTCCTCTACCCTCTATTAAGTCTCAATTCATTCTCAGCCTGTGAGTAATTTATCGGATGGCAGAGGAGACAGGGTCAGAGCTCACTCAGCACAAATGGACTCTTCACTTCGGTGTTGACGTCTGCCTGAATGACACATGCGTACATAATACATTGAAAATATGTCACTGTGTAAAGAAGACTGAGACCTGCTCTTCTGTTCTGCCTTTCTTTGCCTCTGTTTTTTTTCCTGGTTTCCTCCTGTCGTCGACGCTCCTATATCCCAAGTTGTAACGTTATTTTGAAGATAAGGCTGACCTAAGATGAAAAGACTAATGTAGGTCTTTTATTAGTCCTTACATGTTAATTTGGGAAACTGTAGGTTTAGCCTATTAACTGGAAGTAAACAAGCAAAGAACAGCCTTGCTCTAACTTGTAGTTTTTACATTTAAATGTTAGTACAGATAACAAATGAGATATAATAATATCACATAATAATTCATGAGCTATAGAAGTGGTAGGCAGATTTGTATAGGCTAGCTGCTTCCCACTCAGTTTCTCACTGTTTTTGTTTTGTTTTGTTCTTTTAATAAGCTAAGCTACCTTTATATAAGCTACATTTACATTTAGTATCAATCCGCTCTTGGCAAAAAATTAATAAGTGCATCTCTGGAAATGTAATACGATTCCTTTAGGCACTTGTCCGTGAAACTCAACACTCTCTACAATTGTTCCATGTTAAAAGCATTTCAAAAATCCCTTTTCCTGGAGGACTTTTAATTTAAAAACATCTGTGCAGCAGAATTAATTGATGATAGCTTAACAGTAATTAAAAAAAAAAAAAAAATGAGCACAGCATGATAGGGCCAATTTTGTGAAATTACAGTTGTGGAAATGTAATAAGCTGAATAATAACTAGAATGGATGGTAATTGATTAGTTGATAGTAAAAAAAAAGATTAAAATTACCTTTTCATTTAACTTTGCTTGTTTTTCAAGCAAGACTGACAAATATTAATTTGTTCCATTTTCTTGTTTATGAGCATTTTTAGTTTTTCTCCGTCATTTGACAGCAAACTAAATATCCTTGGAACAGCATAAGTGATGACATCACTTTGGGCTTTGAGAAATTGTGGTGTATTTCACTGTTTTCTGACTATATGATTAATTGAGGATATAATGGGCTGGTTAATAAAACTATGGCAATACATATAAGAACAAGTAAATCTGCACACCCTCAGCTCCTGAAAGACTGAAATGCTTCTACATTGAGTGCTTGGAGATTAAACTGATGTTGATAGTTACACACCAATTTAACAATGAATCTCCCACAATATGAGGCTTCATGCTTTAAGAGGAGATATTTAGCTGTGACTCGAAGTGTTGACAGATGAGGGTTTGCTGGCTGCAGAGGGGTGCCACCGTGATGGTTGGTGAGAGCAGGACAACGGCTGACTGAAAATGAGTGTGGACAGCTGAGCGACCCCTTGGCAGCTCCAGCCGAGGGTCTTCATCTGATGACCTTGTGCTGTCTGCCGTGGAAAGCTGATCTGACAGCATGAAGCTCGAGGCCACAGACACACATGTGAGAGCGAAGATAGCCACCAGAACCCAGACTGACTGATGTGGAGTCAGGAGGAGTGTGAGGACTGTGAGGCGTCCAGCTGTTAACAACAACAATTTGCACGTCAATTAAACAATTAGAGCTCCTTCTCTTTTAATCGGCACATGCAGAGCTGGCCTGGTGGGTAGTCCAGACTGGGACACATTACACAGATCAAGAGTTCAATCCCTGCCGTCGATCAATGCTGAGATATCCAGGAGGGAGATATTGAAGTACTGAGGTGTTACTCCTGACTGTCTTTTCAGTAGATAATCGGTACTACGATGGTGGTTATTAGCTTTCTCAGGCTCTCTGCTTTCGGCTCTGAGCACATTCACAGAAAAGAGGAGGTGTTTGTGGCATCTGACCAATCACACTCTCATTGTCCTACTCCTCAGGACTGTCTCACTCTTCGCACCGAGCGCCACAGGATCTTCTCTGATTGGTGGTGACAATTTTCAGAGAGAATTGATTGATCCGATATCCCCAACATAACCTGCTCCGGACCAGGTTAAGTTTGCTGCATAAATTACCATTGTGACGTAACCAACACTGGCTTTAGTCTCAACATACCTCGCTAACCCACTAATCTGGCTTCGCAGTTCACTACTCAGATCAAATTCCTGTGTGATGTTTTACTAAACATAATTCAGACCAAAGCTACAGTTTCTGTCAACATTACCACCATAGTAAAACTGGACAAAGATGAATTATGTTCTGCATCCAGTTCCTCGTGTGATTCTCTATGAAGACAAACTCGCCCATACGTCATCGTACTTGAAGGCTTTTGGAGGCGGCTGCAGTGAGCTGGATGCCATGAACAGTATTTAACAGTGGCCAGTCAAAGAGCACTTAACAGCTTCCTGGTAGTCTTTAGTCACACACACACACACACACACACACACACACACACACACACACACACACACACACAAAAACAGTCCAATCACTGAACTCCTACTTCAGCCGTCTGCCGGCTCGTTCAGCCTGTCAGAACCGCGGCTCCACATTCGCATGAAAACGGCCACATTAGCTCTTCACATTAAGAGCTCATGAATAGATTTACATGTCTGAGATCGTTAACTGGAGGATTCTCTCCACAGAATTCACACCACAGTGTCTTCATCGCACCACTGCTGGTGCCATCAGCTTCAACACATCATCTTCATCATCCTCATCATCCTTATTATTCACATTGTCATCAAAATATCTTTATAAAGACGAGGATGATTATCCTCATCATCATCACAATATCATCATCACATATCACCATCCTCATCATCATCGTCACAATCTCATCATCACACATCACCATCCTCATCATCATCGTCACAATCTCATCATCACACATCACCATCCTCATCATCGTCACACATCACCGTCCTGATCATCACAATATCATCATCACACATCAACATCCTCATCATCACAATATCATCATCACACATCCTCCTCATCATCCTCGTCTTTAGCACATCCTCATCGTCATTGCAAACATTGTCATCATCATCTCATCAACATCTTTAGAGCATTATCATCTTATCACACTGTCACTACCATCATCGCTAATTAGGTTAGGTTAGGTTAGGTTAGGTTAGGTAGTTACTTTATTAATCCCCGAGGGGAAATTTTTTTCATCACAGCAGCATACAGAAGTAATAAGATAATAATAGAATAATAGAAAAGCAATAAAATAGCAGTAAAATAGCAGTAAAAATATAAAATATAAAATGCACAGTATATACAGTGTATACAGTACAGTATATATATATATATATACATATATATATATATATATTGTACTGTATACACTGTATATACATATATATATATATATATATTATATACAAACAACCAAGAAACACAGTCAACAGTATTATTTTGCCAGAGGTGAGTTATTGTACAGTCTAATTGCGGTCGGCAGAAATGATCTCCTGTATCTGTCCTTGTGACAGCGGAGCTGGAGGAATCTTTTGGAGAAAGTGCTCCGCTGTCCCTGCAGCAGGTGGTGACAATAATGTTATCATTGTCGACTTTTTGTCATCATCACTATCACTGTCATCTTCCCCATCATCATCCTCATCATCGTCCTAATTGACATCTTTAGTGCATCCTCATCCTGGATGTTGTCTTTGTCACAATCATCATCCCGTCATTATCATCATCAGCCTCGTCAACGTGACCATCATTGTCACCCACGTTATGTCATCTCTATTCTCACTCTCATCTTCCTCATGGCTGTCGTCATCGTGGTCATCATACACACCCTCATCATCGTTATCAATAACACTGTTTTAATCATTGTCATCACCAATATCATCATCTCTGTTGTCATTATCATTGTCCCCAACATCCTAGTCACATTGTCATCATCAGCAGCCTCATCATCATCATCATCATCATCATCATCATCAACATCATCATCATCGTCATCTTTGTTATTCCTCATTCGCATCAAGTCCTCATCCTCATCATCCATCTCGATGGAATCGTCACCATCATCATTACCACCTGCGCCACATCATCATCATCATCATCATGATCAGCATTATTGTCCACCTTCATCATTGCTTTTGCATATAATTCTTGTGCATTTTTTTTGTACATACTGTATTAATACGAACTGGACAAACACAACAGAGTTTTCGTCCCTCTTGAGTACTTGGACTGATAAAAATATAATGTTTTTATGAGAACATTGCACTGAAAAACACAGTTACCTGAATGTAAATTGTTTTTTTAAGCAGCTCAGTGTGTTGAGTTAATTTTACAAAAGTCAAGTGGCAACTTGATGACAGTACATCTTGTGGGAACCCTGTGAGATTTCTTTTTTAGTGAACTATGTTTCCTTTTACTGTTGATTTGTGCTGATTATACAACCACAAGAGATTCCTCATCAGTGTAAAGGAAATGCTTCAGTAGCCAGTTGTTTAACTACGTAATGCTTTAGGGGTGTTCATTTTATGTTGTCCATTCCCTACTTATGATGCTCTGCAAAAACAGAGAGTATCCTAGTAATATGATGGTAAAGAGACATTGGGAATGAATAAAATAATTGGAAAAATCCTTGTGAAGACATGTATTTTTGTTATCATTGTTGTGGTTTTAAGAAACAGCATCTGAATCCTTTTCTGGCAGGTTTTCTGGGCAGATCACTCCACTCCCACCTCCCACATCCCTCCACCCGAACTACAATTGGGCCTCTGATAAGGGATCTTTTAATATTACTCCCCTCTTCAATATCAGAGGATTGTGAGAGTGCCAGGCAGGGATATTGAGCGAGAGCTTCGTTTCTCCTTTTTGGCTTGGCCCGGCATGAAAACTTATTAGACAGATAAATGAGAGCTGGACTTGCATTGGAGTGGGCCTCTTTCTGTGCCCGTGTGTCATTTAAGCCTCCCCTGAATACTGGCTCAATCAGATAGCAGGCCTTTCGTGGCAGCCGCCATCTCTCTGCATTTGTTGAGCCGCGCTGGCACGGCCAGGACTAATGTGGGCCGACTCAGTGGCACCGAAACAGCAGTGTCCCTTTTACTTTGAAACTGCTTTTATTGGTTTACTTCTTTTACCCAGGTATGGTATATATGTGGTCTCACTGCTCTATTTGTTTTTTTGTTGTCTTAAATATTGAAGTGAAAAAGCCTTGAAAAGCCTTTTAACACAGAACTAATTTTATTTTTTGTCTGACATGGGTGCATGATGTGCAGCAATATTGATGGCAGAGATTAGAGCTTATCCAAAATACTTGAAGAAAAATACGTCTTACTTCTCGTCAACAGACTCCATGTTTTCTATTATTTTCAGTCTGAGCTCATATCTGAATGTTTTGTTCAGACTCGCACTCATGTCCTTAAAAAAAGATATCCTTGACCAGTTTCCTGTAACCATGGCAATAGGAAGTGTCCTCCAATCACATTTTTGTATTGTGTGTTGGGGAAGTGCACTGTTTCCTGCTGTTTTCACTGGCTTCCTCCCTATTGGTGTGGAGTCAGGATTCAGGATTGTCCTGAAACGCAGCACAGTTCTTCACCACAACTCGTGTGTCTGTTAATTTTTCTGTTTTGTTCATTTTTCTAATGAATTTACCTACAAGGATGTCAAGTTTGAATGACGTAAGTTTAACATTTCTTATAAAAAATTGTATAAAGGAAGTTCCAGTTTTAAAGTTCTATTCATAAATGCCATGTTTCTATTTCTCGTTTCCCACATATCTAATACTTAGTTTTTCTTATAATAAGTAAATATGTTCATTCCGTTCTCTTTAAAACACTGAAATCAATTAATTTGTCAAAAGACAAACAAAGTTAGATAATTAGCCATTAAATATATTTCATCATTGTTTAAGTTGTTTTAATTCAAAAGGTACCCTGTGGAGTTTTTGACCACTAGAGGCGCTGTAGAGAAATGTTGAATGTTTGTGTCCCTGATTTTTATGTTTACCGGGAGTAAACGATACACAATACTGATGACAGTTTTCAGAAGTATCGCAACAGGAAGCGCATGTTCCTGCCAAAGCAATGAAACAGAAGATGGCTAAATATCATTGCAACTTGTTTATGTGGCTCCCAAGTGGCCAGAATCAATTTTTTTGAATCACGTACTTAAAGTTTTAATATGAAAAACAGGGCTTTGCAATTGTTTAATTTGGAAGGAACTGCAGATTTAATTTAGTCAGAAATGCTGAATATCACATTAGTTTGTTTGTAAGAAAACTCCACAAAGGACCTTTAACTTAATCTACGGCATTTTAAGCCATCAAAGAGTAAATGAACACTGGTTAAAAACACTATTCTGCGTTTCTCTCTGGTTGAAATTAAAGTTTATGTGGTGTGGTGTGGTCAGTTGCAACTGTAACCACAATGATGTCACCATGTACTGACACACCATTGACACACCCACTTCCACATCATGGCAGCAAGGAGAAAAGTAAAACTTCTTGAGGACACAAAAGTAGGATTGTAAGTGTTTGTATCAGTGTCAGATAGAAAATGGCACTGAGAGAAGGTTTCTATTTATATCATATCAAGTCTTGTTTTGAAAATATGAGGTGATTGAGAACTTTTTTATGTTACAGAGCTGCCACAGGCCAAACCTTGGGGACTTCTGAGAAAGAATGGACAACTGATTTGTATCGAGCAACACTCCACCACTCCTTCTCAAACCTGGCAGCGATGCAGCTTGGTCATCAGGTCACTGGCAGCACCTCTCTCCAGATCCCTCCCCAGCCTGAGACTGCTTTACTCAGGAACCGCCACCCAATCCTGCTGGACACAATCCAGCCCGTCTTGTTCAGAGCCATCATCAATCCGAAGCGGGGGATGGGGGAACCCCCCCAGCTGCAGACCCCACAGCCCCCCAGGAGCTGCAGCTCACCTGGATCTACGGGGAAATCGTGCTGGAGCTTCGACATGAGGCTGGCAGTGCTTCTGATGACCCTGGCAGGAGCTGTAATCCTCCTTCTGCTGTACAGACTCTTACAGCTGAGACACAGGTGTGCAAAGGAGTAATATGATGTAACATACATACTTGATATAGATTACTTCTCCAGATCTGACATATTTTCTCTGCTGTTTTTCCTCTTTCTGTTTTCTTTATAGCTTCTTTATGTTAAAAGAAAATGAATGTCTGATTGGTAACTTTCAAGTGTACTCTATATACATTGTATCTGTGTCTTGACCAGCTGAGACACAAACATGGCAGCAAAGTGGAGAATACAAGGCCATTGTCTCACCACCTTTAGCTATGCTAAGTGGATGTAAAGGTCGGGTTTTCCAGTCAATTTTAACCTTGCTAACTGCATGCATTTTGGGATGGCAATGCCGGCAACTGAATAGTCTACAACTCCAGTCCAGACTGAAATCATACATTCATGTACACATGTATGCTCTGTTCAGGGTTTAAACATTGGTTTCCTTTTTAAATTAGTGCCATCATCATGCCAAAACTTCTTTTCGAGCTGACAGGCAAAACTAAAATAGAAAATGTTGTACTTATTACCTGTAACTATTGGTGCATTCAAATGGGACTTGAGAGCGCGTGGTTACAAAATAGGAAGTCGTGTGCACCGCATGCTTACTGTTCAAGTTGTTAAGTCGTAAAAACACAGATGCCAGGTAACAGCAACATGGCATCTAGAAGCCATAGAGTCTAATAATTTAGCAAGTTAACTGGGATAACGTAATGCAGGAAATGCAAAGACAGCAAAGGAAAAGATGAGACCGTTGGGAAGATCAAGCTTTTTCTCTGGTGTAGGTTATTATCTAAGTTACAAAGACACACTCTACATTTCCGTAAATGTCAGCAAACACGTCAAAACTTGTGAACTTGAGGCTTATAAAATATTTCAAGTCCCAACGTCATGAATACCACGAGACCCTTCTCGTCTCCATGGTCAATAGGAACCCATTTGAACACAGCAATTTTCATGATAAGAATTTTGGGGTATTCAATTATGTAATTTGCTAGAGAAATTGGAAATAGATAGGAAATGCAAAAAAAGACAATGACATTCAGCAGAAGTCTGTCTATTAGGGAATCAAACCGAGAACATTTACGGCCATGTAAAGGTGTGTTAAACTCCTCTGACATAGAAACAGAATAGAATCCGGTCACATAGTTCGGAGAGTTATCTAACATAATGTTGGCTAGTATGTTTGAGGTTAGCTCCATACCGACAGCAGTTCACAAACTAACTGTGTGACTAGCCAGTGTGCCACAAGCTTTAAGAACCACCTGTTTTGAAAAGACATAGAAATGTTGTTGTCACTTGCCGGTGAGGGTGGCCTGCACTTTCTCAGCTTTGAACGAAGTGTGGCTCCCTGTCTTCTTCCTCCCTCAGTCTGAAGAATGTCCTGACTGCCACGCTGCACCTGATGCAACGACATGAGATTTTGATCAATGTTCCCATCCCACACAATATTCTAAACCGTTTAATATCAAGTGACAATGATAGAAAAGAAAGAACTTGTGTTGACATTGTGCCACGTTTGTTTGGTGTTGCAGGCTGAGGTTGGCGAGGGCGAGGCACGCGTTGGAGTACTACAGCTTCTACCACACTGCCACCTACTCACTCAAACAGCCCACACCTTGCCAGGACCTGCCAGCCAAGAATGGGACCGTCACTGAAGCTGCTCCACCTGTCCAAAGCTTAACCACAGTGACACCTCCTGACATCACCCCAGTGTCACCCCCACCGGTGTCTCCTCCACTTCCCCTGCCACTCCCCCCACCTCCTGTCCTACCAACCCCACCCCTCCACCCTCCGCCTTCTCTCCCTCAAACACCTCGTGTCCTGTCTCTTCCTCTTCCCCTGCCTGTGATCCACACCACCCCACCGAGCCCTCACTTGTCGTGGGGTGCCTGCTCAGATGCAGATGTTTACTCTCGGATTGGAGCTTTCAGGCCCTCCAGGCTCTCCAGCCTTTCCAGCCAATCGACAGTTATTCTGTTTGAACACTCCTCTCTCTGAACTTTCACAAAAACATGACTGTCGATTGTACAAGGGGTAATCCAAAAGTTCCAAGACTACTTCTGTCCTTCACTTTTGTGCGGTAATACCGTGGGTATGAGGAAGCTAACTAAAGTAGAGGAAAGCTCATTTCATAAGTAAATATTCCAAGTTATTTCGCTTGGTCAACATCAGCACCTGAGTTAAACACGTCTTTGTGACCACTTGCATGTCTGCATTCGCAATCTTACCATGGACTTGAGAGCACACATTACATTTTGTGCCCAACTCAGGAAATTGGAAACAGAGATCCTTGAATTGCTTCAGAAAGCCTATGAACCAATGAGCTGGGTGAGGTGTTTGGAGGGGCATTTGCATTTTAAAACAGAGCATCCCTGTCCATGACTGAAAGAGGGGTGCCAGGTCAGGAGGGAAACCAGATGGGTTTTTCTTCAGAATTCGCAGGGTTGTGCAGCATGAATTCATCCTCCAGGGTCAGACTGTCATCAATGAGTTCTGCTGTAGTGTTGAGAAGCATCTGAGGGAAAGCATTCGCTGTGAATGACTTGAACTGCGGCCTGATGGCACCTTGGTTCTCCAACATGGCGTCCTCAACAACACCTGTCAGATGTGGCTCCCTTCTACTTCTTTTTGTTTCTCAAATATCTGAAAACAAATGTGATGTGTGCTCTCAGCTCAAGTTTTAGGTAACTAACTCAGGTGCGGATGTTGGAGTACTTACTAACAAAGGTTATTGCTTCACCCTGCTCAGCGTCACTGTGCCTCACCCCATTCAGGCGTCACAGCAGCAGTCTCAGAACTTTTTGATCATCCCTTGTAGTGATTATCAAATACGTTTTGGACTCATGGACTCTAACCATCCAAAGATTACTAGATGCTTGATTGGATACTGTTTGCTATATTATGTGTACATGCAAGATATTTGAAGTAGATATTTTGGTGGCTTTCCAAAACTTCAAAAAATGACATTTGAACTTTGTCAGCCGATGAACTGATTTATGTACTGTTCCTTAAAACGAAGCAGAATTGTGCAAGAAAATGGAAGTTTAGACCAAAACATCTCAGCTATATTCAGTTTTGTTTCATTGGATAGGATTGTCTCTTCTTGAAGGTTGATATAAGCACTGTGTGACAGACCCACAGTGGAAGTTTCTTTACCTAAACCTTATGTTAATTGTTAGAAACCTGTTTAGGAGAAAAGTATGAAAGTTAAACTCGTGGTTGTATGCTTTGTCCATCACAAAATGGCGTCATTATCATTCAGACCTCCAGGATTATCCTCAATCTTTTTTTCCTTGAAAATACAGTGAGCACTCAATTAGAAACTAGCATTAGCTTTAATTGAATTTGCTATGAAATAGATTCAATTCTTGTGGATTTTACAAGATGTTTGAAACATTGCCTTGAGATTATGCTTCATGTTGCCATGATTGCATCACATCATTTGTTTGATAGATGTGTGTAAAAGAGTAATCAAGACACCCACTAAATTGAAAACAATTAAATGCAAATGCAATTACAAAGAAAAATAAATACATACCGGATTAACTAAATGAAAAACTTTTGCCATAAATTAACCAAATAATTTAACATCCGCCGTGACAAGATACTTGATACAATCTACATGCCAAGTACTGAAAAATGTTGCACAATTATATCTGATGCTGCTATGAAGGCAAGGAGTGGTCATCAACTGTTTGACTTGATTTAGATTTTTCATAAATAAAATCTATCCATGGTATCCTTTCTGAAAGCATCTCTTTACTTGTAGTGCCTAAACTTTTGCACCGTGCAGTACATATATATGAAAACACTTTTGAGAAGTCCCCTCAAACAAGAAGAGTGGTAGATGCCTTCTGACCCTTTGGGCCCCAGGGCATGTTAGTATGCTCATACAGTAATCCAAGCATGCACACAGGGCTGGTGGGACCCTGCTGCAGGTTGAGTCCTTGCCCCTCGCCCTGGCAGAGAATGTTTGAGAGCTGCTTCCCAACAGAGTTCAGTGGCCTGAGTAAGTGATAGTGTTGTTATCGGTGGTAGAATATTATTTGCCTGGAACAGTGACATTAAAGTTTGACAATGAAAGTAAGATTGGCATTGGCACAAAAAGAAAACCCTGAAACTGAAAAGAGGAATCATTGGCATTGAAATACTTGCATTAAAAGTTGTATTGGTACTTAATAAAAAAAAGTTTCCTGAAAAGTAACACAGTCATTAAAAGAAACATAATCTTACATTTTATTACTGTATTTTATTTTGATATTTTTTGCAGTACGATGTGATTTCCATCTTTCATCTTTAGATTTTCATTTCCTGTTTGTCAGGTTTTTTTGCGCTCAGTATTTGTTCAATGTCACAGGTTACAATTCCAATCTTCTGTTTTTCAGTTGCAATTTTCTGTTACCATTTTGGCGTAGAGAGAAGTTTGAGTGAAGGGGCAAGGAGCATGAGACGTACGCATCATTTCCATATAATTAGCATATTAATGAAGTGCATCACTCTTACCTGCCAAGTGTTTCAATGCCATGATGATGGCAATGATTTATTTTTCAGTTTCAGGTTTTGTTTATCAAACTTTAATGTCACTGTTCTAGCCCCGTATTTGTTATCGTGCAGAGGTAACAACACTGAGGGCAATGCGAACAAAGGCCATTTCCTCTCACTGTTATAGCAGTGATTAAAAAGTGAGAAGACAGATGCAATCACCAAGAATCTGCACTTTGATTCGAGGGCTTCTGGGACAAACAGTCATTTATTGGCAGTCAGGGTCAGATTTATGATTCAGCAGACTGTCGACGATTAGTCATGTTTGTTCACAAAAAACTCTTTTTGGTTTAATTTCAGGGAGGAAAATTAACCTAAAAAGTTTTACAACAAATGAAACATGGGGTACATTCCAGAAAATTACAATTGAGCTCCCACTGCAATAGTTTAGGGGTAATAAACGCAAAGAAAATGGTGTACATTTTTTTAAAATAATGAAGTACTTATCGGCCACTCCTGTGGAACAACAACATATTTTTAGCAGACAGTTAAACACTGTTCATGAGGACCAGCAGACATATAGCGCAAAAGGAAAGGAAGAAGAAAAGGACAAGCAAAATTTATTGCGAGGTAATGTAAAACATATTGCAAGGGAATGCCAAATCGGTCCTTAAAAAAGGTATTGCCGATAAGTCACAAAAGGGTAAAAAAAATTGTGGACCTTGCTTTTTCAAAAATGTTGTAATTACGAGATCTGGAACATGTAATTTAACCAAGAAAGAGGAAAGTATATTGGGTGCTATGGATATAGTGAGTTTCGTTGTGGGGTGCAAAATATTCTATTTTATATTTCAATTTGATTGTCCACACAAGTGAAGACTTTTAATGTGACATCGTCCGATATTCTTTGTTGAAAAAAATATAAAAATGAATCCTGAATCTCCTATTCATGACATTAAATCAGGTAGTAGCATTGATCCTGCCCTCTTCAGTAGCAAAGATTAATAACCACTTTTAAATTACAAGATGTGAAACTCTTCTTCTAAGCATGATCTTTAGAAAGAGAAATGCGATAGTTTTATGTACTAAAAGGGAAAAACATCCTGCAGCTGTACCACTCGTTGTCTGCAGGGGGCACAAAAAGTTAAACACACAACAGATTATTACTTTCTTTTGCCTGTAAACGGCAGTATATTTATTTTACCTGATTTCAATCGCTGTTGTTAAAGTATTACTTGGGAATGAGTGAGGGAATTATAAACCAGATCTAACAAGTGCTTCACATGTTAAAAGGAGAAATTAAATTTTTTTAAAAATACTTGAATTAGTTGCTTTTGAAAATGGAACAGCAACCTTCTTTTCAGTGAACAATTTCCTCATGCAGACTTTTTCCTGCTGTGCGAAGCATTTCTATGAGCATTCTTAAAATGAATGAGTAACATTTTGAGATGAAAACCTCCAATTAATAATAATCACATCTCGAACACAAACACATTCATATTCATCCTTGCTTGACATTGCCTCATTTTATTTAATTGCTTCTGCAGTATATTGTTACAAATATCTTTCCTGTTCAGCTTACAACCAATTCAGAGACAATGCAGCAGAACATGCACAGATTGAATTAACTGGGTTTTAGTATGGAGACAACGGCCTCATTTGCAGACTTGGATACAGAAAAGACGAAAGAGGAATGTCACTCAAGGTTTCCGTTTTCACCCTGGCATGCAGAAAGCCACAAACAGCCATCAACTGAAACAGTTTTCCTCATGAATTTTCAAACTATTGATGAATAATAAATGAGAGACCAGCTGAAAAAAAATTTGTTAAATATTGAGGGAAAATTCATCTTAACAGCTTGTTAAAGCCAAGGTAAGATTATCATAGAAGAAAAAGACAGATGTCAACAGGCTTTGACATCTGTCTTCAGATGTTTGTTGTCTTCAGAGAATCCTCAATCTGTGCAGCTGTGTAAAGTCTTAGTTTGACCGCTAAGGAATAAAGTATTCAGAAGTTGTACCGTGACTCAGGAAGTTAGTTAACTGTTGTGCAAGCTTTTGAATGTATTAAAGTGAAAAATTTTAATTCATGTCAGAAATACTCTTTTTTTGTTGTTGTTGTTTTTATGAAAAAGGAAAACTTCAGTTATAATTTAAAACTGTGAGTGACGGAACTACAAAGTAAGTCTGATGCAGAACCAGAGACAGTTGGAGGGAACACAGAGAATCCAGAGAGGGGTGTGAAACAGGGAGGGACCCTGTCTCAAAGAAACAGCTCAGAAAATGCCTCCAATCTGAGGAAACAATGAGCTGTGCTACAGTAGCTGCACAGTAAAAACTGCCAACATGCATTAATTAGAGGAAAGAAGGATTACAGGCATTTATGATTGATAGTTTGGAGTCTTGGACGTGATTCATTGCAAAGTGAGAATTTCTGCTAACTTGACCTTTAGCTGTGGAAAGCAGGAAAAACAACTCTAACAGTTCCTTCTATTTTACTTTTTTACAACATTCATTACAATCAAGTCACTTTTTTGAGTCATGTCAACTTAAACTGACCTATTTTTTAATTAAGAGCAAGTTGGGCCTGTTTTAATGCAACCCCACTTCCACTGAATTTTGAACACTTGCATTGTTTTCTTAAGTAAATAAATAGATTTGTATTAGTTGCACCCAAGTCGCCAGGATGATGCAACAAATTATCCTGGCTGCACCGACCTTCACTCAGAGCTTCCGTTTTTTCACTGTGATAACAGTCTGGGAACTCGGCTCGCATTAGTGTTAACTCAGCCACTTACATTAAGTAACTTACTTCGCCCAAACCATGCAGTGTTGATGGCTTACCTAAACCAAATTACGACTGTATCATGTTTAGCCCAAACCAGGATCTTTTCCTAACCAAGGGATTTTTTTATGCTTAAACCTAAAGCACCTTACGTGAATTTGAGGCCTTCTTCACACTGCCAGCCCAAATCTGTATTTTTGTTATATCCAGATCGATTATTGAAAGTCTGAACAGCAAAAAACACATGAAATGCAACTTTTGCAAATTTGGAAGTGGATTTCTACAGGTGTGTCTCAGTCTGAATGCTCTGGTGGGTCTCAATTTCGTGCATCACTCATAACACGACACACAGTGAGTGAGCAGAACGTCTGCTACCACTAGAGTATTGATTTTGGCTATTGGTGTGCAGATTGATACAAAAATATTGGTAATTCTGATCCCAAACGTTTCTCTTCTAGTATAGATTTTCTTATGAAACGATCGATATTCAAAGTCAGGAATTTGGAGTAAATGTGTATTATATGTTTGACAGGAAAATAAACTATACTATTACCAGGATCAATCAAAAATAAATAGGAACTACTTTTTTCCGGGTGTAACAATTGAAGCCAATGTGAAAGTTCCTAAAAGTGCAATACCCCTCAGGGCCACTAGGGGCTGGCTCCTAATAACCTCTGGCTCCAATAGACTCCCAGTGAAAAACATCAATTTACCCATGAATACAAAGTAATTTGATTTTTTTTTTTTCAAAGGTCATTAGGGTGTTATTAGCTAAATTGATGCCTTCTGTCCAGTCCTGGTGGTCCTTCTGAAAATAATTTCACAGTATATCACTGGTAGCCTGTCTGCTTCAGACTCCAGCCCTCCATGACCCGGTTCAGGATAAAGCAGGTATAGATAATGGATGGATGGATGATAGGCCTCCAAGAGATGTATTTTTGGGAGCCTGCCTGGTTTTATTGACATACCTGGGTGCAGTTAGGATGTCGGGATAAATGGCCCAGCATAGTGTCCCGAGGTTCTCAGTCAGAAGCCTCTTTTGCAGCAATTTCAAGTTCAGGTTTTCTTGGTTAAGTCTCTGCAGGCTTTGCACATTTAGAATTGAGCAGTTTATCCCATTCTTCCTCAGATCCTGTTAAGCTCCCTCAGATTGGATGGGAAGTCTCTGAACTGCCATCTTTAGGAATTTGTATTGATGTTCTACATGGTTTAAGTCTGGGCTTTTTGCTTAGCCACTCAAAGACGGTCAGAGATTTTTACTTGAAGCCATTCCAACATCGTCTTGGCTGTTTACTTTGCTTCACTGTCATGGTGAAATGTGAACCACCGCCCCAGTCTCAGGTCACTGCACTGAGCAGGTTTTATCTAACCTCTCTGAGTGTGAATCCATTCATCCTTCCCTCAGTTCTGACCAATCTATCTGTCCCTGCCACTGAGAAACACTCCCATAGCATCATGCTGCCAGCAGGGTCTTCTGCTTTGCTGCTGTTTTGTACAAGTTGCAGGAACCATATTGTTTTGTTGTGAATTCATCTGCCTCTTTACTCCACTGGTCTTGTATCAAATTGTGCTACTGTTCCTCCATTTCCTGAGAAACCTTCCTTTGACCGCAGCAACTGCTTGACCAGTCATTACAAAACTCGATTTACATTTTACATGTGAAAAACTCTTCATCTAAACATATATGTTCAGTAGATGTCTTATGTCTTGCAAATGCAACATCTGAATATCACAAAATTGACCAATCTTTATGCCATGCTGTGGAGGATCCCCAAGTTTCATACAACTGGACGACTAAGGGCGCTATAACTGAAGACCAACCATGTGTTCGTGCCTCTCTAATTACTTCACAGACTTCCATACCCTGTCTGTGGCTTCATACTGGTTCAAGATTTTAAAAACGTCAGACGTCACAAAGGTCACAAGTACATAGTTTTATTTTACAAAAGAAGGCTCATTAATGCACTAAAACCACTGGCCACTGTGTGTTTAGCAAACATTACATTAGTAGATAGTCCCATTCGTTTAGGGAATAGTGGTGGATTAATATACATTAGATGGTACTTTGTATTTACAGCAGCAGGATGGTAAACATGTGGTCAAGTTGAAGGAGCACATCACCCACTGTAACTCCTTTTGGTTAATTCATGTTTTTTCTGGACACAAATGAAATTAAAAACAAAAAAAATCGGATTTTAGGAACACAGACAACTTGCTGAGTTCAGTTTACTGATGGTATTTCATACAATTTATTAAAAGTAAGAAGAATAAAGAAGAATTTATCAAAAGCTGAATGCAGCATTTTATTGATAACTTACCAACAAGAATCATATTAAACCATAAGGGAATGCTGAAAGGTAACTCTCAGTTAATGGTGGAATCATGCAGTCATAATCCTGAGAAGATTGGTGTTAGCTTTGAACAATAAAAACAGACTTCCATCTTCCAGACATGTGTCTCAAAGTGCCCAGACAGTCGATTCAAAAGGCAGATGGAAAATGTCACGGATTGATCCATCCGTATTAACTCTGAGTGAGAACGCCTGGAAATCGCTCTGCACAGTGACGCATGCCTTGCTGTTTTTAAATGATGCTGTGCTTTCAGCATTTTTAATAAGGATTGTTTACCCTGTTGGAGTTTCTTTTCATTGTTTAGAAACGGAAAAGAAAGAATGAACAAATCTATTATGGGAGAAACAGTCACACACAAAAAAATCAGTGATTAAATGTAATGCTGCTGGTGAAAATATCTTTCCTCTGAATTCATCCCTACTATATAGCTACACAGTGTTCACAAGAGTCAGTCCAACATGCTGGCATCAAATCCAAACTGAGCATATATTTGTCATAGAACAATAACATTTCTCAGTTTCAGCATTAGATATGTAGTCTTTGCTCTATTTTCAATTCACTAGGGCTTTACATGATTTGCAAATTATCACATTCTTTTTTTTATTTACATTTTACACAGCGTCCCAACATTTTTGGAGACGGGCTTGTATTTTAGATAAGAAACATAAGGTAAATAAGGTCCAGAAGTAAACATAACTTTGCATTTCTTATGCCTTATCAACAAATATGTTGCTCGAATGTAAAATCTCAGTAAATGCATTCCGACAGAACAACAAGGTTGTCCAGGTAACAGCTTATCTTCTTGTGCTTAAATCCGCTGGAGAAGCAACACCTGCAGAAGTTATCAAAGAGCAAGGCAACAAACAATAAGCCTCTGTTTGATGTCCCACCTAAAAATGACTGCCTGTGAAACGGAACAAGGCGACGGCGCTGACACCTGCTGTGGGATTAAGAGGGTCAGGTTCAGGGAGACCTGGCTTTGGGTTTTATGAAGGGAGAGCAGCTTGTGAATGAACAAAAACAGTGAACACTAGTTTGCCAAGAAGTAGTTACGCACATAACTCATCTAAAATAAAACAAATTTGTATCGATACTTCTGTTTGTGAATAGATTAACCAGTTAATGTGAGCTTTAGAGGTCCTCTGCTTGACTCTTGCTGTGTTCCAAATGACAAACTTCCTGTAGTACACTAACAAATAGTGCTCATCCACTAAAGGACTCTTACTTGTGTAGCGCAGGAATTTTGACAGAGTAGTGTTGTTTCAAACCGCACACTGCTGCCACCCGTCAAAATATCTGCAGCTTTCATTATTTTACCCAGAAATTAATGTGTTTTTGTGCCCTCTGTTTAACACCCTCAATAAACACACTGATGTATCTGTCCAGTAGCAGAAGTGGAAAAAAACAAAACACTTTTGTTTGGTGTTCAGGAACAGCGGCGGCTTCCTCAGATGCCTTAATTTGAAAATTCTTTACGTCAGCCCCTTCCTCTACGTAGCCAAGATGGCGACAGTTTAGGCTGGAAAGTGTCCGACGTTTCACACATCTTTTTTGGACCGTTTTAAGTGCGTCATTCTGGTACTTGTAGTGCACTGCATGTTTCGGTACTTGAATAGTGTGTTAGTACACAAGTACACCATTTGGAACACAGCAACAGTAAAAGCCCAATTCCCTGAAAAATTTGTATTTAAAAAACAGCTGTTAAGATTTGCTAACACAGTATTTGACATCAGGATTTAAGGCACTCAATGTAAAACTGTAGACAGCCAATTAGCACCAAAGTTCAAATGTTAAAGGGCCTGAGCACCCAAGTAAAGTCCAAGAAAGCTTTTCTCAGGCCTCAGGTTGGTAAAGTTAATTTAATAAAGATGTAAACATAATCAGTCGTGAGTTCATTACTGCTGGAGAAGCCCTGTGCTGCACACTGAAGCCTCAAGACTCCACAGCAGAGGCTTCATTAGTTATCTTATAGCTCCATGAGAAACATTTGCACATCACCAGTAATTTACGTTTCACATGATCCCATTAATTGAAGTTTCATCACCAAAGAAACACAAGTTGCACTTTTAAAAGTGTAGTCAGGAGCAATGTATTAACTAAATTGATCAAAAGAGGCATGGGAGTATTAAACCTTATATTAAAAAGGAATCGAACTTTGGCCTCTTCTGGCTCCAGCCTATATCACGAGATGATGAAAATGCATTTCTATGACATAGATTAAGGTCAGAAAATTTTCTTAATGAATGAAAAGAGTTTATTTCAAATGTATAATATGCACCATTAATCATTTCAGTACTCTACCTTACTTGGTCTGATATTACCAGTATCTTGTGGTGGCTGTAATCCGGTCGAGGCAGACGCCAACTCATCTCTGAGCATATTTGGGTTCCTTTTTTTTTAATGTTGTAAAGTTCTGTTGTAACAACTTTACTGTATGTTAAGTGCCCTGCAATAACTGGTGTTGTGATTTGGCACCATATAAATAAAATTGGATTGAATTGAATTAATATAATGTCAGCAAATTAAAGGAAAATATAAATGTGTAACCACAGTACCAAATTATTTTGCTGAGTTTAATACAGTCTAACCCTCTTGGGCTACAGGGCAAAACAGTACTTTCTCATTTAGCTTGATACCATATTTAGCCTACTTTGTAGAAACTTTCCTGAGAGTGGCGCCAGAGACAAAAAAGATGAAGGCACTTGTAAATGACAATCATAATGACGATTATAGACTGACAGTTTGGATTTGGCATAAATGACAATTTGTTTCAGAATATTTATTAATGAAATTGTTGCATTTGAAATGTTTTCTTCTCTGCTCTTCTGGTTTAATATAATTTGAGCTTTATAACATTCGACAGTGACAGGAAAAACAAGTAATTACATTACATTACATTTTAGTACATTTCCTGTAGTTCCAACACAAGAACAGAGAGATGGATGTTTTTAAAGCAACACAGACTGCACCAAAGGGAATTGTCTAACTTTTCCCAAAAAAAAAATCATCCCATCAAAAAATTGAAAGATGCTACACCAATCACATAAAGGTCCTACAACACCTAATTATTCCCTTGTTCTTGTTGAGCGTGACTGCAACAAAACACAGAATCCACCACTCACTTTCAGACACCATATACTGCAGTAAAGATGTCTTTCCCATGTAAAGATACAAAAAAAACCTAAAGTTAGCATAGCAGCATATTGGTAGAACTATAGTTCTTTTTTCTGCAGCTCCTGTTTTGCTCTTTCCCTCGAAGCTCTTTAACAACAGCTCCAAGAAGAAATCCAAAATAAGATGAGGAGGCGTTATTGTATCTTTGTGTCCTGTGAGGTTGTGAAATCCCGTAACGTAATTCTTCTGACAGCAAAACGCCACCAGCAGCCCTGCAGGGGAAGCATGACTGCACAGTTCAGGAGCGCATGGATGAAATTTAATCCATGCTCTTCACCTCCTCCAATATCCAGACGTATTTACAGCCAAATGCTCTCGGCAGCAGTCTCCGTGGGAGCGCAGAGAACGAACCTGGTGAATGTGCAAGCATCTGCAGCGACACGTCCAAAGAGTGGTAAAGTGGTTTTAGTATCGTGCTGCACACTTTCCAGGTGACCTTATGAAATTTGGATTCTCTCAGGGAAAGTTTAGTTAGCAAGTAAAGAAATTTCTCCACCTAAGAAACAAATAGAAAGCTGAAATTAATGTTGGTGTTTGGATGCCTATTATTTAAATGTAATAGTTCACACATTACTTACCCTTTTGAAAATTGAATGTAAATATTTCTTCATCAAAGTAATATAACTCATTTTTTTAATTATATCTAACAAATATTTTAAACTGAGCATGGAAACTGAAAAGACCTAAAGACTAAGATGGTAACTTGTCACAATGCCATCACAGTTACAATAGAACTCAATACGGACTACTGTCATATATTAGAAGTTCTTCAATATAACTTGAATGAAGATTGAAATGTTTTGATTTTAAAGTACAACCAGCAAGACAAATCACAAGTATGTACATCACGACACGACCGACCGCAGTGAAGGATAAATGTTCCCATAATTGCAAACGAACCTTCAGGTCAACTCCATGCATGTTATTATTATTATTATTATTATTATTATTATTATTATTATTATTACAGTATTATTCCTGTTGCTTCTCTTTCCTTCTTACAATATAAAAACATGGTAAGATTGCCTATGATTATTAAATTGAATGAATAGCAAACTCATTAAGTATGTGTGTGTGTATACATATATATATATATATATATATATATATATATATATATATATATATATATATATATATATATATATATATATATATGCATGTATGTATGTATGACCCTGACACTGTCAAACAGTGGAAAACCGTTAAGTTTAGACCAACTTTTTAAAAAGGGTGGACGGGGAACTGTTACAGACAGAAGATTGTGGAGTAATCGTACTGTTTAGCAGCAGCCAATAAATAAATGAATGAAATAAAAATAATACACCTGCTTATTGTCTGAGCTGGCTGCCAGCTGTGGGCCCCTCACACACACCTCTGTATTCTTGTGTTGCAACAGGCCTTTGATCAGGTAATTGCCCCTCGGCCGGAGTTTGCATCCTCCATATGTCGCTATGGCGACCACCTCTCCACCAACCATCTGTGCTCCGCCTTCACACCCCTTCTGAGACGGACTTATGTTATAAGGCCCGAAGTGGTGAAGGAAAAGGGCAACAAGGCGCTACAAGTGGCACTTGGTGCACTTTAACAGCAAGGTTTTTATTACTGCTCATCTATGGTGACCAGTGTGTGTGTGTGTGTGTGTGTGTGTGTGTGTGTGTGTGTGTGTGTGTGTGTGTGTGTGTGTGTCTGTTTACCCACCTATGCACATCTGAGATGTTCTCTGTATCACTGGGAAGACAAAATGGATTTCTTTAAACTATAATAAGGATTATCTTCGTTTCACAATCAGCTCTGATATACAGCAGACCTGCACACGCATGACACGAGAGGATCAGGGTACAGATGGAGCTCAGGGGAAACCATTTGGGGGCTGAAGACATGCTGAGGAGCATAACACGTTTTCTGTTGCAGGGGATCAAATGCTGCGAAGCTTTTAGGAATTAAAGTCCCTCTGTGACAAATTGAAATTCACAACTATTCCCTTTTTCCCTTTAATAAGGTTATTAAAACAATCTGTGCAGGATCACATAAATAATCTGTTTCAGTCTTTCAGCTTCTTTAGTTTAAAGATACCGCTCTGTCTAATTCTTATAGCCTATCAAGCAAATTTACCCAAAATTCAGCCTGATTTATGTATTATCTTTTGATGGATCCTCGATCAGAGTAAAAACGCAGTTCTTTGGATTTCAAAAAATTATTCCTGAATAAGTTTGGAACAAGTGATCTGCCAACCTGCCAAGTTAAAGAGGTTGTTTTTTCATGGTCCATGAATCATGATTTTTCTGCTTCACAGTCATACAGAAACACACTCACAGACAGAGACACACATACAAGCAAATCAACCAAATCCACACCTGAAAATTGTACAGTTACATCCTCCATGCTGAAAACTTCTATTTGAAAAGGTGTCTCATTTTGTGCCTTGCTTGTGGGCACTGCAGTAGGAGGCTAGGAGTTTAATACAATCATTTACATGCACATGGAGAGATAATTTGCAGATGGAAGATGACAGTTGTCTCCAGTAAAAACCCTAAAAGTTAAAGGACTTAAGTCTTTTGTATTAGTTTATCAACTAATTGTTGAAAATGTGAAACTGTGCTTTCATTCCTAATTTTCTAAGGGCATCATATACAATATTAAAGTATTTAAACATATAGTATGACGTATAGTATTTAGAGTAAAATAGGCTGGAGCTGGACATTTTCACTGTGCATCAATCCTTTAACTATATTTCAAAATATGAATGGGTTGGTCATTAAAATGTTAGAAAATACACCACAGTGATGCCTTCAATTTACAACAATAATTAACTGAGAAAAATAAATTCCAACATTTAAGAAGCTGGAAAATGAAATGAACTGGTATGTTAGTTTTATGAAATGATTGATCCATGATCAAAATTTTTCCAATATGCCCAAGTTGCAACTGCAGATGTAGAGCCACCTTTTCTTCATTTAACACTTTTGAAATTGTTTAGATTGCAGAATATAAAATTATAAGTCAGAATTTTTGAAATAATGACTTCAAAAAAATTAGTAAAGTATTTCTTTATTGGACATTACAGAACAGGATGGAGAACATGCAGCTTCAATCAAACGATCACAGCTTTATCTATGCATAGACTACAGACATTTTTGGAGATATTTAACGATGGTGATGATCAACAATAATCATAATGAGCCCTCATTTCAGATGTAGCTTCATTCTTTATTCAGAACAATCTCTTTATAGGCTGTAGGCTTCCAGGGAGCGCCTCTTTTCACCTGGATGTCTCCAGATCAAACCTCGGTGATGCAGTCGATGGTGAAATCACAAAAAAACAAAACATAAACAAAATATTAAAAAACTGGAACCATCACGGTCTGCAGAAATGACACTTGATTATTTTCTTAAAGGCGCTCTGAAAGTCTTTGTTGAAGTACGCGTAAATGATGGGGTTCAGTAAGGAGTTGGAGTAGCCAAGCCAGTTTATGACATCCTCCAGCCAGCGGGGCATGTAGCACGATTCTTGGCAAAAAGGCATCACAAGAGCGACGATGAAGAAGGGCAGCCAGCAGAGGATGAAGGTGCCCATGATGATGCCCAGAGTCTTCACTGTTTTGCGTTCCCGTGCCATCGCGATCTTCCTCTTCGCCTCGGTCGCCTTCTCGTGCCTGCTCTCGAACAGTGGGACGGAGCTCGGGGTGTTGGGCAGCGGCAGGTTGCCTTTAGAGTTGCTGTGAACTTCGATGATCTCCAGGGACTCCCCGTCCTCCGCGTGTTTCACCGCGCCGTTGACACTCGGCAGCGGCCGCGGCTCCACGCTTCTTTTCCAGCCCTTGCCTTGTGCGTCTCCATGAGTCTTTTTGTGGAACAGCGCGGGAGATAACGCCAAGCAAGAGTCGGACACTTTTTTTTTCTCTGTTTTACGCACAGTCCTCCTGATCCGAAACCGGGCTGCTTTGAATATCCGACCGTATAAAACTAACATCAGCGTCAACGGGATGTAAAATGCCCCAAATGTGGAGTATATTGTGTACCAGGGGTCTTGTCCTATCTTACACTGCTTAGGGTTCGCCCTGTCTTCTGCCATGCTGCTGGGCTGGGAGCGCATGATCAACATGGGTGGCACTGAGATAGAGAACCCAACGAGCCAAGTGACACTGATGAGGACCGCCGCTCTCCTCGGCGTCCTTTTCTTCATATATTCTATGGGCTCTGTTATTGCCCAGTATCTGTCCAGCGCGATAGCGCACAGGTGCAGGATGGACGACGTGCAGCACAACACATCCAGAGAGATGAAGATGTCGCATGGAATTTGCCCGAGAGTCCATCGGTTTAAAACCTGGTAAAGCGCCGCCATGGGCAGCACAAGCACTGACACCATCAGGTCGGTGACGGCTAGGGAACCGATCAGGTAGTTGGCCACATTCTGGAGAGACCGCTCCAACGCAATGGCTGCAACCACGCACGCGTTCCCAAATATTGCGCAGAGGATGAGCGCGCCCAGCAAGAAGGATGTGACCACTTGATAACTCAGCTTCACCTCCTCGTCTTCAGGTTTGAGGGATTTGTTGGAAAAGTTGTCAAACTGAGACCAGAATGTCGTGTTGTTTGTTCCCTCCATTGTTAGTAAACTAGATGTGTTTGGAGAGCTTCGGTTACCCCGTGAAGAGCCCAGTGCGCATCACACGGTGTCACCCTGCAGAGCGCATAGCGGACTGTTGGACTGCACAGTGCTTCAACGAGGCTCTGAACTGCAAGTGTTGGCTGCTGGGGGAGAATGATGCTGCATATTTATACCAGTGATGGAAAATGCGTCATTTGTGAGGATGTAACGGAGTCCGGCTGTTTTGGTTCTGTTTGTTCAGTTGACAGCTCAGTCAGTGAGGATGACGGAGCAATGAAATAAACACATAAAACATAAATATTTTCTTTCTTTCTTTTTTTTTTTTTTTAACCTTGACAGACTGAAAATCAAGGGATACTTGTGAGTTATTTTCATATAAACTGTTATTTCTTGAAATAATGGATTTGGCCATTTAGTGAGCTATGAAGTTGTATTTGCAGTCTTTTTTTCCTTTTACGCAAATTCAAATATTTGTTTCAATTTAGCCTCGATAGCAATTAGTTGTTTTATTTTCATCCTCAGTTTTTATTTTATACTTACTCTCATCTGTTTTCAGCACCATGCCCAGCGCACTTGGGCCACCAGATGTGACACTGCCACCTGGCGTTGGACTAAAAAAATACAAATTGATGCAACCTTAAATAAAATTAGGTTCTAATAACGTTGTAAAAACACACAGGGACAATAATTAGCCTATTGTATGCCATATGCCTCTTCTTTTTTTATGAATGCGTTGTTGTTTTTTTGCCACAAAATCCTACCATGCATGACATATTGCTCCACAGGAAAATTTGACATCTATTTGTACATTGATTTTTAAATGTACAGATCATTTTCTTTTCCATAATCTGGGACGCTGGCCACTTAACTCAACTTTACAAGGAGTCCAGAAGTATTAGGTTTACTTAAATATGAGCTTTTATCCAACTAAACTATATTTAAAAATGTTGTTTACTTCATTTTTCTACATTAAGGCCAGAGAGTGAAGGTGTGGCCTAAAAAAAAGAAAGAAAAAAAAATGAAATCGTCGGTCCAACATGATTCCATATTTTGGCACATTCCCGTTCATTAGATTCAATTTCTTTCAAGTAAAATGGTCAACTGACCCTTTAAGCTTTTAGCGCAAAAGGATTTTTGGCATAGTGGAGATCCCGTAGTGTCCCAGTTTTCGTGACGTCACAGCCCCTTTTTTTTTTTTTTTTTTTTTTTTTTAAAGCTAACAGCTGTTTAACTTTTTATTTTCCTCGGACTTGTGTCCTTTGCTACAGCGACACTGCAAGTCTTCCAAGTTGTCAGGTAAGCTCATTTAAATAGTGCAACTTTCAATGCGGTGACTTTCACCATCTTAACAATATTACTTGTTTTCTTAAAACTGCCATGAGAAACCCTGTTGTTGTAAACAGACCTCAGTAGTTGACGAGCTACGATAGCTCTGCAGTGTACACGCTAAACGATACGAATACCAGATGTATGTCCGCGCTGAAATTCAAACACTGACGGGACACTGACGGGACAGTGACGGGACACTGACGGGACAATGACGGGACATTTCTCATCTCATCGCCCTGCAGCACAGCCTCGGAGCTTAATGTTTGAAATTCCGGACGAGGCTGCTCGCATACTTTTAGTGTGTGGCTGGTGTTCGTGCTCCTGACTGTCCTGGGACACATTGGTTTTTAACAGTTATAACACAATAGTAGCCCCCCCCCCCCCCTCCCCCCATCGTCCCTCTCTGTCGGTGTTTGTGTATGTTGCTCTGAACGAGGGTAAAAACAAACACGTGTTGTCCTGAGAGGTGTTCTGATCACCTCAACAGCACCACACTGCACACAACGAACTTTTGATCAGTACGTTAACTGCCCAGCCATGAACAATAACATGTTGAAACTCGTGTATGCAAATGCCCTGGATGCCTACAGTGATACCCCCCACCCCCACCCCCACACACAGTGATACCCCCCATAGCCCTCCTCCACCCCCCACACACACCTTCGCTGCTGTTGCCCTCTTCTCCTCAGCCCCTTCCTGAGTGAGCCCCACACACCCCAGCCCCCACGCCCCACCCCCCTCAGCCAGTCTGGGTTAGGAGACAGCTGGAGACCAATGCAAGGCTGCAGGCGCTGGCAGCATCAGCCTCAGGTTCTCACAACCCTGAGGCTGAAGCAGGAGAAAATCCCAGTGATGTAGACGACATCACGACCGGTACCAGTTTCCGAGAAGACGACTCCATCTGGCCTCAACGACTATCGACCGGTTGCCTCACATCTCGTGTGATGACGGTGCTGGAGAGGCTGGTCCTGGTCCACCTCATGCTGGAGGTGAAATCATTGCACCCTCTGCAATTTGCATACGCGCCTCCATGGGGGAGTGGACGACGCCATCATGTACCTGCTGCAGCGAGCTCGGTCGCATCTGGATGAAACTGGTGCCATTGTGAGAATACTGAACGTTTAGCACAGAATAAACGCTCAGAACCTCGTCAAGCTGCTGCCGTTCATTAAAACAAATTAAAACATGTGCTGTACTCCAAGAAAAATGGCTTTGTTGGACCGGCCTTGGGTAGTTGCAGCGGTGGCAGAGTGTCAGCAGGTTTCAGCGCATGCTGATTGGTTAAAATGAAGCCGAGGTCTGCGTCAATTGGGTTGAACGACTGCTAACAAATCTCTACGGCGGTGGCCAAACAATATGGGTCTGGTTCACACCAGGCTAGACTGTTGCACTATTCTATTTTTATTATGTATATACCGTACAGGTTTTATATTATATTTTTCTATCCATTATATTCTGTCAGTTTTATTAGTTTCTTAATGTATTTTACCCATGTTGCTGTAACACAATATAAAGTCAGTCTATATTATGTGTCGATCTGTCTATTTCTATCTCTATCTATCTACTCACCATTTAAATGAATCCTCACCTCTCGCAATCATTAAAAAACAGTTCAATATTATAATGCTCATAATGGGAACATTTAATGCCAGACTGTTTTATTATGCCTAATGCCTCACCTGTTGCTGGTTTTAATGTTACGGCTCTTCAATTTATCTCCTGTTCAGTTCTAAAGAAGTCCTCCATAAACAATAGTTCCCATCGATGTAAATGCAGCTGTACAGAGTAAAACTTCTGGTTACCTCATGTTAATAAACTGGTGCAGTGCAATAGCTTCCCACTCCTGTCTTTTTACTCCTTTTTAAAGGTTAATTTACAACTGATCATCCGATGTGTGCACATTTGTCTCGCCAAAAGTCCGTACAATCTGATTACAGTTTATGGTATGTGAGCATATCTGGTCAAATGCATATACACATAGCTGACAATGCTGAGCCTTTGGTTTTGTGCCATTTCTGAATTTATCTTTTACTTTGAAGAAGACAACGATGTTTTTGCCAGAATCAGCACTGATGCAGGTGTGTTTTCAGTTGTACGTCCTGACTGTGTCTTGTCAATCATCTTCATCAACAGCTGGACTGAAAACCTACTGCTGTTAAGAGAGAGCACCATGCTTCGCTGCAGGAAGTGTCGGAAAGCCATTATCGACTCGACATGTTTGTCGACGGTTGGTGCAGATTTTGTGTGTCTGATGCGTACGGAAATTGTCTTTTCATCTGTCAACCCTCACTTTTGTGTGTATTTTCAGGCCTGGTGAGCTGACATAGTCGACAGTGGTGGTTCTCAACTGGGGCAGCCTCAGGACTCGCATATTTCCTTACTCATTAAGTCACAACCCAGTTTTTACATTTACTCCTACAAAAGTCCAAATAGGGCTACACACCCACTGGTGCTTAATAGGAAATGTATATTTCACACGCACATCAGGGACCCACTCAAAGTTGCTCCGCGACCAACTTTTGGGTCCTGACCCACGAGTTGAGAACCACTGGTCTGTAGATAATTTTTTTTTAGTTAAATTAGTTGCAGGTCAGACAAAACGAGACGGGATATCTTGTTGGGTTCTGAGAAGTTCTTTAGGGTTTTTCTCACCATTAACTCACATTTTATTTAGTGAATTAATCTATTCATCAACAAATCCCCACAAATTACGAGATAATCTGACAATGGAACCCATAAATTAGTTGCAGCCGTAATAGTAGTCGTAAGGTTGTTTGGGAACATCAGTGTTAAAAGTGAAACATAACAGTTTGTGTTTCAGTCATTAAAAAAAAAAGATAACTGGGTCTGATGAGAACTGTCACCACTCATTGTTTTTTAGGTTCAGGCCACAGAAGAAAGTTCAGCTGCTGTTTGCAGAATTTGGCACGTGAATGTTGACACGATGCCAGAGTGGATACTGATCTCAGTGAACCAGGTAAGTGTGTCAGCTGAGGTGGGACGAGTTTTAGATTATTGTGTTCACTGCTGTTCAAGGAGGAAGACAAAAAAAATATATAATTGGATTTTAACTTTCATATTTTCAATCATATCAAATTTCCGCATAACAAAATTAAAACATGCTACATTACAGAGAGATAGTGTTTTTGTTAGGTTATTATTGGAAATATAATCAACAAATGAATAATTGATTAGAAAATATATGCATCCCTATAATTCAGTCATACAAAAAGTAGATGATACATTTTATTTAGTAAAAACCAATCCCTTTCGTGATCTTGCTGCGGTTCGTGTGTCTGTGGTTTCTGTCTAGGCCCAGTGGACTGTGGGGAAACTGAACTGCCAGAACTGCGGTGCTCGTTTGGGCGGCTTCAACTTCATCAATTGCAGCGAGTGTCCCTGTGGCCAGGACGGCACCGTCCACCTCAGCAAAAGCCGCGTGGATCACGACCAGGATCCCGCCGTCCTCATCGTCCAGCCGAGGAGGACGAGGCCCGGGAGGGGACGGGCTGGTCTGCTGAGCGATGGCTCTCGGAGTAGAGAGGAGAGGACCGACTTTGACAGGACTGCGCAGGACAGTTTACAGCTGAACTGTGCCGCCGTCACGTCCTTCATGCGCCCAGCGGAGGCCTCAAATCCGCTCGGTGATGGTGAAAACAGCCTCTTGTTTTCTTTCAGTCCTCTATACTGCATCTCTCACCGGAGGAGGGGCAGTCTGGAAGACGATGCCGACTTAAGGTCGTCGTGTTTTTGCCCCGCGGGCCCCGCGAACACGTCTGTTGTGGATTTGATGAGATCAGGGTCGTACGAGTCCGCAAGGTCAACTGTCTCATATCCCACAAGTTGGCAGTTTGCCAGAGATGGTGACGCCGTCCCTCGCCGTTCATCTGTTTCTGGAGGTACGCGGCCGCATCGGAATCCACAGCTGCTGCCATCCGGGCAGGACGTCGAGTCTTCTGTAGAGACCACGGTTGTCGACGAGGAGGTTCCTGATGCAGCGCTGCTTCTCAGAGGAACGTCCCTCTCTGACAGCGAAGCTAAGGAGGAGGAAGAAGTGCTGGTACATTTCTTTATTTGCAGTGGCATTCAAACTGCTTTTATTAGGACTGTAGCCTATGATTATTTTGATATATTATCACATTATATCAATATTTCTACTACATTTATTTTATTAAATGTTTCCATAACTTACAGCACAGGGGCATAAAAATGTCACACGACAATGGCCGCACTTCTGAAGTTAATTGACAGCTATTTTGTTTGCAGCGACCATTTTCGCCCTTTTGTCCTCTTGTAGGAGGGGCTGTGTGATCGTGCGCAACTCAATATAATGTAACCAGCACAGAGCTACATGTGAAAGAGTTCTTTTTTTTTTTTTTTTTATAGCTGGAACTTAAAATGGAATTTTCAGCCCTTGTGATGTTTATAAGAACCAAGAAAGCAGCACATTCAGGGTTTCAGGTGGGCCATCTCACTGGAAACGAACACCACCTCTGCTACCGTTATATCTAATTTTATACACCTCTTGTAATTTCTTTTTTTTTAAAGATTGCGGGAGAGCACACCACAGTGGATTTTAATCAGGCTACTGTTGGCTTTTTACCTCGTCCAATCAGATTCCTACAGGAAACGCCGACATAAGTAAATTGAGATTTTTCTTCTGGGAATCATAATTTCTATGTGTCAAGTTTTAGATTGTTTTCTTTTATCGAACCCATTAATTTTGTTGTGGGAATATTTATTAAAGATTTGCTCGAAGATGGTAATCATTACTGCCTCCACAGATCAGGAGAACAATGGAGTGGCTGAAGTTTAAGCAGTCGGTGTGGTTAAATCATGACTTTATAACCCAGTGAACAAGCACTCATCGAACTCATCTTTTGACTAAACTGCTTGTGTGTGTGTGTGTGTGTGTGTGTGTGTGTGTGTGTGTGTGTGTGTGTGTGTGTGTGTGTGTGTGACCCTCTCAGGTTGAAGCCTCTGTGGACTCTTCACCCTCCAACCGACTGAGCAAAAGAGAGAAGAACCATCTGAAGAGTCTGCGCAGGAAACAGAGGAGGAGAGAGAGATGGCTTCGCCGTCAGCAGGAGCAGGAGCAGGTGTGAGAGAGAGCAACGTTGAAGAGTGTATTCAGAGTGTAGTTCGAAATAACTACCACTGAACAAATGTGCAATTACTGCCCTTTTTCAGAAGTACATTAAAACTGGAAACAAATATTGGATATCTCTTCTGCTCCTACAAAGCTTGACTTGCATATAAAAGACACTGAGGAAATGGTTTTTTTTAGTAATATATCCAGTGACAATTTTGGTAATGTACTGTCTTAATATGTTTGTGAAAGAATTTTATTTTATACACACATGAAACTAGAAAAAACTGCATACAAATACAAATGAAAAGCATTCAATTGTGTAAAGGCAATAAAAAAAATAAAAAAAAATACTAAAAGATATACACTGAAGATGGGGAGATGTTCACCACTGTGTGGGAAAATAGTGCAACAATCTTAAGAATAAGAATTTTGGGATTTCATCATCTGTGTTACATAATATGATTGAGACTTGGAGAATCTGGAGAAATCTCTGTGTGCGAGGGACGAGGCCGAAAACCAATATTGGATTGCGGTGATCTTCGGGCCCTCAGGCAGCACTGCATTAAAAACAGACTCGGTTCAGTGGTAGAAATCATTGTCTGGGCTAAAAGAAGAAGAAAAAAAAAACATTTCAGAAAACCATTGTAACCATTACAAAAACTTTCAGCAGGTGGGAAAAATATCCGATGTGTTTGTGTCCAGGCTGTGAGTGAAAGCGATTTACCGCCGGACGAAGACCGAGACGGCCTCACCTGCGCCATCTGTCTGGACGTCTTCTTCAGCCCGTACAGCTGTCAGCCCTGCGGTCATGTCTTCTGCGAGCCCTGTCTCCGCACGCTCGCCAATAACCGGATGGAAAACACAACCTGCCCTCTCTGCCGCGCCGTCATCTCAAGCACCAGCTTCCACAAAGGTGAGCTTCCCCACCCGGACCTATCTGTCCATCCAGATGTTATTACGGTGACAGAAAACATAATTATTTCCAGCACTTTTCTGGTTTCACCAGCTCAAATGCGAGGCTTTTGTGTTTATTTCTCACTGTGCTGTTGTCCTTCTTCTTCAGAGCTCAACCAGACAACAAAGATCTTCTTCCCTAAAGTTTACTTCGCCCGCCAGAAGAACTTCCAGAAGGCCTCGTGTGCTAACTGGCCTTTGCCCAGGTTTTACCGAAACCACCTTTCCGCCTTGGGTGAGAAACTTCGCTGATTAGTTGTACGGATGTATTTGTTTCTATCTGCCAGGTTTCAGTGTTCTCTTTTGACAGTGAAGTCTTGATACAGTTTTTGTAAAGACATGTTGTGGTTTACTACGACGGGCTTGTAACAAAACAAAACATGTTTCTCTCGGTAGGACAGACCTCATTTTAAGTCTTAACTTCTAACTTCTTACAGTGACCAAGTTCACTGCAAAAGCAAGAAATGTTATCACTTCAGTAGCAGTGGTAAATGTTTTCTTTTCAGGAAGTGATGATTCAGTTTTAGACACTGCTTTATGAGCACTAAATCAAATCCAGGACTTATTCCATAAAGTTATTTCACCTCACATCTGAAGAAAACACACCAAATTGACACAATATCAGCCAGAAACTGTAAAAACTGACATTTTCACAGCTTTCAAACTTTTGATGTTTCTTGAACTAATCATGCACACGTACACTTCCATCAGCAACCTACCAAACATAACCTTAAAATAGTGATATGTCATTGAAATCACTTTATTCCACGTCTCTTTTAAAACTTTGACAAAAATTAACCTGTCACAGGCATATGACTGTGTTGTAAATAGGTGTGTGTGTGTGTGTGTGTGTGTATGTATGTGTGTGTGTGTGTGTATATATTAGATATTATTTTTATTTTTGTCTGATATTGGTGAAATTAAATTTCCTTCTTTCTTTTTTTGTTGTTGAAAAAAGTGTGGAATATATTCAATTTATGTTTTTTCTTATTTTAAAATATATTTAAAAAAAATATGAAAGTAAAAAGAATCACACTGAAAAGGGTTGTTTGGTGGAATTAGCATACAATACAACTGCAAACTGGACTGTTTGATTTGAATTGAGGCAGGTGCTCTAAAACAACACAGTGGTATTTTCTGTGGTCATATTCTATAATAATCAGTCCAAAACATCCACACAGTGTTTTAGGTGTGAATGTAAGTTTACAAACAAACTAAATAACTAATTTGGTAATAGACAAAAAAAAAGCGTGTTGGGACAGAAATATTCAAACTGAATTGTTTGAATTTCTGTCTGCTAATTAAGTTCAAACCTGGAAAACTGGTTTTATCTCTGAATACAAATTGTACCTTTTTATGTTTTATACTTCAGAAAGGACACTGATGCTGGACGATTTGAGTGGCTTCAATCACTTGCCCATTTTCAACGAGGAGGACTTGTTCGGCTGGTTCTTCGTCATCGTTCAGAACATTGGCTTCATCCAGTGGATCCTGGCTCTCCCTTGCCTCTCTATGCTCCTCTACTACTTCCTATTTTAAGACACTTCATGCTCGACAGTTTGCCGTGCAGGTTTCCGTGTCTTTGAAAGGGGAAGGTAAGATACACACGCCGGAGCTGTTGTTTCACTGTTGGAATATCTCAGGGATGAAAGAGGAGCTCAGGACATGAAAATTGACATGAAAAACATTGGCGGTCGAGGAGTTACAGGGGCTACTTATGACGTGCTTCCACCATCAAAGAATCTCCATCAGTGGTATGGCGAGGATCCAACCTGTGGCCTCTGCCCAACTCCAGCGACTCTCAAACACATCATGGTAAGCTGCAAGACCAGCCTCACGCTAGGCAGATATACCTGGTGGCACAACCAGGTCCTCAAGAGCCTGGCAGCAGCGATTGACATCAAGCGGTGTGCGACCAACTCCTTGCCCCCGAGAGTAGCCAATCCCCTGAAGGCAACAGCATTTGTCCGAGAAGGACAAAAAGCCCCCAAACATCTTTCCACCAATCCAGAGACGGGACACTTAATCATGGCCCGCGACTGGAAGATGCTGGTAGACATCGGCCAGCAATTGATCTTTCCTCCGGAGATTGCTTCCACCAACCTCAGGCCAGACCTGGTACTCTGGTCCACGTCGCTGAAGACTGTTTACATCATGGAGCTCACAGTCTCATGGGAGAACGCGCTTGAAGAGGCCTACGAACGTCAGAAGCTGCGCTATGCAGAGCTTGCAGCAGAAGCAAAGCAGCACGGCTGGAACACTAAAATCTTTCCAGTGGAAGTGGGATGCAGAGGATTTGTGGCTTCTTCGACCATCAGACTGTTGAAAGAGCTGGGAAGCCACGGTCAGACTCGGCGGCAGAACATCAGGGCAGTCTCAGAGGCGGCTGAAAGAAGCAGCCAGTGGATTTGGATTAAGCAGAATGACCCATGCTGGGCTCCAACTACGCCAACATAACCCACTTGAGAACCCCCACCTGTTTACCATTCAGCCGTCTGCCTTCCTCAATGTTGCCAATTTGGGGACAGTCGGGCACGGCACACAAGCTGAGGGCTGATCATCCTGCAGCTCCTCCTTCGAGGAGGGTTTATAGTGTCGAAAGGCCAAAACACCCAATGATACAAAGGAACATTACTGACGATGTGTTCTGGGCCCAGCTGTCCCAAAATTCTACAACCTAAACCAGACTGAGATACCCCCCACCCCCCACCCCACAAGCCCGAAAACCCCCACTTGTCGATCATCAACCACTCTCATAGAAAAACAAGGTTAATTTCCTGGAAGTGCTCACCACCTTGGCACAAGGGACAGTCAAACATCATGTCCTGTGTTTTTTTTTTTATTCCGTACACTTTGAAAACCTCTTATTTACTGAGCAAGACACAAGCTGAAGCTGAGTGACATTTCTTCTAGTAATGAATTGAATTGTTAAAAACATGCGGTTTATTGTGAAACCTTCCGTTTGTTGTAAAACATTTGGGTGATAATACGGCAAAATGTAATTTTATTCTCTGGTTTTTGATATTTGATGCAATCTTTCAACAATTCAGGAAAATCTGTTCCCTTTTGTTTCTGAGAGTTGGATGAGAAGATCGATAAAATCTCATTTCTGTGTCGTACGTAGAGAGCTGAAGCAATGAGGCGATTGGCCGAGCTTACTTTAAAGACTGGAAGCAGTTGGAAACTGCTTTGCTAGCTCTTCCCACAATTAAAACAAATTCAGAAAACAATTAAACAAGATACTAATTGGCAATGAGTGAGCCCTTATGGTAGATGTGTTTTTGGCTTGACTGCAACAGGGGGACCGGGCTCGCAAACGTGTGTCTTGTCACCGAGTGGCCGAGTGATAAAGTTACAGCATTGGTCAGCCAAATGCTACAACTCCCTTTATCCATTTCAAATATAAAGCCTTCTAGCGTTTCATACACGGTTCCCCCTGACGTCTGGCCTGATTGATCGCCATGCTGCCAGCGTATTGACTGTTTTCGGATTGGTGCCTTTTTCTCTTTCTACTTTTTATGTTATCAAAGAATTGTAAGTCACACAATCTACATTCTGACAATGATGACGACAATATCCAGCCAAATAGAGGAGGTATCGCTCTTCACCCATTCAGGTATAAACCTTTAAGTGAGCGCACAGCTGATACACTTTAATATTAGAAAAACCTAATCCACCATTGAGCCCAGCAATTGGAGTATTGTTATTTTAAGTCTGGGTCTATGTTTATTCCACATAGAGCCCAGCCACCTCTTCAAATCTTTTAAGAACCTCTTCCAAAACAATATAGGGATTATTTGAATGGGATATGGCAATGTAGGTAATGCATTCATTTCTATCAGTGCTATTCATCCTAACCAGGAAACAGAAAGTGTGTTCCATCATTTAAATCTGATTTTAGCTTTTTTTTCTTCAAGTAATGGGTTAGAATTGGCCTCGTTCAATTGATTAAGTGGTGGAGTTATAAAAGTGTCTAAATATCCAAAACCTTTCGTGTTTCCCCGGATGGACTCGTTGCTTCAGGCCTTCCCTGAAAGAGACGTTGTCTGGATGTCAGCATATGTTGCTCCAAAACCTGAATATATCATTCAGCAACAATGGCCCCTTCCCAGATGTGCAAGCTACCCATGCCATGTGCACTAATGCATTCGTGTACATCCCAGATGCTGGCTCTTGAACTGGGCACTGACAACAAGATGGATGGTCCCTCTCCTCTTTAGCCCTGAGGCTGCAGCATCCATGATATCCAAAAAGAATATAACATTTTATTTTGTCAGACCACAGAACAGTTTTCCACTTGCAGAGGTGAAGCATGCGTGCACGTGGAAAAGTATTCTGTGCGTGTGCACGTTATGGAAAAAAGTTAACGCACGTGCCAAAACAGGTTTTGTGCACTAAACATTTTTTGAACAAAAAAGATCTATCCACAAGCAGCCATATACAGTAAAATTAGAAAATTAAAATGTAATTTGACTACAAGTTTTCTGTTTGACTGAAATCACCCACTAGGTGACTGGTTACATCCACCAGCTGTCAATCATTTGCACGGTTCTTTTTCCAGCATTAACCTCCATCACGTCACACATTAAGGGTTTCCTGTTGTCCAACATACAGCAAAAAAATATGTTATTTTTTTAAAGCGATGAGACGGAGTCGCCTCCTTCTCTCTGCCACTGTAACAATTTTTGGTGTATTTTTGCAACTCTGCTGAATGCACATAAGGGAAACACTGCTTATATTCCTGTCTTTATCATTAACTGTCTTCTTACTGAAAGTAAACTGTCATTTGAGCTGTGAACTTTTTTTTTTTTTTTTTTTTTTTTAATTAACTACTGCTATTAGATGTATCATGTAGATTTTAAGGACATGTAGAATTTTTGGATTTTATCGCCTATTATACGATTAAAAAAAAAGTGAGAATCTGGAGATATCTATGTACACAAGGGACAAGCCAGAAAACCAAAATGGGATTGCAGTGATCTTCGGGCCCTCACGCAGCACAGTATTAAAAACAGACATAAATCTGTAATGGAAATCATTGTCTGGGCTACACACTTCTGAAAACTATCTGTGAACACAGTTCATCACTGCATCCACAAATGCTGATTAAATCTCTACCATGCAAAGAAGAATCACATAAACATGATCCAGAAGCGCCGCCTCTTTCTCTGGGCCCCAAAGGGAAGTGGAAAACTGTCTTGAGATTCTTTTTGGAAATCCTGTACGCTGCATCCTCTTGGCTAAAGAGGAGAGGGACCACCCAGCTTGTTATCAGTGAACAGTTGAAAAGCCAGCATCCATGAGTGTATGGGAATGCATTAGTGCACATGGCATGGGTAAACTTCACATCTGGAAAGGAACCATTAACAGAAGCACCAAAACCAAACCAGATCAAATGTTTACAATATGACAGACATGAACCTTGGTCTAGAATTTCAGGTGTTTAAACGTCCTATGTCACTGTCATGGCTTATACTGGGACGATAAAAGAACCAAGCCTTCCTTAATTAAATTTTCCTCACCGGTGCTTTTTCTGCTATTACACATCAAAATGTTTGCTCTAAAAAACTTGATGGTACAGCAAGTGTAAACATTGTTCTTCTGATAATGCTTCGCTAATGAGCTGCCAACAGTGAGATCGTCCAATTTTTCAGGGGTTTTTTTTCCCACAATTTTTTTTTTCCACGAATTAAAATGTCTTTAAATACACATTAACATGAATCCAACATATTATAGTGAATGGCTAAATGGAGGCAGAAGATGTTATCTTCCAGCCAGAAATGCACACATTCAGCGACACACAGGAGCTCTCTGAAGCTGGGCACCGGTTCACTCACAGCGAGACTAGCCTGGACCTGTCCCTCCAAGCCTGCTGCACTCCTACACTTTAATATAAAACACAATTTTATACAATATATATAGTAGGGGGTCCCTGCTCCATCTCTCTATCAGTTTGGGGGTCCTTGGCCTGAAAAACGTTGAAGACCCCTGGTGTGAATTGTTTGCGAACATACAATCATGCTCGGTGAGAACAGCACCCCCTCGTGGCCACTATGTTAAATAGCCTGCTTCCAAACTGAATCCATTTCCACCCGTTAGAACAACAATATGCAGGTAATGTGATGTACATGTTTCAGGTTTGATATTGTGTGTCACATGGGGAAATAATGCGGTTCTTGTTGTGAACCACCGCTGCTCATAAACAGTTAACTGTCAGTCGGAGGGTGACGACTTGTTTTGCTGTTGGCTCCCTCTGAATCCTCCGCACACGTGAGCGAAGGGCGGAAGACGGAGGAGCCTCCGTGTCGGCCTTTAGGAAGGGCTGAAGGTGACTCTCCTCTTAGCTGGGATGCAGCGGGAGCCGCTGCGGGTCCTTTCGGCCCGATACACGATCCTGTCACGGGGAATAACCACTCGCTCTTGCGGGGGCTTTCAGCAATAACCAAAACCCGACTGACCCAGCAGGCGTCGGACCGAGTCATTTTCTTCTCCACGGAGGGACGCGGCAGTCGCCTGTAAAGAGACGCTATTTCTCGCTGTGTGTGTCTGGGCTCCGGTGGTGGGTGTGCATGCATGTGTTCTGCACCGTACGGGCGGAAAAAGCGCCCAAGATCTGCAGGGAGTATTTTCCCCATCAGCAAAGCGGCGCAGCCGGAGCCGGAGCGCAGGGAGAGCACGGAGGGGCCCGTGGACGGCAGCAGGATGGTGGGTACTGAAATAAGCATTAGTGCCTGTTAATGATTGACAGGAGATGCTGAGCTCTGCACCAAAAGACAGAGTCTCGTGTTTATCACCGACTTTATCATGTGCAGGTGCAGCGGCACTGGCGCAAAACGGACAAGAACACAATCTGTACGTTCTCGGTCTGTTTCAAGGTTATCTGACTGTCGGTGATGGCGGTTTATCATTTTTCTCCCAGACTGTCCAGGAATTCAACACCCTCGTAGCGCTGTACCGGGAGCAGGTCATCTCCGTCGGGGAGATCTCAGCCGACTGTCCGTCCCTGCGGGCTCAGATGCATCACACACGGTCCAAAGGATGCTCCATGGCCCGGGCTGCGCACCAGGACCTCGCCGTCGTCTCTGTTTCAGGGTAAGAGGGGAGTGGGAATTTTATTAATTTTTAATGAAAGAATTTGGGCTCCACATGTTTTATTTCATCAAACATTTCAACTGTCCATGGTTTGTTTCCAAGCACCATTACAAAATAAAGTTCTGGTGAAAGAACAGGTGAATCTTAAAGAGAAATTAGTGTGTTTTAAAATAAAAATAACAAGACGGAAAAGGATGAAAGCAAAAAGCTGAGTAAGTCAAAATAGTAAGAAAACAGTTAAACACAGTTTAAATGTTTTTTTTTCTCAGCCCCCCACACATTTTTAGCATAAAAATTACAACAGACAATTTTTTTTTTTTTCTGATAGGAAACGGCACATTTGCAGCAACATAAGAGGTTCCGGAGTAATTTAATAAAGTGAATATCAGATGCTGTAAATGACACTTCTGTGGCTGAGAAACGAAGCAGACATCAAGTGCACTGCCACGGGTCTGTGACGTGTCTGTAAGTTAACTCTGATCGTATCTCTGTCTTCCTCTCACCATGTCTCCTGTCCTCTTCGTCACACTGCAGGCCAGAGGACGGAGAGATCCACCCTGAGATCTGTCGGCTCTTCATCCAGCTGCAGTGCTGCCTGGAGATGTTCATAACGGAGATGCTCAAGTCCATGTGCCTGCTGGGGGTGCTGCAGCTACACCGAAAAAGTACCGTACACGATATGACACGTTTTTAAGTAAAGATCACAAAATAAAAGCCAATTGAATCCAATATCAAAGTAAGAGATTACTGACGGCAGATGTACATCATTTTGAAGAGTGAAACATTTTCAAATTTTCTAAATTAATTTGTTTGCATTGATTATTACATTTCAGATTTGGATCTCAAGCTTATAATTAATTATTGATATTAATTCATTTGAATCACCTTCCAATTGTTTTACACAAAGATCAACTCTTTCAGTGACCATCTGTCAGTCAGAAATGAGAAAAGCCTGATAAGACACAGATTTTACATCTTTTCTTACATCATTTCAAATCCAAAAGGACGTATATATGGAAACAATTTATCATATCTTTCCTCCCATTTTAACGTTTTCCCCTTAACAAAAGTTTTGAGTAGAACAAAAAGTTCATTCATTTTAAAAGGGAACAGATGAACGTTCTTTATTGTGATGCAGTTGTATGACTGCAAGTCCAAACCAGAACACTTTATTCCAGAAGGTCTGCTCTTCTTCTGTAACTTCACTGGCAAACTGCAGCTTTGTTCAAATGTTCTTCTGGGAAATCTGTGGCTGAGGTGGTGGAGCGGGTCACCCACTCATCGAAAGGTTCCCGGTCCTCTCGTCCACATGTATTTGTCTTAGCGAACCCCAAGTTCTTCCCAGTGTCAGCCAACGCCTGGCATGGAAGCTCCACCGTCATCGGTGTGTGATGGAGTGAAACGGAGGCAAACATTCTTAAGCACCTTGTCGACCGGCGAGGTAAAAAGGTGCTGAATAAGTGCAGACTACTTACCGTTGTATTTGGACAGCAGAGGCTTTTTACCGGCACACCTCCCATGCAGGTCCAATTTGTTCGATCTCTTTCTGACTGTAGATCCATCCACATTGATTGAGCTGTTTGGGTTCTTGGAGACTTCTTTTTGCATCAAAGTGGCTGCTCATCATGGGCTGAATTTTCTGCGGCGGACAGACTCAGACAAACTGGCAGTCGTTGTAGATGATTTGTCTTCCAGTGGAATAATTTGGAGATGGTTTTAGATCTTTTGACAGATGCGTGGACATCCACGAGCTTTTGTTGAGGCCTTACTGAGCCCTTTATATTTTGGCATGATGACACTGCACCTTTCAACATCAAAGAGAACAGCAGACGCTGAATGTCAGTAAGACAGATTCCACCTGTCACCCGATAAGGAGTGACAGAAGCTCTCCTTGCAGTTGAACTATGTTAAGGCCTTGAGGGGGAAATAGCGTTACGTAAATGATTAAATGCAAGTTCAGTCAGCTTTAGCTAAGAATGTATCGTGGCCTCGATGGCCTTCATGTAAGAAACTTAAGTAGACTTTAGTTTCAGTGTAATGATTCGAAAGTGTATAAAATAATGCATATTAGCACAGGAAAACACTTTTAAGTTGTTTGTTCCGCAATCTGATTCCACTGATTCATGGGGATATCAAAGCATTTCAGACAAATAAAGATAATAAAAGTACGAAGTATGAAGTGCTTTTTCAAGCTATACCACATATTTTCTTCTTGAAATCCAATCAACTGCAAATGTGTTTAAAACACAGTATTTTTTAAAATACTGGTTATGTTTGCTTGCAGATATTATAATTATGATGAGCTGAAGCAGTCAATAATAAAGAATATAAAAGCTATAAAATATACACTATATGGTGTGTATACATCAATAAAAAAAAAATATAAAAAAAAAATAAAACAACACTTTTTATTTTTTATTTTTGAATCACACAACAGAGGGCAGCAGATAGCTATTAGTGTTGCCTATGGTACATTTCCACAGGGACTTGGGCTCATTTCATTACTTTAAAAAAAAAAAAAAAAAAAAAAAAAAAAAAAAAACAATTAGAAGCCATATAAAGATCAAATTTAAAATAGCTTTTGGGAGATGAAGACATTTCTATTTACATTTATGAGAAAAAACTTGACTTCCAGAAAAATTTGATTCCTCAATGATCAAATGATTGGCACAATGTATATGTTGGCCTTTTGAGATCACCTGAACTTCCTGTTTTATGGCTAACAATCATCCATTGCTTTAAATATGTTGCTGTTTTTAGTGTGAGGTTTCTTCGGTTTTGTTCAGACTGCAGGCAAATCAGATTTGTTTCTCAAATCAGATCTTCAGGACAGACATTTCTCACTGTTATTAGTAAGTAAATGGATCGATAACGGTGTGTCCAGACATCACCATCCTGTCTGCGTACATGTAGCTACGCCTTTGCAACGTGAAAGCAAAGTGCCAGCAGACCATTTACGTATTTCTGCGTATCGTTGTCCTCCATAGCGTCCAGACTGAGACGCATCTGTAGAAATTTTGAATCGCATGTCAAACGTCCTCCAAATGTGGTTTTAGGTGTTCAGACTTTAATACAATTAATGATCAATGCGGAATCAATCTGAATATTACAAAAAAACGGACCTTTGTTGTTGGTGATGTTGCGTCAGAGCTGCTGTCTCTGTTGGCTCCTGAAGGAACCGACTCGGAGCCGAGGGTGGACTTCAGGCTGGACGAGAGCTCGGACATTCCCATCCTGGAGGACCGATCGTCCTCTCCCATCGACTTCTCTCACGAGCAGTGGCTGGTGGGAACTGATATAGAAAACATAGAGAGGTACACTCCTGCTTTTTTTGATGCAGCCTGAACTGTAGTTTTCTGCAGAAGAACTCGTTTTAACTGTAAATAACAATCTGCTGATTCAGGGTTTCTTTGTGTTCACAGAGACATGCGAGAGATGCGAAACTTACTCAGCAAACTCAGGGAGACGATGCCATTGCCACTGAAAAATCAAGGTATACGTTTAGTAGCCTTGAAATTCAACAAATTATTATGGAGACAAGAACAGCAGAATAAGACTGAGTGAGAACCACAGAGAGGTGGTGAGGAAGAAAGAGAAGCAGGACATTATTTTTTTAAGAAATAACAAGGAGCAGAAAGTTGTCCTGGTTTTAAATATAATGTCTGGGCATGATTTAATACATAATTTTTGCTTTTTAAATTAGTAGAGTTTGATGAAAGAGCCCCTGAAGAGTTACGGAGGGACATCTTTTTTTACTGAAATACTGTTGCATGAAATACAATGTGGAGGTAAAGACATATGCACTCCTTTTGCTTCCCACCACAACAGTTAGTATTCACTGGAGGGAGTTGTAATCATCTGGATGGGATCATGCGTTAGAAATTGGGAAGGAGAGCAAAATGAAAATCAGCCAGTTTAAATTTTTTTTTTTTTTTTTTTAAATCAATATATTTCAAGAGCTGCTGGGACACGTACAACATGTGTTGCTGTTTCATATTTAGGGGTGTTAAGTAAACTGGTCGAGAACCACTGACTTAAGTCTGACGACATGATGCTTGTGTGTTGCAGACGACAGCAGCTTGTTGAATCTGACTCCACACCCGCTGGTCAGGCAGAGGAAGAGACGTTTCCCCGGACTCTGCTGCATGGTGTCCGGCTGACAGTCGGACGGCAGCACACAGGGAGGACATTCATTTCAGCTTGTTTCATTCAGTGACGTATGTTCATTTAAAGATGATCTCCTATTCTTTCATGAAATTCTTCATTTTTTTTTTTTTTTTTTACCAATATCTGAAATTGTAACCTTGTAATATCTCATCAGATTTTCACTCCTCAGCTCATTTGGATTCAGGTCGTTTTAGTGCATAAAGTTTCAGGCTTGATTTGGATTTGATTATTTTCAATTGTTTCTTATTAAGAGATGTGTCTGGCAGGCAGCAGATACGCTCCGGCTGCCGAGCTGACAGCGAGTAATGCATTAGATAAAGCAGAAATAAATCGCTCGCTGCTCTCAGATTGGCAGCAAAGTTCAGGTTTAGTTGGCCGAACTCTGTTTGGCTCTTTCTAAGGTGAACCATTTATTTTTTATTTCACACATTCAGTCATTTCCCTCTTAACCTCTCTGTTTTTCTATAATGAAAGCTAATAAATGTACATATTCAGGCTATGCACAGGTATGTTCAGTTTGCAGTTGTCTCTCTGTGCTTGTGTTACACTGCCTCCATGTTTGAATGTGTCACAATGTGAGATGTCTTTTGAGACCGCTGAGTCTGTGCTCACCTGTCTGGTGTGACTCCATGTAGAAAACAAAGCAATTCATCTACAGTATTATGGTGCATCCACATTACTGCCTCCTATAATCATAACATTTATATTACTGTAGGAAAAAAATAAAAGGATTTAGACCTTATTCAACTGTGTGTGTGTAAAAAAACAAAAAACTTTATGCCCAAAAAGAAAACGCTGTTTCAGATTTGACCTGAACTTGAACCTTTTAGACGTCATCAACCTTTTTGTTTTACACCCTGATGTTGTCGGTGTTAAACAATGATGTTGTCAATCAGTTGGTTCAATACTCGAGTTCTATTCCGTTTTGGACAGATGATGGTTTCTATTGGTTTCGGTGATCTCCTGCTGCCGTATTCATAAAACATTCTTCGAATCTTCTCAGAGAGCTCCGAACTTAAAAAAGCCTCAACTGTTTTGGCAATGAGTCTCAGCTTAGGAGTGTAAGGAAAGGAAAGAAACCCTTATCTCAGGGAGGAGGTGTGGTCATCCCTGTTGCTAGGTGTGACACATTCTTTTAAAAGATTTGATTGGTGGGTTTTTTTTGTTTTTGTTTTTTTTTAAAGAAAGCTCTCTTTGGGAGAAAGGCCACAGAATAGACAGTGACATCCAGTGGAAACAAAATGAACTGCGCGCCAATACGAGGCTGCGAAAGCTGTTTTTGTTTGTGCTCGCTGCAGACTCGAGTCATTTTTCCCGTTAGCGCTGAAATCACTTTTATTTCTGCCGTTATTGCGTTGAGTTGGAGAAGTGAGCGTCTCAAATGAGATCGAACACAAACATCATCCCAGCACGATGTAATTTATACCGTTTCACTAATCTGCTGTCATTCAGCGTTTAAAGGATATTTCTTTTACCTCGCTGTACTTCAGAAAGTTTCTCCACGACTTAAAAAAAAATATGAATCCTCTTTAAAAATCTTCCTCCCTGCTTTTAACAGTTTTTCTCTCTGGAGCTCAAGTTGTTTCTTTACAAGGACCTACTCTTAACTTTAAGGGTAAATTCCCAGAAAATGTCACAATTGTAAGAATTTTCAGAGAATTTCATCACTCGAAGTAACTTTTAGTCCGAGGAATCTTTATGAATACAGCCTTTGGTTTCTTCTGTTACGGGAAGTCAAGTTTACCATTTTCCATTTGTTTTCCATTGCATGAGACCTTAAGAACTCTCAGCCATATGCATATTCAGAGTCCCCAGAGGATGGATACCTCAGCCATAAACTTTGCTTTTTGTCCATTTAAAGTCTAAATCTAATATATTCTACAGAATATGTAGAAAATGTCTAATTGGAAAGATGTGATATGAAAGTTACCTTTTGTAAATGTGCTCCCCAGAGGATAAACTCCCTTGATTCCTATTGACTTTCCTCCAGCACTACCCTCTGAACAAAATTTTGATTATTAGCCCCAGTAATACTGTACGAGTTATAAGAGAGTTTTATTGTTCCTGCCAGTCAAAGGGAGTCGAGTTAGGAGAATTGATCATAACATTACAAAATGAAGTCGGGATTTTCAGGAAGAAGCCGTAAATTTGAGAATGAAGTGGTAAATTATTCAGATTCTTTTCAAGCTCGTTCATTGTAAAAAATCAGAGCACTGAATCTAATTTTCCAAAGACTTAGTTCCTTTATATCTGAACTTTTTCCCCTCACATATTTTACCTACCAGTTGCTCTAATCTTTTTTGATGTGTTTTTCAGTCAGCATTAAGGGATGTAACACACACTGCAGCCTCTAGGGGACACTAGCATCAGCAGTCTTCCCCAATTTTGAACTTGCAGCTTTTCCATCACAAGGGCTTTGCAGATGTTCCACATGCAGAAACAGTAGGGTTGAAAAAAACACACACAAAGAAACCTTATTAAAATCCCCTTGTGAGGTTCTTCATCTGAAGTATTCTCCATTGTTCAGCCATTTTCCCATTGAATGTAAGTCAAATGTAATTTGTAAATTAGTGTTTGTGCAATTTCTTTTCTTTAATGTAATGTGGTGATATTTAAATTGCTAAAGTCTCTGTTTTGTTTTGGCATGTGTATGACTCAAACTGGGCCATGTGTAGTTAGTGTGTCCTGCAATGTAGACTAACACAGCTAAACTTATGTACAGCTTAAGACATTTTATAACGTGAATAAAGTTTTATATACAAATGGGCTGATTTTTTTTAATTGGGTTCAATTTAAAAAAAAATAATTGAATATTTTGGGAAATGACTAATTTGTTTTCTCTCTTCGAGTCAGATGATGAGATCAACATGAACCAATGCTTTTTGCATTCTGTACAGAGCTAGAGTCAGGATCAAGCGGCAACCAGCTGTGACTTTGGTTTGTGAACAGCTCGAGTTCAGGCGCCATCTTGCTAGTTTGAATGGTTTGAGGCCGGTAGTGACCATATTCGGGCGAGCAGGGGGGAGGGAGCGGCGATCTGACTCAATCTGATTGGAAACCGGGTGATACTATGTTCTGCCTACCAATTACTGTGACCTGACTGCACCACATGCCTGTCAATCAAACAGACATGCCCCCCCCCCCAAAAAAAATAAAAATTTTAAAGCTTGTTTTATAATAAATTACAGGATTATTTTCAGATGGACAGCCAGAACACTAATAAGAGGGAGCGACTTTACCCAGCAAAATTGAAATAACTCATGGAGAAATTTTATTGCCTTAGAATTTTATGGGACCAGTTGAATGTGAGTCCATGGAGCCGGAGACTTTTTGGAGTCGGAGACTTTTTGGAGCCGACCTCAAGCAGCACCTAGTGGTGTTAAGGCACTTTTGCATCAGCCTCATTTTTCAGATCCGGAAGCTACAAACACTTTTATATACAGTCTATGGTCAGGATGTTGTTAGCCTAGTTAACATGCATGAAGCAGAGGGAAATCACCTGGTTCTGTTCCATGTAAGAAAAAGGGACCTCCCAACCCTTTGATCCATCCTGCATTTTTGTGCAGCATCTCTTGTTCCAATCGTAGACTGTATTTAAAGGTTCCAGTGCAGGTTGTCAGAAATGTTCATCTCCTGGCAACCTCACTAATGTCCACCAAAACAAATGTTTGTTTTTCTATGTAACTGGCAATTAAACAAAATGTTATTTAGTGTTCATTATGTTTATTTCTGGGCTTTTGACAAAGCCAGGTTAACAAAATATAGAACTAGTATGGCAAAAGCACCTTAAAAGAAAGAATATTTGACTTATATTTTTCATTTTGACAGTCTTCTTACCGAATTCACTTTTCTGTTTCTGTCAAATCAAAAGTTACCTTCAGATTTCACTTGTTTCAATATCTCCAATTTATATTGGTATGATCTTGCTATTAATATCCTGTTTATCTTTCTCATTTGGTTCAGTTTCACCTGTGAAATTTCAAAAATACATTTAATGTCTCATCTTTTGTACTACTGCCACAATGAGATATATGAAGCCAGGACTATTCAAACTCGATAATAACGGGCTGGATAGGAACAACACTGGGAGCTGGAGGGCCACAGAATATTTAGTCAATTAATAGTTACAAAAACATTTAATGTCAATAGATATATTAATACATGAAATAAAGCAATCACACGCATCCCTTTTATTGTATTATAGACAACAAAATGCAACCGTATGGGCCTGTTTATGATACCATCAAAACAATTCAAGCAATGTTTCAACAGCTACATATTTGTGAAAACAGTGAAACATCCAGACATCTTGCAGGCCATAAAAAAAGTGTTATTTACAAACTGTAATGAATCAAAATCCTCCAGTCATGCAGTAGATAGCGGTGACAGTGTTGCAGTTTTATTAGGTGAGACTGAATTCAATTATGTTGATTTTTACAACATGGACCAAAAACAATGGGTTCTTTGTGTTTAGTGCCAGATTGTGAAAATGCTTGAACAACTTAAGAAAGTGTGGAAAGTGTTTGTCCCCCCCACAGTATCTCTAACTGTCAAGTCTCAGACAGAGAACATCTGGAGTACGTGTCAGCTGCTGGGAAACTCCAGAGCGCTTTCCTTCCCGTAATAACGAGGGACAACAGGGTTATGCAAGAACTTTAAGTGGTGTTTTGTGCTCTCATAAGTGTTTTTTATATAAATTTATTTTTGATATGCTTTTGAACACAGATTGATCGGTTTCAGTCCAAAAAAAAATGGATTCCCGTGAGGACTTGCTGCCGGAGGGTTTATATCCCTGCAGTCAACTAAGGCACAAACCTCAGAGTCGGTTTCAGCTCTGCCTGCAGTGCGGAGACCACTCACTCTACTTACACTCCCAACTGCCATACAGCCAGACACAGGAGCTGCACAATTACATGCTGATACCTGCTGAGGAAGGCATCAGTACATGTGGTGAGTCAGATTTAAAGGTTTTAAATCACGTTTTGACAAATTGGTGCTAAAAAACTGAAACATGAAATGTTGCAAAGATTAAAATGTGTGTGGTTCTGCTAAAAACTGTACCACAACCATATTAGTTGCTTTGTTCTTTCTTTTATTTGTTATTATTTTGTCTTTCATTATTAAATGTTTTTATGTTTAAAATGTGCTAAACCTGTCCTAGAAATGTATTGTTTGAAAAAAATGACAAAACAAAGTTCATTCTTAACTTTTGATAATTGCTTTGGTTTTTAAAATAAAATAAAAAAAAAAGCTATTTGATTTTGTATTTATCTAAATATTTAAAGAAGATTATTGTTTTTCAGAGGAGGTAAAACCACTTTGAGCTCCCCCGATGGCTCCGTCCAGCAACTTGGTCCTCCTGCTGCAGCTCCTCGGCTGCATATCAGCTGGTTTGGCCTGTTTCTGTGACCGATACCCCTGGAGCTCCTGGTCTACCTGCACCAGGACCTGCAACCACGGTACACAGCAGAGACACAGGTGAGACAGCACAGACCTAAACCAGATGCACTTTGAACACGAGTCAAACACCACAACCGCACAGACACAGGAGACAGGTTTATTAGGGCTACTGAGACAGACTTCCAAGGTTATCTAAGTTTCAAGGATTAGGCGGGCATCAACTGGACCTGGGAAAAGGGGAAACTCTGATATGCATTGTCGTCTTCGTCGTTCTACTCATATCTGAGTATTCGTGACCTTTTTGATGAAGTTTTTCCATTCATAGCAGTTTTGAGCTTTGATGTAGCACCTATAAATTGATTTCTTTGTGACAGTTGTAATTCCATCTGTCCAGCAGAGTTTCTGTCTTCCTCTGCTTCTTTTCCCTTCCACTTTACTTTTTAGATGCATTGGCTAGACACCTTTACACTTAACACTCTCCTCGATCGACTTCTGTCAATAAACGTCGCTGTTTGGTGTGACAGGTGTGTATCGGCCAGCATTAGAAGCATTTTGCAAATGTAAACTGTTGTGAAAATAGAGTCAGAGGAATTGTTCAATAATGCAATCGATAGTGAACCTTTTTAATCACTTCAGTTACCGTTGTGAAATAAAAGCCCAAAGCAGTTGATCCAAGAGGGATTTTTTTGTGCTGTTTTGACAGGCAGTTTCAGTATGATGATTATTTCTGGAGAAGCAGCTGCCGTCAACTGTGTGAGAAACAAGACAGGAGAGCTTGTAATGAGGAGGCCTGTCCAATCAACTGCCTGCTGACAGAGTTCGGGCTGTGGTCCGACTGCTCGCCCTGCGCCAAGAAGCAGGTAAGAAACACATAATCACACTGCAGTGACACAGACACACACTCTCCCTGAACTCATACTGTTTCCATATAGACAAGTTCCAAAGCTGGTTTGGGGTGTGTAGTGTATTACTTGTGTCCCACAATGCAATGCACAATGAAGGAGCAGCTCACAGCTAGAAAACAGATCATTTTTCTTTCTAACTACTGTTCATGGTGACCAGTTTCAGGTCTCTGAGTAGATGATAATTGGTCTAAATATAACTTAACTCTTCATCAACCTGTCACTCATGTCGTTGCCATAGTTTCGGACTCGGTCTGTCCAGAGGCCGTCCCAGTTCGGCGGATCGGACTGCAGCGTGGAGCTGACAGAGGACAGGCCCTGTCATCCCTCCACTGAGTGCAAGTTAGTGCCCGTCGACTGCAGAGACGACTTCAAGTGTGATAATGGTGAGTACTGGATTTCTTTTAAATGTGTCATAGATTAATAGAAACTTGTGTTTTTTTCTAAAGCTGATTTTGCCATCTCCTGTCACAACACGCACATACACCATGTACACATACACATATACATATACATATGTAAACACATATACACATACACCACACGTCTAAAAGCACTCTTCCTGCTGCAGGACGCTGCATCAACTCCACACTAACCTGCAACAAACAGAACGACTGTGGAGATAACTCTGATGAGAGGGACTGTGACAACTTCAAAATTGTGTGTCCGGCCGACAGGAGACCGGCCCCGGGGGCTGACCTGGTGGGAAATGGGTAAGCTGCAAAGGTCAAAAGGTCACCACTGACTTCACAACTCACATGCTTCCCTGCTGTGTTTCTAAATTGGCTTCAAGAGCTCTTCTGTCATGTTGCTCCTTGTAGCAGATCATTACTGGAACTTCAGACATCGTTGCAGTGATTGTGATCTTGAAGCTCTGACTGTGGTTGTACCACAAACCCAAACATGCAAAAATCAAACAGCCAATAATATCGGCCAATGTCCTGTCAGACTTTGATATTTACTGTTCCTCATGGCTGAACAATATCTGACTTTCCTTGCCTTGTGTTTGAAGGTTTGATGCTCTGGCAGAGGAGCCGAAGGGAGCTGTGCTGGACAACATGTTTATGGGAGGAAGCTGCGTCATCAGGAGGCCTCCGAGCACGTTACTCTACCATCGCGTTCCTCACAACTTCGAGAGCTTTGACATTAAGGTGGGATTTGGTAATGTGGTTTTGTATTTTGTGAGAGCCATTTCCTGATTATTGTAAAAAACAACTGACCAATGAGAGCTTAACAACGAGGACGCCGTACATTACCTGTGTGACAAAAAGGGGCAACATAAGCATTCGTCAAGGCAGTGAAGAGCTTGTTGATGCAACGTGTATGAAAGAACCAGCTGCAGCAGTCAGCTACAGTTTGACATCACCACCACTGGTCCAGATGAATAACTCCCAGTTAAACTCGTGTTTTTTTAAAGGAGTAAAAACTGCATTTTTGTTCCCTAAAATGTCCTCGTTTGTCTGAACATTAGAAAGTTCCTCACATAGAATTGAGAACCAAGTGATGAGTCATGAAGGATGTACTCTCCACATTTGACCTGCTTCAAACTTTTCAAACAACTTCCTTGTTTTCATTTATATAAATTAATATTGTGAACATCATAGGTGCAGAACCACAAGAGACTACTGCAAATTCAGGCAGTTATGTTCCATTAATAACTCTTGAAACTGCAATTTTTTTTCTTCAAAATGTTACGTGAAACAAGTTAACTGCCGCTAACAATTGCTTCTGCACATATCAGCTGTTAGTAAAAAAACAAAACCTCACCAACACAATGTCAGGATGAATAAATAAACAAAATGGCAATTTATTGGACTTTTAAAAGAATATTGATTTTTATGAGCTTTTACAAATGATTCTAAAAGCTTAAATCACGAGCCTCCACCTGACGGTCCACAAGAGCCTCACGTGAAAGGCTTAACAACTGCACTCCAACTGTCCAAAGAATTATCATTTAATTTAATTTTAGACAACAGTTATTACACACACACATAATGATTTGGATATTTTAAAAATGATTCAAATCTTCAATCTTTTCAATTTTGCAACATCAAAGAACGCTTCAGGAAAGGTTTTGTTTTTTGTTCTTCTTGTTACAGACCTTAGTTTAATACATGATGATGTCTTTGTTTAGGTTGGAGAGTTAGAGGACTTCAGCAACCAACCTCAGTCGCTCCACACCGAGTCCATCAATGTGAAAACATCCCATTCATCTCCTGAAAGCAACAAACAAGATCACAGCAGCGTTAGCTTCCTTATCTTTTTCTTAAACAGGAGAGCTATGACGCAGGTCAGCTCCAACAAGTACGCTTTTGAAGCTTCAAAGAAAAAGGTGAGTGATGAAAACTTCAGCACTCCTCATTTCCAAGGTCTGTAACTTGGCCCTTACAAAGATACATATACTAACATAAGCAGACATTGCTGGTTATAACTACACTCCTCTTCACCATCGTTTTTTGTTCTTCTAGGACTCCAAGTTTTTCAGAGTGCATCAGGTTCTTCCCGTGTCTACGTTCAAGATAAAGGACCCGGCGGATCTGGTCCTGTCGCAGCCCTTCCTCCAGTTCCTCCACGCTCTTCCCCTCCTGTACAGCTACGCCCTCTACAGGGACATCTTCCAGCGGTTCGGGACTCACTACTACAGCTCGGGGACACTGGGGGGCCACTATGACCTGCTGTACCAGTACAGCCGGGAGGAGCTCACCAGTTCAGGTACAACAGCGCTGCCTGGTGGACAAAGTTTAGAATGACACCCAGGGCTGCAGTGGGAACCCAAACATCTTGACACAAACCTAGAACTGGAAGAGGCTCAGTGTACTAGAGACAAACCAGGTCGCAGGGCAGGTCGGGATTGACTCTGTTAATACTTATCCCGAACGGCCGCATTCAACAACGCAGCTGTCATAACTTCCTGGAAGAATCTCACTGCATCCTGACTTCTCCAAAAATGCTTTATCCGCTAAGTGTTTTTGTAATTCACAACATGGTGATTTGTAAAGTACACTTCCATCTGCCATCCTGAGAACATTTCTGGGCAATCAGTTGAGCTTCTCTCCTCAACATTAAACATATATCCACATGGAAAGGTTTTCTAACACAGAGGACTGATATTGATTTCTATTTTAATCTAATTTCATCTTGTTCAAAGAAAACTCTCTGCAGTTTTTGTTTTGTTTTGTTGTAGTGCCAGTATAATGCTTGATGTCAGTTTCTTTGTTTCTCCATCATGTCCACTCTCTGACAGGTGAAACAGAAGAGCGTGTCAAAGGCTGCCTGAGCCGAGAGACCACCTGGTCCGTCATCCTCTACACTGAACACAGCAGTGTGACCCGCTGCTCTGACAACAGGATGACTCAGACATATCAAGGTTTTATCAAAAATCTGTCTTCAGTATTCCTGTATTTCTGACTCAGATAACAACATTGATCTTGTTCTTTACTTTGTTAATTTCCTCCACATTTCTTTTCTCCAGGCTCGTACATTCAGGCAGCAGAGAAGTCTTTCTCCTTGGTGAAAGGAGGTCGAATCAGAGAGGCAGCATCTCTGGCCTGGCAGAGGCAGGGCCCCACTCCGGACAGAACCTCCTACAAGAACTGGGCCAAGTCTGTTCTCGACAACCCTGCAGTGGTTGATTACAAGGTTCCCTCTCCAGTTCTTCATTCAAGCACCACAGTGACATCCTCTAAGTCATCCTTTTGAAAAGGCTCATTGTATGTGCGTTTTTTTTTTCCAGCTGCTTCCCATCATAGATCTGGTTCGGGGAATTCCCTGTGCTGTCACGAAGAGGAGGCACCTGAGGAAGGCCCTGCTGCAGTACCTGGAGGAGTTTGATACCTGTAAGTGTGCTCCTTGCCCCAACAATGCCAGACCAGTTCTCTCTGGCACAGAGTGCAAGTGTCTTTGCCAGACCGGCACCTTCGGCACCAACTGTGAGAGACGGGCTCAGGATTACACTTCAGGTACACAGCGACAGCTACAACAAGCAACATGCTCAGTCCTCAAGGGGTTGAAGTCAAGATTGTTGCTGCCTGATGAGCAGAGATAATTAAAGTTCACTTTGGAAATGTGGTTTGGGGTGTAATTTCCACAGAGGCGGTGGATGGTTACTGGAGCTGCTGGGGGCCGTGGAGTCGCTGTGTAGCCTCCATGAAGAGACATCGAACAAGGCGGTGTGATAACCCCGCCCCCCTCAGAGGAGGCCAACCCTGCGCTGGTCCAGACAGACAGGAGGAGCCGTGTTACATCTCCATCTTTGAAAAGTAGGACCGACTGTTAAAACAGCAACCTTTAATCTGAATTGGTGTTGTCAAGTCTTTACATTAACCCTTCTTTTTTTTTTTACTTACGAAAACATTAGCTTTTTGTTACATTTTCACTCTTTTTACGCTGTGTCTCCTCCTTCACACATTTAAACTCAAATTTACAAATCTTCTCGGTTTAATTCTGCCCGCTGTGATTCGTGTTTGTCGTTCAGACAGGAGACCTGTGACAATGATGATGATTTCACTGTGGGCTGGAGGGACGAGCTGCCTCCCGGTGTGCAGGGCTGTCTGAGGCCACAGAGGCCTGCCAACAGCTTCCTCAGGGTAAAAACGAAACGGCCAGCCTGCAGTTAGAGATTCAAAGACACAGAGGCTTAGATTTATTGGTTAAAGTGTCCTCATATGGAAGCTCTTTACTGCCAGTAAAATAATTGCACATAGGAAAAGTCCATAATAATAATAATAATAATAATAATAATAATAATAAAAATTTTAAAAAACATAATATATGAGGATGGGCTCCACTTCAAACCCCTATACATTACTTAAAACAAGCACATAAACTTATAATACATTATTGGTAACACAATGTTGTTATATGTAAATATAAGGACATTATAAAGTTTGTTTGTGCACAGTATTTTCATCAGTTTTAACTCCTCCAATGTAAAAATGATTTATATAACTACTATATGTTGTAACTCCTGAGGAGTGATTAAAGCCTTTCTTAAGTCTTTATTTACTGCTCATACATGCTCAATGGGAGGATGGGAGTAAAATAAAGATTTACCACTTTATGAAGTCAGAGATGTGCCACATTTGAAAAACATTACAAAATGACATTACAAATTAAATGCAATTACATTTAAATTATACAATTAAAGGAAAACATGTCACAATTTTAAAAGGATAAAACAATATGATTACATTTTAACACATAATTAGATAATTGATTACAAAAGTTGTGAACTTAATGAGACTTGAGACACCAATGAGTTGCATTGTGGGAATCCAGTGTTTTTGGAGCATGACTAATACTATTGACTTCCAGCCAAGATATATTTTCCGCTGCTGCGTCAATTTCAACCATTCACTGCCCATTGTCACTTCTCCATTTTGTCTCTCATGGGTCCCTAATGAAAGTTCAACACTAAACTGCCAGACTATCTCTTTAATTTAAAGATGACTGTATTTAATATGTAAAAGCAGAAGCAGTGTGACTCCTGAAAATGAAATCCAACCAACAAAGCAGTAGCAGCTCTGATAAAAGCTCTTGTTCTGTTGTCACTCATCAAAGTCTGTACGTCATAACACACTGTAAGAAAATTAACTCTTTCTCAATAATGACTTTGTCGTGATCAATCAAATGAAGTGCAGTATCTTAAAATCATAACCAAAACTTTCATTTAGTTTCCCTCAACAATTAATTTAAACTTATATGATTATAACTCAATATCGCCTTGGTCTAACAATAGTAACACATTATTATGTGCTACTATTTTATAAGAAATCCAAGAATTATGGAAATGAAGGAAAATAAAGAGAGAAAGCCAGGAAAAAGGAAATTAAAAGAAAAGAAAAGAAAAGAAAAGAAAAGACAAAAATTAGAGTGAGTTGTAAAAGAGTATAAAGAAGACTATTTTTGGATTGATATTTATTAATTTTGTCCTCTGGCAGAAATCAAAGCAGTATTATAACTTTGGTGAGGATGAGGAGTTCCAGTGCTTCACTGGGTTTGACCTGGAGGGTTTTCAGTACATCAACTGTTTGCCAGACGGAACCTGGACTCAACCAAAGGGACAGTGCAGCAGTAAGTCTGTCGTCTCACCAGACCAGTGCAAAATTATAGATGTGCTTTGGCAGCCGTGTGTTTACCTTTTCTGATTACTTTGTTCTCTATAATTCAAAAAACTGTATAAATGACCTCAAATATTTCTGCACCTGAAACCTGTCCTCCTGTAACCTTTAGGGAAGTTATGTCTTCCTCCTGAGATCCCTGAGGACATGACGCTGTTTCACAGCAAAGAGGAGTACAGAGTGGGTGAATCAGTGGGTTTGAACTGCAACGAGGCGGGCATGGAGCCGCTGCCACGAGGCTTCTACAAATGCAGTATCAGTCTCACCTGGGAGCCTCCGTTACCGGCTAACCTGCGCTGCTCTAATGGTAGTGTACATGGTTTAAGTTTCCAGAATTTTGAGTTCCAACAGTGACGAGAAATCAGGAAAAACCTCTGACGCTTTTCTTACAGGTGTGCCACAGAGTTATTACATTGACATTTTTCATTAGGTAGTATTCTGACCTCACCTTCAGCCAATCAGAGTGGACAGACATGCATAAATCATACATTTTAAAACAGCTTTTATTTATAGAAATCTGAACCAATTTTTGCATATAGTGTCCCCGATATATTTAACATAAACCTAATTTAATGAGAATTAGTCTAAAATAGCCATAACACCAGATGTGGAACTACTTTAATCTGTTATAATTTAACATGTTTTATGAGCTGAACATTTCTTGGTTTCTCTTGTTTCTGTGTGTTTCCTGAGTGTAGAGGAACCGATTGTTGCAGACGGTGAGTGCGGTCTGGGGAAGAAGATGCAGAACTCTCACTGTGTTTGTATCCAACGCGAGAGCTGCCTGTAAGATTTTATTCTTCATATTATCCTGTTTTAATTCTTTTAAATTAAATTAAAATGATCTTTTTGAAGTTATTCTTGGGTGAAGCAGTTTCATTTTGTGATTTAGCCATGCATATGAAATATGTATGTATGTGTGTGTGTGCGTGCGTGCGTGCGTGCGTGCGTGCGTGTGTGTGTGTGTGTTTAGTTCACAAATGGAGAACCTCTGCATCCTGAACGCAGATGTCGGCACCACCATGTTAATGTCCCCCTGCTCCTTCCACTCTGGCCGTTGCCACGGAGATCCACTCTTCTTCGTCAGTGAGGGAGAGTGTGACGGCAAACTGGAGTGGGCCAAGTTCAGAGCCAAGATGTCCTCCAAGAGCTCTGTTCAAGAGCCCTGTAATCTTGACACGTGTTACGAATGGGAGACATGTTCTGGTGAGTTTGTCGGACATGAAAACTTTGATGCGGATCAAGTTTTTACAAGTTCCACACTAACTTGCTTTAATGGTGTACTGCAGGGTGTAAGATAGTAGTTTTTGCTGTCATTTAAACGGATTATACCTGTTAAAAACCTAAAGTGGTTTATTTTTATTATGTAATAAAGCCTCATGAGGCAACTTAATGAACACAAATATGATTTGAATATCAACATCTCCCATTAAATAGATGAGCTAACATTACCTCCCATCTGTCCCCAGCGTCTAAGAAGTGTGAGTGCAGAGCTGCTCGGAACTGCGCCAGATCGGAGGACCACATGTTCTGTGTGAAGCTGACGACAACCCAGAGAACTCGTAGCCTGAGCCTCTGCTCTATGGCCGCCCTTAAATGTGTCAACTATCAGTTTGAAATTCTCAGTGAAGGTGTCTGTGAGTCCAGATGATCCTGCTGATGCTTTTCTGCTGCTTTACACCAAACTTCTGGATTCATCTAAAACAATATTCCAGCACTGCTTTAAAAATTGTGAAGTAAATATGTAGTGTATAATGCAGGTGATTCACAAAAATGACCATGACTATGTTTTTCTAGTTCATTGTGCATTATACCCACAAATGAAAAGACGTAGATGTGAGCACATTTTGCACTCTGACATTTAAAACAAAACATTACGTTTACATACGCACAAATTTAAATGGTAAGCAGGTATTTTTGGGTCAAACAGCAGGTGCTTTGGGATGCATTTTACCACGTTTGTGCTACAGGGCATCTCGTGCTATTTTTCAAAAAGGCACTAGATGACCACTTGACAACTGTGGACGATGAGGTACCCTCTCTGAGTGGGTGGAGCTGCTTCGGACCCCCCATTTCCACGAGTAAAAATTCCATTCATTTTTCCCATAGAAAATGTTATTGAACTCACAGTTGGAGCACTAATGTGACTTTTATCAGCATGAACCCACACAGTTAGTCCAAATCTGTCCAAATGATTTAGAACTGCATGACAAAGTTTCTGGTTATTTGATTAAAAGAAGATGGTATAAACTGGTCATTATAACATTTTCAAGGGACAAGCTGGCCACCACAAATCACTGAACTTTATTTTAATCAGCTGACGTACTATAAAAAAAATCATTGTCTCTGAGAAACAAATTTAAATAATTCAAACCGGTGTCTTCAACATAAACCTACAAGCGTTGCATTACCTGAATCAGGCCAATGTTTCTGTTCAGCAACATTAAAGATATTGTTTAAAGAAAGAAAATTTGAAATAGTTTTTTTAACATGTGATTGGCAAATACATCAACGCACTATAGTCCATTTTGTTGCAGACACCATGGAAGAAAAGCTCAGTCCCTGCTCTATCACTCAGTGGTGTGGAATATTTATACTTGCTAAATGTGCTTCACATGTAAGAATAAAAATATAAAATTCTTACACTGTCTGTTTTTAGTTCTTACAGAGATTTTCACTGCACCTCGTACCATTTAAGCACAAGTCTCAGCAGGTCGAATCAAAATGATACATCTAATATACAGACCAGTATTTGAAGATCAGAGCATATTCATAAAATATATAGAAATATATTGAAATTCTGCACCAAAGTTGATTAAAATGACACATTTGTGTTCTTAAAAAAAACTGCTTTGGAGAAAAGGAGAAAAGAAAGATATTTTGACTTCACATAATTGTTGGTCGGTGCTTTGAATTCATCACTGATGTGTTGTGAAATCGTCTGGCTTGTATATGATGAGGGGCCTTCCAGAAAAGTAACTGTTAGGAAAAATAGTAACTCATTGTCAGTGTGTAAATTAAGTTACTGCTATGTGTGTAAAGTTTCATCTAGTCTATGCATTAAACTGTAGTTGAAAGGTCACTACTGTATGCACAAATCACGAATTCCTCTCCTGCAACACATCCCCTCGGAGGAGGAACTGGCTTATCTAGTTTAGCACGCACATAAATTAAAAGCAAACATACCCATATAGTGTGCAAAGAACATTTAATGCCTACATACTCACGTTGCACAACATGTGAACATGCTTATATATGACTGTAATCACGTGCTGTTATGTAACCTCATATGTACAATAAAAGGTGCAAAGAGGGAAGTCTGATTCGGAGTTGGCTGATGCCAGGTGAAGAGCTTACAACTCTAAGACCCTGCACGGACTTCCCTTGCTGCAAGTAAAACTCAGATTTGGGTCCAAGCCTTGTTTTTGTCTGACTGTGGGTTTGATTCTTATCCTATCAGCACTATGTTACGGTTCTGAACCTAACAGTAACCCCTTCAACGAGATATGATCAAATCAAGACCGCACAAATATTCAAAAAAAAAAAAATTTTTTTTATTCATTTTCTATGAAAAAACAATTTATAAAACAGATGTTCTTCTGAAATTCCAAATATATTTAATCATTATGAATATAAAAAGTGTTGAAAAAAATTACTTGGTTCTATTTACAATTCAATTATGAGAAAAAAAGAAAAAAAAAAAAAGGACGTGCATAATGTAGTGTGAAAACAGTCAGTGAAATAAAACAACTATCTTTACTCTGGACAAGCCTCGATGCTGATCACGTTGACCTGCAGCCCAGCACACCGCCGGGCCCCCACCTCACAGTCAGTCATGGTCACAGCAGCGCTGCCAACAGAGCTGACGCACAGGGGGGCGGAGTCTGAAGGGCACTCTGACACGTTCTGGCAGATGCATTTTTTTGTTGATTCTACGATAATAAAAAAAAATATATATATATATTAATTATGAATACTGATGCAGTCACACACTCATCCAAATTTAAAGTTGTCCAGTAGACTCACCATGACAAGTTGTCCCCAGTTTACAGTCCTCACAGGACGTGAACGCCTCCTCCGGCCAGTTACAGTCACTGTCAGTGGCCAGTGTGAAGCTCCGCCCCAAACACTGCAGAGCTCCCAGCTGGCAAACGCCCAGTAAACGGGCTTGGGTCGAACCCAGTCTGGCACACAACTGCAGAGAAGTTCTAAGAGAAGACAATGAATAGAACAATTCTGCATTTTAATTATCTTTTGTAGTGTGACAGAGCATTTTGTGCTGAATGTGGATATAATTCTTCTTGAAAAGTTCACTCACGAGCACTGAAACGGCATTTTACATACGCAATCCGTTTTTCCTACAGTCTCCCAAACTTTACACTTCAGGCCGGATGGAGGAGAAGGAGCCGCGGGCTCTGAGAAGAAAATAAAGAGAGCAGGATTAATGTGTGTTCACTCCACAGACACTCAACCTTAAAGCAGCTTTAATAAACACGTGTACAACGACAACTGGTCACAAGATTAGTGTGTGAAAATAGTTGCTTGTGGCAATGCACTCGCAAAGAACTGTAACTCAGGTGAAGGTCGATGGAGCAACGTTTTTGTTTACCCTCGTTCAGTGCGAGACACACAGACACACACAGAAGCACTCACACGGACACTAAGGAGAGAAAGAGAGGGAGAGAGCAGCAGGAAAACACGGCCTATTAAACTACTGACATGATACAACTGTAATTAGAGCCTCCACTGGGTTTTTGTCATGATTTTATTGTGCACATGTGATCACAGATCTTTTCCCTGTATTTCTTCTGGGAACCGGCCGTGGCACGTGTGAAGAATAAGTGCCGGGTGTGATGCGCCGCACGCCCGAGGCGTGACTCGCAGGCAGCGCGGCTGCTCTAATCTGTTAACATGGACGCCAAAATAAAAACACTCAATGTCCAAAAAGGTAATGCACACACACACCACACAGGCAGCGTGTCCCCCGGCCCACCCATCATCGACGTCAGTAAACTACCCAGTATCAGAACATAGTAAATATCTAACAGCTAAAGAGTCCCATATTTCTCACAGGAGTAACTGGAGACCAAAAAAAATGAACTAATTAGTGATAATGTTGCTTTGTATTTGCTGAATGTGCAAAAAGGAAACTGTTGGCTAACACATTAGCCATATAAAGTTAAAAGTGCAACTGTTTTAAACGTTTCTTAGTCTCAACTATTTCTGAGATTTCTACCTGTTGAAGGTATGAGGCATCACAACAATGACAGCTGACACTGTGGACACTGTATGTGCTGTACCTGCTTTACAATGAGTGTCAGCGGGAGACGGAGACCACTGCAGACTGGGACTGCATATGATATCTGACACCTCAGTGTCTGGCACTGACCCCACAGCACAGGACAGGGACACTCTGTCTCCAATCTGATAGGCTGCTTTGGTGGGCGTGGCTAATACTAAACTGTTGATTGGAGGAATCCCACATGTTGAACCTGGAACAGGAAAAGAGGCATTTTGAGCAAAAGGAAGTGAGAGAAACACAACACCATTGTAATTCAGAAAACAGGAACTTCAGTGTGCCTGAATAGTAAACCAAAGACTCCAAGAACAATGTTTGTGTAATAACATAAGGTGCTTCACAAATGGTTACATGGTGGTTGGTAAATCATGAGTTTTCGGAAATAAACGTCGTAATCTTGTAAAATAAGTAGTTTCTGAGAAAACGTGCGAGTAGTGAAAAAGAAAATATTGTTTGTGAAGTGAAGACGTACTTTTACAAACCATCCCTCCTGTGCTCCACTTCTGGTTTTCAGCACATGTGGCAACAGCGTTTCCACTGAGGTGATACCCGTCTATGCAGGAGTACTCCACCGCGTGTCCAACCAGGTAAAAATCTTTGGGATTCTGAGGAAAATATAATCACAGAAATAAGCAATACACACTTGAGGTTTAATACAATTTAGCAACCTTTTCTGTCCCCAAATGACAAAGCCCAGTGGTCTCAAAATTAAATGATTATTATTATTATTATTATTATTATTATTATTATTATTATTATTATTATTATTATTATTAAATCAAATAAAAATGAATGGAAATATCAGTTACACTATCTCACCTGAATAAATCCATTCCTGAGGTTTGGAGGTGGCCCACAGGTTTTTGGCGGTGTTACGGAAAGACTGAAGCACTGAGGCTCCATCATCCTAAGAGCAAAAAGTTCACAGTGACACACGCTGCATATTAAGAATCTCACATATTCCTGAAACTCAAGTGTTTGAATTGATTGATTGGTACTATACGGGGACATGATCGTTTGATTGTATCACCTCCATATACTGTATACACATCAAAATAAAGTTGTGTTTCCTCTGTGATCCTCCAGATGTAAATAAAGAAAAATATAACTATGTGCACTACTTATAATGATACTTTAAAGGTAGAATTTCCTATTTTATGGCACAAATCAGGTCCCCACAAGATAAAGCATTGCATTTTATGTTTAATCCCATTTGATATTAGTCTTTAGGGTAAGTTTCTGTCATTCTGTATTTGTGTGTGTTCTTACTGCAAGAACTGGATGTCAGGGTCCTCACAAGGCTTCTGCTCCACCTGAAGTCCGGTGCAGCGGTGTCCTCCTCTGCTCGGGGCGGGGTTGTTGCAGCTTCGGGTCCTTGACCTCTGACCTCCAGAGCAGGATCCCCAGGACGACCAGCAGTTCCAGCTGCCATGGATCACCCCTGAGAAAAAGAAAGAGAGATTCTCTTTCTTCTTCTGTCTTGTCTGTGAAGGAGGTTGTCGTACTGACTGGATGTCATGGTAGTGCAGAAGTAGAAATATTTCCTAAATTTTTGTAGCCTTTGCATGAAATCTTATCCAAACCTGGATATATTCAACTTTATTGCCAATTAAAAGTCTATTCAGAGAGTAACGTTATCTGTCCCCATGATCCCCTCCGAGTGTTTTGGTTGTTCACCTGGTTGTTCACCGATCACAGCTCCCCTCTCGCAGGCCTGTCCTGAGGTTCCCGGGCGGCAGACGCAGCGACACTCGGAGGCCGTCAGCAGCGGCTGGCCGTTGTTCTGGCACGGTCGGCAGTGACAGGGATGCTCCTCCGCCAGGTACTCCTCTGTGGCCCTTTTCAGGTGGAGCTTCTTCAAACTTGCACACTGCACCTCCTTCACCAGCTCGTACAGAGGGCGCAGCTGAGGTAGAAGTTTGACATTTTTTTTAACATTCATGTGGACAAGGAAGAAATAAATGGAGATAAAACAAGGTATTTCAGCTAAAAAAAAACCAAAAAAAAACGAACACTACATTATTTTGAGGGAAACATTAGGAAAAGCCCTATTTAAGACTTCTATGGTGAGGAAGACAGTCCAACCCAGCATGGTTCTTCCCACCTACATCTCACAGCTTCAGTCTTTGCTGTGATTAGCTGTTTTTATATGTCTATTTATGTTTTATATGTCTATTTATGTACGTCTGATTTTGTTTTTTGCACCCTGAGAGAGCAGCTACAACCGGAGTCAAATTCCTTGTACAGTATGTGTAAACATACCGGGCCAATAAAGCTGATTCTGATTCTGATTCTGATTATAGTCTGGAAACCGTGTTCATATGAGGGTTCGGTCAGGGCATTTTCACACTTGAAAGTCTGGACCAAGGTCCAAACCAAGGTTACTTTTCTTGTTCTGTTTAGTTTAATGATTACTGCCTAAATTTCCTATAAATGTCTCAAAAGTCCGAACCATCAATGAAGTGTTTTTATCCTGCAAATGAAACAAACCACTGCTCAGTTTGAACTGGACTGAGACCATTTATTTTGGTCCTTTAGACCGTTGGTCTGAGCACCTTTGACACGAAGCTAAGAAATCCAACGGTCCAGACCAAATAAAGTAACTGTGTTAGCAACCTTAGCCACTCTGAAGGTCTGACCAATCAGCACCCAGCATTGCTCACATCGGGGGAGGGTCACAGCTTGGTGAGGTTTGGCGCACAACACATATGGTGTCAATGCTGATTGGTTAAAGGCTGGAAATTAACTTGAGGTCTCCATCCATTCGGATGCAATAGCTGGAGACCATCCACAATGCAGCATGGTCAGACTGCATCATTATAAGCATTTTGATGGGTTGCCTTTAAAAAACTTGACAACCAGTTTTCAGACAATTCACAGAGCTAACCTTTTTTAATTGACCAGCTACCTTGAGCTGATAAAATTTGTCATCAACAGTCGTTAGCTTAGGAGAAAAAATTATGTTCACTGGTTAAAAAGAGAAGCAACTTAGTTTACTTTGATCTGAATCAACATCCCAGTGATGAACAAATTAATATGTTTCAGGAGGTAAATCATTGCTGAAACTACAAACGCTCCATGCTAAAGGAATGTTTGACAGGTGTAACAACAGTAACTAAGGTAGGTTAGGCTAAGCAAAGGCTTGGTATTAAATTATAGGACTTACGTGGAAATTTGGAGTAAGTGAACTCTAAGCCCAAACAATTGTCTTTTATGATGCTAAAACTTGATCCCAATGTTACCCTGACCTAAACCTCATCCCTGCCCTCTTCAGAATCCTGGGTTCTAGTATTGACCCTGAGCAAAGAGTCACTTACAACAAATCTTAAAGAGAAATTTTTAAAGTCAATATAGAGTTAATCAATCAGTCAAGTAGATGTATTGACTGTCATACCTTCTGATCTATGATTTGGGGGAAGTCTTTGACAGACGAGGCCCAGTTGTCATAGATCTCTCCGTTAGCCTCCGGGTTTTCCAGATCCAGAACAGCCAGAGCACCTATGAAGGATGGATCTCCTCCAAACACATTGACCTTAATGGGCATCCTGTTTACACTGTTTCCTGTGGAAAAATGACAATAGCGGTGTTTAACTAAGTTTAATTTTATTCAGTCATTTGATTTCTTCGACCCTCCAAGGCCCTACAGGTGATTTAAAAGTCTAAATATGAAAGCTTTCACTCACCATGGCTGGATGACAAAGATTTCGTCAGTTTTTCACAAACAGTTTTGATCTTCTTCCTGAAGAAACGGCGCTTCACCTTTCTCCAACACCGCTGGTACTCAATATCTGTTGTACCTTTACAAACAGGATGGATTCAAGTGACATACAATGTGACATACATCAATATACAATGTTCAGATTATCAGATGAAGGGAACCACATTTTGGTAAATTGTGAAAATAACAATAATAAAAATGTTCTTAAAAGACAAAATTGGATTTCTCACAGCTTTTAGTGCAATTAAACTCATATCTAATATAGGTCTGTATTATTTTATGATGTACATTAATTGGCAACTTTTTTTAGCTAATAATTATTTGATAAAAGTTGTCTTTAACAAATACAAACACTCTAGGTGGCCTCCCTTTCAGTATTAATAACTTCTAAAGGAAAAGTTTGAATGTTCTGGCTAATACAGTGACAGTATAGCCTAGAATTATCAGCACATCATCATCATTCATATCAAAGGTTCTTACTGGTTGATGTGAGTGCCTGTTGGTTCAACTCCAGCAAGCCTTGGTATTCGCCTCCCAGTGAGCCCTCAGAGAGGTAGTGAGTGCCGTACGTCTGCAGCAGCCGGCGGTAGGCTGAGTAGTCATATGTGAAGGGTAGTGAGGACAAGGCCTTCCAGAAGCCTTCGGACAGAGTCAGGTACTGGGGGGCGGAGTTCTGAAATTGGGCCAGCTCCACTTTATTCTTCAGGATTATCAGTCTGTAGGCCTGAACGACAGATAATAACAGGGTGTGATCTTCGGAAACGGGAAACAGAAAACTTTGAACTGCTAATGACAGAGCCCACAGACAGTGATGCCGGGCCAGTCTTTCAGCTCGTCCATCAGCTGGTCTTTGGGAGGTCTTAACTTGAAGAGTGGTTTGTGAAGCAGATCAGGTTTATATAATCACCTTGTTGTCAGTGAGCTCTTTGTGAAAGGTGCGACGGTCGTGTCCCACCAAGGCGTTGGCCTGGATGTGCTGCATGTAGGACCAGGCGCTCTCGTAGGATTCATCGCTCTCTTCGTTGTCTACTTTCACCTGCAGCACAAACAAACACAGTTTGCTTTCATAGGGACGGCAGCTGCGAGAACAGCTCATCCTACTCTGTTGTTTACATTATTCTATTTTTAGCTCTGTTAGTTGTGTGGCTCAAAGGATTGCATTGTTGTTTGGCGTATCTGTCGTTTCACCACTTTGGTCCAGACTGAAATATTAGACTGGATTGACATAAAATTCTGAACAATCATGATTACCAGGGACCCACATTAGTGATCCTCTAACTTTTCGTCCAGTGGCAGAATAAGGTGCATGTATGTGGATATCAGTGAAATTTTTCAACACTCAAAAACATTTTCCTTTTCAGAATGAATTATAATAATACCATAATAAAGGCAGCATTTCAATTTACCCAATATTTTATATTCATCAAATTATTCAAAATACTTCCAAAAGTGACTTCTTTATCATCCTAATATGTACCCTGTGCTGTAAGAAAATGTTAGCACGCTAACACAGTCTCTGGTTCTTGTTATTCTATTTCTTTATCTGCAATGCAACAGGGAAAGTGCACTAAGAACATTTTTTTTTATCAATGTTAATAAATATTGTAACATCTTTCCTTATTTAGAGTTTATCTCAAAATCAAATTCCATAGACACCAACTTCTTAATGACAACATTTTACATTTGAAAAACATAAAATCAATAATAGTGGTGATACAACGTATTCAGTTATTTACTTTAACTATCTATTACATATTTTCAAGGCAGACACTTTCACCTCTTGTATTATGTAAATTCATATCACATTTGCTACAAAAATGTCTGGATTATTTCTTGTGAACATTTCTCTTTTGACTCACCTCAAAGTTGTATCTGAGGATGTTCTGTGGCAGTCTGTAAAATATTGTATGGTCACCGCTGAACACCTTCCTACACTGCCCTCCAAAGCTCAGAGTGTTGAGCACACCTGCTCTGAGTTTCCCTGTTAAAATGTCGTACCTGTAAAATATGACACAACACATATAATTTATTGTTTTCTTTCTAACAAGTGACATACGCTCCACTTTAAACATCACATCCTGATTCCTGAACAGATAGCAGTTATTAGAACCAGTTTCATGGTGTTGGGAGTTGTAGTTATTTACCCTCTGCCAGTGAAGTCAGAGTTTGGAGGTGTTTTGTCAAGGTCACATGAGTATTGACTGTTGTCTTGGTCACAGGTTCGCTCATCCAGACTGTCCTGACAGTCGTGGTCTCCGTTACACACCAGAGACTGGCTGATGCACTGACCTGCATCAAGGTTTCAGTAAAGAGTTCTTATCACACACTCTAAAACTAGAATTATGTCTGAAATGATTCATATGACAACATACCAGAGGTACAGCGGAACCTATCTCCACAGCCTGTTTCCAGGAGACATCTTTTCTGTGACACACATGGCTCTGTTTGAGTGGCTTCTCCAGAACATGGCACACCACCAAACTGGGCATACACGTCAACGTGGCGAGTTCGCACCTGAAAAGGGAAGTGATCATAAACATGAATTCAATGAAAGAGATGAACATCATCCAATGTCTAGCAGAATCAATAAGATCAGAGTCTCTGCTACTTATGACCTTTCAGGTGACTCTGGTTCAGGTCCCAAATGACATTAAGTCACAGCTGTGAAGATGTTATGATATCTTCAGTTTTTAATTCCTAGATAGTTTGGATATCAGTAAGTGTTCCAACCTGAATCACTTGATTAGCATCAGCAACTAAATTACGCGTGTTTTGTTACCACCGGTCTAACACATCAAACTTAAACAGAAGATGCACATCAATGTTTGTGTCAAATTTTTGGGGAACGAAAGGAAGTTGGAGAGTCAAATTCAGTGCGTTGGGGTGGTGGTGAAAGGAGACGTGAAGAGTTGTTGAGGGCGAGGAACCAGCGTGTTTTCAACGCACTGTGAACCAAAGTGCCATCACGCCACAGTTCAGGTCATTTGCACCGGATGTTTTCCTTCAGACACCTCAGAGCATCACAGCAGAACTTAGTGTTGACAGTTTGACCCTGGGGGACAAATTTATGGTGCGCAAAGGAAACCAGCCTGGTTGGGCACATGACCTAATGTGCTATTATTAATCTTGGAAAGTGACATTCTGCCCCTTGGAAACGCAAATGTCATTCAAAACACCTCTCAAGGCTCATTGATTCATTGACATAGTTATATGAAGCATTTCCTGGTTTTGACCAAATATTTGATGTGCTCCCTCTGGTCAGAAATGTCACAGGTCACAAAAACTTGTGTAACTCAGGTGCTGATTTTGATTAAGTGGTGAAACAAACGTTGTACCTTCTCCCTGCCCCCTGCTCCATTCACGTAATGGTGCTTTGCTCCAATTGTGCTTAACATGAACAGTCTCAGAACTTTTTGATCCACCCTTGTAGTGTATATCAAATGGCCACACATGACATGCTGATGCCAAACTTGGGAAGATCTGTGGCGACACCAGCATTTAAAATGCTCGAAATATCAATTCATTTCAGTGGAATGGCCACAATTGGTGGCTTGGTTGCAGGGACGTAGTAAATCTGTATCTTTGTTACACTGATTTCAACTTTGAGAGTCCATTTTACACCGGTGCCAAATACCAAACCATTCTGGCAGATCTAACTTTTGAGGGAACAGAAAACTAGAGAGTCTGTAAGAGAAGACACTGTATTATCAGCTGTTGCTTACTGCTTCATATTCAACCCTGATCTGCCAGAGTATAAACTGCTCCACAATAAACACTGAGAGAAGTCAGTGCTAACATACAACATGCTCTGAATAAACTGCGGTCAGTTATTGTCTTCTAGGTGACCGAGCTCCTTTCTTTCCTTTCCTTGCAAGACACAAAACTAACTTCAAACTAACAAGCATACACATTACTCAAACAGTCAGTAATGATATTGTAAGGCTACAGGCTTTACAGTAAGGTCCAGAAGAGACTGTCCTTTCATTAAAAAAACAACACCGCACAGGTTGTTTGTGCTTGTAGCTTATTATGATTATTGTGATAGAACAAACAATCTGCATGGTCATTCCGCTCGGCGGACTTTGGTCAAATACATAATAAAAAAAGGTGAGGGCAATTGTTGGGTTTAGGCCTTGACATAACTTCCATAAAATGAGAATACAGTATTCTATACAATGTCCTCAGTGTGAGCAGTGTCTGTAGTACCTTTGTACTGGTGCAGCCATCACACGCAGACCACTCTCCATAAGACCCCCATCTGCAGTTTACAGGCTGCTGACACCTGACGGGAGGAAACACTGTCATTATTACAAAACAAATATTTTATCAGTATATTACTTTCTTGAGAATAAACTTGATACTCATGGTACAGTTTCCTTTTTATAATAAAGCAGAAGAATAACATTAAACAAATAAAAGAGAGGCCATACATTTGACAACATTTGCATTCTAATGTCATTGGAATATAAATATTACCGATAAAAGATAATTATTTAAAATCATCAAGACATTATTATCCAACTAATATCACTGCAGGAAGATGTAAAGACAGTCTCAGAGGTCCAGGCGTGTGTGTACATACCTAATCGGTGACATAAAGATGAGCAACACTACTGAAGAGAGCAGAGCTGCAGCAGCATTCAGCTGTGAACATAAAGAAAGAAGAGAGTTTACTCAATCTAAGAAAGAAGAGAGAGTACTAACCTTTTAAATGAAATGAAATGAAATCAGATGATTGTTGATCAATAAGAAACAGATTTCTGAAACCTAATCTGAGTCTGAAGGGTAAATAATAATAATAATAATAATAATAATAATAATAATAATAATAATAATAATAATAATAAGGGGTTTACCTTCATGATGTGCTCCATCTGGTCTGGTCCAGCACTGGAACACTCAGGGTCATATAATCAAGTGGTTGGGGGGGTTGGTGGGTGGTGTTACTCAACAGACCTGGAGTTCAGGAATTCCCCCACTGAAGAAACTTTCATCTATGATGAAATATATGGACTCACTGACACAATAAGTCATGAACACAGACCCGGTGTTCTTTTCCTCAGTCCACGTTTAAAGCTCTGTTTTCTTCTTTTTCTTCCTGCGTTTATTTCCAACAACAGTAAGCTTGTTTCCAGTAAAAAAAAAAAAAAAGGTAATCCTGTTGGGCTTTGGGTTCTCATGTGTACAACAACAAGATGATGAAATCTTTTTAAAAGAAAATTATTTTGGCAGTAGAGCCTCACTGGAGTGGGACAGGAGTTGTTGCATCACAACTGTTTTTTCTGAAATTTAAAGCCATGAGAAGCAGCCTGGCTACAGTGCTGAAAAGAAACCTGGGGTTGTTCTTGTTTTCCTCTATTAATGATGAATAATATACAATACAATATACTGACCTTACGAAGAGCTTTCTTATATGATATTAGACTATCCTTCCAGGCCAGGTGAAATTAGCCACTTCCTTTCCAGTTTTCGCGTTGCCTGCCTAACAGAGCATAATTGTGAATTGTACCAAGGAGACAGCCTCCTCTGGTTTATTACTCTCTTCTTCAGAGCGGCGACATTATCAAGAGTTGTACGCAGAGAGGCTGCAGTGTTTTCTACAAGACAATCCATTCGGCATTGAAGAGGACAAACATGTAATTGCTTCCTTAAACATGGACACAGCATTATCAGACACATTTCTACTGTAATGGAATTTATTCTCACACACTGTGTAGTCCATATTTCAAATGTTAATAAAAAGTCTGTCAAAAAAACTGTCAGTGTGGAGTGCTGCTCCGGTTTGTGAATTGTTGTCCCTCTGGTGCTCTTCAGTTTGGTGATCAAACAGTTCAAGTTAATAAAAAGTGGTGCGACAAAAGAGGGTTTAGAGAAAATATGATTATATGTTCAGTTTCCATGCCGTATGACAGAACAAGGTGGAGGGTGTGGTTATAACAGTGAGTGTTGAGAAAAGAGAATTCAGTTAGAAACTCGGAATAATAATACTAATACTAATAATAACTTTATTTCTATAGTGCTTTTTAAAAACAAGTTACAAAGCATTTTCAAAACATAATATGCAACAGTATAAAATATAATGATAAGATACAACAAAAATATAATAGACAGTCAATCAATAAAAATGCCATCAACCAAAGGTAAGTCTAAACGAGTGCGTTTTTAAGAGTGACTTAAAAGAAAACAGAGTGTTAGGGTCCTCGATCACCTCTGGCAGGTCGTTCCATAACTGAGGGGCCCGAACAGAAAACGCCCGGTCAACCTTTAGTTTCATGGTTAGTTCGGGGTATGGTCAGGAACGACCCACCAGAGGATCTCAGGTTGCATGTAGGCTCGTAGGGGGACAGGATGTCTGCTATATATTCAGACGCCAGCCCCCTGCGAGCCTTATAAGTAATCATTACAATTTTAAAATCTATTCTAAAATGGACAGGGAGCCAATGAAGTGATTTTAAAAAAGGTGTAATGTGCTCTCTCCTGTTGGACCTGGTTATGAGTCTGGCTTCTGCATTTTGAATGAGTTGAAGTTTGTTTATGTAAAATTGTGTTACAGTGCATTGCAGTAATCTAAATGGGATTAGATGAAAGCATGAATTACTGTTTGGGGGATAGAAATGACTTGAATTTTTGAGATTTTCCTGAGTTGAAAAAGGCATGATTGGACAACAGAGTTGATGTCCTGGTCGAAGTTGAGATGGTTGTCCGGGTGAACGATAAACAACAACAAATAGAATCGGATTTTGTGTTTTTCCAATTTGTGTGAGAGAGACAAAGAGTCAGATTTTTTTTAGATAAGAGAGATCTGATATTTAATAGTCAAAATTTTTTTGATCCATTAAATTGGTAGGATCAATTTTGATTACATTTTTATTGAAATATCTTTTGTTGAATTTTGTGTAATTTTTAAATGTAGGAACAGACACAACCTCTATGTGATTGTAACCCACATTAGTTTTACCAGCAACTAAAGGGTTAACTCACACACGCAATACTGACGTTTACCAGAGAGGCGCTGTCGTGCACGTCGGGAGATCAAAGCCTTCTCCCCGGAGACGACCCTTTATGTCTCCAATGAAACAGCAGGTCATGATCTACACCATGAAGAATCTCCTTTGGTTGATTTTTGCTCACTGCTTTTGAGGAGCTCTATTTATTTGACCCGTTAACCAGACCGACTCCGAAGGAAGAAGTTTCTTTTAAGTCCAAGAAGAATCTCCGAAACCTCCGCAGAGCGCTGGAGCTGAGTGACCCTGCGACCCCTGATCGTCTTCGCCGTGGGTGAAGCTGCATTTGGGCTTCTTGGATTCTCCTGCCGGGGAACCGACGAGCAAAGGATTCAAATAAGAGTTAGTCTGAGAGCCTCCAGACGTACACTACCCGGGTAGTAGACTGAAAGACAAGAGACTGAAACTGACTGACTGTGGGAGAAATACCGGTATTGGGGTTATTACTTGAATTTGTTATTTTTCTTTTATGCTGTTCCCTTGGTTTTCTGTGTGTGTTAATAACTATAATACATTGCAGTTCATTTCCTTGTTTTAAACTGCAAACATTTGCCGTGTTTCATTCACTCCCAGAGCGACCTAAAGACAGTCCTAAACTTGACTACCTGGTGTTGAAGGTTTTGGGTAAGTGACAGCTCTAAAGAAGCTGCAGAGGAGCGTGTAAGACTGCAGCTCTGCGTCCTGGCCTCAACCCCGGGAAGTTATGTTTTAGGGGTGTTAGGAGACATGGCCATGTTTCTAGAAAGAAGAGCTGCACCATCCAAAGTGGGATGGATGCCTCTCTCCGGATCAAACCAGGTTTCCCCCAGAAAGGGTTCCAATTGTCAATGAAGCCCACATCGTTAGCGGGACACCACCTCGACAGCCAGCGGCACCTTACCATCGACCTCTGAGCTCCTTCGTCTTTTGGTCTTAATGAACTCCCACCATCAACGATGTCTCTCTTCATCCTTGAAACCTGGTTAATCTTGGGACATTGGCGGTAGTCTACTTCTATTATCATACAAATTGAGTGTCTGGCCCTTCACCAGTGGCTCCTGTCTTTGTCAATGGGTTGCCTAGCGACCCACAGTGCAGGAGGTCAAAGTGACCTTCACTATGTGCTGGAGGATCCTAATGATGAGTGAAAACTCCTTTAACGCTCGAAAACCACCACAGGAGAGGATTATAGACAGCAGCCAGTAGTGTGTCATCATACAGCGCATCTACATACACAGCTGGTTGTGGTTGCCCTTCAGTGGTCAGTTGCTTCCTTCTGTTGGATTTAGCACCAAGATACTATGCAAATAAACATCAGAAGGACATTTCAAAAGACCTGCTGTAACAACAGGTAGAAAAAATATCATTCTGGCCTTTTTCTTACCCCTGCAGCCCTGGTCCCCCCCCCCCCTCATCTCCCCCACTCACCTCCCTCTCCCCATCCCCCTTTGGTGATCCCCTGGTTTTTTTGGTTGTTTTTTTTTCACAAAATACTAAAACACAGGACCCAGTTGGTCTCTACCTGTCTCCATGTATTGGTATAATTTGTTTTTGCTGTTTTTTATTAAAATATCCCCTTACACTACCAGACATCTTCATTTACACAAACATACTCAATATAACCACACAACATCCAGCTTTGGCCAAACGTTTTGAGAATGACAAGTATTGGTTTTCACAAAGTTTGCTGCTTCGGTGTTTTTAGATCTTTTTGTCCGATGTTACTGTGGTATACTGAAGTATAATTACAAGCATTTCATAAGTGTCAAAGGCTTTTATTGACAATTACATTAAGGTTTATGCAAAGAGTCGATATTTGCAGTGTTGGCCCTTCTTTTTCAAGACCTCTGCAATTCACCCTGTCATGCTGTCGATTAACTTCTGGGCCACATCCTGACTGATGGCAGCCCATTCTTGCATAATCAATGCTTGGAGTTTGTCAGAATTTGTAGGTTTTTGTTTGTCCACCCGCCTCTTGAGGATTGACCACAAGTTCTCAATGGGATTAAGGTCTGGGGAGTTTCCTGGCCATGGACCCAACATTTCTATGTTTTGTTCCCCGAGCCACTTAGTTATCATTTCTGCCGTATGGCAAGGTGCTCCATCATGCTGGGAAAGGCATTGTTCATCAGCAAACTGTTGTTGGATGGTTGGGAGAAGTTGCTCTCGGAGGATGTTTTGATACCATTCTTTATTCATGGCTGTGTTCTTATGCAACATTGTGAGTGAGCCCACTCCCTTGGCTGAGGAGTAACCCCACACATGAATGGTCTCAGGATGCTTTACTGTTGGCATGACACAGGACTGATGGTAGCGCTCACCTTTTCTTCTCCGGACAAGCTTTTTTCCGGATGCCCCAAACAATCGGAAAGGTGATTCATCAGAGAAAATGACTTTACCCTGGTCCTCAGCAGTCCAATGCCGGTACCTTTTGCAGAATATCAGTCTGTCCTTGATGTTTTTCCTGGAGAAAAGTGGCTTCTTTGCTGCCCTTCTTGACACCAGGCCATCCTCCAAAAGTCTTCGCCTCACTGTGCATGCAGATGCAGTCACACCTGCCTGCTGCCATTCCTGAGCAAGCTCTGCACTGGTGGTGCCCCGATCCCGCAGCTGAATCAACTGTAGGAGACGGTCCTGGCGCTCGCTGGACTTTCTTGGGCGCCCTGAAGCCTTCTTCACAAAAATTGAACCTCTCTCCTTGAAGTTCTCGATGATCCGATAAATGGTTGATTGAGGTGCAATCTTACCAGCAGTTATCCTTGCCTGTGAAGCCCTTTTTGTGCAAAGCAATAATGACTGCACGTGGTTCCTAATCATGATTAACAGAGGAAGAACAATAATTTCAAGCACCACCCTCCTTTTAAAGCTTCCAGTCTGTTATTCTAACTCAATCAGCATGACTGAGTGATCTCCAGCTAACGAGAGAATCACTGACATGATGTCAGCTGGTCCTTTTGTGGCAGGGCTGAAATGCAGTGGAAATGTTTTAATTGGGATTAAGTTCATTTTCATGGCAAAGAGGGACTTTGCAATGTATTGCAATTTATCTGATCACTTTTTATAACATTCTGGAGTATATGTAAATTGCCATCATAAAAATGGAGGCCGTAGACTTTGTGAAAATTAACATTTGTGTCATTCTCAAAACGTTTGGCCAGTGGTGTACACTACAACTACTATAATTTATTTTGTGTATTCTCGTCGAGTCACATCTTCTGCCCTTATATTTTCTTCATTATTTTGTAAATAATATAAGATAATTTAAGATAACATAATGTAATATGTCATTAAACTCATTCACAACAGGTAAAAAAAGTGAAGTCAGGAGTTACTATTATTAACGGATGTTGGCTTGTTTTGACCCTTGTCTGCCCTCTACTGGCCAAGAAGTAGGCCTACTACTTCTCCTCGGTGATATGTCCAACTTTTAGCAACATTATTTTCTGTTTTGCGCTGTCCTATATATATATATATTTAAGGACATATTGGTTTCAATATAGGCAAAAATATCAAAGTATTGTATTGAGCTAAAAGTACAAGTTACAGAATAACAACACCAAAGAGACACACACACTGCTGCAGTGTGTGTGTGTGTGTGTGTGTGTGTGTGTGTGTGTGTGTGTGTGTGTGTGTGTGTGTGTGTGTGTGTTTGCCTGTCTGTCTGTCTCTGTGTGTGTGTGCTATGTAAAGCATGTGCTGAATGTGTGGGTGGTCCATAGAGTCTGGGAGCTGCTCAGTCAAAAACAAGTTGTTGCTGTCATCTGAGTCTCACCGACTCACATGTACTACTGACTGGACAGGCTCTGAAATGTGACTCCACCAGCTGGAAATGCTGCTCTAAACCGGGGGAGTAGTGACATTACATGTAAACAAACAGTCTCAATAGTGGTTCAGAGTCCTTCAGTTATTTTGTGAGGATGATTATAGTTTCTACTGGCATTCAATTTTGGCACGAAACATCAGAGCATGCACTTAACAATACCAGCGATATAAAATAACTTGTTGAAAATATATAAATGATGTAAAATACTACATTTCAAAGATAAATTTGAGCAGTTCATACCACTGTATTTAGTTGATGTTTAGCTGATATTTGATTGCCAAATGTGTAAGTATCGCAATTAATATAGCCTCCTGTCAGAAAACTGGGGCAAAGAATAGGAATACCTCTTCAAACAATGGCTTCATTTTTTTCATAGAAAGCCATGAAAGTGTCAGAGTAAGCAAGAAATACCAAGAAACAGAAACTGAAGCAGCCAAATAGAATACAGCCATCATTAGTTTTATTATTGAAACCGCTGATGTAAATAACCACACAAATAACCACATTGTAAAGACATGTAGAAAATACATGTGCACCTAATGTCAACAATTCCAGCAAAAATAATCGAGCACATAAAACTTCAGACAATTATCTATACAAAAATTCACTCCTAAATATGTTTTGTTTCTTCTTCCTTTACTTGTTTATTGCAGAATAATCTCTTGAAGTCTGTTTTAATATTAATTTGACATAGAATGAAAACAAATTTTTGTTTTCTTATTGTTTTTCAAGCATACATACACGCTACTATGATTCACTCACAACTTTTGAAGGACAGTGCGCAGTTTAAACCTTTGAAATGAAAAACAGAGGCCTCTGTGTCAATAGAGACTTTAGGTTTTTAATGAGGAAGGAAGGAAATCTTCTTAACTAACTGATTTTTTTGTTGTGGCAGACACACATTATAATTCAAAGCAGGTGTCTTCAAACATCTCTGGAGTGGATCTTTAAACAGTAACAGTGTAGGTGTAGCTTTCCTGATACTGTTTGCTAGTATAAAGTGGTGCTGAGTACTGTGCATTTACTGCCTGCTGCAGCTATACTTAGGGGGTGTTTACATTCCTCAAGAAGAAACACTAGATATAGTGTATATTTTATTTTTTTTCTGGTATCTTTTAATACTTAGTATTCTTAAAGTGCACTTTAAAAAATAAATAAATAGCTGTTTAGAGGGCTTTGAAACCAGTTTTAACACTTAAGAACAAAGCTGGCATAACTGCCGTAGCAATTTAGCCAATATTAAAAAAACAAAACTCCAAATAATACTTTGAGGCTTTCATTTTTGGTGCCTTGGTGGAGTCTATCAAGTGACTCATGACCTCAGTATGTCGAACCTCCCCCACTGTTGGCTGTTCTGCTGTACTCAGACTCCACCAGCAGATGGCGCCCCGCTCTCTGCTTCTTAACGACATCAACACTTTACATCTGTGCTGCTGCTCCGAACAGGCAGTCAGACGGGCGGGCTGGCGGGCAGGAAGGTGTTCTTCGACAGCGTTTCCAGCCTGAGTCGCTGTCGGTGAACACAGCTGGTCAACAGACAGTCTACGCAGCAGTGCACCGTCGGAGTTCGTTTTTTCTAAGTTCCCTCTTGTTGCTGTTTTCCGTGGGAGTCCGTCCCGGACCGGGAGCAGACCGGAGTCCACTTCAGCGCAGCGGTGAGTTACTTCTGTCCTCTGCGGTTCTGTTTGTTTTTGCGGCTCTTATAAAGCTGTAATCACGAGCAAATGATAAATGAAGTGAAATCTTGACTGTTTATACACTCATTTTTGTGTTACTGTGTCAGAGTTGTATTCTTATTTACATTCTCCTTCATTAGTTGTGTCCAATGTGAGATAATACGGAGGGTAAAAAAGGTCAGAGCCCCAACTGGGCAAACAAACGGGATAAGAGACTGCAACTAAGTTTAAGTTTAAGGGAACAACAGCCTGTTACATATATATATATATAAATTTAAAAAAAAATAAAAACAAAATGTTAAAGGAAAAAGGAAAAGGGAAAAAAACATCCTCTAGTTCCAGGTTCTCCTCCCTCTTTTTATTGACTTGAAAAAAACAACAACAACATGTTTTAATAGAATAAACAATGAATCAACAAAACAATATATTAATCTATAGATTCATCAAGTAATTATAAATTGAAACCGTAAACAATGGCCTACTTTCAAAAGTGACTAGTTATGGCATTTTACAGCTCAAGGTATTAACTCTGGATGTATGCCAACAAAATATGATGTAGTTTTAGTGAACAGATGAAGTTAGTGAGTATAGCTGCTGGTGGACAGAATTGTTATTCTCAGGAGTTGCCGGAGAACAAACGATAGAAGGAGAGTTTCAGGACTGTAGTACCTGCTGGTGCTCAGAAACACAGTGAATGGTGCATGCTAATGAATGCTAACGGTGCTCTGGGTTGGACAACTGTTTGCTGGAACAGCTTTTCATAATATCTTCACAAGGTGATATGCTGTGTTTAAAGCTTAATCTTTTACCAAAAACAAAATCAATCAAAACAAGCATGCACCAACCCCCCCTAAAAACTCAAGTAACAAAAACAACAGTGCAGCTTTAACTTTTCTCTTGCATGCATTAAATACCGTCTTCTGATACCTGAAAGGAAGTCAAAAATGACTATTTTTTTTTTTTTTTTTTTTTACATGTTGCGGCTTTAAATGACCTCATTAAGAAGTGCAGAGCATAAACGAAGCATTTGAACACTCCCTTTAAAGTCCTGATACACATATGCCGATGCACACAGAATTGCCTTGATGGGTGGAGCATTCTTACACAACCACCCACCTTTGCAGTTAATAACCTCCAGGAACTGAAACAGTAACAACATTTTGCATCGAAGCTTTCAAGATGAATTGTTCTGCCTTTTTACCCGATATGGATTTCCCCTGTCAAGTTATTTAGTTTTCTGTTTGCTCAAAGTGAAACACATCTGTCCTGATACTAAAATATTATGTTCTCACCCCAAAGTCATTTCATATTTGTGGTTTCTTCTCCATATAGCTTCAGCGGTTAATGAGACAGTAAATCAGGATTTACTCGTCATTTTTCTGTTTTGAAGTTGAAGAATAAAACGGGGGCATGCTGTGAGCTGCTGTTTATCAATCTGTTAATAAGTCTTTAAGAGCTTTTCATCCTTAATGTTCCACGACCCAGTCGTAGGTCCCAGAATTGTCATGGCTCTACAATATTACATGATTATTTTTAATAGAGTCATTTAATAGAGCTAGGGAACAATCCAGGATGTATTCAAATAAGCACGCTGTTAAAATGGAGGACGTCATGGATACAATTGTAAACACGTGGTTATATAACGCTCATTGTTCAAAGAAACAATCTCAAAGTGAGAAATGAACTGCGGTCTCCTGCGTTTTATTGACGTATTCATCCACTCCGACCTCCTCCTACCTGGACTTTGTGCTGTCAGAACGACGTCACCTGACTTCCTCCTTTGCTCCTGTCAGAATTACTACAGACACTAGGCTGCAAACATAATTACGTCATTTCTGGGCATGTGCTGAAACAACTGATGCAGTTTAACATTAAAACAAAACTATTGAGGTTGAGAAAATAAAGAAAAAGACGAGGTGTATTGTTCATCAGAAAACAGGAAGCACGTGGCTGTAAAAGACCGTTTATAAACTTTGTCTTGTCCTTGAATGTGACTGTTGAGTCTCCATCTGTTCGCCGATACAAACTGTGTTATCTGCAGGTGTGAGTGTAGTTTAGTCTGAAACACCACGAGACTTCCCAGACGACGGAACCTGTCTGTGTTCCTAACTGTGTATGGACCAACTGTGGGAAACAGATTACAAAATAGCAGCCAAGTTTATGTTCGTGAAAATGAACATCATTCTCACTCCTGGCCTTGTCATTAAGTAATAATAATAAAACGTGCACTTCTAATTATTTTGTGCATATTGCTCTTGTGACGAGTCTTGAATGTAACACAGAGTGATGCTGGTCCATATGTTGGAGATGATAGGAACATTATATGTTTGACTGATTAGTTCCTTCCATTATTTCTATATTTCCATTTAATATTTCTCTGTATATTATTAATTTTGTCCTAGAACTTTATTTTTACATGTTTTGTATAAGATTAGACTTTAAAAGATAAGCTTCCTTCGGAAATTGTCAAATTCTTTGAATCAAGGAAATCACACATACTAATATGTATTTTAACCTCAGTTAAGAAAAAATAGTGTCAAATACACATCAAATACACATATCCACCCCTAATAGCATAGTGCAATTATGCTGCACATCTTTCACCTGCACCGCAACAAAAAGCTCTGGAATTCAGAGCAAAGATGATAAACTAACAAGACAGAGGACTTGAGCAGAAACCAGTGAAACTCAATCATCAAAGCTGAAGAACATGAGTCAGTATCCGTAGGCATGAGGATTCAAAAGGAGGACATTGGGGGCACTGAGAGAGAAAATAAATATGCACATAACATTTTTCGGCGGCACAGTGGTTAGCACGGTCGCCTCACAGCAACAAGGTTCCGAGTTTGATTCCCGGCCTGGGCCTTTCCGTGCAGAGTTTGCATGTTCTCCCTGCGGGTTCTCTCCGGGTACTCTGGCTTCCTCCCACCATCCAAAAACATGCAACTCAGGTTAATTGGTGGTTCTATAAATTGCCATTAGGTGTGAATGAGAGCGTGAATGGTCTTTGTTTCCGTCTGTCTCTACGTGTTGGTCTTGTGATGGACTGGTGATCTGTCCAGGGTGTACCCTGCCTTCGCCCAATGGGAGCTGGGATAGGCTCCAGCCCCCCCGTGACCCTGTTCAGGATGAAGTGGGTATAGATAATGGATGGATGGATCAAATATTTCATTATGTATGGTTTATTACGTGGATGAGACTGTGTATAGGTTAAAGGGCACATTTAATAAAGCAGTGAGGTATTTCATTCAATTCAAGAGACAAATTATTCCGTATAAAAACAGAAATAACTCAAGACATTTTCAATTGCCCGACATGATGAATTGATTTCAGCACTTAAAGTGACAGTTGGGGTTGAAAACATTTGATAGTGTGTGGAATGCTTTCTCATTCATCCTCACACATACACTCTCTTTTCTTTCTTTTTTCAGGCCGTATACAATGTTCTCAAACATTTGACCCTTGACGCAATTTGTAGGACCTGAAATTCTCATAATTTTACCATACAGGTGCTGAGTTGTCAATGAAACCTAAGAAATGACAATGGCTGTTCTTATTGTATCTTATATTATTACATTGTACATGACAAAAACATTGTGAAGCATTTGGGAAAGAAATTTCTGACTACGCATCATGTTAAAAAAAATCTTGTCAGTAAACAAGATCTAAATACAGCCAAGAACATAGTAGCCATGGATTTCATAAGACCTGGCAGGAACCCAGCGCTGGCGGCTGGGGAGGGATGTCACGTTCAGAACAAAAGTGTTGACTGTTTTGAAACGTGCCTCCTCAGGAGGGATAAACGATGGAAATACCAAGAAAGAAAAATGATGAATAAAACATGCTCACATTCTGATTTCAACCCGCTGATCTTCCCTGCCGTCAAAGGAGTGAGGTGTACTCTGATTCATTAGTTGTATTTTTTTTTATTTTTTTATTATTCCAAATTGCTTTAAAACATAACAGGAATATTATATTTATTCATGTTGAAACATGAGCTGAAAACATCCAAAGAGAATTTGATGTATTTACATGTTAAGTATTTCGATTATGAAAGATAATAAAGGAAACAAAGTTGCACCTTAAATTGAAACACTCATAAATGGATGTGATAGTTTGAACAGAATTACAGATTATTTACAAATGACTATTTTCTTATAGTTACATGTATCAAATGACAATATAGAAGAAAGTGAAAAGGCCGACTTGCAGTGACAAAGGTCTAAAAACCCACAGTACACCTCCTCCGCAGGACCAAGCACATTTCTGAAAGCAGTAAAAGTGCTGAAAGAAACCGAGGTTTTAATTTAAAGTGTAAATGCCGAATAAAACTCAGTCCAACGTTAAAATGAAAACGTAAAGGGCGAGGAATGAAAAGGAGTTAAAGTGTCACTTGAGCCGGCACCAAATCCCACCGGAACTTCACCTGTAAAAACTGAAAGACGATTTCAGAGAGATGTTTAAGTGGCACATCAAATAAATAATAATAATGATAATATTAATAATAATAATAATTGTAATAAAATTGATATTGATAATACCTTTTAATTAGAAAACACTTGTCAAAATCAGGTTACAAAGCACTTGACGTACATAAAAAAAACAATAAGCAGCAGTTAATAAAATAATATAACAGAAAAAAAGATGACAAAAAAAAGATAAAACAAGCAATAAATCAATAAAAAGTGAAATCAGTAAAAGGCAAGTGTAAAACCGTTATTTTTTAAGTGTTACTTAAAAGAAGACAGTCTGTTAGCTTCCCTGATTCCCTTCGGTTGGTCACCTGTTGTTTTAAAGTTTATGGAAAAAGTTGAAGTGTTAGTTTAAACGTAAAAGCTGAGTGAATTTGAAGCAATAGTACAGTACAATATAGATGTAAATCACAGAATCAGCAATTTCTCAAAGTTGTAAACTTATAATCTGTCTAACGTTTGACATTTGCTTTGAAATTGGCTTAACCGGTCGCAGCGTCCCTGTTTACTGCTCGTAGTAGGCTGGGATTTGCTTCAGTGGGTTGTGTGGGTCAGCTGGGTGGACTGCACCAAGAAACTAACACTTATGTTCCCTCCACAGCTCGTCACCATGGCTGATGCTCTCTCCACACTCCTCTTCCTCCTTCACATCGTCACTGCTTCAGCGCTGGAGTCAGCCTCTGAACAAGGTGTGTTTTTGAACATTTTTTTTCAGCTGACTTACTTTGCACCAAAAAAAAACTTCAACCAGGTTTGAAAATATGGTTCATGTGCAAATCGCACTGACGTATGGTGTTTGCAACTTTAATGTCGGGCACTGCTGAAGCTCTCTTTGCTTTATTTGATGTCTTCTGATGTGTTTGGTTTGGAGAAAAACTAAAAAAAAATCGACTTGATGAAAGTAACATCTGAGATAAATCTGTTTTTGATTTGCCACAGGACAATTTCAAAAGATTTATGGTCGCATACTTGCATAAATTAACATAAAATGTGTTGTGCAACAGTGAAGCCCTCCGTAGAGAGCCATAGCGAACGGCCAGTAGATTTCTTGTGAAGTGGATTCCCAGGAATTCAGGAGAGCAGAGAACACTCCACTGCTGAACAATGGGAAGCTGTTTAGTGTGTAGAGGCCCAGCTTTCTAACAAACACCCTCCCAATGGAAGAGGATAGGCTGTATATTTGCATACATGAGCCGTCTTATATCCACAGACCAGGTTGGGATTGATCCGGTCCTTTGACTTGTTACATAATTCTCAGAAAGTTAGTGGAGGTGTGGAGACACGACATGTTCTCCTGCTGCTTATTCATGTTCTCTTTTTGTTCTGTGCCTTCATGTAGGATTGAACAAGGCCACTGTGTTTGGACAGGAGTGTTTTTTCACTGCAGAAAACATGAAAGCGAGAGCGATCAGTTTCTTTTCAAAGATCAGCGGTGCTTCAGCGAAGTATTGTTTCTTATGCAGAGTTTGCCAACTTTTAATGACCTGCAGATTTCTCAATCACTGCCTGCATCTCAAACTTTGGTAAGAGATTCAAATCAAAATGACATGACAGTAGGAAAACACATTCTTTTGGCTTTCCAGAGCTTTATAGCCGTAGGCAGATAAGCACCAAGATAAAAAAGTAATTCCTGGGCCCCTACTGACACCCAGCTGGCCCTTTCATGTCATCCAGTACTCTTGAACTGAAATCATTTGCTGATTTAGTCAGTTAGTCAGTGATATTGAATTAATTGGTATCAAGTTTGATAGCTGATTAATAATTTAGTCTTTTTTAAAGAACAACACCAAAGACTCACTAGTACGGAGCCCCTAAAGGGTCATGGGGGAGGATTTTTTTTTTCACGAATACTTTTGCAATCCCTCGCAGTACTTTTGCATTACCTCGCAATACTTTTCTTCTTCCGTTCGCTCTGAGCCACATGTCTGTTTGCATTCAGCTGCTCTGTACCTCATGAAAAGTAGTGTGTCAGCTATAACACTCAGGTGCTACGGGAATTAGAGACGATGTGACAAGTTGTGCATTTAGTTCTCATTCATGTTAAAAGGCCGATCCCCGACAGTATTCAGCTTCTTGTTGTGAGCAGAGCTGCAGCTGCTCCGTCTGCCGTGGGTGAAGCTGTGGTTATATTGGTTATTGTTTGGTCTTTAACTGCTGCTGTGGTTCAGGCTGCAGTGTTATGGATATTTCCAGATGTTACTGTTTGAATTTGCGATTCTTCTGTGAAAGCATGTGTTACAACCATTAAAAACGAATGTGTCCCGGCCATAATCGTAAAAGCCAGGGAATGAAGTCAGCTTCTCATTCGTAGATTTCAAATCAGTGTTTAAGGGGCAGGTTAAGGAAATGACTTTGAGTTCTGAGCTACACACTTTATGATAAAGTAGTCCAGGTTTGATCTGTATAAGTATAGTCCTTCTAGTTCCACACCAGGACCAATGTGGTCTAGACATGTAAAACGCAATGAAATGTCTCTTGTTGCATTCTGACAAATAGACACACGACTGTTCATGATGACCAGAGCAGCTGAGTGCAAACAGACATGTGGCTCAGAGCGAACGGATGAAGAAAAGTATTGTGAGGGAACACAAAAGTAGTCCATGAAATCCTCCCCCGTGACCCTTTAGGGGCTCTGTACACCAGTGCCAGCTTCTCAAATGTTAATATTTGCTATTTTCCACAAGTTTCTATGACGTATCAACACCTGTATTTTTTAACATCTTCCCAGACAGAACAAGAAAATAGAATATATGTACTTGGGCCTGTGGAAATACTTTGTGAACAGAGCACAGCAGAGGCATATCTCTAAATGAATGACGATGTTGCGATCTGTTTAGTTCTTTTTATATAAACTTACAAGATAAAATCAATGTTGTGCTCATGATTTGTTTCTACCATGAAAAGTGTTTAGCTTAGAAACAATTCAAACAATGAGCTTTTACCTCTGCATGTGTCACACAGCAACACGGGAACACTACATTGAAGCTTTCAGTGATGCACAAGTTGATTCTGATTCTAAACAGCATTAAAACTCAAATACTGAAGAAAATGAGTTTTTGTCTTGTATTTAATGTGTACGTTTCGCCTGGTCTTGGTGATGGGATGTTTTTTTTTACTGAAACGCTATTCTACTTATGAGTTTATGTGCACAGGCTTTGAGCTGCTCATTTTCCTACAGTATGTCAATCAAGTGACATGAGCAAATAAAGTTCTGACCCCCTTTAAGTTCTATTGTGAGAGCGGCCTCTACTTTTCGTAGTTAGTATGATGAGAGCAAAGGAGGAAGTCAGATGACCTCACAGAGCCAAATAACCGAGTGGGACGAGATCAGGGTGGATGGATCTGACTTTAACATGGTTTGATTCCCATTTTACACTGATAGTCAACATTGTCTCTTTGAAACATAATTGTTCTATAACCTCAACCATGCCTTTGTTATTAGTAACCATGACGACAAAGATTCTCTATCTTTTCAAACTAATTTAAAAAATTTTTACCCCTGAACATTCCCTCAACTTAAACAAGTTGTTTTTGTGGCGAAACTAAATCCAATCTGTACCACATTACTGCATCATAATGGATTTTTTTTTTTTTTACCTCCTACCGGCCAGTGCTTTATTTGTCACTGGTATGCTCTTTGGGTTAGATCGGCAGGTAGGAATAAAAATATGATCACTCAGGTTTGAGAGCTTATTGAAAAAAGAATGGGAGTTTTCTTTTTTTAACACAGACCGCCCAAAATAACTCCTCTCACTTCCCAGCTATATTCAAGCACCGGCCACCGGAGGTTCTATTTCCAGGAATTAAATGGTCTCTGGAGGGGTGAGCAAGTGTTTTTTCCCTCTCACTACCTGAAACCACTGTTTATATCATTTAGGATTCAGGACATTGGCTCCTAATGTAATTCCATCTCTTGAGTGGAGCGGTTATACTGTCACTGTGTGCTCTCAGGCGTGTACAACCTTATTTTCTATCCACATTTCGTCCATAAAGCTTGTTAGGTTTGTAAAAGGTTCTCAACTATAATCACTGATGAGAGCATTGTGGCCCTCAGCCAGGGAAGGAAATGGCTTTTCTAAATGCAGAGCATAAGGCATTTCCCCCAGAGAGTGCAGATTGATGTCTGAACATGTGACTCTCCAAATAACCGTTTGCCCTGTGTGCTCACAGGAAAGACATTAATGAAGGCTTCCCAGCGGCACACAGTGCAAATGTTAATAGATGCAATAACAGGAAAAACACACACTAATTACCATCAAGAGATTGCATAAGCAAAGAGACAATAAACTGTGTTCCAGCTGATAATTCACGGCATCTGCCGAATGTATGACTTAGTCCTTAAAAGGATTTACTGGTGTTTCCTGGTTCCTTTCAAAATCACAGCTGAAAGGAACCACATGTGGGCTTATCAAAACAGATCGAGTGAGGATGTTTTGCTTCACCATGAAATAGACTGCGTCAGTAGCACTCGGAGAAAAACCACGCTGTAAACATGTTTACTCTGTGGGCGCGTGGCCATTCAGAAACCCTGGAGTCCTGGAATGGGAAGACATTGTAAATGAATATTACTTCAAAGGAAATTGTCTGTTTTGTGTCTCCGCCGACTTTGTTCAGAGCACACTCCACGTCTACTGCTCGCATGTTTACTTGCACCAGAAGTGACCTGTGCTTGGCAGCTGCTGAGCAAACATAGCAGCATTTACATTGACGCACAAGCACAAAAGTGACGCCTGTCAGTTTGCAGATTATTCAGTTATTCTAACCACGAGAGACCCAGATACACATGATATATGTGTATTAAAATGTACCGAGTATAACAGAGGCATTATGGAGCAATACAAGTTTTCCTGTCTTCTTTATCTTTCTTTTTCACTCAGTCAGTGGTGGATAAGGATTTAGAGCGAAATACTGAGTCCTGCATAAAAAACTTAACTTGAAAGTAAAATCAGCCTTGAAAATGCAATTATCGTTGAAGTATGCTTCAAAACTAAAATTACTGATTATGCTCTGATATCTTTCATAGTATTGGATCCTTGCAGCGTCCTGTTTGCTCACCACGAGCTTTTATAGCTCAAAATTCACTCAGACCAATTGAAGCAGGAGAGCTGCACATTTAAGAGACTGCAACCAGCAAATCAATAATATGGTTATTAAAATGACTACAGATTAATTTTCTGTTATTGAGTAATATTTCTGCTCTGTATATTATATATTTGGATCATAATTCATGTTGCATTGTAAGCAGTGCTATGGTTTTAGCATGTGAGGGTGAAAGTACTTCAGACTACTTTTTCTGGTATTCTTCCTGTCCTTGTGTTACCCAACTGTTGCTCACACCTTCAGCTTTCTTCGCTTCGATTATAGTCTGGAAACCCTGTTTGCATTCATGTTTGCGTTCATGTTTGTCCAGCCATTTTGAAAGGAAACAGACCATTGTGGTTGGCTAAGTTTCAGCACATATGGTGGTCAGTACCGATCAGCTAAAGGCCGCTCCAACAGTTTTAAAATGAACCCGAGTACAGGCCCAGTAGAATGCAATGACAGGAAACAGTTCTCTATGTGGGGAACCCGTACATACAGTGAATTAGACCTGGTAACATCAGGCTAATTCTGAATATTAACATGCCTATAAGATAAATATACATTTTCTATGTAAGGTACATCTGCAAAATAGTAGCAATTATCATCAAATCAATAACCCTGACTCTTCAAAATTATTTTTATGGTGGAAGTAATAGCGCCCTTACTTTCTATTCACATAATGAAGAAACTTCAATCAAATTATTGATTGACACGAGGCAAGTTACACATCAGTAAAACTTTTCCCTGACAACATAATTTTTATTGTTGTTTCTATACTATCCACTCATGGAGACAAAAGATGTTTACTTTCTGGCTGGATTGCTATAGCGAGGCCAGACCTATGATTATGAATGACCTATGAATGACTTCGTGACTGACTAATGAGGTCACCATTGGTCTGTTGAATGCTTCAATCTTGTCGTGTAATATAATCACCGAATTTATGTTTTCTTTAAATGAAAATAAAACAATAAATGTGGCGATACTTTGCTGGTGTTTCTTTCAGAAACAGTGGTACACATGGTGAAGTGGACAAAATCAATTAAACCCTCTGTCACTCTGTTATTTAATTTGTTGAATCGCTAAAATCTATAACCATGTAAAATCACTGGAAAATTCATTGAGGAACTGAAATATTAGATGTGAATGCCTTTTGTTAGTTTTTTTTTTTCGATGAAATCAATTTAACCAATGAATTCATACGATTATTCTGTCAAACTACTGTTTCTCTTCCTGAGGTCAACAATGAATTTCCGTCCTCAAGTTATTTGATTACTTCATCAATCCAATAGTGCCATAGAGCAGCCTTTGTCTTTGATTTGCCAGGAAGATTTATACCAGAGACATCTCGGGACAAATGGTACAGACCATGAAGTGATAACAGCGGCACGATTTTATGATCTATGTGCTATGTGTTGGCACAGTGCCTGGGAAAATGTACTGCACCACTGCTCTCACTCTCGAGTAAAATAACAATAAAACCACAAACAGAAATGCACCAGAGCACTTACACCCACCCAAAAAAATGGTTTTACCTAATTCGTTTACTATCTTTTTATCCCATTTTCTCAGTTACACACAAGCATGGCCTCATTTGTCACTTTAAGGTGAACCACAGAAACACTCTGCATTGCATGTCAAATAGGGTGTCAGATTGATTTTTCTCTTAACGCTGACTAAGCACAGTTCCGAGGAGGAGTTGGGGATCTGGTAAACAGGTTATTTTTAACCCGTAACTCCCCCTGAAGCAGGCCAGAGGTATTCATCATCTGTTCCGAGCGCTGCCTCTCCGCTATGAATGAGCCGTTTTGTCCCGGCTCTTCTCAGTACTCAGCCAGCCCCGACATGTGTGTGTTGATCCTCCCTGAAATGTTGATGAGATCAGTTACAGTCCCCCAGATCATAAAATCAGATGTGTTTGTCAAACAACTACTTCAGCTCTTTGCTTAAAGGGCTAGTTCACCCACATTAAACGAACATATTTCCAGACTTGGCTCGAGCAGCAACTAGTCACGCAGATTGATTTTGAGCAAACAATATCTATTGATAAAGAATATGAGATGTGATTTAACCCTCGTGTTGTCCTCGGGTCAAAATGACCCGCAGCTGTGTTCAACCAAGTTCTATTTTATTTTCATATTTTTTGGGATCATTGGTGACAAGGAGGCTGTGAGGGTTTCTTTAAAGAATGATGACCAATGATCCCAAAAAATATAGAAATAAAATAGAACTTGGTTGAACACAGCTGCGGGTCATTTTGACCCGAGGACAACAGGAGGGTTAAAGGGACAGGAAGAGCTAGTAAGTGGACATATAGTTGAAATGTAATTAATCCTTAATTTACTCTTGAAACTGAAAAATAAGAAATTTGTCATTACGTGGAGTTGAAACTTTCAAAGATCCTGTAACATTATATGTACAACTGCAGTACAAATTACACATTTTTGAAATATTTTAGGAAACCACTCACAACCAGCTTCTACTCAAACAAACAATGCACAATTTTTAGGTACATTTTTCAGTGTTGTGACCACCACAATAGAAATCCCATATGCATCAGCAGTTTTGTCAGGATATCTCAACGGTGTGGGTGAAACAATCCTTTTAGATGGTGATATGAATGCATGTAGCATAAAGCATAGCTCCATGCTTTATTGGCGAAAAATGAACTTCCCACGCATTCATTAATGGATGCATTACTGCAAGCATTTCAGAAAAATAAGAGTTTTGCCAAAATGCTAACTGTATGCAAAAAATATTGTACAGCAGTGATCATAGGACACTGATTTAGCATTTCATTTTCAAAAAATGCAAGTGCATAATTATTAGGACAGTTAAACTTCATATAAAACAAAATGTTTTGTTGCAGTCTTTTGCATTGTGTTTTGGATTGTTTCCTACAATGAAATGTCACTTTTGCAGTGTAAACACAACACGTATAGAAAGGATTTGGGACTGAGCTGAAGTCTGCTGCACGAAAGCTGTAGAAACGCTGTCTCCGTGAACACATGGTTTGAGTTTAAGCAGGCAATATAACAAGATCCAGAAGGTTCTTTCTGTGCAAGTGCTTTTCTGAGCACAGCGAAGGCAAATAGCTGTTCCACGACAGCGTTGGCAGTGGGACTCTGCGGCTGCAGCTTTCTGTCAAAGAGCAGTAAAATGACTTCCAGGAAAAGGCTGACACGCTGCTTCTGGCCGGGCTGCCCTCGAGTCAAGTTACAGTCATGATGCCGCAGCTGTAGTTGCAGCTCAGCCATCCTCAAACGCAACAATAAGTCATTTACAAAGAGACGAAAGACAAACATATCTTAACCATTTAACATGTAATTAGACAGTTAATGTTTCCTGTCTCTTTCTCTCTCTATGTTTTTCTGCAGTCCTCCCCCAGAGACACCCACACCTCACTGGTTGCGTCTCCGCCGACATGGAAACTTTCCGCTGCAGATGGAGTGTCGGCACTTTTCAAAACCTGTCAGAGCCGGGAGATCTCCGCATTTTCTACATTAACATAAAGTGAGAGGGAAAGACATTACATAGTACATTGTTACTAACAGAGATATGTTATCTCAACTGCGCTTTCAAAGTAACCTGAGGTAACAAAAGAAAAAGAGAACGAAATACTACAAAGAAGGAACAAAAGAAAATGACGGTGTGAGCAGCATGTTAGTAGAGCCACAACAGAATCTTCAGTTCTTGAACACAACCTGTGTTCAAGAACAATGTTAAGCTGAAGGCCACCCATGTTTGTGATAGAAATGTTTGCACTGGAGTGAACAAGTCAAAAGAGAATGCCTTGAGTGTCAAAACAGCTATGTTCAAGGAGGGACACGGCATCAACTGAAAAAGTGTTTAGCCAGTACATCTCTGGGTTCCTAACCTCCCAGGTCCGGGTAATTTTGTTCCCTAGATTGTTGAATATTTCCAGATAGGTTCAACAGGTTCCTGTCTCACCCTTGAAACTTGGTAAACCTTTAAACACGAGACTTTCTATGTCTATAAGCATGACAGACTTTGCCTTATGGCAACGCAGAGTCCTAAAAGACAAGGTGACCACATGAGTGAGGCAAACTGGATGAAACGGAGATCGGATGATAAAACAGGGAGACCCAAAGATGAATAAAGAATTCCTTCACAATGTTGACTGTAGTTACACAGGAGAAAGGCAAGCAAATAGACTCAAAGTGTATGAATGTGCTTCGGGCCATGTTTGCAGGCAGATACTGCAAGTAAAACACAAGCTGTTCTGCAGCTTGAGAGATGATTGAAACAGGAGAGCATGTAATCCGTCAGGCGCCGGATGGCTGAATAACACAGCAGAAACATTTTCTGTGTAGAAACGCTGTTTAATTTAGTCAGGTTTATTGGCTTATTGAATCTTTAGCATATATTCTCACAATTATCCAAAAAGCTTTGAATATTCAGACGATGACTCCTATTGGTTTCTTTGAGTCACCGCTAACCTTTTCACTTGGGTCATTCTTTTGTCACTGTTTTTCATCTTTCCAGATATTTGTTAGGAAAAATGTGTACTCTGGAGACATATTTTCATCTCATAAATTGAACTTGATTTTTTTCAGGGGTATGAATACTTTTGGCTTACCTAAAGCTGTAAACATAAAAACTGCTTCGTTAAGTCGATTTTCTGGCTGACTGAAGATGTGTTTCCTGTCCCCCATCTTGCAGACCCCCCTCTGCCTCTCCCAAAAATTGGAGTGAATGTCCTCACTACAGCACCACGAGGCCAAACGAGTGCTTTTTCAATGAAAACCACACATCCGTCTGGACATATTACAGCATCCAGCTCCGCTCTCGGGATGAAGCCGTCCTCTATGACGAGAACCTCTTTCATGTTCAAGACATCGGTGAGTTTACTGCCTCACCGTCTGTCATGATGCCGCGTAGAGAAAGATGATAAAGGCTCATTAGAAAACACGTGTATAGTCATAGAAGGTTTTCCATGTTAAGCTCAATAACCAGCACAGAGCACTGTGGGAAATATTTATCCTAAATCCCACCTTTAAAAGCTGCAAACAAATCCTGACTGGTCATAAGAAACTGTTTGGTGAAAAATAAAACCAATGCGGGACCCAAACTTACAGGCCAGCTTTTGTTCCTCTAGTGTCTGACTTTCTAACAACCATAATCAGGAGTATTTTTGTTTATATTAGAGAGACCCGTAGTCGTTTTAAAGATGGCAGTTTCTACTTGCTTTTTAAGAGTGTGTTAGAAAAAGACAGTCAAGGACAGTGATCTTGATAAAGACAAGTGGTCTTGTTCTACTCAATAAATGAACTAATTCAGTCCAGTGGAGGACTTTCTGACTCCAACTCTGTTGTAAATAATAAATCTGCTCTAAAAAGATTCTCTGTTCGCAGTGCAACCAGATCCTCCCGTCCGCCTGAACTGGACGCTGCTGAATGTGAGTTTGACCGGCAATTACTACGACATAATCTTGAGCTGGAAGCCTCCACAGTCTGCAGACGTGGAGATGGGATGGATGACGCTGCAGTACGACGTCCAGTACCGCGACGTCAACTCTGATCAATGGGAAGCGGTGGGTGTCTTCTTCAATCTGTTATACCGTAATTGGATTTCATAGCAAGCCATTTGTCAAAGTAAACATTCATGTTTTGTAGAGGAGGAGGTTATGATGGTGTGGCGCTCCATCAGGTATCTGAACCTTATTTTCTTCACCACAGGTTGGCCCGGTGAAAAGCACACATCGCTCCCTGTACGGGCTTCAAACTAGCGTCAATCACGAGGTTCGGGTTCGCTGCAAAATGCTCAGTGGAAAAGAGTTTGGAGAATTTAGCAACTCCATATTCGTCCATATTCCAACAAAAGGTAATCTCACTGCTTCACAGGCTTTTGATGGCCAATGAGGTTACAGATGTTCTTACAAAGGACTTCCAAATCCACATTAGGCATGTAGAGGCTGTAGCTGAATGTCCTTGTCACCATGATTAAACATCCGAATATTGCTGCTACCTACAATTACCTGAAAGCTCCCTCCGCATGATCTGTTATAATTATTACTGACAACAACTGTATTTTTTTTTATATAAAATATTTTTAAGTATGATTTAAGGATCTATTCTATGAAGTTTGTGTGAAGTTTTGTGCACTTTTTCCCCCCCAGTTTCAAGATTCCCGGTGGTGGCTTTGCTCATCTTTGGTGCCTTGTGTTTAGTGGCCATCTTGATGTTAGTTATCATATCACAGCAAGAAAAGTAAGTATTTTACACTCATTAGGATGTCTGTGCAAACCTGGAAGGTGTTGAAAATCTTTTAAATGTGCTTCTCATTGATCAGTGCACTGTTTGGGCTGTTTGACCTTGGAAAAACGTCAGTGTCTGTGTAGTGCAGGGGTGTCATTGAAAGGTTTTGACCAGTCAAACCTTTTCTATGTCTGTTGTGTTAGACTGAGGTCTGATATCAAGCTTGTTTCCTGTGTTCCTTTATATGTTATGGGGAACTTAACATTCTTCTTCTTTTCTTTTCTAAGGTTGATGATTATTCTTTTGCCTCCTGTTCCTGGACCTAAAATAAGAGGAATTGACCCTGAACTTCTTAAGGTACTCACCCTATTCACCCACATGTTATGACACTTGATATGTTTCCAAAGTTAACAGCACAGTAGTGTAAAGCGGTAGTTAAACTACAAAGTGACATTTGGTTGTCCATCTGAAATAGGTGGCGCACAGTCTAGTTGATGAACCGCTTTAGCAGGCGAGGCAGCTCTTACCGTTCTCGTCGGCCCTTCTAAGCTTGTTATAACCTAGTTACGAGCTCGCTGGGAGTCATTTAGCACACACTAGCTCGCTTAACTTAGTTGCTAATGGGACAAGTTCACGTATGCTGTATCTTATGTTAGTACACGTACTATTCATGTAGTCCGTGAATTTCAACACGGTAGTTTTGTCATTGTCACCTTGGCGCAGACCACAAGTTGCAACTCTGTGCTTCAAACCGGTTTCAGTGCAAACCAATGAGTGGCACCACACGTTGCTAAGTATATCTTTATGTTCAGTTGTTATTGACAGCGGAGGTCATTTATGTGGAGGCATTTAGTTGAACTGATGAAATTCAAATTAATTAAGCCTCCTCAAGGAAAACCCAAAGTTGCTTTGATTCCATTGTGTTGATGATGGCAACTAAAGTCTCATCAGCCAATAGCTAAAAGGATTGTGTGCCATTCATCTCCTTTGATTGTCTGTTTGGTTGTTTGTTTCGCCTATTTTCGTTGTGCTTTGGGCTTTGAAAGGTTCGGTAATACATTAGTAGGTGTCTGCTGGGGCAGGAGAGTGGGTACTTGCTCGTTCTGTTGGTTTTGCCTTTCTTGTGATTGTGTTGTGGCCTATAATAAGTGAGAAAACATGTTTTGTGTACTTTGGTTGAACTGACTCGTAGTAGATGATTCAAGTTTATCAGAAACTTGGGTGCTGGTCATCATTTCTATCAGTTAAAATAAAGTTACACTCATCAAAGTCACTCAGTCAAGTCTAATGGGAGAAAGAAACATGAACAGGCAGGTTTTAAAGAAGCCGATTGAGCTCGATTTTACAAACCAATGAATTTTTGAGTACACCCAAAATGTTGTTAACTATCTGAATGAAGATATCCCAGTTTTGAAAAGTTCGTATAGTCATTTTATGGTTTGTCTTGGTTGTCTTTCAAACAAGTTTGAGTAAACCTGTCTGATCATTTGTGTTTTTGACTGGTCTGATGTCTTTTCAATGATCTAACCACAATCACAGCGCTCAGCAACTTGGTGCATACAATTATATATTGCATATGGGAAATTCTTGCCAAAGTCGAAATAAACTGTAATAACACCTTAAACAGTGAAGCTAACTCGCCAGATAAATGTGGCTTCTTGACTGTAGCAATTCTATTTTCTTTATCTCACAGAAAGGTAAGCTTCGGGAATTGACATCAATCCTGGATGGACCCCCTGATCTGAGGCCGGAGCTGTACAACAACGATCCCTGGGTGGAATTCATCGATCTTGACATCGAGGAGCACAATGACAGACTGACAGACTTGGACACGGACTGTCTTGTGGACCGCTGCCTGCCCTCAAACTGCTCTCCACTCACAATTGGCTTCAGAGACGATGACTCGGGCCGCGCCAGCTGCTGTGAACCAGATCTCCCCAGTGACCCGGAAGCATCACCTTTCCATCCTCTCATGCCCAACCAGACCCTCAATAAGGAATCATCATGCCCAGCAGCCTCTGAGTCAAGCTCCCCGGTCCAAAGCTCCAGCATTGGGGGGCCTCCTTTAGTAGCCCCGGGCCGAGAAGCACTGTACACCCAGGTGAGTGAGGTGAGGTCATCTGGCAAGGTGCTGCTGTCACCTGAGGAACAGAGTGAAGTGGAGAAAAGCACCAGCAAAGACACGGAGAAAGGTGTGGTGGAGAAAGAGAAAGAAACGGGAGCGTTCCAGCTCCTTTGCGATTTCAGAGACTACACCTCAGAGTTCAACGCAGGGAAAACGAGTCCAAAATTACCCACAGCGGATTTGAATGAACCCTACCAGACAGGAGTAGAGCTGAGCGCTGCACCCTCTCCGTCAGCTCACCAAGAATCATATACCCTTCCCATGTCCCTGTTACCCCCTACTCCTGTCTACACTGTGGTGGAGGGTGTTGACAGAGAGAACAGCCTCTTACTAACACCGAACTCGACACCAGCCCCCCAACTGATAATTCCAAAGATCATGCCGTCACCAGACGGCTACCTGACACCTGACCTTTTGGCAAGCATTACACCGTAAATCAGTGATCAAAGTCAAAAACTATTTACTTAAAAGCAGGACAATCTTGGAGGTTGACTGTTGAATGTCAGCTCGCCTAAAATAGTTTAGGGGGTCTTTCCACCACCTCTACCTCCTCTGACCTCCATTGCATCCTGGGACAGGGCTGGAAGTTTGACATGGTTGGAGTTAGGTAAGAGCAACGGACAAAGAATGGGCACACAACCGTGTGTTTTACTCTAGTTGTGGAAAAGGGAACGGTTCAAAGCTGAAGCTGTCAACTGCCTCAATATTTTAATATTCAAAAACAAAGTCTGCAACATTACATTTTAAATAACTGTCTTTGGTAAAGCAGAATTAACCAACTTTTTTCCCCACTAGTGTTTACAATAGCTCCCAAGAAACATGGCAAACACTTAAATGCCCCATGACATTGTTTTAGTGGATATGTTATGGCTGAAAATGTTGTTGCTTTTTAGCTGCTGAATATGCCACTTTCCTCACCAGCTGCTATTTGTCTGTCTGCCATTTGGTGTTAAAAGGCTCTTCTCTTCAATTCCCTTTTAAGAGTGACAACTTTTACATACAGGTTGTCATTTATTTTCAGCATTGATATAAAAATGCTGACAAATGTAGCTTTAAATAAGTGTGTCGTTAATTGTAATTTGTTTACATATCAAAAGGTTTTGTTGATGAAATCGGGCCATGTGTAGTACCATGTGAAATATGTCGACAAATGATCATGTGCCCTATTTTTATGAATCCAACATTTGAAAGCTTTTCATGTTTTCATTCCTTGTCAAGCTTTAGGATCAGTATTTCTACAATGCAAATGTTACTGTAAATAATGAATATCTTGCTTTTTTTAAATACACAACCTGTGTCAATATGGACTCTGGAAGAAAAGAAAAAGTATGTAAAAGAATGGAGTATGATATAAAATGCTTATCTTACTTTGAGGCCATATTGTGCTCCACATATTTTTCTGAAATGTTTTTATAGTTTACAGCAAAAAGTTTAAGGATGATCAGTATATATATCTATATATATGTACATATAATCAATTGCATGGACTGTTAAAGTTTTTATTGAGAGTTGGTGGGGACACAGTGATTAGTGCTAAACTTGTCCAGTTATTGCATTTCAACAGTTCCAAAGTTTTGCAATAATAAAAAAAAACTATGTTTTTCCTTCATCTGTCTTGATCTTTTTTTTTTTTCAAGTGTACTCAGAGGTGGAGGAAGGCAGCCTAATTATTTTTATATTGCAGAATGGCATTGATACCACAGACTGTCTATACATGGATTGATACACACAAAATACAAAACTAAAGATAAAGGTCCTCTGTTATAATTATAAGGAAGCAAATGTGAGCACATCTATGAGCAAAATGTAATGAAGTAATATTGAAACTCCTGCAGCGGTAAGTTATTGACCCATGTGCATGAGTGACATTAAATGAATTGCGCTGTAAAATATAGCCTATAGACCGTTTTGACATTGTTAAAAGGAGATGTTAAAGTTCTCCAAACCTAAAGCCTCCTTACAGACTGAATAGACGTGCTGAGGTCTTCAACAAATATAATCAGATCATTAGAAATGGACAAATTCCCGTGGGCGCGAGCTCCCTGCGCGCGAGCTCCCTGCGCGGCCGTGACGCAGCTCTTGGACACGTTATAGCTTCATAGGTCATTAGCAGCTGTACCACTGAGTTGAAATTGAAACAGTATTATTTATATTTGCGACAGTTGTTTCTCTTTCTTGGACAAAAAAAAAAAAATGATAAAGTTAAACTGCATTAATCTTGACAAGCTGATGGAGGAGTTTGGTCAACTGGAACAGGTAAAGTTAGCCAGCTAAATTGCTAGCCGAGGTGTGCTCATGAGTAAAACGTGTGAGGAGAAGTTCGGGGAACAAAGTTATAACCTTTGTCACAATTTTACAATGTCAAACTAGGTTACTGTAATATCGTTACTGTAATGGTCCAAGTAACTGATGTCAGCTCCTTTTCACTCGTTTGTATCTTAGTGTGCAATTTCAGTTCCTGCCTGCTGGCGTCTGTTTTGTCAGATAAAACAAGAAAGAAATAAGGGACACGAAACAGCTATAAATAACAGTAACCGGATCAAATATGTATAAAACTACAATTTAAACAATGCCCCTACTGTCTAAGATTGAATACAGAGTACCAGATGGTGTCCTGTCATATATTGTACTTTGTTGTACCTGTTTGTGAGGATGTTGGGGAACATTTTCTCTTTTACTGTTTCTAAACAGAAGATTACAGAAGTAAATGGAAAAAACAGCTTGTTGGAAATCATGTTGGAGGATTCAAACCGACTGGTGAAATCCTGTCAGACCAAAGAGAAGAGTCTGACCGAGGGTGAGTTTGGGTCTTCACATCATGGCTGTATTAAAGCTGCTTTTTTTCTGTTTTTGATAACGTGTTTGTTTGCTATGATTTAAAAGCCTTTTGGTGCCTGATGTTGTGTTTGTGTGTCTCCCTCTGCTGGTGATTTTGCCAACTGACAAGTCAAGACTGTTCTTGTTTTCAGGATGCAATTGGGATCTTCAATTTGAATACATTTGAAGCTGAGGTTGGCTCATATATTGAGGAATATAACCAGACAAAAGCTGTTCGAAATATTAAATTGAGTAAATTTAAATAAAAGTACTTACGATGTACTTGGACGCTGGAATAGCTATATCCACATTTAATCCGGCACCTGCTCCAATTCAGCAAATGTTTGCTTAAGTTTGTATATTATGATACTTGATTAGCTTTATCTATTGTTTTTTTTCTCCTTTTTTTCTGCATTACATACATAACAAATTACATTCCAAGCAACAATGACCTGATTGCCTAATGAACTTATTGTGCCAGACTGAGGTTTAATGCTTGCACATAGTTAACATTTACACTAATCTAGATGTAAAGTACAAGATGGGAGAGTTTATTCCTTCCTGTATAGTGTACAGTTTCTACCCACAGAAGAAAAATGTCGTGGTTAAAAAAAAACGTTCTAACCCCCATTGACTGGATTCATATTTGTACAATAACATATGTTTGGGACCTAAAAACAATCAAATATAATCCTGACATCGTGATCCACCTGTTGCAGAGAAAGGAAGCCTCCTCGTCACACTGAACGGACTTCAGCAGACTCTTCAGGAGCAGTGCAACCTCAGAGGTAACTGGAAGAACCTGATGAACTTGTCTTCATTTAGAACATATCAACAACAAAATTACACATCTGTTTGTCAAAAAGAAACATTAAAAGTGTTGGGTTTTTTTTCAACACTCACTAGAAATATTGTTGCTGTTGTTTGTATTTATGAGTGAAAACATCTCTGGGCAAGTTTGATGAGTGATACTTATTTAACAATAGAATTATATTTCTTAATAAAACATGAAACTAAATAGATAGAAGAAGAAAATAAACACATAAAGAAGAGATATCATCAGAGACTTAACAAAATAACAGCATCATCATAATAGTCTTCATCATTTTATGAAATCATATGTAAGGGTAATGTTTCTCAGCACGACTGTTCATGTTTCAGTGGAAAACGAACAACTCAAGAATAAAAATGCGGATCTGAAACAACAGAATAAGAAAGCAGTAGAGGTAAGGATGCGTGTACACACACACACACACACACACACACACACACACACACACACACACACACACACACACACTCAGGTGTTTCCATTCACTCTGGCTGATCAGACCTGTATTCAGGTAGAAACTGTGCTGCTACGTTTAGAGTTTCATCACCACGCTAAATTAATAACAGTGTTAAGTGTGTAAATTCTTCCCAATGCTCACAGATCTAGCCAACCCGCTGCAACAGGTAAGTGAGGGAGCTGTCAGTCAAGTTCAGGATGAACATGTCTGCTCTTGTTAAGCAGCGCTCAAACCAGGCAACAGAAGTGAAAACATCTGTGGGCTGCAGGTGCATTGCAAACGCCTCCTTACCGGGATTTTTCAAACCGCAGTTATTTGTGTTGTTATCAGGTTGGAGAGGCTGAAGTTCAGCGGCTGCTCAGTAAGATGGCTGCAGAGGAAGAGAGACACAAGAGGGAGCTAGAGGCTGTAAGACAGCAGTGCAGGAGAGAGACGGAGGACAAGCACAGGGAGGCTTTCAATCAACGTAAGTCCCAGTGAAACCACGACACCCTCACAGACCAACACCGGTGGAAGTGGACTCTCACTGTATGAGTGCAGGAAGATGTCAGAGCTGCAGACACTGACTGATACATGGAACAGGGTGAAGTCACAGTGTGCCATCCCGCTACATTTATCTGGCAGCTTTAGTTACGTGACACAATGGATAATATAACGAGCTTTTAAAATACAACACATTATTGTTGGTTTGACATGTTAAATATTAAACCAGTGTTTAACTTTATTCTGCAGCTCCACCAAACAGTAATTAGAGAAAAAGCTGGAAACTGATTTGTTTATCAGAGCTGTTTTTCTTCTTTCCTGCCCCAGTAGTCATCTGTTTACCCCTCAATATTTATCTGCTGCCTCTGAGAATAAAACTGGATATAAAGTAGTTCAAACTAGCTCCACCTGCAGCAGCTACAACAGTAACATGCTGTTTACACTGAAGCTTCACTATTAGTAATCTAATGATGTCATATGTAATAATATACCAGTCAGATTGACCAAACCAGGACTTTTCTTTTTTTTGCGACCACATTTTGCTGCTACTGATGTACTTTAAATCTGGCTGGGTGAGTGTTTAACATTAACACTCATATAAATTCAGTTCCAATGCCGCTCTTACGCCCTCACAGACTTCAGTGCGTTCCCTTGAAGTCATGACTGTCTTTTATAAAATGATCCATTTGAGGGTTCTCCCATTGACCTTTTCAGACTTTTCATCTCAGGACAAAAAAAAAATAATCAATCAACAAAGAAAACCTTCAGACTGAAAAATAGTTTCAGTCAACAAAAACTAAAAATGTTCAACAGTGTCAACATTTTATTATAATATAAAAAGATTACACATCAAAATGTTAGTTTTATATGAATATGACATGTACCATGTTGGAGACTTAATGGTTTGTTGTCAGAAACCGAAATAGCGATTTTATTTTTTTTATTTATTCATTTTTTTCTGCAGAGTTTGCTGAAAGCAGCAGCTTCACATTAAAGCGACGCTGAAATTGGAAATGCACATCACAAAAAAGAAAAATAACCCCAATAGAAAAGGAGTCGGCAAGATGATGTCGTTTCTAACTGTAATCTCACATGTTGTCACCAAGCAGCAGTGGAAGAAGTATTCAGACTCTTTACTTCAGTAAAATGACCAATACAGCAATATACAAATACTCTATGCAAAGTGATTGGATGTTTCTGGGCCTACTGATACATCACATATACAAGATAAGCGCCCATATTACATTTATATCTAACATATCTATTTCTTCAGTCTATCAGTAAAATGTTGTCCATGTGGCATTATTTTAGTTTCATAACAAAAAGTCCTAAACATGTCATTCTCATATCAGCTCACAGCGTCACAGCAGGACGGAAATGTAATCATCCAAAAACAGATTTTTTTATTTTTTTTTTTGCATTTGGATGGTCCTTGTGGTTTATTTGGTTTGCAGTGGAAATTAAAGACGCCGAAGTGAAGAAGCTGCTGGAGAAAAAGGACCTGGATGAGGAGGAGATGAGGAAGAGGATGAAGGATCAGGAGAGGGAGAGGCAGAGCGAACTCCTGAAGTTACAGATGGAGGTACGTAGAAAGATGCTTTCAAACACGAGGATGTTTCTGACAAACGGGGATCTATGTGTTTGTTTGTCAGTGTTAAGGAATCACTGTTGTCTTTAGCTGACAACCTAACGAGACAATTTGATAATAATCAGCTTTAAGTAAAGTCGGGCTGCTTGAAGGTTCATTGATTTTCAACAGCAGATATTAAACTTGCACTGATGAATTGTTTCTGTAAAATCCTGTCAACGACCAGCGGTGTGAATGTAGCTGGTGCAGGACAGTAACGGGTGCATGTTTAGAAAACACAGGGCTGATCGTTTCAAATCAAGTTCACACCAGTGTTCAGTGTTTTTAGGAAAGCTTTTTCAAATGACTGTTGCTCTGTGTGTTTTTGCAGTTTGGTGCAAAGTTAGCCAGAGTTCAGAGTACAGCTCAGCTGAGTCAGCAGCAGCAGCAGCAACGTGGTTCTGAGCATCTTCAACAGAGTATCTTCAAAAGGGTGAGCAGCACACACACACACACACACACACACACACACACAGCCTTTTACATCCTGTTTTGTACCCGTTGTAGACGTTTATTAAATATTCTTTATTAGTAAGGCACAAAACAAAGTGTGATAATCAATCTGCAACTCAATGTCTTAATTAATATATTCCATGAGCGCCTGTGAGTAATGTGTTTGTGTGTGTTTGTGTGTTTGTGTGTGCGTGTATGTTTGTATACTCAGAAGCTGCAGTTCTTCCAGGAGGAGAAGAACAAGGAGATTGCGGATCTGCGTCAGAGAATCAGAGAGCTGGAAGAGGTTCAGCGCTCCGGCAGCGTCATCGAGAGCCGCCTGAAGAGAAGAAAGCTGTAGCTGGTTTACAGGCCGGCAGCTCCGCAGGTGCATGAATCCCCTCTGCAAGGAACCTCAGTGTTCATTTCAAAAGCAAAGATAATTCTTCACGTTTTTTTACAGGTGTACTTTATGCAGTTTCATTCCCCTGCTTGCAGGTGATCGTGTGCTGAGAGCTCGTTTTAACGCACGCCGTATTTCCGTCTGAGGCTTTAATCCAATTAGATGCCTGCAGGGAGGGAGAGCTGGAGGAAGCGTACATGAGGGGGAACACACTTCTGAGTGAATCACATAGCTGAGGGCCAATCTCATTCAGGGAATTAAATCTGTTTATGTCTTTTCATTCAAAGAATGAATTAAACTATGACTCATCTCCCCTGTTTGTTTTTTTTTTCATTTAAGCTTAGAGATTCATTCAGAGTTTCAGTTGATGCTGAACATTGGAGGCTGAAATTGATTGTTGAAAGTCTGAAAATTATTATCTGAGCATTACGCTGAGGAATTATGCTCTCTAGGTCTCTTGCCAAGAGTTAGACACGCCAATTGATAGCACTCTCATCTGTATGCTAAATATCAAACTGCCAGCCGCTGGCAAGCTTAAGTGATGCGCGAAGACTGGAAACACTTCCAGGACTACTGTCATCACCGGGAGGTTGACAGTCAACCACACTTCAGGAATATTTCAGAATACTTCCACTGTGTGGCGCCCACCCTTACAGGAAAACCGCATGTGCAAAAATTTGTGACATGTGACCACACGCACATGTGATTGTGCACATGTGAAGCATGCATTTGGCCCGTGGGAAACATTTGGCTTTGGAGCGTTTTAATGACATAATGTATGAAGGCATATTTTTCACATATCTTCCCCAGGTGATCATATGTTGCAACATGTGGTAAACATGTGTCAACACTTTTATTAGAATCCAGAGCTGAATGAAAGACAGATCTCTCTGTGATGAGGTCAAATCGTCTCCAAGTAACATTGAAACGTGCCCTTGAAAATGTCCTGATGCCTTTCGAGTGTTGTGTCCCGGTTTTCCGCCCACTGCTCCTCGCGGCGACGGCACCTGGGTGAAGATGCTCTGCCCGGTGAGGCTCGTGTTTTATAATCTCTTTATCTGCGCTGTTCAGCCAGCGTCTAAAGGGGACAGAGAGCTAATCTCTACGGGAACATTGGCTAAGACCATTGCGTAACATTTCAATCGTCACAAAAACCAGGAGATCAGCCTGATCACACACGGGTGCCTTCTACTAAATCCGCATATGCTGACCACATACACTGAAAATACCCATATGTGTGTAGGTTTGTCATGCGTTGTGAGGTTTTGCCTCTTCTTTTTTTTTTGCCGCCATGAACTGACGTAGGTCATTTGAAGCGATTGTGAAAGACCTAAATTAAAAGTGGATCAGAGTTCACGACACCACCGTCATCTTTTGTTCCTCTGTGACGAGAGGAGTGTTCAGACGGGGAGAGGTGAGGGGGCGTGGCCAGCGATGCCCACTGGATGATGGTCGATGGCTCAAACCAGCGCGCCCCCTCTTCTGCTGCCTGCAGCGTCGTCAGCCGTCGGTGTTCAGTAGCCTGTTAGAGAGCCCGGAGGGAGACGACGACGCCGTCGTTCTGACTTCAGCATGTAAGCGAAGACGGTTTTTTTTCTGGGTCCTGCTGTGCCAAAAGAAAAACTCTTTTTTTTATTTATTTTTTTCAATTTTTGTGTATTCTTTGCAAATAGACTGGAGCCACTTTTTGAAACAGAAGAGCAATTTTCAAAATTGGTAAGAAAACTTCAGAATTGTATTGTATTTTCTCCCATATATGTTCTTGATGTCTTTTTACATATTGGTAAAATTACAATGAAATGTGTACAAAGTGTTGCTTGTAGAGTTTGCATCTAATGTATTGGTGTAGTCTTGAGGAAAAATAAGTGCATCATGTTCAGACATCACCAAGAACTGCAGGAAGATTTGGTTCAAGTGGTTAATGAAGAAATATGATTCCCTTCAATAATGTAAAAATTCAGGGCTTAATTTATGGAAAAACCTGAACGTGCCGTGTTCTTCTGTACACACAAATAAGAGCGTTTACAAATCACGAGCTGGTAATGACTCAAAATCGTGTTGTTGGTGTTTTTGCAGATGCCATTATCTTCAGCCTGCTGCAGAGATGCATGGAGGCCGGTACCAGGTGACCAACAGCCCTTTCCACCACAGCCTCTACAGCCTGACGGACAGCTCTCAAGGCGGCGTTGATGATGAAGAGAGCGAACCCCCGCTGCCCCTCACCCCGCTGCAAAAGCTCACCACCGACATGTGCAAGGACGAGAACACCATCAAGGAGCTGATCATCGGACGCAGGGTTGGATTCTACAAGATCCGCGGAGAGATCGGCTGCGGGACCTTCTCCAGGGTCAAACTGGCTTTCCACGCTCTGACCAGAGGTAGACGGACAAGCGCCTCTGATTATCTAACCGTTAGACCTTCAGCTCTTCCCTGTGGCCTCGCCTGTGATCCTTCCCAGAACACCTGATTAATAGCTTAAGGAATACGCTGAACAGTTTGACAGCTTGAATTGGTTGCAGTCACTCATTAAATACCACGAGGAAAAGTTTAAAACATGGCTGACGCATCTTTATTGTTAGTACAGTTCATCACAGGCCTAAAATTGAGACCCAAACCCATATCAGCATCCTCAACCCTTTAACACACTCCGGGCCGAATGACGGACATCTGCTGCAACTGTTCCAATATTTGTAATGAGAGTGCGAACACAACAAAAGGGTCGTTTATTTGCCTTTTCTTTTTAAAAACGTTTTATTAATTTTACAAATTATAAACCAAACAGAGAAGGAACATTTCAAGTAATATGTTCAGGTGCGTGGGTTACATAAATACCTGCTTCCAGCCGGAACAACGTTGTTGTTGTTGTTTTTTTTTAAAGAGATCAATGAATAGATACGTTGTTTTTTTTTGTGAAGGAAGAACTGTTAATCTTTCTCTTCCTCTTCCTTCTTCCTTTTCCTAAAAGTCAACCAAGGAACATTCAGTTTGCAGTGATGTACCCCTGAGGAGTCTCAGGACGTTCTTATTTAAAAAGCTGGAACCACAGATTGTTTGGGATTTTTGCTTAATAAATGCCTATTGCATTTAAGTACAAAGATAATGACTTGAGACCTTTTTGGCCACTCTGACCAACAGTCCAAACACTCCTCACGATGAAACAAGAGGAAAGTAATAAATTCTCAAATGCAACCTGGTGATATTTGGCACTTTGTTGGAAAATATTACTTAAAGGACCAAAAGAAAAAAACAGCAGACTGTTGTTAAATGTCTCTCTGTCCCCTCATCCATTCCTCTTTCAGACAAAGTGGCCCTGAAGATCCTGGACAGGTTGCGTCTGGACGCTCAGGCCCAGCGCCTGCTCTCCAGGGAGATCACCAGCATGGAGTCCCTGCAGCACCCCAACGTGGTCCGTCTGTACGAGGTGGTGGAGACGCCGAGCCGCCTCTACCTGGTGCTGGAGTACGCAGGAGGAGGAGACCTCCACAACAAGATCTGCAGCGATGGAAAACTCTCCGAAAACCTCAGCCAGATCACCTTCGCCCAGATCCTCTCTGCCATCAAATACATGGTGAGTGACGTTGGAACCTGTCTGAGCTACATCATGTTCTCCTCATCATGTTCTCCTCATCATGTTCTTCTCATCATGTTCTCCTCATTATGTTCTCCTCATCATGTTCTTCTCATCATGTTCTCCTCATCATGTTCTTCTCATCATGTTCTCCTCATCATGTTCTTCTCATCATGTTCTCCTCATCATGTTCTTCTCATCATGTTCTCCTCATTATGTTCTCCTCATCATGTTCTCCTCATCATGTTCTCCTCATTATGTTCTCCTCATCATGTTCTTCTCATCATGTTCTCCTCATCATGTTCTCCTCATCATGTTCTCCTCATCATGTTCTTCTCATCATGTTCTCCTCATCATGTTCTTCTCATCATGTTCTCCTCATGTTCTTCTCATCATGTTCTCCTCATCATGTTCTTCTCATCATGTTCTCCTCATCATGTTCTCCTCATCATGTTCTTCTCATCATGTTCTCCTCATCATGTTCTCCTCATCATGTTCTTCTCATCATGTTCTCCTCATCATGTTCTTCTCATCATGTTCTTTTCATCATGTTCTCCTCATGTTCTTCTCATCATGTTCTCCTCATCATGTTCTTCTCATCATGTTCTCCTCATCATGTTCTTCTCATCATGTTCTCCTCATCATGTTCTCCTCATCATGTTCTTCTCATCATGTTCTCCTCATCATGTTCTCCTCATCATGTTCTTCTCATCATGTTCTCCTCATCATGTTCTCCTCATCATGTTCTCCTCATCATGTTCTCCTCACCATGTTCTCCTCATCATGTTCTTCTCATCATGTTCTTTTCATCATGTTCTCCTCGTCATGTTCTTCTCATCATGTTCTCCTCATCATGTTCTCCTCATCATGTTCTTTTCATCATGTTCTTCTCATCATGCTGTTAGTTTGCTAATCAGTCCTGTTGAAATGAAACATGTTTAAGACTAAACAGTAACTTTATTATCATTCTAAATCATCATTTATAAAGCTGTGAATATCTCATCAGTTGAACAGAACGACTGACACACATCCCTTCTTCTATCAGAGAATGTGTCACCGCAGATTGACTCTTTCAAAGTACCAAACCAGCATCGTATGTTGTTGTTTTTTTTGCGCAGCACAACGTCAACATCATCCACCGGGACCTGAAGGCGGAGAACGTTCTGTTCACCACCGGCGGCTGCGTGAAGGTGGCTGACTTCGGATTCAGCACTTGGGTGTCCAACCGCAACAACGCCCTGGACACCTTCTGTGGCTCTCCACCCTACGCCGCCCCGGAGCTTTTCAAGGACGAGTGCTACCTGGGGCCTCCGGTAGACGTGTGGGCCATGGGGATCCTGCTCTTCTTCATGGTGACCGGCACCATGCCGTTCCGTGCCGAAACCATCGGCAAGCTGCGGCGCAGCATCATTGAAGGCACCTACGCCATCCCCCCCTGGGTGCCCGGGCCTTGTCAAAGGCTCATCAGGGGCATCTTGAAAACAGCCCCCGAAGATCGCTACGCCGTCGACCAGATGCTGGGCTGCGATTGGCTCTTACCTGTGGAGTTCCCCTGGTCATTGGTGTCTGCCGACCCGGGGAGCCCTCCGCTGAGCCTGCAGGACTTGAATTGCGGCGACCCGGAGGAGGAAGAGGAGGTCAGCAAGTCGCTGGAGGAGATCGGCGTCACCACGGAGATCCTGCGGAACAATCAGCTCAAAGACAGCCGCAGCCCCATCACCGGCGTTTACCGCATCCTGCTGCACCGAGCCCAGAAGAGGAGAGGCTACGACTGTCCTCCGGTGGTCCGGGGGATGGTGAGGGACCCCAAGAGGGAGGGGCTCCGGGCCTACAAGGGCCTCCGGCACACCTCCAAGTTCTGTGTGCTTTCATAGCAGACTGTTCCGCACAATTTTTATACAAACTTCTTTTATACCAATAACGTGTAACAAATAGCAGACATATTTTGTATCATTATTTAACATTTGATATTGTCGATTTTTTTTTTTCAGTTCGTAGCTTTTGATACATTTGTTTTAGTCCTACGATGCAACTTTTTGTGATAGCCTTAGATAAAAGTAAAAGTGCCTGATGAACTTAGGCAAAAGTAAAAAGTTATTCACGTTGTTATGAATACAAATAAGGAGTGATGTATCCCTATCAAATTGTTTGGGTTTTAGAGGCCTGAAGAGGGGAAAAGTTTGCAGTACATTAAAGAAAAAAGGTGATTTGGTGTTTTTTGGGACTCATCATTTCAACAACAACAAAAAGAAGCTCTTTACAAGCTCTAGGAGGCAAACAGACCTAACCTACCTACCTACCTACCTAACCTAACAGACCTAACCTACCTACCTACCTAACCTAACAGACCCACAACAAAAACCTGTATCAACAACAGCACGGACATCGGTAATGATTTATTTTAAACCCATCAAATAATGGATTGACACAACTAATTGCCAAGCGAATGTTGGCGCTACTGATTTGAACGTTTCAATACTTACCGACTCAAAGTTAAACCCATAAACCACCTTTGTCTCTTGAAAAGACTCATTGTTCATGGAAAGATAAAGAAAATGGTTAAAAAGAAGCGATGCGTCACAGAGATTTCATTGTCTGTGAGCAGAGCAGGTGGCTGCTGCTGCTGCTGCTGCTGCTGCTGCTGCTGCTGCACCCAAACAGCTTTGTGGCCAGTTTACCAAAGTTTCACCAAGTGGCTGCCAGTAAATAATAGTCCCGACAGCAGCTGGCAGGACACCAGATGATACTCAGTACCCCCCCCCCCTCTCATGTCCACAACCGGTCCAAACCAGCCAGACCCACCCCCAGCCCCCCTCCAGCACTGGACTGACTCACCCCCGACTCCTCCCAGCCCAGCCCAGCCCAGCCCTGCCCGACCCCCACCTGCAGGAAAGCGGCAGATGGCGCAGCGTGGCCGCGGAGACATCTGCAGGCGAGACAATAGGCGCTCTGTGCGGTCCGCACTGGAGCTGACAGGCCGGGAGCTCCGCTATTGTGCGCTGCGCCTTACACATGCAGATTGAGGTCTGCGGGAGGAGGGACCGCAGAGGTGGTTGTTGTTTTTTTTCCTCTCCAATAGGGACAACAGCGAGCCTTAGCGCCTCCCATGCAAATCTGCTGAATTTGAAACTTTTGTTAGTTTCATACCCCCCCCCTCCCTCCCCGCCCCCCTCCTCTCTGACCCTTCACCGTCTCCTCCAAAAACACACAAAACACACAACTCGATCAGAAAACCCAACTTTGTAAAAGAAAGTGAAAACACAACTCAAGAACTTTTTTTTTTTTTTTCATTTTATTGAACATCTTCCACTTACAGTTTCCAATCATTTCTACTGTTATACTGTTAGAAAGACATACATTAGTTTGTTTCCAGCATCGTTCCAACAAGATCAGAACATTGTAAGTCAAATGTTTACTTTGAAACATTTCTGTCTCCAATACATAATGAAGTGTTCATAAAACAATCTAACAAATTCTCAAAATTTTGAACATTTACTTAATTTAGCCTTTTTCTAAAGTGAAACCTTTAGGGTACAGACTCTCCATCAAGTTTTGTTTTTATATTTTAGAATATTTGTGTCATTGTTAAATTTCTAAAGTGAAACCTTTAGAGAATTAAGACAATTCTGGAAAGTGGGAAAGATTTCCGCTGATTGCAACTGTTGTCATGTTGCTCAGCAAAGAGGCCATCTTTAAAAAGTCCCTTTTTAAGAAGTCCTCTTTCTCAGCACCGCTTCTTCTCCTACTGCGCGTGCTTGAACGTGCGACATTTGCTCTGTGGGACCACAGGACGCAGAACTCGCTTCTCCTTCCTCTCCAAACCTCATCCGCACAAAGAATGAGGGTCGATGTGTCGCTCTTGTGGCATACCTGACCTCATTCACATAAAGAATGAGAGTCATCTTGGCATGGACGGGACAAGAGGCGACGGTTCACGGGGGCCCCCTCGGGCCGGCGCCGTGCTGCCTGGACGGGAATCCTCCTCAGGAGTATCCAGGGATGAGCAGAAACAGGGTCATCCTGGTCATCAGGATGAGTATTTCCAGGTAAGAAGCTTCGCAGCATCTGAGCAGGTGAGGAGCCAAGTCCCAGATCAACGCTCGGGGAGGCTGATCTCAGGAACCCAGTCGTTCAGACGGCGGCTCTCCTCACAGAACAGGTGCAGCTTCTCCAGAGCAGGGTCCTCCCAAGACCCGTCAGCTGGGTTCTGTTCAAACAAGAGAGGGGAAGTACATTTAGTCACGTGTTTCCTTCCAAAAAGCACCACATATTCAGACTGGACATGCTTTCGGATCAGACGGTCTCCTCCACTCAGCTCTGCGTACCGTGATGAGGACGCAGTGGACATCTTCAAGCTGCTCCGCCTTGTCTCCAACGATCTCAGCCAGACGCTGCATGTCGCTCACTCTGACGATGCTGATGTCGTTGTCGAAGCAGAAGGACTGGATGAGGGTGAAGTGGATCTGGAGAGCGATGTCACAATCGAACTCCTCATCCACGGCCAGGACGCAGAAAGACACGCTGTCCGGGTCACTGTGGAGACATAAAAAAGCACAACAACAATTACATTACATCCACAACACAAATCAAAGTGCTTTAAATCATTAAATTTGAAGTGGTTGTATATCTTTAGCGGAGTGTCATACTTACAGATTCATAACTTTTGCGCACTCGTAGACTCCGACGGTGAGGGACTCGTTGTCTTTAGCGGTCACCAGGACCTCCTCCATGGCTTTGCCGGTGCACTGAGCACGCTCGGTGGGTTTCTGGATCAGGACCTCCTCAAGAGTCATGATGAAGATGATGAAGATATTCCGCAACGGGAGAGAATTTCAGAGAGTTCGTTCGGAGAGTAAATCCGAGAGAGAACAGAGTGCTTCCAAAGCTGCAGTCCTCCTCTTTTATACCCTGCAGCTCGTGCGGCGCAGTGAAAGGGCTGCGCCCTGATTGGCTAAAGCTGAATGGTGTATTGGTATGATAATACTATTGTCACACTCTGGCTCGTGGCAGATTGATGGGGGTCATCGAGCCACGCACGCTCCCCTCTGCAGCCTGCAGCCTGCAACTAAAAATAGCTTCATTAAAAGAAAAAGTTTGATTACTCTGCAGCGTTTTCGTGTAAAGTACGACTCAGCATTCTAGATACTACACAACGGATGCACTTTTACATGCATACATCTAGTTATGATAACTCTGTTGGAAGGGATTTTACAATCAGTTGTAACTCAGAAAGTGTACAGAGGTCATTTCTAGCCATAGTAGCACCAAAAAAAAAACACTTTCCAAACATAAAAACCCTGTGAACTTAAACTTAACAGACTCAATGATCTTTCTTAAATTTCAAACTTGTGTTGATAGTATTTCAGTAGCAACATGGGGAAAGTGTGAAGCCCCCTCCCCCGACCTCACTCCCCGAGCTGCAGAGAGGAAGGGCAGGTGGATGGTGCCATCTGTGGACTAGAAGCTGGCCACAAAACGGCCCCATTGTGCGCACAGAAGCCCCTCTATTATTATGGTCCCCCATACAAATGCAAATGACCAGCGCGTGCCAGCACGCTGTGCGTGCTGCGCAATCTGCACTACTGGCCCATGCGGACCACGTGGCCATCAGCTGGCCACAGAAACCTTGCTCTGCTTTTATTTATTTACTCTGGGGAGTTGAGGAGCCACATGGACTGAACTCTGCAGGAAGAACTGCAAAAGTTTATTGCACTTCTGTTTGGTATTTGGTGCACAGCTTCAATAACTGTATTTATCTGGGGTCTGAATGCCCCTGGCAACTTTCTATGAATTACCCTTCACTTTAATGCAGAACGAAACTTTTACACAAGGCTATACTTCATCTGTTCTACCGGTTAATCAGTTTCTGCGTAACAGACCGGGTTTACTTAATAATATTTAGTATTTGGCATCCATTAAATGTCTTTATGTAGTTCTAAATAAACATACCTCTGACAGTTTTTTTTTTTTTTTATGTTTTTTTTTTTTAATGAATTATCCATAACAGTTACCATGGGCAAACTTTTACGCACGGCTGTATTTCACTTGGTTCACTGATAAAGCTGATTCTCTTCAACATCTCGTGTTTATTTGGTGCTATTTAATCTGCATAATAATCTAAACCCCATCCTGCATCAGGTCAGGCCTGCTGCCACTGCTGCCTAAATAGAGGGGGGTGAGAGGGGTGGAGTTGGGAGGCGGTGCAGGAGACACAGGTTGGCGGTGATTGATTCAGCGCTATTGTTCTACGGAAGGCAGAGCGGCAGATGGAGTACTGTCGCTATGAGTGACCCCCCCCCCCTTTCCCTCCCCCTCCCGCCACCCTCTCCTATAAACCCAGGTCAACCTCGACCGCAGGGCGCGCCGAGCTTTTGTCTGCAAGTCTTCACATTCGACAGTCTGTTGTCTGAGTTTTGATTACATTTTAATGCCAAAGAGGAGAGCTTATGGTCCAAACTTCCACAATGAAAAGTGTTATCTCCAAAAGTTGCCATGCGTGAAAGGCAGATAAAAACCACTTTCAGTTTGAGATGTAAACACATGCAAGAATGTTGAAAGTGTTGTGTTTGACAACAAAACGCTTATCTGCAAACTATTGCAGCAACGGTGTTGTTTGTTTACGTCGACACGTCGCTTTCAGCTTCAGTCCGCATGCTGTTAAACTCATCTGCACATTGAAAGGCATCAATTTGGTCCAAAGTTTGATTTGGAAGCAGCTGATAGAGACTCAAACACTGATCTATGTTCGGAAGGATCAGCTTGCACAGCCACAGGGCAGGCGCGTGCAAATCGATACCAACCTATTGTTGCTGGAGCACATCTGGCAGACGGAGGCCTCCCCGGCAGCGCGCGACAGGTGTTGGTGGTCAAAGCTCTTTTATGGTGTCCTCCGTCAGCAGAGCCCATCGTGTCTCCGCAATGACGGAAAGTGTCGAAAGATGGCAAGATAGTCAAAGTTGTTCAAATATTTGGATTCTAGTGTGTCCTGATGTGGCTTACGTCTAAAGAAAATAGTCCCATGTTTTATGAAATGAAAATACAATATCCTACTGAATAATTTTTCATTGATTAAATAAGTTCCCTTTCGTGCCATAAATACAATAAATATAAAACCCACTGAACTGAAGTGTGACGTAGTTACGTTTCTGCATTTTATTCAACTCAGAATTCAAACCTATTAATGATATTTGCAGCGGAATTAAACATTGCAGCCATTACGCCCAGCAGGTGCTGCCCGCCTTCCTTTGTCCATCGTCCCATCACCTTCCCCCCGAGGGACAGATGGTATATCTCCCGGTTGCTGTGGAGAGTGATGCCGACTGAGAGATAAAGCATGCGGCCATCTCCAGATGCCACGCGCCTCAAGTGAGGAACGTCTTTACGCATGCAAAGCACCGGCGCGTGCCACTACCTAATCTACAGAAACAGTCTATGCCGTGAAATTGGTCATGAGTTGTAAAAGTCTGTCTGACATCCAGTACAGCTGAGATGGTGGATATCCTGGCCTAAAAATAAAAGAACACAGAGAAGCTGCAGGTTGATGCAGCTTTCCGATACATGGTGCTGATTTTCAGTTTTAATGATTTCATTTTATTCTCTCAGTATCTGGGGTATGAAACGTGTTAAAAGGAATGTAAGGGACTTGTCAGTGTTATTGCACGTTTTAGTTTCCTTATACAAACCATGTATATTTTACTAATTATCTATTCACGTATTTTCAGTAACATGCTGTTAGCTACTTAATTTTGATATTTATAGAATTTTTACAGACAGCTTTTGTCTACATCAATATTCAGGAATAAAATATTAAGGATTTAAGTAACTTAATTTGATCAACTTTAACCAGAACAATGAGAACAACCTGAAACTCAGACTTTTATCTTTTAGGTTTTCATCAGACAGAAAAACAACAACCTTTAGCTACAAGGAAGTTGTATCAGGTGAAACCTTTCAGAGGAGCGACATTTTCTGTTCATTCTGTTTCACATTTCAAGATTCAAAATCACTTTTAAGATTTTCACCACAGTCAGCTTTTGGCTTCCATTCATTTCCACACAATGTGAAAATAAACCAGCAACATGTGATATGTGTTTGATTTGTGCATTTAAGTCATTTTTACAAAAGGTACAGTGCTTTCAGTTAAAACTAAAGTCTGAACTGTGTTTCCTCATAACAACAATTTAACTTTTACAAAAATGAAATCAGACTCGGTGAATGACTGAAAGTCAATTGCTTAGTTGATTGTGAGGGAAAACATTTAAACATCTGTTTCTTCAGTCTTGAAATATGAAACAATGTCAATGGACAACAGAAGTGTAGCATTTCTTGACAGTTTCACTGGTGCTGTTTTGAACTGCTCCAGGCAGCCATTGATTTCCATTAATCCCCTGTACAGTAAGAAAATCATTAGCAAGTAGCTCGAGTTGTATAAACCATCATTGTGAACATCAGATCTGCATCAGTCTTGGCCACAGTTATATTTTCACTGAGTGGTAACGCAATTAAAGTTTCACTTTATGAAAATGTATTAAGAGCAGATAGAGTGGAAACGTCCAAAATACATTATTATGGTATAATGATTAAACTAAATTAACTTTAATAAGTTGTATATGTTCACTTCGATGGATTACAGTCATATCATTTCTAAATAAATGGAAATAAATGGCTGCATGGATCATCAAAAAGTGAAACTAAAAAATCTACACTGCAACATTATGGTTCATTAAATGTGTAGCTGTAATGCAAAGTATTGCAGATGTAAATGCATTTTTGTATCCCCCTCATACAATTTGAATTGGAGTCAGCGGTCGCTTCTAAATCTTGCAGAACTTTGCGGACTTTGATCACAGCAGTTTGGTCTTCCTGTGTGGTTTCATTAGTCCTGTAAGCTGAAAGAATCATTTAGAGGTCAGAGAGTTTCTACATCTCATCCTTTCAACCAAAGCTGCCCCCGACTTTCTGAGACTTTTCTATAGGCACGCGTCCCTGAGGGTGGGGTGGGTGCTGCTGGTCTCTTGTTGCCATTGTGCTCCAATCAGCCAATCAGGAAGTGAGCGTGTGCCGACTTTGCAGTATAAATGCTGGAAGACTCCTGGCAGCAGCACAAACACTCTTCTTTGGACTTTCTAAACCACTTGAGCTGAACCATGCAGTCTCCTGGAAAATCTCTGAAGGAAGCTCTGCTCTGCGCTCAGAGCGAAGACCGACTCACTGTTGGAGTCTACGAGAGCGCCAAAATCATGACTGAGTAAGTAAACTGAACAGAACTTATATGTGACTTTTGCATCTTCTTTAAACAATCACCTTGATCGACATCCAACAGCAGCTAACCAGAGTTGACTTTTCTTTGTCCACAGTGACCCGGACAGCGTGTCTTTCTGCGTCCTGGCCGTGGATGAGGAGTTCGATTGTGACATCGCTCTCCAGATCCACTTCACCCTCATCCAGTCCTTCTGCTTCGACAACGACATCAGCATCGTCAGAGTGAGCGACATGCAGCGTCTGGCTGAGATCGTTGGAGACAAGGCGGAGCAGCTTGAAGATGCCCACTGCGTCCTCATCACGGTACGCAGAGCTGAGTGGAGGAGACCGTCTGATCCGAAAGCATGTCCAGTCTGAATATGTGGTGCTTTTTGGAAGGAAACACGTGACTAAATGTACTTCCCCTCTCTTGTTTGAACAGAACCCAGCTGACGGGTCTTGGGAGGACCCTGCTCTGGAGAAGCTGCACCTGTTCTGTGAGGAGAGCCGCCGTCTGAACGACTGGGTTCCTGAGATCAGCCTCCCCGAGCGTTGATCTGGGACTTGGCTCCTCACCTGCTCAGATGCTGCGAAGCTTCTTACCTGGAAATACTCATCCTGATGACCAGGATGACCCTGTTTCTGCTCATCCCTGGATACTCCTGAGGAGGATTCCCGTCCAGGCAGCACGGCGCCGGCCCGAGGGGGCCCCCGTGAACCGTCGCCTCTTGTCCCGTCCATGCCAAGATGACTCTCATTCTTTATGTGAATGAGGTCAGGTATGCCACAAGAGCGACACATCGACCCTCATTCTTTGTGCGGATGAGGTTTGGAGAGGAAGGAGAAGCGAGTTCTGCGTCCTGTGGTCCCACAGAGCAAATGTCGCACGTTCAAGCACGCGCAGTAGGAGAAGAAGCGGTGCTGAGAAAGAGGACTTCTTAAAAAGGGACTTTTTAAAGATGGCCTCTTTGCTGAGCAACATGACAACAGTTGCAATCAGCGGAAATCTTTCCCACTTTCCAGAATTGTCTTAATTCTCTAAAGGTTTCACTTTAGAAATTTAACAACGACACAAATATGACTTAAAAAATAACCTAAAGGTTTCACTTTAGATATTTAACTTAAGAAAAATGTAAAAGTGTTAAAATAAAAAAATAAAAATACAATTATGTTAATCTGACTGAATATTTAAATGTGAAACAGAGAGAAAAAAAACAAAATGAAAATGTTCTATTTCTTGAAGGAACTTTCCCTTCAGCTTGATGACAAATTAAATAATTTGTTCTCTTTATATCTATTTTTTGTAAGATGAAAACCTACAAATAAAATATTTGAATTCATTTTTGCTCACTAGTGGTTATTTGGTTTGTGGACCTTCCCTGTGGTCAAATCTTTTATTTTGATTCCTGTGCATTTAAATCTGAGTCTGGACAAATCAGTCATCTTATATAATTACCTCAGTCTACTTTTACACACCATTTGTTGTAATTTCTCCCATGAAGAAGCAGAGGGAATTATTCAGTTATTAAATGTACCAACTAAAATGTGAGTGGTTGAATGTCATACCGAGCAGGTGCGTAAGGCTTTGTTTTATTTGTCTATATAGAAGGCTTCAAAGAATAGTCACACACTTTAGGAAACATGCAGAGAGACCAGAAGGTTGAAATCATTTCTTTTTGCAAACTGAGGGAGACGGATAAAGAACATTGAAGCAAAATGCAAAATTATGACAATACATTTCTTATTGATTACCGGTATTACTTCGTCATGGCATGTTCACTCCCTCTCCATTAATAATTCCAGTTAAAACCACCTCCTCTTGTCCTCTGCTGACCTGCTGTTCCTCCTGCAATCTAAATCCAGTCCTTATTTCACTGTGAATCTGAATTTCTTTTTACACTGAATTGTTCTTTACTTCCCTCACTGTATCAGCACAGTGTGAAGTTGGACTTTTGTGTGCAATAAGAAGAAGTTAAAAATGTCTTTTCCAATCTTATGGAGATATGCTATTAACACCAACATAGACCTCAGAGAGACAACAATGCTAACAGGCGAGCTGCAACCTCTAAACTCATCAATGTGCTGCTGTTCTCTCTGAAACTCATTTTACAAATTTTGACAAATTAGTGCCATTAACTTTTTTCTGAATCAGTTGTTAGTTGCTCCTGTTTGGATGTGCAGAGATCACTGGATGCTTTGATGCTGAAGAAAAACCTACAAATACAAATGTTTTTCATTATTTTTCTTTCTATTAAATTTCAAAGTATTTTTTTTTTTTTTTAAAGTCTTACGGACAATGACTTTGATTACAGGGGACAACATTAGTTCATCCCATTCACATGCACTAATAAAGTGTTCACAACTGGTAAACAAACTGACTATAGCGCCCTTAAGAAGAAATATTTTAGGGGGTCACAGGCAAAACAAGGTTAGGAACCAGAGCTCCATAAGATACTTTCTGACTGCAGGGACTTTGTTATAGTTTAAATAATTAAAAGATGAAGTAGTTCCCACATTTTTTGTGTCTTGACTGCAGGAACTGAGAACCATAACAGTTCTTAGAACTTGATTTTGTGGGACTTCTTTTTTAGCCTTGTTGTCTAACTTTTCCAAAAGAACAGTGACATACATGTATGATGATTTGTTCACCACTTTACCTTGTCATCACGTGCTTTTCCTCGGGGGAACGGCACTGTTATGTCCCTCTCTTCAAGGACACCAGACTCTTCCTACAAAACCAGTTTTACCTCAAAGACACAGGAGTTACTGATCTACCGGGTGTAGATGGGTCAGCAACAAAAACAATTTTAGCTACAGAAATAAAGGCCAACCAAAAAAAGTATACAATAAGTATACACTATATTAGCTTAGCACAAAGAACGGGCCATCTCCATCAAACTAGTAACAAACACCATACCAGCACCTTTAAAGCTCCCTAAATAACACGTTTATCTTGTTAGAGCAGTTCAAAAATTATATTTATTGTTTTGTGGCTAAGCTAACCACCTGCTAGCTGTAGCTGCATATTTAGCTCACAGATGCCTTGTGGTATCCAACCTGATGGAGCTGGAGAGGTCCTGCAAAGAAGGACGGGACAAACTGCCCAAAAATAGGAGCCAAGCTTGTAGCATCATACTCAAAAAGACTTGAGGCTATAATTTCTGCCAAAGGTGCTTCAACAAAGTATTGAGCAAAGGCTGTGAATACTTATGTACGTGTTATATTTTCGTTCTTTATTTTTAATAGATTTGCAAAAATTTTAAACAAACTTTTTTCATTTTGTCATTATGTGGTATTGTGTGTAGAATGTTGAGGGAAAAAATGAATTTAATCCATTTTGGAATAAGGTTGTAACATAAAATGTGTAAAAAGTGAAGCGCTGTGAATACTTTCTGGATGCTCTGTATGTTCTGCAGTTTTTACCTAAAACAGAGGGGCACGCTTTTCCTACTTCGAGAGCTTTTACACAGTCAAATTGCTGCAGAATCTCGTAGTCTGACAGAACTTCATCTTGTTTTATATATATATATATTTTTTTTTTATAAGCTATGGTCCTTTAAAATGAGTTGATTGAAAGAAAGTTTATTTAAGATTTAAATATCCCAGTGACTCCCAGTTGATGACATGTTGTTTGAGTGACTACAAGTGTTAACTGCAAAACTACTTATTGTTAGAAGCATGGTAACTGTGTTTTATTGTATTCACTGTAAAAAAAGAAGAAGAAAAGAAACATGAACTAAACAGAAGCTGCAACTTAATGGAGGTGATCTTTTGCTCCTGGCACACTTTGGTTTTTATTTTCTTTTTCAAATTTGCAATTCAGAACATTTAAGAGGCTTTTGTGTGTTTGGATTCGAACTCTAAAGTCACTCTGACCTGCATGCAGCCTGTCACTGTGAACTATTGTGGCGTCAACAGCTGCTGCAGCCCCCATGTCCTGCAGTGACACACACACACACACACACACACACACACACACACACACACACACACACACACACACACTTCTTACCCCACAATCTTTTTTTTGGTTACAAGTTGTCATATTCCAACGTTTCACCAGAATAGGAAGTTAAACCAAAATACACTAAAGAAGAAGTGGTTGAGCTAAATCAGTACAGTTGCACGTAAAGAAGCTTCATCTTTCTCTTTGTTGCACATCTACGTGTGCACACCATCACCCCCACAAACCCTTTATGTCAATAAAGGGGAAACAAAATGGACCAACAGGACCAGCTGAATCGCTATCACTCCTTTACATCTCCACGGCAACCAATCCAGCACTCACTCCATCTGCTGTCCAATCTAATGACAAGGAGAAAGGAAGAGAGGGGGAGGGGGAGGAAGGGGAGGAGGGGGAGGAGGGAGGCCCTGTGCCTGGCACAAGCCTTCTGCCATTCATCCATTCAGAACCAAATCCTGATTAACAACCAGGTCCCCGACAGTCAGCAGAAACACAACTGAAGTCACAACACAACAGGACGGAGCTGCAGCACTTACTCTTACATCACTGGACTGAACTGAGCTCAGCTACAGACATCTTGGGAAATGGATTTTCACTGTAATCCTGATGATAGGATCAATGTCATGCCTGTGTGCAGCGCTGAAGTCGGGGCGTGGTTAGCGTAGCTTTGCATGACAACCACTGGAATTGGGTGAGAACAGCTCACCTGGAAGTGCACAGTTGAAAAATACACCTGTGAACATCACTCAAAGTGGATTTTCTGTTCGTCCCTGTGAACCCTGACCAACCTCAGCTGCCCTCTGTCTCAACCCCAGCTATTAGGAGCTCTGCTGCTGCAGCCACATGCTGCTTCTCAAGTGTCCTTTCAATATAAAAGCCTCCTTCTCCTCCTCCCACAGTCTTTTCTGTGCTGGAGAGCTGCAGCAGATGGTAATGAAGGGCTGGAGGCTGAGTGTGTGTGTGTGTGTGTGTGTGTGTGTGTGTGTGTGTGTGTGTGTGTGTGTGTGTGTGTGTGTGTGTGTGTTCTTGCATTTTGTTGGTGTTTTGGTTGGACGGTTGACTCGGATACTGGCATCAGCTTTTCAATCTAAAACCTAAAATTAATTTTCACTTATTTATATTTGTTTGTTTGTTAGTTTATCTGTTTATTTTTCCTGACTTTCATGGCAGCATGTATCTAAAACTACAAAGCATTCACTCCTCTTGGAGCCGTAACAAAGTTAAACATTAGGTTAGGTTAGGTAGTTACTTTATTAATCCCCGAGGGGAAATCTTTTTGCTACAGCAGCATACAGGAAGCAATAGATAATAATAGAATAATAGAAAAGCAATAAAATAGCAGTAAAATAGTAGTAAAAATATAAAATATAAATATAAAATATAAAATGCACAGTATATACAGTATATACAGTACAGTATATATCTATATATATATATATATATATATTATATACAAACAAACCAAGAAACACAGTCAACAGTGTTATTGTTATGTGATGGATTTTGCCAGAGGTGAATTATTGTACATTACATTTCACGTCTATCTGGTTACTCTAGAAAAATAAAGCTGCAGAAAAATGCATCAGAAGATGGATCCAAAAGTTCCAGTTGTTAAAGTCTGCTGACTTACTCTGTCTGACAACAATGCTAATACAATTTTTAACGATGCTAATATCTTCCTCCGTCATTACCATAAGTCTGCTGCAGGTCAGAGCAGGCTGAGGGTTAAACCACACACTCATGTGTTTTTCTGAGTGTGTACACTCAGTCAGATCTGTGCATGTGCACACGCCAACCCCCCCGCCGTTCTCCCAGCCGTCAGCTGTTGATGCTAATTTCTGGCTCTGATCTCCATCAGTCCAACTTGCTCCAGCTCATAATTAATCTAATCACTAATTACATTAGCAAACCTGAAGCCCTCGGGATGCTGCGCTCTGATTGGTAGAATGACATCTGAACCAAACTGCTGTTTATTTACATTTAGATATAATTATTCAGTTCAGAGCTCCAATATAATAACAGAGATTGTGTTCCTGCTTCTGCCTTATCTAAAGCTCATCAAATAGTTTGCTGGGAATGAAAGTATACGGTGCATTAGATTTGATCTTTAAGTGCATATAAATAAAAATAAAAACAAGGTGTTTGTCTGTTTATGTCCACAGTTGCAGCTTGTTAAGACAAAGTGGACCCAGAGAGTTGACACACTGCCAGCTGTTGCCAAAACACTGGTCTGTGTCTCCATTCAGTGCTGTGGCACTCAAGGGCCTTCAGCTCAGATGCTATATCAACACTGTGTATGTGTTTTAAATGGGCAATAAAGCAGATTAGGACTATAGAGCATCAACGTTCTCTCTTGGAAATAATTTGACAAAAAAGTACATTTAAATCAAGGTCAACTTTTAAAGCTTTTAAAAAGATATTTGACAAAATAGATTTGACCATATTTCTAGACTGACTTGTGTCCAAATTCACCATCATTCATGGAATAATGTGGACTCGAGACCAGAGTTGAGATGGAGTTACACAACACTTGTCTGTATCTGTGTGTGTGCTGAAAAGGAAGATCAGATGGCTAAATGTGCATGTCTCCCCTCCCCACCCTCCCCATCCACTGCTCACCCTCACCAAAACAAAACTCACACAAAAGCCACAGCCAACACTTCTACACCCTCATCAATGGGCACAAAGAGCAGAAAAACGACGGGAGGGGCTCCGCACAAAGGAGCACCGAGACCCCGGCCCTCTCTCCTCCTTTGTGCCAGAGAATGGCGAGGTCCAGGAGCAGCTGCTGTTGGCTGCACGGGACATTTGAGAAGGCCCCTTTCACCAAAAACAAAGTCTGGAGCTTTGAGTGTGTGCAGGCTGCAGGGGTGAGGAAGAGGAGGAGGGAGCGGGAGGGAGGAGGGGGGGCTGTATACAAAACAAAAGGCACACTTTGCCAGATCAAGGTGGAGCTGACTCCCCATTCATCCTGCAGATCAGCAGCAGCAGCAGCAACAGCAGCAGCAGCAGCAGAGGATGGTGGTGGGGGTGGGGTGCTCTTAAAGTGATGGAGGAAGCCTTTAAAGTTGATGGGAGTCACATCAGTCACAGCACAAAGGGGTCCCAGAGGTCTGCCATATGGGCGCAGGCTCATCATCTGTTCAGGAATCACTAAAACAAGTTCAGCCCAAGCCAATAGCAGCCAGAGCTCTGCTCTTGCTCTTCTCAGCAACAACTAATCTCGGATCTCCTGATTGGCTATTGATGTGTGGCCATTAACAACTCTGTGTCCCAATTAGCCAGATAGGTAGGAGGGCATTTTGTTGTTTTACTACTGCAGGATGATCTGTGTTTCCGATTGATTAGTGTCGGTGAAAAAAGACAAGTAAAATAGTTGTGTTAAAATAACTTTTATTTCCTCTCTTTGCAACCGTCACAAAGTCACATCCTGACAAAGTTTGTATGTATGATTTGTGGTCAATGAAAAAAATAGAAAAAAATACAATGAAAAGAAATCAGTGCATTTAACGACTCCACATTGATAAAACATGTTTAATTCCCTAAATTCAAAATAAAAGACAGACTACATGTTACATATTTGAAAGTGGTTGAATATTAAACTGACTAATGCAGAGCTCAGCATCACCACATAACTGCATGAAAAAAGTGAAAAACAAGTCTAGTGAAAAACATTTTTTAAGGAATTTTCCCCGCATACTTATTTATTTTGATAAAGAATGAGCAACGTAAAGGAAAATTAATGTGATCTGTCTAAAGCACAAAGAGTATCATGACACCTTTAAGCTCTTCCGTCTTAACAGGCCAGTGCTTACAACAGAAGGTGCAGTGACAGGCCTGTACTGTAACAGCGCCCCCTAGAAAGATATGTCTAGAGAGATGTAAAGATCTCAGACTTATGTTATATAAAGTTATATGACATTATCAGTGCATATTGATGCATCAGTGTGAAAGCAGCATTTCACTGTTGTAGCTGGTTGAAGTGGAGCAAGTCTAACTTAAGTTATGGTTAGCTAATTTGGTCCCAATCCAGGGGCCTGGCCCCTGCAGAGGGTCACATCTGCAGACTGTATTGCATACATATGATGGTTAATGAGATGCTTGATGTGAGAAGAATGAAAAAATAAATAAATAGTAATAATTCTATTTTTGGTTATATTTTGGACATCATTTTGGAAATTAAACCATCTGAGAGGCTGAAAACTCATCTACCCACCTGGACGCTGTTTGTTTGTAAAATATCACGAATCAAAACAAGTTGTGAATTATTGGTGTAATCTTTAATAATGCATTTCAGGTTATTGTGTAACATTTTCATGTAACAATTTATCCTGAAAGGTAAATTCAAAAGTGGATGTATTCAGATTTACCTAAATAAAGTATCTCAAAGTAAATGTGCACATATCGTATACATATCCTTCATCCTGCCTGTTTGATAGTTAAATGAGAATATCCAGTTGAATGAATGGACATGTCTTCTTGTGCCACCCAGCGGTGTCACAGTGCTACTACAGGCATCACCACACAGCGGCACCTAGCCTGACAAACAGAGTAACACCTCCACCTAGTGGTTAACAGAGACTCCTGCATCACAACACGTCCTGAACTGAACTGTTAAATGTTGGCAGCCCGGTTCTGTTAAGCCGGTTTTCAAAATAAAGGACCGTGTTGATGAAATTCAGATGATAAATCAAGGTGCAAGATTTTTACCCATTACATTTCTTTTCCAGAGCTTTTGATAGCTGAAAATAACACAAAACATCACCTGCAAAAACAGGACAAAGTTTCTGAACTATTGAATTTCCTTTGGTTTATTTGAAATCTGATTATGCACACTGTAAAAGAAATACAGAAAGTCACAGAATTTTTTTAAATTTTATTTTAACAAGTACTCTCTATTCTGGTGGTTGGTCGGTGTATAGAAGCAACCAGAAAAATGGCAAAACACAAACATAAAGTTACAGTGCAGACCAGACATACAGTATCTGCATAGTTCCACATTTTCTTTGGTCTTAAGGTTTCCAAGGTTTCAGCACTTAAAGGACACCTCCAGTGATTCGGTATTTCATACTTCCACAATGTTGGGAGACTCAAAACACAGAAAATGGTCCAAGTCAAAGCGACAAATGCAGAGATATCCTGATTTTTAGCGCCTGGGTTGAGCTCTAAAAACATTCCCATTGTGCCACTTGATAATGTCTGTTAATAGACAATCACTGCCTTGCAAACAGCTGCTGTAACGATCCTCTGGGCAGGCCTCTCCGTGCAGGAGTTCGGTTGGCTGAGTTGGGCCATCATTGGAGATTAAAGGTCCAGTGTGTAGAATTAATATGATATTCATACTGATGTTTTCATTAGTGAATAATCACTGAAACTAAGAATCATCGTGGTTTTGTTACCTTTCATTACCTGAGAATGAGCCTCTTCTCTTCTATGTTGGACTGCCATGTTTCTACAGTAGCTCAGAAGGTGCAAACCAAACACTGGCTCTAAAGAGCATGCTTGAAGGGGAGGGTGAGGCGAGGGGTGTTCAGGTGGTTTCAGTCTGCAACCTCCACTAGATACCCATAAATCCCTCACACTGATCCTGCTCATTGAGTGTAGCTTCACTGTTTTATCTAGTGGCTGTCACCTGGTCCTTCCCTCCTTCCCCTCTTCCACCTCGTTTGGTTTTATTGTTGTTTTGTTTGTCGTGACATTCATTTCCTCTTTAGTTCTGTAAAATCACATTACTCCTTCGTGCAGCCTGGAGCCAGGTTGGGACTCTACATCTTCCAAATTCCAAAATTCACTTTGTAATGCAAGCTTTCTAGTAAAGATCTCTAGTCTCTAAGTCGAGCTGTAACGGATGACATCGTGACATCACCAAGGCTATTTCTCAGGCTTGGCAAGATCCTACAGAAACACTGAAGATACTACTCAACTGTTGTCACAGTAGTGCTGAACATTAGAGGCACTTTCTTCTTTCTTCCCTCTCCTTTCACCTTAAAGATGAGCTATTTGATTTTGAGGTCAGTGGTTGCGTGAACAACCAGACCCTCCCACCCACGAAGCTGAAGCGAGGGAGCATCAGTCAGTCTGTGTTTGCAGCTCACAGCGAGTGTTTATTCAATCAGACGACGGTGAAAGAAACTCATCCATGTTTCCCCGTGATGGATCCTCAGCTCAGAGTGGAGTACGGCAACAAACTACAGCCATTAACACATTCAAGCACTTCACTTTACGTACAGTCCATTAAACTGGGGACAGACAGATGAGAGTTAAAGCTGCATGAGACTCTGCTGACTTACAGCCAGGATTTGCTTGACTTGAGAAACACAGTGTCAGACGAAGAAGTCTGACGTCCAGCAACTTGTCTTTCAATAGACTCTCAGCAGCAGGAAAATAGATGTGCACTTAGACGTTAATACAGACGTGTTGGGTCAGCGCATGTTCATTCATTATTGTGCGTCAAGAACAACACAAGGAGACACACATGTATTCTAGTGAGGTACGAGCAAGACGACTGCAACCAAAGAAAGAAGAGAAACACGAGTTCTCAAAGGTCTGATGCAACTTGGATGAAGTTTAATGTTTTGGCACATTGAGCTTTTCAGGATTAGAATTCACAAGATCGTTCTCATCTCATAAAATTTTGTCACAACCTTAAAATGTCTCAGAAATACACAAGGTTCCTTCAGCTAGGATTAGAATAAGATTGGGTTTTTGGGTTAATTTGACACCTGAAACAATTTGTTTAGGTTTTGGGAGAAAAAACTACTTCTTGGTTATGAAAAGATCATGGTTTTGGTTAAAATATGACATTTTTTTTTGTAAGTAATGTTTCGTACGTCACTTATATAAATACGTAACTTACTTACGTGACAGAAACCCATGTTGACTTTTGCTTTCTCATGGACACAAACATCGGCTTCCTGAGTGAAATTCCTGCTTTTTTCCATCCAACCACCTCGATCTCTTCCCTACTTGGACTTTTGCAGTTGATCTACTCTGTCGCATGACCTCCTTTCTGACCCGAGTTCAAGCACCAAAGAGTCCCTTGTGCATATTTGTCTGATGCCAACGGCTTTGATAAACAGTAGGATTTAACACCCACCGGAAATCAAACAGGCTAAAATGAAAGGGCAGCTGAGACCACACTAATGAACCTAATGAAAAATGTTCCATCAGCATGAATACACAAACAGTCCAACAGACAGGTTTCGTCTGATTTTAGTTGAAGAAATCATTTTACTTTATTGTGGCCTCCCATAGATTGTGTACAAAGAAGATGCCCTCCTGACACATTACATTTATCTTTAAATACATCTTCGCATTCTGTATTGATAATAGAACTGAAACCTTTACTTTAGTAGATCATTACTCATCTCTCCATCTTGTTCTCCCTGTTTTCGCTGATTCTTTCTCCATTTTTTCTCCCTTTTCCTCCCTTCACCTCTCTCTGTCTCTCTTACTCTGTGTCCCAGGGTGCACACACAACAGACTGGAAGTCATTTCAGAAAGAAATTAACACAGGAGTCTAATACTCTAATGCTCCCATACAGCAAATTGGATTCGTGCGCTTCACTGACTCTGAGTATCAGTTTGTTGCAGGACACAAAGCCTTCCACAGCACGCCACAACCCCAGACTCTGGGAAGAGACGCTGTTGCTTCAACGCTGCTCAACTCTCAGACTCAAGAGATGAAGGTGGGCGGGTTTGGGACAATTATTGTGTTACTTTTAGTTGGATAGGAATTTACAATACACGACCAAAAGTATGTGGACAGACAACACTCTTCACTCTTTTGATGTTTCAATACCTTGTTTCAAAACTGTGCCCATTAATGTGCTTCGAACCAGCCTCCACTCTTCTGTTTTCAGGCGTTTCCAAAGGATTTAGGAATCTAGCTAGAAGGATGAGCTTCCATTCAGCCACGAGAGCATGAGTGATGTGTGACACTGATGCTGGGCGATAAGGACTAGCTCACTGTCGCTGTTCCAGTTCATTTCAAAGGTGCTGGATCAGGGTCAGGACTCTGTTTGCAGGCCAGTTCAGTTTTGATTGCCACAAAGATGGCAGAACTGCATTTACTAAGATTTCACTGTGTGCTATAGCATCAAAATTTCCCATCACTAGAACCAGGGGGTTCCAAGAATGCAAAAAAAAAAAAATATAATTATAAATATAAATATATATTGGGTTTACTTTGTTGTTATAGTTGCAAAATGCAAAGCATCTCCCTTGAAAACACATCCACACTTGAAGTTTAGCATTGGAATTATTCTTTGATGTAGTTTCTGTCAAAACTGTAATGGCAAAAAAAAAAATCTTATTAGAATTTTATCCATTTCAACAGCAAAACTAATAAACAAAATGTTTTATTCAAATGCACGACAAAGTTTGTTTTCTTTTTCCTGCTTGATAAGTAAACAAAAGTGACACTTATTTCTATCAGTGTTAGTTTTTCTGCGTGTGTGTGGTCGTGGGATGTGTAACTCTAACCACCAATTCAGAGTAAAACTGTTTCATAAATGCTCCCTTTAGGTAAAAAAGCTGCTTCATCTAAACTTAAACCAGCAGCTCATTTCCCACCTACGTTGCTGTAATGTTGTAATATGTTTCATTACTTTGCAGCCCTGCAGCAACCGTGTTAATTAAGTTTTACAGAAAACCCTCTGTGTATAAATCAATCTATCCATCGTTAAGTGTGGAATGAAAGTGGTAATAAAATGGATTTGAAGTTGTTGCTTTTTCAAACTCTCTTTCATCATAAGTACAACGTAATTAAATTTCAGCTTCTTTCCTTTTTCTGTGTTAAACTTTGATCTCAGTGTAAAAAAAAAAAACATGTTTCCTTGGTTTTCGAAAGCCAACTAACTGTCAGTAATGTTTCACTGATCTACTTGTACTTTAGAGATCGAGCACCTCCACTGACAGCAGATACCAAGTTCTCAGTGAAGATGGTGAGAAGTTCTCAACAGAACAAATCCATGTAGAAATGGCCACAAAGTTGTGGATGAATTCACGTCGGTCTGTTGAAATTAAATGTCCTACCGGGAAATCTTCTTTCCATTTATGTGTTTGGTTGGAAAATTGGGTCTGCAAAAGAAAACTGAGCTGTCAACCAAAGACAGACCTCGGGGTATGACATCCAAGGCCAGAGCTGAACATTGAAAGAGAGAATTGAAAGGACATTTTGATTCTTGTTGGTGACATTTTTTTTTGCACTTGCTGGAAAATCAGGGTTCAGTTGGAAGCTGATTGCACCCAAAACCTGGGCAGATTTTGGGGTGGGAAGAGCTCATGTTTGACTGCACAGCATGAAAAACAGAGCAGAAGTGGGTATTCTGAAGAAGAGATCAAGAAACATTGATATCACAGGGATTTGAATCACATGTCAAATCCATCCATCCATCCATCCATCCATCCAAAGGAACTTTACTTGTAAGAAAACACCAGCAAATAATCCACTGGCTCTTCTATCTATTACTTTATGTGGCTTTCTTGTTTTCAAAATTTAGCAAGTGACTCACTACCTAACAGACCGCAATAACATTTTTTAAATATATCAGACTAAATACAATACCATAACTGTAGTGGAAAGCTGACTGCACCACAGACCTCTCAGTCAAATAGTCAGCCCGGTCTAAATGGTTAACCCTCCTGTTGTCCTCGGGTCAAAATGACCCGCAGCTGTTTTCAACCAAGTTCTATTTTATTTCTATATTTTTTGGGATCATTGGTCATCATTCTTTAAAGAAACCCTCACAGCCTCAAATGATCCCCCACAAATATGAAAATAAAATAGAACTTGGTTGAACACAGCTGCGGGTCATTTTGATCCAAGGACAACACGAGGGTTAAGTTAATGTGGAAATGCCTTAAAGTGCAATACCACCGATGGCTCCAAAAAGGCTCTGGCTACATATACTCCCGTCAACTTCTCTCATGTAATACAAAGTGACACATTTTTTTCCACAGGTCATAATGGTACCATTCATTAAAGTAACTCCTTCTTAATGGTTTTCTGGTGCTCCGTCTAAAAATAATATTTTATCATTAATTATATATTATGCCTCAAAACGGTTAGTTAGGGTGCATGTCTGTTTGATTGACAGGCCAGTGGCGCAGCCACGTTGGGCTGCAGGTAGGCGGGTGTAGTGTCTTCAGGTTACCAATCAGCTCCTCCGCTGCTCGTCCAAATATGGTCACTTCTGGCTCTAAAATAACAAGATAGTGACATAAAAAATACTGAACTCAAGGCTTCAGGGCGGCAGTTCACAAACCAGTGGATGACGTCACTGTGTGTTAGCATTTGGTATTACTGCATTCTTCTTCTGTTTAATAAAATGTTACTTCTAATGACTGATTTTAGGTGCTGAGGAACAGTTGAGGTCTGTTGGACTAAATGCAACCAGAGACAGAAGGTTGCATGCAAAAAAGAGTCAAGCGCTTTGCACGTCCACCATCAACCCCGAGCACCTCCTGACTCTTATGCAGTTCATAACTGTGGCGCTTCATTCAATAAAAAAAAACAACAACAAAAAAACCCAATAGGAGACAAAATGACAACAGGATAACATGGCAATGAATTAATAAATTTCAACCATGCGGCGATTTGAAGACTTAAAAAGTATGATTTTAGTCTTACTTTAAATAGATATCACTTCACCAGCATAGATTCATATCTCGTTATATTAATATTAGGATTAAACCCTTTGAGACCAAGCATTGTGTCTTGTTTGTCTCCAAAATATCAGTTGGTGACCTTTAGGGAGGAGTGTGCCATCTATCTTCTGATATTAAAGCATGAAAGTCAAAGATTGGATATATGAGGTTTTGTCAGGACGGCGGTGATCTGCCAGCATGACGGACACATTATGAACAGCGGCTGCATCGCTGCACTTCTCCTCAGAGCTCCTTAAACTATTTCCCCGCAGCTCATTTTTAACCTGCCACACAGCCGTCATCATTTAGCCCCATAATTCCCCAAATTCACGCATAATCAAACAAATTAGCCTTTATGCTAATTTCTTATGACTCAATTATGTTAAAAGCCTGGCTTGAATGACAGTCATAATTACAGCCATAATGCCGGCAGAGATATTACTGGCGAATAATACGGTAATGGATATCAAAGGAGCAGGCTTCATCTGCTGTATGGAGACGCCGCTGAGTGGGTTAGCAGGAGTAAATAAACTCTGATGTGTTTGCTGATGAGCTGTTTTTGGTCTATAGCACTGCTGAGACTCCACAGAGGTCAGAACAACAAACACACTGATGGATGGATTTGGTTTCAACTCTGTGCCCTTATTTAATTTTCATCTCTTTCGAAGGTTTTGGACACTGATGTTTTACAGAATTTAGAGATAATGTGTTTTCTTCACCTCATAATCTCAATGTGTGATTTCTCACTCTATCTATGTCACTAGGACGAGTTTATCTCAAGCAGATGCTGCCCTGAGTCCATCAACTCTTTCCACCCGAGAGGTTTTTGTACCAGGAAGTCATAACTGTCATAAAAACACAGTAACTCGAACGATGAAAAGTCACCCCAGAGAGATGTTGTTATATAAACCTCCCTGAGCCTGTCATCTGTTCTCTAATTTACAGTTTTGATTAGACACAATTCAAAATCTAATTTTTTTTGTTTTGTTGGAGGTTTGAAAGTGTCACTCTTGCCCGCTGATGAGGAAGAGGAGACTTATTCAATTTCAAATTTGTACCTCTTATCCATAGAGCCCCGGATGGTTGGGCCCTACAGTTGTGGAGCTGCCACTGACTGAATCTGAGGACGTTTACAGGTAGAAATTAAAATAAAGAAATAAACAAAACAATGCCTGAGGTTTAAGAGGTGAGATGTGCACCGACATTTGGGACTGCCAGCGAGTGTTTTTTTTGGAGTATTTCAAAGTAGCGATGATTCGGTTATGTGAAGTTATATGTACAATTTGGATGCAGTTTTTTTTTCATAGTTGTGTTGGCATCTAAAGACCTCCATTTTTCCTTGGATTTACACAAATTATATTTTTTATTGTTGGAAACCATTTTGTATCCAAAGGAGAGTTCAGTGCCAAAATATGAAGTTACAATAACTGCATTATGAATCAATGGCAATGCTGAAGAAGTATAAATGACCTGTCCAGTGATAAAAGTAAACTAATCTGACGGGGAACAAGAACGAATGACTAGAGGGCCACTGACATTTAAATGCGATCAGCGTGCAATACACCCGCCAGTCCACGAGAAGGACAGCGTGTCAGTGTGACGGTTGGCCTCGCCTTGGCGTGAAAAGTAGACGCACGAAGGTGATCCGATGCGGGTCATTTGATGAGGTACAAAAGTGCGACAGTCTGTGAGGAAGCAGGAAGATTGGATCAGTAAAAAAACAGACTTTTTCTCAGGAGAACAGAGTTTGAGTCCAGCAGTCAATGACGTATATTTCTTTTAACGGAATCTTCATTTTTCGTGAGTAACTCTCCTGGTTTTGTTTTCCTCATGATAATTAGGAGTGTTTTTTCCCCCCTAAATAACCACATGGTTTTTCACACCAATCAAAACAGAGACACTAACATGCTGTCCTCTAGTGGACCGCTGGGTGTATAACATGTGTTGACATGATACTGGGTTGGTAGTGTTCTTTTTCATATTTAATGGCTAAATTAGTTTCAGTCTTTTGCATCCCCCTCTCATTTTATAATTCAGCCTCTGATGAGATTGTATTGTCGTGAAGACCTTTAATAGAAAATGAGGACAAAGAGGATTTATTTTCTTTGATTAAAATTTTTTGATAAAAAGATTAAAAATTTTAGCGCTACAAGAGCTTGTTCAAGTTGAGGCCTTTCCTCATATTTTATGGAAATGTATACAAAAGCACTTGTTTTTTAATTAAATGAATGTGTAAGATAATCTGAAATAATTTGAAATTTCCTTGACATTTCAATGTTTACCATCACCATCACTGAAATGTTCAGCGATTAATGATGCTGCCATTCACTGGGATGATGGATGTAATGGGAAAGGAAAACGTTTGAGGAGCACTGACCCAGAAAGAGATGATCACCTACAGTAACAGAAGCAATCAGTTGATTTCAGCCTTCATACTTTCTACGTCCCTCTGAGACACAAAGATGTAACAATCAGAGACTCGACCTGCAGTGGAGAAGAGAAGGCAACAGTTCTTCTGGCACATATGCTGATTATTATCTCTGTTTATTACAGTCATTAAGTGAATCTTAATAGAAGAATTCTGTTCCAAAAACAAGATATTTGATGTGAACACAAGATGGATAGTTTTAATAAAATGAAGTCAAGTCAGGCTAATTTCTTAACAGACAGCAGGAGCCAAGAATTGCTGTTGACAGAATGAGACATTAAGAAACCTGGACAGTGGATTTCTTTGGGGAATGATTTTTCTTTGTTTCATGATGGATTGATTGCAGTTTGGAAGCTGTTCATTTACTCCCTGGCTCCTTATTGTCGTGGGTGAGAGGTGAAAACTCAAGACTTGGCTCTTCCCTGTGGGGGGATTTTGCAACTCGTCAAAGTTTCCTCCCACCATTATGCGTTCTGTCTCAGATCTTTGTCTTGGTCTCGGAGAAAAACAACAAAACATGCGGGTCCATAACATTGCTTCACTTTACTGCGGTGTTGATGAAAGTGCTGCCTTTTGTGGGCGAATCTCTGAGCGCTGTGACAAATGGATCCGGAGCAACTGCGGAGTAATTGCATATTTTAGGGCCCTCGGATGAATTATCCAGCGCTGATCCGTCATTATAATTCCGAAAGTCAGGCCGTCATTTGCAGTGAGGAATGTTGCTCGACACTGGTATTTGCACAGCTGCAGGGGGTCATAAATTATTACAGAGGACACATGCACATTAGTTCAACTCTTTCATCACAAAGTCTCAAATAAGGTAGCCTCCTCCTTCCTTCCATGTTGTCGAGGAGGCTCTCTGCTGCTTCCTCCACCTCGTTTTATTCTATGTCTGTATGTATTTATTTAACTGAACAGTCAACTCACACTTACTTTATTCTCTGGAGTATTTAAGACACCACTTCTCGTCATCCATTTCATATAAAACTGTCATATTCACATACTTAAAAAGCAAAGATAGATGTAGCATAATTTTTCAGTGCTAAAAAAAAAAAAAACATACAGAGTACAAAAGCCCTGTTTCCCTTCCATCATGCAAACCTTTGAGAACCTTTGAGGCTTTGACACCAAGTTCTGACTAGTGGTTCCACTATGTTGGGAAACTTATGATATACGTTTATTAAAAAGGCAACATTATGTCTGAAGCCCAGTTTAAACCAAAGAGTCACAAAGAGATGATTCAAAACTTGCTGGTTTACACCAAAGCAACTAAACGAGACGGAGTATCATCTCGTTAGTTACAACTCAATGTACTTCTTTTTAACTCCTGTTTTTCCACAGAATACTCATGGGGCTAATGCTAATTCGTGGCATGAAGTTGACACAGAAGATCCTCCTTTTGTTTTGTCAATCCCCACCTTCTTTTTTCAGAGCAGTTGGTGTCTCTCTACTTAGCAGGAAAACATGACCTGTCGTTTCTCCCATTCTGCCATCTGCCCACTTTAGACTTTGACAAGCTGAGTCGCAGGTGACACGCTGAGCTGGCTTGAGTTGAGCTGAGACAGGAAAGTCTTTACTGCTGCAACGTTCTGAAACAGTTGTAAATCTTTAGTGTGAAATGGTCTGATGTCCCTCCACATTTACCTGGAATGGCTTTTAAACATAAGATTCATTACACTGATTTAAGAGTAAGAAGTGAAGTAATTTCTTCTCTTCCTTGGCCATGTTTCAAGAACCTTTGTTATGTTAAGGTATTGAGAAGTGCTCCTCACTTTCACTGTTACTCTGACTCCTCAGTTCTTGGTTGGATGTAACAATTGTAATTTGATACACTGAAGGTCTGGTAATATTTCTGATCTCAGTCATCCTCGTGGAGAGCAGTGGAGCCTCCTGTAGGACCCGTTTCAATGACGTGTTGCTGCTGGAGTAAATTTCAGGAGAGGATGAAATCCCAGCTGCAGATTTATAAACCAGTCCTCGCTATAAATCTGAGTTGACATATTGGCACTGAAACCAATAGGGTACACTGAATGTGTGTGTGGATGTGTTTTGAGGATGTGTGCGAAGTGATGCATGTGTGTGATGCTCCTAATGTCTCTCTGTCTCTCTTAACGACTCTTCACTCTCGTTGTGAGCAGGATATGGATCACAGGCGCTCGCCGCTCGGCTGCCGCTGTTCGCCGTCTGATAACTCTGTCCAATTAGATGCCAGAAGCTGCTCAGGCTCGCTGCCTCAGCTTGCCTCTGAGGGTGACAAATATGACAATTACCTAAAGTACCAGGCGCTGCTGTTCCTTCCTTATTAGAGAATCAATCAGGACTGGGAGGGCCGGGCCCCGAGGCGCCGGCACTTCCAGAGCCCCGAGGAAGGAAGGCTGGAAGTTATTTTGCACTTCGACTTGAGGTTTTTAAAAGAGTTGAGGGTGAGTCTCACTGCTGGGTATAAACAAAGGAGTTTATTTCTCTCTTGAACTTTGCAACATCATTGTTGATGTCCTTAAAATCTAGAAAGACTTTTGCAGGAGCACAAATATACTTCTATTATGCGACGATAAAGATCTTGTTTACACACAGACAAACTAACAACATATTAGTTAAACAAAACTCAAATTTATAGTGCCCTGTTAAATGTTAAATCCATGCTGATTCTGAGCATGTTACCATGAAGTAATTAGCACTAAACACAAATTTGGTTTCAATGTCATCAGTCTTGCAGGAATCTGGTCATGAATCAAAGTAGTGGACAAATAAATTGAGTCCTTTCAGGGGGGCTTGATCATGTCCAACAAATTTCATGGGAATCCCTCCAATAGCTGTTGACATATTTCAATAAAAAACACAAATGTCAACTTTTTGGTGGGGCAAGATAATAATTTGGGTATTAATATTGTATGTAATAGTATACATTACTATAGTATAGAATATTGCTCAGAAGGTAATAAGACGCATCATCTGGGAACAAAGGAATATGCGTGCAAAATTAAGTGTCAACGCATTCAGCAGATTTTTAAATATTTGATTGTAAAAGTGAAAACTTTGACCTGCTGATGGTGCAAAAGGAAAATCACCAAATTCAGAGAGATTCATACTCTTTAGACTCTGAATGTCTGGACAACATGTAACTGCATTTCATGTGATAGTTGTTACCATGATCGAACTGACCAACACTGAGAGATACAGTACACAAGGAAAGGGCCCGAGCCTGAACTATGCTGCCTGGAGCTCCACAAAGCTCAGTTCTGGGACTCGGTGCACTTCTCCCTCAACACAAGAACATTTATTTGCTGCTACTCTTGTCAGCCTCCTGGCAACGGCTCTGAGGAAAAGGGAGAGATCATTGTTATCATTAAATATTTTCCTTCTTTCACCAAACATCAAAACCTAAATCTTTTTCTAACCTTAAAGAAGAATGTAGGTTTCACCATTGATATTATTTCAAATCAGTGTTTACATATTTTAAAAAAAACAACTAAAAATGTCTTCAGTTGACTTTATAAGAAATAAGGTCAGTTGTTTTCACTTGGTAAAAATATGCTTTCATGACAACAAGTTCTTTCCTGTTAATTTGAAAATATATACTTTATTTATTAAATTGTAAAAAAAAAAGTATAGGTTGCATGCAAAACCTTGTTTATCTTTACCTCTTCATTTGTGACATGATTAAATATTTATTAAGTATTCATTTTGTTGTACATTTCATAAACATTTTTGTGTAATCATTTTCAAAGACATTTGTGTGTGTTCCTTTTATAATTCACAAACACTCATTGTTTTGAATAATTGTTTTAAAAAAATGTACCTCCAACTTTGTGAAGGTCGATGAATGCAGCTTAAAGCTGCAGCCGGACCTCACGCCTCTCAGATGTGAGAGCTGGATGTAACTCCCCAGCACGACTGCGAGGACAGTCAGAGGACAACAGGGACACTTTCTGTGTCCTATGGGAAGTAAGAGAGTATGCTATAATAACTGCATCTCAATACACAGTTTTTTATGTTTGAATTTTGAAATACAGCAGCTGGTGTCAATTGATGTGTAACAGTAACAGGTAAAGTATTCCCCTGTGAGATGGAATGATGTAGAAGCTAAAAGGTGCAGTTTATAGACTGTTTATAAAAGTGGACATAGCTTCTGGGTCTGACAAGTGAGGCCAATGGAAAAGTGCTATATAGTGCAATACCACCGAGGGCCATGAGGGCTCTGGTTACATAGACTCCAATTCAACTTCTCTCATAAAAGTTAAAAAAAAAAATGTCCACAAGTTATAATGGTGTCATTCGATAAAGTCACTCATTATTCTGTTTCAGGCAGTCCATCTGAAAATAATCCCATCAGTAATTACATCAGGCCTCAAAAAGTGGTATATTTGGGGGCGTGTCTGTTTGATTGACAGGCCTGTGGTACAGTCAGGTTTTGCTATCCGTGGGCGGGACGTAGTATCGTCGGGTTTCCAATCAGATTGAGTCAGATCCACTGCTTGCTCCTCCGCAGCTCGTCCAAATATGGACACCTCTGGCTCCAAATAGCAAGATGCCGATGGTGAAATGGCGAACTTCAGAATGTCAGCCAATGGCAACCAATGGGTGATGTCACGGCTGGTGGCCGCTCGGTGCATATAAGTAACACCAATGTTAATTTCAGAAATTGTACTTAAGCAAATGCACTTCCTCCTGTCACTGTGTATGTGGTGCATATGTTCTTTGAGGGCAGTTTTTCACTGTCGGTACTTTCTTGTCCACACACACACACACACACACACACACACACACACACACACACACACACACACACACACATACATCATGACAGCTGACGTTTGAACTGCAGTAACATGAGATGGACCGCCTACCTGCTGTGAAGTCAGAGTCCTCAGTGGGACAGTGTTTCTCCTACTGGAAACCATTTTCACCACAGAGAGCCATTCAAAAAGATCATGAGTTAATTTCACAGGCCTATGGATTTCTTCTTTTTAATTTCTTTTTCTAAAGTATTTTCAGTATATTTCCTTTCAACTCAGATTAAACAAGAAAACAAGACTTGAACAGCAACATTCCTGTTTGGTAACAAATCTGTTAGGATATAAAAAAAACTAAATTCTTTCATGATTTTTGTTCTTGCTGTGTGTATTGGCTCATTATAAAGTTTACAAGCATGATTACCACACTACTTTGGAAATGACTACCACTAATTCCTGCAGGGGTGGTGTCTCATTTGCGCTGTTGTGACTTGTCTGTGTCAATCCAGATATATGTGGGTGTATTCTGCCTACACTGTTCAGCTTTGACTGGGCCTACTGCAGTAATACACACCTCTACTAGATCCTGAAGACTGATGATAGTAAACAGTTATAGATAGATAGATAGATAGATAGATAGATAGATAGATAGATATAGATAGATAGATAGATAGATAGATAGATAGATAGATAGATAGATAGATAGATAGATAGATAGATAGATAGATAGATAGATAGATAGATAGATAGATAGATAGATAGATAGATAGATACTTTATTAATCCCCAAGGGGAATTTGTTTTCCGCTACAGCAGCATTTATAGATACAGAAAATAAATAAAATAACAGTAAAAAATATTAAATATAAAAATGCACAGTATATACAATAAAATAGAATAAAATAAAATAGAATAATTACATTAAATTAAAACTAACTAAACAAAACTAAACGAAAGGCATGCATAATCATCACTGGTCTTTCACAGATGTTAACGCAGTTTGTACAGCTGACCACATTAGCCCAAAAAACAACACAAACCCCTTATCAGGATACAAGTAGCACCAGATCAGCACAAACAGAAGAATACACACCGCAGACCCATCGGTTGTCACCGTCAGTTCATCACAGTAAAATTAAAAACGTACCTCGGTGACCTGGCCCTCGACAGTCATGAAGCCCTGAGCCTGGTGGCGTTGGCTCAGGGCTGTCGCAGCAGCAGAGGGGTTCAGCAAGGCCTCTACCAACTCCTTACTCACTGGGACTGGATAGCTCTGGAAAATCGGAGTCGTTTTGTTCATTTTAATTCTAAATGGTGGAGACTGCCCCATGAGGGTGTAACCCCTTATAATATAGTTATTACCTGGTCTCCTTTTAACAGTGTCCTCCTCAAACAACTCCACCTTGGTGACAGATGCGCTGTCACACAAGGCAGCAACTTGATCTTTTTTTAATTATTGCTGATCTTGCCCAATTATTCACAAATACCCAGGACAGCATCCTGCGCTGATCTATCATGGCCACCACCAACACATGGTCTAAATCATATGACTAAATTAATTTGAGAATTTATGCCTCTGGCTTCAACAGGAGATGTTTGCTGGTAGTTTGATGCATTACTTTGCTACAGAACAGACCTGATTGAGCCATTTACAACAGCGTGAAGACAACTCTTTTATGCACAGCAGTCAGTACAGTGTACTGATACCCTTTCCTTTACACTGCTGCCTCTCATCACAGCCATCTCATGGCAGCAGGTATTTGTTCAGATTCAAGTCTCTAATAGGAGTGAGGTTCGGCTTGCTCACAATCAAGCCACAAGCTTGGCAGATTTGCTGGTTAAATTTTACATCTGAATATGAATGTGATTATTTAAGATTGCTATAAACTCTAAAACACAAAAATACATAAAGTTTGTTTGATATGGCCCTGATGCACAGACAGTTTATAGAGTTAGGTATTTTGATGTCCATCATTCATTTTATTATAAAGACCTTGGCTTATCCGACTCTGAGATGACAAAAAGTCTACTGTAAAAAAAAGCTAACTGGCTTCCCACCTTTCCTTTGTTACATAATGTAATATACAATATTTACAGTAGTTATATACACAGTATATGATATATGAGACCATTGTTAAGAGAAGTGTTAAAACTGTCTGAAAATAACTGTTGTTTAGCTTTTTTTTTTATTTAAAAATATGATTTTGGTGGCTGTTCATGCAATATAAGTATTTTCTCCAGCCAAGAGGATCCTTGATGAATAGCAGATATGATATCCTCAGCAGATACAATATGTTACTATGATGTTCCAGCAGGGTCAGTTTCACTTTTTATAACAACTGCTGTCCTTCCTCTGTGTAGCTCATCTTCAAAGTTGCAGTTACAGTCGATTAAGTGTGTTGCATTTTTCTTATTCCTGTTTAACCATCATAGTCAGACTGTTTATGGGCCTTTAATCATCGTTTATTATGTCTAGACCTAACTAAAAACATGTTTTCTCATCAGCGGACACACTTGACTGGCATTGACATGGACACATTATTTTCCTCTTAGGAATTCTCCCCTTCTGGCGACCCAGAGAGACTCCACCATACTGACGGGATGACCGATATCTGATCCTGCACAGGAACCTCCAAGATCTTCTTCCCAGCCAAAACGAGCTCTGTGTTTAATGAAGAAATAATGGTTCAGCCCGGTACGCCAGATCACAGGCCAACATGTTTTTAGTTAGTTCTCGGCAGGAAGAGGCGACGCAGATACTGCCGGGAGAAATACGATGAGCGCAGTAATAACATTACGGGCAAGAGAACATCACAGCAAGTTTGATAGAGCGCTTGTTCACATCAAGACAAAGAGAAGGGTATGCTTCTGATGTGGAATCACACTGAGAGGACCAGGATCAGTTCAACTAGGCAATAACTGTACAGGTGGTCACCAGTGGAGCCGACTGATGACTTACAGACATTTACACTGTACTGTACTGCTCCACAGTCAGAAATATTCAATATCGATATTTCCACATTTTCAATTTTGATATTCTCTTTAATTGCTTGTGTATTTTGAATCGTTGGCAGAAGAGTGCAACATGTTGGCTACTTCCCATCGTACCCGCCGTTGCTGATGTCACAAGCTGCTGCTACATTGTATAATCTAATGTAGCTAAATGTCTGTTGGTCCTTGAATAGAGGTAATGGTTAGTGATATGACATTTATTATTGCAAGTTTAGCTTACTAATATCATAAACACTGTATTGGCTTATCAGACTTTGACCTCGATGTTGCTCCAAGAATTTCACCTCTCATTGGTCTCTGTTCTCTGCTGGTGAAGATGTGTCAAAGGGTTTTTTAGAAAACTCGCTGTCACCAAGATTAAAACAAAACAGTTTTTCTTACTTCACAAAAAGTTGACATTTGAAGAGACAGCAGCCATGAAGTGTATCAAAAAGGGATGAACCAGATTTACATTTAGTAAAAAATAAGGGCCAGGATTATGGTTTTGCTGAAGAAATGGCTGGTAGTGAATTAAATTGATATTTTCACCTGTAATTCTACAGTTTTCCTCAGAATCCTTCTGGTTGATATTGTCTGACTGCTCTGTCGTAACAGAAACTCTTTTGTCAGATGTGATGGTTCCTACCACCAGTACATGATGTTGATTTTAGATGACAAGTCATTGTATCACTAAACTAATCACAATTCATCCTGGGGAGGCAGATATATGCATGTTTGTACAAAATGTCATGGGAATCTATCCAGTAGTGGATTAAACATTTTGCTTGAAACCAATCGTGTCAACTTTATGGTAACAATAAAAGAAAGATAAAGGGATCATCAAAGTCATTAGAAACATACAAATTGTTACCATTAGGGAAAACATTGGGCAGACCCTTCCTACCACTGTCACTGATGTGTTGCTCAGCACAGCAGCCCTGAAAGTGAGACCAAATTTGTACCTTAAACATTTCTCTCCTGTTGAGCTCTCTGAGCTAACTGCAATTATTTCCCTCATCTGGATCATCTACCTGTGTCTTGGATCCCATAGCCTTCCCTTCCCTTTAATTAATACTTCCATATTAGATCAGATCAACCTATCTATTGTAACCGACTATGTACCAAAGGCTTTTAAAGTGGCTGTAATTAAACCTTTACTTAAAAAGCCGACTCTTGATCAGCTGTTTTAGGAAACTACAGACCAATTTCCAACCTGACGTTTATTTCTAAAATCCTTGAAAAAGTTGTTGCGAATTAACTTTGTGATCATTTACAGAGAAACAGTCTGTTTGAAGATTTTCAGTCAGGCTTTAGAGTTCATCATAGCACAGAAACAGCTCTGGTGAAAGTTACTATCGATCTTCCAATAGCCTCAGATAATGGACTCGTTTCTGTACTTGTTCTTCTGGAACTCAGTGCTGCTTTTGATACAATTGATCACAAGAATCCTTGGAAGGTGTTACAAGGGTCAAAGGAACTGCATTAGACTGGTTCAAATCGTACCTATCAGATAGATTTAAATTTGTTCATGTCAACAATGACTCTTCCAGACAAACAAGAGTTGGCTATGGAGTTCCACAAGGCTCAGTGTTAGGCCCAATACTTTTCACTTTGTACATGCTTCCATTAGGAGACATCATCTGGAAGCGCTACATAAACTTCCATTGTTATGCAGATGCCACGCAGCTATATCTTTCTATCAAACCAAATGAAACAAATCAGTTGGTAAAACTTGAAGAATGTTTAAAAGACATAAACGCCTGGCTGACCAACAATTTCCTGCTTCTAAATTCAGACATAATGGAAGTTATTGTACTTGGTCCTAAACACATTGTTGTGAGGTGGAGTTGGATTGGACCCAAACGCAGACACAGACTCGGGTAAAAGTTCAAAAACAGTATTTATTTGAACAGGTGCCTAAAAATGGAAAGGTGAATTTAAACAATATGGGACCTTTAATAATTCTTTTGTTTTAAAAGTGTGGTTTTTTTTAGTTTTCATTGGTCTTTGCTTTTAAGATGAACATATTTTTTCACATACCACAATTTACCATTTCCAATGTTTTGACTGATATGACCTATTAAGATGTCCACGTATTGGATATATGTATGTGTTTTGGAATGGAGGTGCTCAGAAGAAATAGCTTGTTTGGTTGAGAAGGTTCATGCATGAGCAGAAGCCCCCGGGGTCCTCTCATTCAATTGGCCCCGCTCCTCATGTCATGACCCTGCTGTGACCCTCATCACTTCTTACTTCCCCCTCCGCATTTTCCCACCGACATAATGACGCACTACTGATGGCCTTCTAGGCCTCTTTGATACAACCGCTGCCACCTTATTTAATTTAAACTAAACAGAAAGCCATAGGTCAAAGTCATTTCAAAGATGTGTTCCTACTTGTTCTTTTCAAAATAAACGTCACCCTGCTGTTTTAGTGACACAATGAAGAAAATAAAAGGAAGGCTTGTTCTCACATAAAAATGAAGTGTTAAAGCCTAGACATTGTTTAAACTGCAGGTGATGTGTGTTTATAGGTCAGTCCAGGGGTTCCTTTTGGAGTGACAGCCTTGTCAAATAAACATCAGACTAAGTGTTAGCGCTTATTCCCTCGTTTCCCCACAAAAGTCAAACATGTCATGGTCATATTTTATGCTACTAGCATGCACCTCTCCACAGAGTTCGTCGTATATGTTTAACTGAATTTTAATGACCGCTCATGAAACATTTGTCCTGGAAGAAAAGGCTGAATAAGAGCCCATGTTATAATAAAGCAGTGGATAATTTAGATGCCGGGGAAATTTCATCTTAGACCATAAGGCAACGAGAGAGAAAAGCTCAAGAGATGCACATACCATTTCCCCAGGTATGAATTTAAAGCTATCATACGTCTGAGTAATGTGCTGCTGCCTCAAGCTTTATCATGCAGACCCGAAGGACTTGTTTCTCCCACAATATTTACTGCCCTTTTGCATTATTCATAACATTGGTATCATGTTGAAATATATAGATATGTTATATTAAGATGGTATCATACATGCTCTTAATTTATATGTGCATTACATCATACACTTAAAGGACCACTGTGGTTTTAGCTTGGTCAAAGGCATGGAAATGTCATACCTCAAAAACTAATGGATAAATTGTAATAATATTTTGTACAGATATTTTTGGCCCCCAGCGGATGAACCCTACTTATGGTGGTTATCCTATAACAGGTTGACAATATCAGGGTCAGACTTCACCTTTGACATTCTGTCTGCGGGAAAACATTTGGTGCAAACGACATGAAGTGTGGTGCGATAGCACATGACAACACACCCACTCACAGTGGCTGAAAAAGGGTAAACAAAAACCTGACTCCTTGCAACCAGCGCTCACAAAAACGTGTGTGACCCAGGTGCTGATGTCAAGTGACAAAACTTGAAAAAGTTTGCCCTTCCACCGTTCACATGCAATAGAAGCAGTTTCTGAACTTTGCGTTCAACCTGCTAATTCCCAACTTACCTACTCTTACCCACTTTGTGTGTTTAGTGCTAACATTGTAAACTGTGAACATGATAAACATGGCACCTCTTTAACTTCAGCATGTTAGGATTGCCACTGTGGCTGTGTTAGCATGCTGACATCCTCGTTTGACTCAAATCACGGCTGTATCCATGGAGCCTACAGTTTCAGAGAGTTTCTGTAAAGTCACAGAAACACATATCTTGACAGCTAACGGCAGATTTCATGGAATTTACTGGATATATTTGGATTTCAAGACAATTAGTACTATTCATTTTGATGACTCCCTTAAAATGTTCTGCTGCGGATATTCAGGAACCTCAGAAACATTATTGTTTACTACCTCACCACTCCATGTAGAAAAATGGGGACTGGCCTTAAATTTACTATGAAAATGAATGGTCCACAGGGCATGAACCTTTTTCTTGTTCTTCTTGACCACTACTTTGGTCCCCATCAAGGTATTTTGAAAACTACCTGTGGTTCTATTTCTTTTTGTATGGGCTCTCATTCTTCCAGTGGGCAATTATCAATTGTTCATGTGACTTTTTAAACTTTACTTAAATATTTTGGTCTAAAATTTCCATTCTTGAACCCATGAAAAATTAAGATTTTAATGAAAATGTTTTTTAATGAAACATTAATGCTGCCCAGATGATGAACATTTTGATTTTTAATGTTCCTATGATCTTGTCACCAGGGTAACCATTTAGATAAAATTTCCTCTCAACCTGCTTTGACCATGACACGTTATATCAAATAATCAGTTGTCCACATTTCTGTAAAATGCTCTGTAAACATTTCGTGTCAAAAGCGAATTAATCCTACAGGGACATTATAAGTATTAAATGGTCAGATTACCATCTGCTCTGCAGAGTATGAGCCCGTTTGACATTAATAACCAGCTGACCTTTCTTCTTGCTACAACTCAACAAGCAGCTCCTTGTTCTCACAGCTGGAAGACAGCTTCATAAAGGCATAGTGAGAAATGACAAGGACAATTCAATGAGATTAAATGTTTCACATTTCATAATCAATAGTATTTTTGACACAATACTAAATGAAACAGTCGTGTAGAATCGTTGTTTGTGCACTTTTAAGTTCAGAAAAAGTCAATGTAGCTTATTTTCAAACAGGCTGAAGGTTATCTGAATAAGTGCTATAATCAAGTGGCGGGGCCTGATTGTGGGATTGCTGGTGGTGTTGTTGTTGGCACCATCACCTTTCCTTCTCCACTTCTTTCAGACCTGGATCTATATATAGAGGACGGGACTGTGGTAATGGGATGATAAATGGACTCAGCAAGGCCTAATTTCATGGGGCAGGAAATCACTGGAGAAAAGTTAAACTGTAGAGGCTGTAATTATCCTCAGGGAGAGATCAGTCACAAACTACAATCCAGGAAATGGATGTATCATGATTCATGGTAAAGTAACATGTTGTACATTCAGTCTTTCACTGTGATACCACCTTTGTGTGCTTGTGCCCATTTATGTGCTTTCTCAGGGGATATTTTCTTTTTATACGTGATAGAATATTCAAATGACCTCATCTCATTCTGCTCCACACGAGACACTGAGCCACGCACTGTTATCCACTCACCACTGTTTCCTCCACAGCTGTAGCTACACTGCATGACGCAAATGCACAAATAAGATAATGTAATATATAAACCATATTGAGTGATATACCGTCCTATGATTCATGTTATTCTTTGGCACGATGTGAAATTCTTTTGCTGCCTGTTTAATGGCCTGTACTGTAAAATACTTTAACTTATGTCTTTGCATCTGTGCCAAGAAGAATCTGGAGATAAAAACTGGTTAGACCGACAAGTCTACAGTGTCAATGTGGCTTTACAGCTGTACCTGCTGGTGCAATGCTATATATCAAATATGTGTCCTCTTCAGGGCTTGTTGAACATTCTTGCACATATTTGTAGTTAGTGTAGTCATTTGTGACCTTAAATTACCTACTTTGTTCTTAAAAACAATCAATCCTCTGCTGAAAATTGTGCCCAACAAATGTGCTATTTATTTTTGCTTGGGTGATATTTTCCAAAAAACACAGTGCCCAGCTGTGTTAGAGAAGTACAGAGCCCTTTGAAAATTAAGCTACATATTTGTGATTATGTTTGTAATATTTATGTCTTCAGTGTGAATCATGTATTTGGGCTGAGGGATATACACTAGTTAGACAAGTCAAAACGTTTGGAGAAATCAACTCATACACTGTTAGTTCCGGTCTTTTAAAGGGTTTTGTTGACAGTGACCATTAAACCTTCAAGATTATCTCAGTCAAACATACTCAGTATGTATGGTTACTAAAGTTTCTAACTTGTGGATGTGGAAAAATGTGTTTTTCTTGAGCTTTCACCTTTTCCTAAGCATTCGAGGAGTTTTAAATATGACAGAAATTACACAATTACACAAACATCATATATCACATGGAAGTTTAAAAAATAAATATTAAGAAAAGGTTTGAAGAAAAATAATTACATTATTAGTGGTCTTATGTATGTCTTCAATGTCAAATATGGGGTTCAACACATGCCATATTGTTTATTATTATGTTAACGACTATATGCACCCTCTTATTATCATTCCTGATAAGTATGTTGATTTCTTTAGAAATGCACAATAAATTCTGAAGTAAGTTAATTAAAAAGGGTGCCAACCATCTCCAGTCTCATCTCCAATTTAATTAAGGAAAACAGCAGTCTTAAAGCGACTCTCAGGACTAAAAAAGAATGTTACAATGGGACGTTGACCTCACCATTTTATATTTAATGGCTGCATGATGCCCCAGTAACGTTTGTGGTCTCTCTTTTTCAACCAGCAGAGGGAGTCCTTGCCAATTCGATGATATCAAGTTACGTCTCCTGGTTTTAACACAAGTGTCAGTGTTATCTTTGCTAGCCTTTGTCATTTCTGTGTTAAAAAAGTTTTCACAGTGTGTGTGTGTGTGTGTGTGTGTGTGTGTGTGTGTGTGTGTGTGTGTGTGTTGTGTGTGTGTGTGTGTGTGTGTGTGTGTGTGTGTGCCCTGTAATCCAAGCTGGTCCGGTCAGAGTGCTGTTTGGCCTTCTGATGCTCCGGAGAAAATATGATAATAAAGCTTCACGCAGGAAAGCCCTAATTAGTCTGTCACTCCTAACTAACCGTTCAAACCCCCTCCTCACCTCATTCGCCCTCTTCAACCCCCACCTACCACGGTATTTTCTCCCCTTGTCAGAGTTGGTCATGAGTGTCAGATTTAATCTGGTGCAGGGGTCGACCGAGCCCTGAGGCGCAGGAAAAACCCATCTTTTTGACTTTGTGTGCGTGTGTGTCTATGTGTGTGTGCATGTGCGTGCATGTGTGTGACAGAGGGATATATCAGACATAGGGAAGGATCGGACGGCAGAGAAGGAAACAGCCTGACAAATTCAATAAAACACCTCTGAAGAGCGCCCGCCGCACATTCTGCTTCACTTTGCCTCTCAGAATAAATATGAGTTTGTCTAAATCCGCCGCGTAGCGCATTACCGTTGTGTATAATTGTCTCATTTTTTTTCTGGACCGTTCCTCTATTCTCTTGTTTCACAGAGTGAATCCAATTACAGGTGTCACCATCACTCACAGTGGTGGATGGAGCGGATGATGCAGGGATCTGGACGATTGATTGGTTGTTTGCTGAGCGATCACATTGATTATCCATGAAATGTTCCAAGCAACAGTTTCTATCCCTCACTCCCAAATGAGGCTCCAAAGGGTTTATTTAAACTGTGGGGAGAAGTGGGACTTTGTCACCATTTTGACAGTTTTGTCTGAATGATGCCGGAAGTAGATCCGGGATATCTCTCCAAGTTTGTGGGGTTTGAAAAACTTGTTTCTGGAAACAGCAGAGATCAACCAATCAGAAAACAAATGATCAGTTTCCAAAATATAAAAGATGTGGAGTTTTTTTTAATTTTTTTTTTTTAATTAAGGACTTGAAACCTTTCCAATATCTAAGCTTTCTGATTACCTGAAGCCATGATTCTGGATGGATGGATGAATGGATGGATAGATAAAAATCTGCCAGGTCCAGGTAACTGAATTCATAGTTAATGGCAGCATCATATATTAAAGATATTAAAATACTTTTATAATGTTGAGTAATTTATTCAAACAAACACAGGATGAGTTTCTGGATGGGAAGCCAGTGAAGGTTTATGTTCGTCCTTGCGCTAGCAGCGTCGGGTTGGTTGGGGTAACTATAAATGTGGCAGATGTAAAGAAAAGGTCTGTGTTTTCCCTTTCAAATAATTTCTGTTAATCTTTTGCGTCCATCTTCCAGCCCTTGACTCAGAAATCACTAAGGATGCCCCAATCTGCAGATGAACTTGAAATCACAGATGTATCATATGTTTTTACCTGATGTTAACACCCTATTTGATATTTTAGGATGTAGGAGGGGTGACTTGGTGGCGTAAGTCACAATCTGCAATACAGAATGACAAGGTTCAAATCTCAGAGATGATAACATTTCTCTTAAGTTTTTTTTATTTAAAAACCCCACCCATGTTCTTTTTCCTAACCCCAACCATGTTTAATTTTTTTTTGCGCCTAGACAGTGCAAAGCGTGACCATTTCACATTTTGCTGTAGTGGACCAATGTGTCTATTTCACGCTTTGCTGAGATAGGCATTTTGGTCAGCACAATTCCACTGTCCTTGTGTCATCAAATCTCTCTCTGAGATCCACATTGTATAAACCACGGTTTATTTGATACGAGCTAGTTTGTATGTAGTGCCGTCTGACCATGTCACAAATAAAAAAAAAAGTGAAATCTGGTCGTCACGTAGAAAATGGAGACGTATCATTGTTTTACATATGAGAAAAACGGTGGACATTTTCAGACAGTCACTCTTGGAGAGTTAGAAAACTCACAGCCACGATGTCATGATGGCTTGATTGTGAACAATTTTACTCAGACAGCTGTTTAATGTTTTATGTAATTGAACAGGATAATTAGTGATTGCAGATGCTTGATTTTTTTTTTAAGTGTTCCTATTCATCAGCTGTTAGAAGTGCAACTTTAAACACGTCAAACTCATCAGAAAAGCATTGAGCTGCATTGAAACAGGTGTTTATTCTTCCATTTTCAGTGCCAAATATCCTCCTCGTTAAAGAGCAAAGATCGGACCAGATCAGTGTCACTGTGACTCTGAGCTAATCGGCATGTTTCCTCCTTGGAATAATGAATATTTTCCAGCCAATACCTTTTCAATGTATGCATTCAGAGGCACAAAAGCCACTTCACATTTTGATCTTCTCAGATGCTGTCAGTTAGTCATTGGAAAATCTGCAATTTGTCAGCTAAATAAAAGACGACAGCAGCCGCACACAACAGGTTTTTAAAACTCAGTTTGACCTGAAGCCTGAAGTGGACGCAGTGAACCTGAAGAAGCAAAGCATAAGAAAACCCCTGAACTTGTCCACAGCCTCTTTTTTTCCTCATAAAATCAGGCAGACATGGATCATTTTGTGAGCTAAGCAGAAACACAACAGAGGGAGTCTGTTTTGTTGGCCTTGCGAAGGTCACACTTAAGTGGAGGGGTTAGAGGTGTAGAGAACTCACGCCCTGCCCGGAGTTGCAGGGGGCAAGGGCAGGGCGCTCTAATCAGTGGGCACAAGCTTGAGAAAGACTCACGAAGACCACAAACGCACTCGAACCACTGAGTTTAGAGAAAATGGACATTAGTGATCCCTCCGCACACGTTTACGAGGAGTTCATTTCATGATTTCGGTTGCAAATTCTTGAGCTGATTGGAACTGACAAGCTTATTTCACTTCAACACGACTTGTAAACACGCATTTAATGAATCTGAGAAGCTGACTAAACATTAAAACCTATAACAAAGACTTGAGCATTAACCAACATGACATTTTTTTGTCCAGTTTTCCTGATTCCCGTTGACATGAAAAAGCTGAAGAGTACCGTTTCATAAATCTTTGTTTCATTAACTCACAGTACATGTTTTACTTAGCCTCTCTACAAGACCAGAATGTGCTACAACAGCTAAGTTCATGCTGTAACTCCAAGTATAGGGCCGGGATTGGGTTTCTTCGATGACAATTCCAATAAAGTTTGACTCAAACCAGATGGCTACCACCTGAAAAATCTTCACTGGAGAGACAAATGTTCTTATCGTGCAATTCTTATTTAAACAAAAAAAAGAAAAAAGAATACGGAGCACAGTCTGAGCTACAACATGTGAATTCTAAACTATTAAAACAAGCTCCCTACAGTTTGATATATTGGATCTTCTGACAACCAGCTTGTCGGAAATTGGACCAAAAAGCTGCTCAACCTGCTGACCTCCCAAAAACCCTTCTGATCATCTAACAGCCATATTGTTGATCATTTGAGCAATTAATCAGCACTCTGACCTCCTCAGACTGGATGTCAGAGGATTGCTGATCTGGTCCTGATTATACAATAAGTTGGGGCGAACAACTTGATCAAATTTAATCTGCACAGTGTCTGTTGCAGTTCACTGCTCTGCGGATGGTAAAAAAAACTCAGATTTTGAACAATATTTTGAAACTGGTGGTTTACATTCTCATTGCATCTAAATATCCCTGTTAACTTTTCAATTATTTTGTCCTTAATGATCCCTACAGATTCTAAATAGAACTGCTTTGGTCTTACATTGCATAAAAACTCATTTCCAGTGAGCGAAGAGAAACCTTTGTGGATGTCACCCTAATTAAAATAATAGTTTTTTACACTGTCTGGATAATCCAAAAGCTTCATTTTTTTTCTCTTTCATATTTTCACTCAGTGGTTTCATTTTCTCCTCCAATTGTGAATTCTTCTCAATGCATGTAAACTACCTTGAACTGTTGATAATCAATGTTCACCCATAAAACCTGGTTGAGCCGCTCTCTGGGGCGAAGCGTGGTAGTGTCTTATTTATGAAATTCAATATGCGTGCAGAGAGAGTGGACTGCGGTCCTCGGGGGTATCAGTAATCGTCTGGAATAACTTCCAATTAATGAGCCAGATGGTATTTTCACAGTAACACCTGGGATGTCCAGGCACTCAGCAGGCAGGAATTAATTCCACTTAGAGTAATATTTCAAAAAGTGTTATCCCCTACATCCCTGTCGCTGCTTTTTTCCACTGCTGGCTGCTTAAAGCTGTAATAAATACCCTTTGCACCTCTCTAATAGAACAAGCCTGATTCGTCCTCCTCTCTTGTTTCCGAGGGTTTTCAGTTCCCAGTAATCCTGCTGAAAGACATAACTGTCTGGGACGACTTCCAGAGAAGCACAAGGGCAAAAAAAAAAAAAAAAAAAAAAAGGCAAATTCCATGTGTTGGTCTGTTTATAACTTAATATGCCACTCAGGCTCCCGCAGTGCGGCTGAGGGCTCGGACCCAGAGTGCACAGGCGAAATCGTGTTAGTTAGGCAAACACTGCAACATGACAGGATTAACCAGGAATGTGAAGAAAGGCACAGCAGACGGCAAAAAGTAGGCTCAACTCACCCTGTTTTTACTGAGAAAAAAGGAGTAAGTATAACTTATGACCAGTCAGTTGGTCGGCCACAGTCACCACATCGATAAATACTCATGTCACATGCAATAAATGTCTCGCTATGGGACCATTTCAATAACACATTTTGGGAAAAATGTACTCACCACTGATTCTTGTTTTGTTAATTTCATCAGTTTTTAAGTTTAGTTAAGTGTGGTTGTTTCAGGTGATATGGCGGTCTTAAAGTGGAAAGTAAAACATTAAATATTAAAGAAATGTATTTGTTAATACAGTAAAATAAATATTGACCAAACCATTCTAAAGAATAAAACATAACTCATAAACTGGATCAAATAAGACTACCAAAAAAAGCAAACATTTTAAAACTTCAGAATTTAAAAAAAAAAATAACACTCCAAGCCCAAACATACACAAAATACTCAACAAAAAATAAACAAGATAACAAAAATTATTTTACAATTTAAAAAATGAAATGAAAATACAGTTTGTTTTGTGTACATTCATTATCAATTCAATTTGTTTTATTATTTCTTAATAAGAAGACATAAATAAACAAAATAAATTATGAAAGTAAGGAAGTCATGATGGGTTTTTTTTTTTTACAGATCAGTACAATAATAAAATACGCACTAAAAATAATCTTTACACTACATGCAGCTGCTCAGACCTTCAGTATGGGTGGTATGACTATCCAAAACATTACAAAGCAGACAAATATGAAGAGAAAATACTCCAAACCGCAGCGCTGAGGTTCATGTCTTCACCCCGGGCTTCAAGCCTGCAGAGCGCAGAGTAATTCAATGAAAGGAGCAGTTCTTTACAACATCTGCTTTTAAGAAGTGTCATTTTATGGCAATAGTGATAAAAATCTGTGAGTTGAGACATATTTTCAATTGATTTTAGCACAATAACAAAGTGTTGAAGACATAAAGACTTGCCACCATTTCAGAAAAAGAAAGCAAATGTGAAAAGAGTTATCAAAATTCAATCTCTACAACTTTACCAAGTGCATTATCATCTGTGTAAATCAAAATGATTTTTCCCAGAGCATCGAGAGATGGATCAGATTACACATTCAATGATGTCAACTGTATAATACTGTCATCTTCCAGAATTATAACCATTACATTTCAAGACTTAATTATACCAGATATCTACATTTAACACCAAACCATTTGCCGCGGCAATAAATTCGAAATGCTCCATTAAAAAAAAAAAAAATGAGATTCCTAATAATGAAACTTGGCATGTTTTGTTTGAGCCTCCTTGCTGCGACATTGGGTTTATTGTCAAGTGCACAATAGGCGTGCTGTGATGAGCTGCCTTTGATGATCATAAATGAAATCAGAGCTCATTATGATGACTTTGTTGATCATCAGCCGTCCCCCTTTTTTTTCTTCCTGCCTGTAATGATCAAAGTCGGCTGAAACGCGTCTCCCCGGGAATTTCTCGTGGTTTGCCGTCATCTTGTTTCCAGGGGCAGAGCTGTGGCCCCAGGGGCTCGGCCCTCCACATGGAAGACATATGCACCCGGTTATTTGTCCATGCAGAGACAGACTGCCTGTACTCTGTGATGTAATTAGTAGCTTCCCTTGTCAAGAATGAGGTTACTGTTTATCTTTGTCACAGCCTGTCCATTAAATCATTATTAGCTGGCTAAATGCTGCAGGAGGAGTTTGCTGCCTGCATGGCCGGTTCACTGAGTTATGACCGAATATCGTCTGTCTCACTGTCCTATAATTGATGGCCCTGGTTAAGCTCGGGCCGATCCATAAAGAGCAGTTTCTGCACTGTGGTTAATGCAGGCCTGGAAACAGAGGAAATATGAGATAGAGGAGGCAGTGAGTCACAGGAAGACATGAAAGTCCCCACATGAAAGCCAGAACAGACATTACACATCCATGTAATGTAATGTTGCTTATGTCCATTCTGAACACACAGAGTATTACTTTTCAGGATCTAATAAGAGAAAAACTAAGCAGCAGTTCTCCTGAGGCCATTTTTATGGTTTCCTTTTTTTTCATTAGTGTAGCGCAGCATTCAGCACGTTGAACAACTGGGAGTCTGAAGGCAGGCTAGCAGCTCTGTAAGGCAGCACTGGGCGCTGTGATGGTTTGAGCCAAATGCTAACTTTAGCCGACTAAAATACTCACAATGATAATAGCATTATGCTGATGTTTAGCTACAACGACACAATCTTAGTTTAGTGTGTCAACATATTACGCTAATTAGCATTAAAGACACATTACAGGTATTTGCAGTCATAAACAGCTAAATACCATCAACCGTTTGTACAAGTTGTATTTTCAAGCCTACATTTTGGCATACGTTTTATAAAATAGATGTATGTCCTTGCTTGTCCTCTGTGCACACTATGAACAACTTTGGGATTGGACAGAGCGATGCACAGGTCTTAATGCACGATGCCTTCATAGTTTTGCCTGTTTCATTAATTCTGCACAGCATTACCTGATCTTCATTACCAAGCTGCTGATTCCACTCTGGTCATTGGCCCGTCAACCAGTCCACCATAGTCTCCAGATTATCTTAGAGCATGTTGCCAAGCAAGCCAGTCTTGTTTCCTGGTTACTTGTTTTGACCTTTCACCCGTTAAACAGAGTTTAAATTATGCTTGCCATAAACAACATAAACCACTACAAACTGTTCCTGTCTGCCTGGTCTTGGCCTGCATTTGGGTCCTCCTCCCTGCTTCCTTACAACTTTGACACGATGTAACAACTTTGTATTGCACTAGCCATTTTTATTTTCATGAAATACATCACACAAAAATGGCAATACAATCAAAACAAATGGGAGCCATGAATGTCTGCACTGCACTGCATTGTTTCAATCCGCCCGGTAGTTGTTGACATGTCTTTAAAAAATGTATCACAAAAGCAAAGTCAGGATTAATCCCTGTGATACCTCCATTGTCTGTGCCAAATTTATTGTCAATACATTGAGGTGTTAGAATAAGTAAAACCTTCGACTTGCTGGTGGCGCTACGTTGAAAGTAAGAGAATCAAGTCAGTAAGACACATCCTCTGCGTACCATGAATGTCACAGTTCACAGAACAACAAAGTGACAGCATTCAGTTTATACATGGATGTTGTTTTAGTCTTTAAAGTTTGTTTGGTGGGCGGCGGTAGAGGATGAACCCTGTTTAACATAAACGGGGTTCATCCTCTGGGGAGCAGGAGTTTGGTCAGTAACTTTGCCCATTTAGATTTTGTTATTTTCTGTATGCAAAGTTCAGCATATTGACCTGATGGTAGCCTTAGAGGGAAATCTAGACTGTAGTTCATCCTGTGGGGAGAATGAATGTGTACAGAAAATTCCACAGGAGTCCAACAATGCAAATAGTTTCTGAGAATGAGTGCCATTTTTGGGGGGTTATGGTGGTGCTAAAGGAAAGGAAACATCAGGAATCATCATCTGGGGACTGTGAATGCAAACTGCAGCTGTATGCTATATGCATACAATTCATGATGGTCTTTTTCACGAGGATTGTTTCTTTTCAAGGAATCCATGTTGAGAAGGAAATAAATGCAAAGAGCTGCTTGTGATCGGTGCATCTGGACTTCAGACTCCCTTAACTGTTTGATGTCCACGGCTCTCGGCAAACCTGCAGAGGACTCACGGAACATCTGTCTTCAGCAACTCTGTATGAGTGCAGGCCTTTGTCTGTGTATGCAGTACCTGCGAATATGTGTGTCCCTGTGTAGTCCCTATTTGCCAGGAAGTCTGGCTGTGTGGGCAACATGCAGCGATGCATGCTGGGAGCCTGAGGCACGGAGATATTAATTAGCTCAGAGGAAACGATAGATGGCTGGCTAACAGAGAGCAGAACACAATAAAGGCTTTCCAAAGCTCAATTTTATTCTACCTGAATGAAATATCATGATTTAAACAGCATAATTTTTCCATCTGTTGTGAAAAACATACTTCACCGCTTGGCATTTTTATTACGGTATAGTATGACAAGCTCATATCATATTTACGAGGGAGGGTGAAGCAGGAAATACAGCGCTGTAAAGAGATCTCCGAACAAATAAAACAGCTTATACGCCAAGTATTAAAAAGGCAAAACTGCCACGATGTGGCTCTGAGTGCAAGTCTTCATTACAGGTTTCTAAATTGTTTTCCAATATATTGCAGGAGTGGGTGATGCTGTTCGACATCAGGTTTCCCATCAGGCAGGAAAACATTAATTTAAATTTCTTGTGCAGTGAATTTAAACATCATGTTTTCATCTGCTGTGGTATTTTGATTGAGTTCTTGATCTTTCATTTGTAACATTAATTTTTCATTTCTCCTGTCAGGGATTTGGTTTGAAATGAGGACACTATTATGCTGAATTATTACTGAATCAGATTGCTTTTTAATAAATAATTGTATGAGGAGATAATAAACGAGGTTGAAGCTCATAGTCTCATTTATTTGTGACTGTAACAAACATGTTAATTGATCATTTTGTGTAAGTTGCTAAAATGAAAAGTGACACTGCAATGAGTGCTCTTATCTTTTGAGTGGGGAAAAGATAAATATTCTCTTTACTGTTTTCTTCTTAAACAGCCAAAACAATATCATGATTAAAAATCTCACATTCATGAGTTGATCTCAAGTTTACAGGACAGTGCTTTATTCTCCCAGTTAAGAGAAGAATGTAACCCTTGTAACCTTTGGAAATTATAGATTGGCTTTAATAATACAAGTAAAAGCTCATGCAACAGTGACAGGTGAGTAGTGGCCCGTGGGCCGACTCTGCCAGTAAAAGCTTTCCTTTGCATATTTTTTTTAATCAAACTGCTGATTTGATTAATTAATTTACAGGCTTGTGTGACTCCCAATAAAATTGACATCATTTCAGCAAAATATAAATATAGGTAGGTGTATTATAGATTTAGATCAACTGAATTTAATAATGTTAATAATAATAAACTTTATTTGTGTAGCACTTTTCTAAACTTAAGTTACAACGTGCTTCACATAAAATAAGCCATTAAAACAAAACAAGTGAATTCTAACAAGCCTTAACAAAACAACACCCAACAACACAATGATTGTATTAAAACAACCATAAAAACAAATTCAAAACAAATTAAAACAGGGTATACAGAAATATGAGTCGATCACTAAAATCAACTAAAATCAGCAAAGGCACTCCGATAAATGTATGTTTTAAGAAGAGATTTAAAAGATGTCACTGACTCTGCAGACCTTATTTCCTCAGGCAGCTCGTTCCATAACAAGGTCTAAAAGAACAAAAATTATTGTAATGGGCAATCAATCCCCTCATAGCCACATAGTATACCTGATGACCTGTTTTCTTCCATCTCCGTTCTGTTTTCCTACAGTCAGATTTAAGACGTTGAATATCACGATTTATCCAAGGCTGTTTTCTTTGATTTGATTTTAACCAAGACTCAATTAAAAGCATGAAATCTAAGTTGTTGGAAAATATAAAATCATTTAGAATAAACGTTTGGTTATTAAGAGACCTTACATTAAAAATAGCCATTTTAAGTACACTGTGGATGGATGCAGTAGTTGGAGCAGACACAGTGGTTTTTGGTGGGATGGAGGTACGCTTTATGTAGTGGAGATTGCTTGTATGTACTTGCTTAAAAGTACATAGTGGACAAATTGCTCTGTTGGTTATTATGGTTCTGATAGGGAGCTGAGGTAGTGAAAGAGATGGGGAGATGGAGGAACAGTAGGATGTGATATCCACATGGTTGCTCGATTCACATACAGCGGAGGGCATTTCTGATGGACCTGACAGAAGTGGACAGTCAGTCACGCGTATGAGACCACACGGTGTACTTTATACTGTCAGCAAGCATAAATTTAAGTCTCTTAATGTGTAACCCACATTTAAAAATATATATATATACTGTATATATTATATATAAATTTGTTGATTCTTACAAAGAAAGCTTATTATCATTTAAAATTGTATCTGCTCTCAAATTTCTTTTATTCTTTAATAAGAAAAGCTTGTAAAATAATGATAATAAAAATTACAACATAGTCTGTAAAGCCCCATTTCCTCAGTGCCTGAAAAAACAGTTTGGTCCTTTGATGAACAGTTCTGGAAAATAAAGTATCCAGGGCTGAACTTTGCTGTCCCCTGTCATATATGGCAATGATTTCATCGACTGATTACATGAAAGACATTTTTCCAAACCAGATTGACTGTGCTGGCATGCAGAGGCACTGAAGTCAAGAAAAAAAAAACAGGTTTAAAGTCTTCAAGCTGGACAGGAAACTGTAAAACAGATAAAAAGACTGGAATGCTTTCATTTTGTATCTTTTAAGCTGAGTATTTTACCTGGACCACATGAGGAGTTTAAAAATGGTATGTCAGCCACTCGGATCGGCTAAGTAAGCTACTCTTTGTGGGAGTTGTCTCTCGCTGACTGTGTAGTTAGCGGCCCTTATATGGTGCAGATTGCAGAGCGACAGGTTACCAACCCAGAATGCAGAAACAACACAAGTACACATGCTGCGTTATGGCTGTGTTTTTATCTACCTCTCATTATTTATCAATTTATCTATGTTTATCTCCTCAGCAGGATTAAAAAAAAAGTAGCATGAGACATCAAGAACACTAGAATAGATGACACAATATATGTTTGTTCCCTATGTAGGGAAAAATAAACTCTGTCAAAGAAAGAAAGAAAGAAAGACATTTTCAAAAATGTATTAAAAATCAAAAACTGAAGTTTCTCATTCAGACCCTCTGCTGTGGCTCCAAATGGTGGTCAGATGCATCCTGTTTGTGTGTACAGCTGTGTTTATAACAACCTGCAATTCATACTGCATGTCAGAACAAATACCAAGCCAAGTCTGAAGAACCCTCTTAGACCTCTATGACAACACTGTGGCAAGGCACAAGGGCAAGGACATATGAACATTTCTAAATCTTTGTTCCCTGGAGAACAGTGGCCTCAATAACTGAAATGAAAGAATTTTGGAACCACCAGGACTCTTCTGAGTTTGAGTTTGAGTTTGGCCAGGATGACTGTTGGTCGTCTGGCCAAACTGAGTAACCAAGCAAGACAGTGCTTGATCAGGCAGGTGAATAGGGACCCAACAGTCACCATAACAAAGCTTCAGAGGTCTCTGCAGAGATCAGACAACCTGCCAAAAGGACATGAATCAGACCTTCATGGTATAGGACCGCTGGACCGAAGCCACTCTGAATAAAAAACACGACAACCTGCTTGGAGTTTGTTTTACTGCATTTAAAGGACTCTAAAGCTGAAAACACACAGGCGCCGCAGCACATCATGTGATGTGCCTCACCTGGCAGCAACAAGACGCACCGCGCAGGAACAAGTGAAACAGCATGACAAAACTATGTGATGGATAAGCTGCCACTTGTCCTGGTAGTAACAGCATTGTGGGTCTCTACAAAAGCATCAGAAAGCAGTGAGGAAGTCGAGCTGCCACAGGAGCATGGTAGCAGATGAACTGCTACAGGAGCCATGAAGTACAAACAAGGCTTTTTTGTTTTCTGGCGAAGAGACGGTAGAAATAGGACAGTGGCATGAAGTGTCGCTGGGCAGTGTCCACATGCACCAGTGTATCAGCATCAGGGGGTTATATTGAAAATAATTGGAATGGCTTTTTTGATGCGCGCAGTGCTGCGCCTTTTGTGTTTTGACCTCAGGATGCAGGGAAAAATATTCTCAGATGTGATAAATTTATAAATTATTTATAATAAAAATGTAACTTTTTGGGCAAAATGTCTGTTGATCATCAGACTGGTCATCACTTGCTCACCCACACAGTTGTCATGGTGGTGGCAGCATCATGCTATGAAGGTCTTTCTCAGCTCGCCTGGCTCCGCCAAACGATCGCTCACAGCCTGAGTTTTCTTCACTGTGATTATAGTCTGGAAACGCTGCTAATGTTAGCGTTTGCTCAGCATCTCTAAAGAGTGGAACAATTAGCGGTCCGTGTCAGGGGTTGAGTGTGTTTGCCTCCTTCACTGTGATTGGATGGCTGGGTGAAGTGACAGTGACGAATGCAATTGATTGTTTTTCAATTCTTCTTTTTTTCAAACGTTCAGCAAAGCATGAACCGTCAAAATGATCATATATTTTCACAAAACAATAGACAATAGTTGTCAGTTTCAACATTTGATGTGTTGTCTTTGGTCTATTTTCAATTAAATATGGGTTTACATGTTTTTTTTTTCAAATCAGCACATTTTGTTCATGTTTACATTTTATATCCCAACTTTTTTGGAAATGGGGTTGTAGTAAGTGAAGGGGTAGATTGGACTGAGAAGACCCAATGCCTGCCCACTTATACCACCAACCAAACTGCACCCCAGGCATCTCAATCAAACCAGGCATGCTCCCAAACATACCTCTCTTTAAGGACTAATATCTAATGAAGTAATTATTTTTTGAAAGACCACCAGGGCACCGATCAGGAGGGAAATTAACTCGCGACACCATAACTGTGTAAAAAAAAAATAATTAATTTTGTATTTCATGAGAGAACTTTATGCTTTTTGAATGTGATGTTACTGGAGGCAGCATATTGAGAATACTTGAATACAAAGACTTTTTTTTTTCTCCTTTCTCCTTGGTGATGGTGTTATTATCAGTCGTAAAATAACTAGAGACACTGAAAGTTCAAAGTTGGGATGGCCAACACTGAGGAGTTTTTTCCACATCACAAGTGTTTGTGTATTTCACACTAACTTGCTGTAGCTCAAACACACCCATTCTGTGCTTTTATCACAGTTATTTGACAAAAGAAAACAGTCCAACAATAAATAAAATAATTAATTCACTGCATTTGTTTATATGTAAATGAATGGTTGTTGTACAGAATGAAAAGAACGTTAGAATTGTTTATGGAGATGGCAGCGTGCAATCTGCCCATTTTATTGAGTTCAACTGGACTGAAAACAAGCGCAACATCGAGACCAGAATCACCAACATCCAGCTTTAAACCAAATCCAAAGAACCAAACTTTCTGTTCAGTTAGTAAGTACCCCTGGTAAGTGTACTTGGTGCACTTATTAATAGATATTAGTGGGTACAGCAGGCGATAAATAATTAATTTGGTCACTGCATATCTACATACTGTATAGCCATAAAAATAACTGTGTTTTTCTTTTGGTCGTAACAAACCTGAATCCACCACCAGCCGGGCCCAAATCAATGAGAACATGTTGACGACCCAGGTTAAAGACAGGTAAGTATAAACTCATTCTTTGTCAACAAAGGTGGGAGTGACAGGGTCCTGCTCCTGAGAAATACATGGATCCTCCAGCTGCCTTTAGTGCATGGGATTAATGGTGTCTTCCTTCAGCAGCAAAACAGGCTAACAAGCTAACTCAGTGCGCATTTATGTGTTTACCCTCCTGCAGGTCCCGCTCATGCATCTCTTGGACATTCTGCTGCTTCTGTGTGGACAACATGACAGAATGAATAAGTCTCAGGAGAACAATGGGGTCAGTTGTATTCGCCGATAAACAACAACAACAATAACAACAAGAACATCTCTGTGTGGCCTTGAAGGACTTTAGTTGAAAGTTTGACCTATAAAAATAAAGATGAGGCGTAGGTTTTCTCCAGGTGCCCCGGTTCCCTCCCACAGTCCAAAGACATATGTGCTAGTTTCAATGGCGATTCGAGATTGTCCATTGGTGTGAATGTGAGCGTGAATAGTGGTCTGTCCTATGTCTGTCGTCCTGTGTTGGTCCAGTGATGGACTGGCAACCTGTCCAGGGTGTACAGTGCCTTTGTCCAAATTGGTTGGGATAATATATAAATAATAGGTGGATGGATAGATTAATCGATTAAAGCACAATTATTTTGTTTCTATAAAATCTCTTCTTTACATAACCTTCCTGATGTTGGACGTTATCCCTGATTTTGATCAGGGAACGATCAAAATGAGGGATAATAGTTAGAAAAAGAAGAACCACTAGAAGAACCACTACCTGCTGTAGTTTCATGCAGGTGCCATGCTGCCTATGCTGTCTCGTTTGCATTCCTCTTTGTTCGGTCACTTTCAAAGTAATCCATCACTTCCTACTGACCTGTATAAAAAAAAGCCTTCCAGCAACTTAAACAGCAAAATCTCTCTTTTTCCTGGTATTTAACGAGTAAAAAAATAACCCTTTAACATTCTGCTCACCCATTTGAAGGAGGTTTTTGGTGGAACTTTCAAAGGTAAGGAGAATTTGTATTGTTTCAGCAATCTTGCTGAACAATATTATGTAACTTGTACATAATTATTATTATTATGTATTATGTAACTTCATTCACCAAACAAATTCTAATATGGTTAAGATTATGTAATTAAAATAGACTGTTTGCTACACAATAAAAAGCTTCTGATATATTATCGTTAATATGATACATATAATGTTATTACATTATAATAATTCTAAAACAATTTTATGAGCATAATATGTTACAGTCAAAATAAAAAGGAAAAAATAACAGCTCAACCAAATGTTTTAATTATTGTTTGGGTAAAAAGGTTGTGATGCTATAAAAATGAATGTATTTCATGAAACTATAAAAAATATATATATATATATATATTGGCACAGATGCTAGAGCTGACCACCAACTAATCATAAGGTTGACAGTACAATCTGCAGGTCCACATGTCCACATGCCAAAGTGTCCTTGGACAAGACACTTGCTCCTGATGGCAGGCAGGCATGGACGCTCTGTGGCCGCTGGTGTGTGAATGTGTGTGTGAATGTGTGTGTGATTGGGTGAATGGGAGGAAAACTTTTTTAAAAAATTATGAAATACAAATGTATTCCAAAGTAGCTAACACATCCACTAAATCATGATACGTGGCACATGGAATATGTTACCCACACATAGTAAAGTTGTCAGTATTGATATGGATGATTCTGGCGTTAGAGTTACTTTGCATTGGCTTGAAACCAAATTTGAAACTCATTATAGAAAAACATTAAAACTATGTGTTGAGCTGTGTATGAATTCTGTCAGCTGGCTCCAAATGATTTTTACCAGCTGGGTTAGCTAATTTAGTTTTGACATCACAATACCAGGATGTTAAATTGTAGGTTACACTGGATTGCCTTAAATTTAATGTCCAGAATATTCTGGCTGACACCAGAGCCATTTAATCTCCTGATCCAGTAAAGACACTGCACACACTTACACAGGTTGCATACTGACAGTGTACTCACAGGACTGAGTGTCATGTCCTGTTTAGCATTTCCGCCATGTTAATTTCCAATGCACCAATTTTGCAGGGCCACAGCATGTTTCTGTAGGTACTTTGTACTTTTCTTATGCATTGCTTTACATGTATTTTTTTTTTTTACCATATTAGCCAGTTTAGTGAATTCAAATAATGAGATGGAAGTCAGAGCACCTCATTTTACCATTTACTTTTTTTTTTTTTTTTTTTTTTTTTACCAGTTCTGTTGCTATTAAACAATTGACACTGGCATAAGGACAAGTGTAATATATCTCCAACCTTTTTTTTTAAATTCCCCCCTCACTGGCACCTACTAGCAGCTATGAATGAAAGGTGATTTGCTGGCCCTCTAAAAACCTCAAAGGTTGCAGCAGGATGCGGATGGAAAAAGCGAGCCGATGCTCTGCAGTGACGAGGTGAGAGCTGTTCTCGTGAGGCGGCGTAACGACTGCGATTTCCGCCCATTAAAAAGAGAAACCCCAGGTTCGCCCCGGCTGTCGTTAAGAGGTGGCTGCAAGGGTCAGTGCTGACACAGAGCTGGACTTTGATAGCGTGTTTCCAGCTAATTGTGAGAACACTCATTATGTCTGATAAAGAAGAACATAAATCTCAGAGAAGCTTGACCTGCTGCTGGCCCCAGACGTTTGGCGGGGGGAAACTCTCCGGGGCTGACTCAGAACAGCTAAGATCTCATTACGTCTTTGTCTTGACAAAGAGCCAGCAGCATCTTTGATACTGCCGGGGAGACCTGCCTTCATACACACTGGCTCTGTTCTGTGTGGCCGGATGAAAGCAACCTGAGACTGACACCAAATCTGGCGGTGCGTCTCTGATGCTGGTGGCTGGAAGTCCTGCCTCCCTCACTGAAAACATCAATGATGGGTCTCCAAAGAGTCTTGTAATCCAGAGCAACAAGCAGAGGTGAAAATACCAACAGCATCTGCACTGAATGACATTAAACCCGACCGCTTGGTGTGCTTCTTTTGTCACGTGAAAGCAAAGAAGATGAACCTCAGATCAGAGGATGGGGGATGAATTATTGTAGAAAAAAATTAAAAGCTGCTATTCAGCTATTCATCAATTCAGCTGATGACAGAAACCCACAAGTGAAGAAAAGCCATACAGTATATATATTGATGCAAGATTTGGTAACACATGATCATGTTACCATGCACTGGTAGAAAAAGACCTTAAGCTTAAGTCAAAGTAGCACCACTGTAGTGTATAATCACTCCTTTAAAGTCATGCATTGAAATTGTGTTTTGAGTAATAGTACAAAAGTAACAGCAGAGGCAGAGTAGCACCCGTATTACTGAGGATGTCAGACAATGAGCTGATGAATTAGATACTCAATGTCCCCTCAAGAAGTCAGATACAGCCGTTTACAAAAAAGGAGATTTGTAACGTTAAGAAGTATGTTTTATTTAATGTGTCAACATGTTGATTCACTTATTTGTAGAGTTGTGACAGTGGATGTATTAAGAGTGCAGGTTGTCATATTTCCTGTCACAGTGGACTGCATTATGAGATGAACGACACGTCAACACTTCCACTGAACAAACATGAAGCTGTAATATTGTGAAAATGGCTGCTGCCCGACAAGCACACCAAGTACACACCCTTAATGTCGTCCTTAATGTTAATGTCGCCCAGATAGCTGTATGTTTATGATTTTCTTGATAAAATGAGTAGTAGCTGCTCCCATCGCCAATATATTTTGCCTTCACTTCTGGGGAGGTGTCATGTCGTTCATGTTGATATTTAGTCCCTTTATACTCCCGACCTGAAGACCACATTCCCACTGTTCCCGTTCACACATTTCCTCTGCCATTCTCCACACATCCGCCAGAGGCTCTCGGTTTTTCCCACTAGTCCCAGCTCACCCATTTCACCATGTGGTGACAGCACACAGCGGGTTTCCAGCTCCCTGAGAGCATAGTCACCTCTTCTGCATTTCTTATTGTGTTTCATGCTCTGGCCTCCCATTCTGGCCATCTTTTCTGTTGCTTGTTCCTGCCTGCCTTCATCATCATCATCATCATCATCATCATCATCATCATCATCATCATTATACATCTTTTAAAGTCACTTTGTTGACTGCATGCCTGCCTGTCTGTCACACCGCATGTATGAAGCCCAGATTGTTGCTATGACACTAAAGTTAAAGTAGTCATTATTCAAAATGGCTGATTTCAGAATACAATTTTATACTCTGAATGTTACTCAGTTAAATTTGTAGATGTAGGGCTAAAGCTAAAAACCAAACACACAGCAGTGATTGATCACTATAGAAAGAACACATTTCTGTGCATCATGACTGAAAATGTGATTTTTTTTTTTTTTTCTTTTTGGTAACTTCCCTTAATTTGGCACCACTTCCCTCCAACACAGGTTGAACTTTCTCGACATTTCACCTTTCAGTAACTTCACAGATCATTGAAGCTGTTGAAAGTCAAATCTTTTCCCATGTAAACCAGATTTTTATAGATGGAGAGAGATGCTCTCTGTTCAGCGTGGGGAAGTAGGTCGACTGGTTGAAGGATGTGGTTGACCTTTGAACTTGCTACCAAACTGCCAGAGGGCTGACAGCACACGGCGTGTTTCCAGCTTCCTTTCAAACAGAGGAGCAGGCCTGTACATTACTGCAGGACTTTGACATGCACTGTTATTCTAACACACGTCTAATTTTCTCCCTGACACATTAGAAGCCAAGACAAATATTAATTTTCGCTCTCCTGTGAGTTTGGATTATCGACCAGAGGTCTGACAGCACAGTATGGAGACAGCAGACTGGAACATTTTGCACTGCGGTGGAACGCCGACACCCATCTGAAGAAGCGTCACTGATTTAGACATTGTGTATACTTTCATTTGACGTGGATGTGTCCGTGTCCTCAGACTGTACGATTCAGAGTAAACACTGACGATAAACATTTTCAGAACATTCCAGCTCTGTGAGAGTCGAGGCAGAGAAACATCTGCACACTCCACACCCCGTCTGATTCAACTTTTGACCACCAGACTGAGCCAAATTTATTCTTGCTCTCATTTAACGATGTGTACTGGAATTTGAGAATTATTTTCTTTCCCTCAATCAACTTTTCCAAGTTCTCATGACAATCTCAACCCTCCTGAAGGTGGGGGACAGACGAAGGCATTTTGCGAGGAACGGTCCATGTCTTTGGAACTTTATAGATTTTGAATAATAAATAAAATAACGGAGAACATGGAGAGTCTTGACTGAATAGATAAAGCACCTGTTAATGATTAACAATGTAACATTACTACCAGGTTGTAACAGCCTTACATGAGGGTCTGGATACTTTAGTCCTTTAGCAAATCAATTAAATGGGCAGAGGCTAGATACAGCTTCCTCTGTTGATACACTGAGGGATCTGACCCTTACAGGGAAGCTACCTTCCACCTCCAGCTTAGCCTCAACAGGGTGTTCAGAAAACTACAACACCAGCAGTTTGCCGCCGTATGGGCCTCTCATAGCCCTCTGATAGCCCTCGTCTAATGACCTCCCATAATGGAGGCTGCAGCACGCTGAGACCAGCGCGGTTACAAACACCCCTTAGTATTGGCCTCGCTCCCAACCCGACGACCTTGTCTCGCTAGCCACCTCAACCCATGCAACACACTCCCGGTGGCATTGCTCTGTGGGCTGAGTGGCTAGATGTCATAGTGTTTGTGAAGGTGGATCTGTATGGGCACCCAGTTCTGGCCAGCCACTCTACTCCTTAATGTCAAAGGGTGTGGCAGTACCCAAGAAGTAGGGGCAATGCCTGTGTGTAAATTCTCCAAGTGGTGATTCTAGTCATCTACTTTCTGGGGGCAGCCCCAGTTCACGTTCATAAACATGACTTAAATAAATCATCATTAAGAATGTTTTTTTTAAGTGTCAGCCTACAAATACCTTTGCATTTTTAAATTGGTGTAAAGAATGACTCCAGGGCAAAATACTTTGCAGAATGGGTTAAGAATAGCTAACATTCACACACAGACAATGAATATTACATAAATAATATCCAGCATACGTGATACTGTTCAAATAAAATATTCTATGATTGCAGAAACGATCAGAGTGATAAAGTGAGAAGAAAACCCAACACAAGTTTATAAAAAAAGCTGAATTGTAGTTTTATTTGTCACTGCTGATAATCAGCAGTCTGAACTGTTCAGCTCTGCGAGTGGTGCCTGTTAATGGCACAGCATGACAAATGGACCACAGTTACTCATCCATCAAACCATGTGAGCAGGCGTCTGTAAGCCACCATACACGCAGACACTCGTGGCCCTCAGGCTTGTTAGTGGAACTGTACTGTGGCATGGGAAACAGAACCAGGTGTCACCTCACTGTAAAGTTATGCTAATTAGCCCAGCAATAAAAACAGTCAGGCTAATTAACGAAGAAAAGGCATATAAAAGGAAGGAATGTCAAATAGAAGCGGAGGAGGGAACTCAAACGGCGGCTCACAAAAGGAAGGAATGTCCGAGACCAAACACCAGCTGAGTGTGTGCTGAACTGCTGAACGCGCTCCTGTTGGTCTTTAGGTTTCTGTCTTTTTTTCTTCTTTTTTTCTTGCAGAGAGGTTGGGGGAAATGGGGATGTGGGGTTAAGGTGCACTTCCATGTGGTCTCTGGGGTTTGTTTCCTCATTAATGCCTGTCATGGCAAACAGATTATTCATTTTCTTCCTCAACATTAGTTAAATTATAAATGAATCTACAAGACACTTAAGGGACAACAAATGATCCCAAGATATATAAAAATGAATTTAAAGAATACAAAACAAAATTTAAATAAAAATAAAATTACAACAGTAATTTGAGACTTTTCCCCTTATTTTTTAAAAGCACCTTTTCCCCATAATTTGATCTAAATTTGATTTGTGCCAGGATAAAACTGGATAAAACTAAGATGCTAATGTGCATGTAACCACTGACAAGCAGATATACAATGCTAAAAAAAAAAAAAAATTAACAATGTTAAATATTGGTAATTAAATGGATCATGCTCAGCATTACACATCATGTAGATCATGTGAAATAAAAATAAAAAATCCTGCAGGTCACAGCAGCATTCATCTTCAGCTTTATTTCAGTCAGCATATGTTCTTCCAGGTCTGCGGTGGGTCTGTCACACTATAAAGCAGCAGCGCAGCTATGTGTGGTGGTGGTACGCGTCTGTGCAGGAAGCTCCCTGCAACAAAACCTTAAACCGAACAAACCCAGCTGCAACAATGTGAAGCAGTAAAACGGACTAGAAAACGAAAAACAGGTAGAACTTCTGGACTCCAGCACACGTGTGCAGTACAAGCATTTATAACAGCAGCGTAAAGGACCCACACACGGGTGAACAACTGCAATTAAGATGACTGATTGTATGTGTGTGTTCCAAAGGGAAAAACTGGACACATGATACCTCAGAAATCAATATATTTTCCCATAAAATGAACAACCATATGGTATCTTTTCACAGGTCACGTAGTTTCAATACATCTTTAAAATTAATGTTCCTAGACCAGTGATTTTCCAAATCGTTTGACCTGTTTCTCTATGAAATGAGGGAATATCAAAGGTTATAACTACAACCCACATGCAACTTTGTAAACTGTAAACAGGTCTGTTTCATTTGGTAGATGAAGAGGTAAAACTGCCTCGTATTTAGCATTAAAATAAATTTATTAGAAAAACGTTGAAAAAACAAATGTTTTCAAAGCTTATTTTTAGTCTTGGTTATCGCAACCAGTCAGATTTCAATCTAATCCAACCAAACTACTAAGGCTCATCACCACCACCAGCAAATTCTAAGATTAAATTAGATTAGACGTTATTAATCCCACAGTGGGGAAATTTAACCATCACAGCAGCATATACACAGTATGAACAAATTTACAAATACGCATACAATAAACAAAATAAGATAGATAAAAAAATAATTATTTTTGAAAAAAATAAGAGCAATAAAAGAATAAATATACACACACAGACAATATACACAAAAATAAATAAAATAAAATAAAGATAGATAAATACGGCTTGGATGATGAATGGAAAGAGTGAAATTTAAAGTAAAATCAGGATCAATACATCTCAGTGAGGTGATGGCGGATTCAGTCGGATTCAATCTGTCTCGTGATGCATCTGTGGTAATCTTCAACTCTGGTGAATTTTAACTTGGCGAATTCATGCAGCTGACAAACTAAGATCTTGCTATAGAATCGAGGGGACCAACTCCTGCTCTGTGGCATCAACCGGTCCACGAAAAAAACAAAGTGGATAGTTATGAAACAGTACAAATTTATATAGCTAGAGGAGAATTAGCAAAGCTTGCTTGACAACTGAAACTTTCAAGCTTACAAGCTTTGTGAGTTAAAACTTTCAACGGTATTAGCTCACCATATAGTTTACAAACTACTCTAACGAGTAACGACATGCAGATTAACACAGTTTTGACACTTTCTGGTCTTTAGACAGGACAATAATATTTTCCAATGTTTAGAGTGAGATAAAATACATCAGGGAATTTGTAGGTAACATAATGTTGTTTTTGTAAAGACACATTTCGATGAGAGCTTCCCACAAGTCTAATAATACAATGTGTGACAGAAAAAAAGGTTTGATTATTCTTTTAAACTATGCTAGAGCTTGTATTTGAAATTATTTAAATAGACACACCTGCACTCAGTTGCCATGGTTGCAGTGGTTTGCCTGCAGGTGTTGCCTTCATATGAAGCTGTGTGTTTCCTGCTCTGTAAGCCAGTGAGTGTGTTGGTGATTTATAGGACTTCCTTCAGCGCCCTAATAAACAATCACAACCATCTGGTATGAGATTACTATGCTCTTACAAGCAAATCGTATGCTGAGCAAAATGTAGGAAAACCTTTTATTTACAATCCCTTAAACGGCGGCGCTTTGAATGTGTTTCATGGTGTATTGGCGTCTGCAGGATGTTGAGTGCTGCTGGGAAGCAACATGTGATTCAACCAGAAAACACTGCAAATTGGATGAGAGCCGTTTTTACAATGAGCACCATCCGCTCTCTTTTTCATGTTGACTTTTTCCAATGCTTCCTCCAGCCCGGGAGGACCGTGGAGTTGTTTAAGATGTAAGAAGAGTTTAGTCTTTTTATTGTAGAGAAAATAACTGAAGTAAAAACCCAAACAAACATTAGTCCTAATGAGGCCTAAAACGGTTAAAGACAGAACAAACACAACTGTTGAAAATGGAGCTGGGAGTGCGGTGATGTCATTGCTAGTTTAGGATAGCTGAGCTTTTAAATACATGGCTGCACTGCTTCAGCTGACTGGAATTTGTGCTCTTTTGTCAAATTTGCATTAAGTGTGACTCCTTAATTATACACCAACTGATTCCCACAGGTCAGATATATGTGTGTAGCTACTAGCTACACAATGTAAAACATCTCTCTCACCGAACAATATGTGCTGTGTCCTACAGTAAAAGACAGAATCAGGCAGATTGTTGCACTGGAATTAAGAAACATGACACTTTTGTCTGTTTTAAAAGAACAGACGTTGTGGTGTAGAAATGGTTTGTGAATGTTTGCACATTTGATTTGTGTTCAAACATTGTACAGTCAGACAAAACCCTGTGTAAAACTATTGTTTCGTTGCCAAAATCCAGTTCCTAAATGAGCCACTGCCTCATCAGTTCAGTGCTTTTTTCAGTATCTTGACATTTCCAGACCCCTCACCAGCAACCACTAAATATTTAAACAGTCTACAACATTTTACATCCGTGCTGTATTTGTAAAAGGTTGATACTTCAGACAATCAGTTGTAATTTAATACACATCCCTACAGAGTTTGAGTCTGGAAATTTCAACTCAAGTATGTTTGTTCATTCCCTCAGGAGAGGAAACTTGTGACCTGATGTTCCAGAAGCTTAAAGTGCACCTCAAGTTGAAACCTACGAAGACAGAAGAAACCACACCACAAACTTGGACAGAGTGACCATGTGACCATCATTGTAAATACTGAAGACAACACACTGAATGGATAAGTAGCCATGACTGGAAGTTCTGGCTGTTGACAACCCTACAAATCCTGCGACGATGCTTATTCTTAAAGATTCTTGTAACAAAAGAAACATGGACGGCAATTGGAGGCGTGTAGTGTTTGTATTCAGGACCATTTTCCCTGAGTTGGAGGATGGAGAGGCCTGCACTGTACAGAGGGTCATGGAGGTGAGGCAACTTTGAAAAATGAAACTAACTTCAGATAAAGCTGGTAATTTAATGGTACGTCATTGGGTATCAGTCCTAAATATCAATACCGTAAACATTTTTGTCAATGTCTTTCAGAGACTTGATCTGAACACCGACGATTAGACTCTTTACCCCCCCCCCCCCCCCCCACACATTCCAGTGTACGACTTTTATCTGATGACTTTTAACACCAACTGAACCAGATGGAAACAGATTCATTCTGCCGTCGCCCCCCTAATCATATTCATACGTGTCACATATGTGCATTGAGGAGAAATGCATACAGTGCATCCGGAAAGTATTCACAGCGCTTCACTTTTTCCACATTTTGTTATCTTACAGCCTTATTCCAAAATGGATTAAATATTTTTTTTTTCCTCAAAATTCGACACACAATACCACATAATGATAACGTGAAAAAAGTTTGTTTACATTTTTGCAAATCTATTAAAAATAAAATGAAAAAAATCATACATAAGTATTCACAGCCTTTGCCATGACACTCAAAATTGAGCTCAGGTGCATCCTGTTTCCACTGATCATCCTTGAGATGTTTCTACAACTTGATTGGAGTCCAACTGTAGTAAATTCAGTTGATTGGACGTTATTTGGAAAGACACACACTGTCTATATAAGGTCCAACAGTTGACAGTGCATGTCAGAGCACAAACCAAGACATGAAGTCCAAAGAATTGTCTGTAGACCTCTGAGACAGGATTGTATCGAGGCACAGATCTGGGGAAGGGTACAGAAAAATGTCTGCAGCATTGAAGGTCCCAATGAGCACAGTGGCCTCCATCATCCGTAAATGGAAGAAGTTTGGAACCACCAGGACTCTTCCTAGAGTCGGCCGCCCGGCCAAACTGAGTGATCGGGGGAGAAGGGCCTTAGCCAGGGAGGTGACCAAGAACCCGATGGTCACTCTGACAGAGCTAAGGAAAAAAATGAGGAAAAAAAAATATTTAATCCATTTTGGAATAAGGCTGTAAGATAACAAAATGTGGAAAAAGTGAAGCGCTGTGAATACTTTCCGGATGCACTGTATGCATTTCTCCTCAATGCACATATGTGACACGTATGAATATGATTAGGGGGGCGACGGCAGAATGAATCTGTTTCCATCTGGTTCAGTTGGTGTTAAAAGTCATCAGATAAAAGTCGTACACTGGAGTGTGGGGGGGGGGGTAAAGAGTCTAATCGTCGGTGTTCAGATCAAGTCTCTGAAAGACATTGACAAAAATGTTTACAGTATTGATATTTAGGACTGATACCCAATGACGTACCATTAAATTACCAGCTTTATCTGAAGTTAGTTTCATTTTTCAAAGTTGCCTCACCTCCATGACCCTCTGTACAGTGCAGGCCTCTCCATCCTCCAACTCAGGGAAAACGGTCCTGAATACAAACACTACACGCCTCCAATTGCCGTCCATGTTTCTTTTGTTACAAGAATCTTTAAGAATAAGCATCGTCGCAGGATTTGTAGGGTTGTCAACAGCCAGAACTTCCAGTCATGGCTACTTATCCATTCAGTGTGTTGTCTTCAGTATTTACAATGATGGTCACATGGTCACTCTGTCCAAGTTTGTGGTGTGGTTTCTTCTGTCTTCGTAGGTTTCAACTTGAGGTGCACTTTAAGCTTCTGGAACATCAGGTCACAAGTTTCCTCTCCTGAGGGAATGAACAAACATACTTGAGTTGAAATTTCCAGACTCAAACTCTGTAGGGATGTGTATTAAATTACAACTGATTGTCTGAAGTATCAACCTTTTACAAATACAGCACGGAGGTAAACTGTTGTTTAAAAAACTAAATATATTTAATCCATCTTGGAATAGCACTGAAACATAACAAAATGTGGAAAAAGTGAAGCGCTGTGAATACTTTCCGGATGCACTGTACTGGACTCCAAGATGGTGCGCTCTCATAATGAAAACTGCTCACGTGGTGCATGTGGCAAAAACATTTCAAAGCTTCCAGATTTCCTTCCGAGTTCCACATTAGTGTTTCACTGCTTTGTCCATTGATGTTATACTGTGATGATGCAAGCTCTGCCCTGTCTAAGCGTGACAGTTACACATTTTCCTGTAGTGGACGAAAATGAAATCTACTGCATGCGTAGAGCTATTTACAGGAACATGAAACTTATAGCTAAAACACATGGTTGGCGTTACTTTTTCAAGTTTTGCTGAAGTGGACTGGATTGTCTATTTCACGCTTTGCCATCATACTGGATTGGATGATGTATTGAAAATATAACTCCCTTTGTAGGTGTTGGGCTGGTTTTACAAATGCGAAACCTCCATAGATTCAAAATTCATATTAGAATAAAAAAACAACACAATAATCTGCCACAAGATTTCAGGTGTGTTGAGAAATCGCAGATTTGGCTGATCAGTCAATAAAGTAAATACCTACCTACCTACCTACCAGCCATCTCAAAAACTTAAGTTTTTGACACTCATGAGCTGATGTTGATCAAGTGATAAAATACTTTCAAAGGTTAATGCTTCCCCCTGCTCTGTGCCTGTCACGATACTGCGCTCCGTTTGTGCGCAACATAAACAGTCTCAGAACGTTCTGATCCATCCTCATACTTCCTTAAAGCACAAAACATATTATTTTTAAGTGAATGAACAACTTACAACCAGCCGCCACAGACTTTATTCCCTGAAGACCAGTGACTGTTCCAGTTGTTGCAGTAGTTGTACTACTTTGTACTAATTACACCTGGGCAGGGGTCGTCTCTGCAGTGACTGGTTGTGTGTTTGTGTGTGTCTGTGTGTGTATGTTAAAGTCCGTGTTGTGGAGCTGGCCTGTCTGTGAGCTGGCTCCTGGGATCCCAGGCAGTTACATTGTTGAGTGTAAGTGTGTATCTACATAAAGTAACTGTGTAAGTGTATGTGTGTGTGTGTTCCTGCATGCCAGGTGGCCTCCTGAGGCTCCGGGCTGGGAGAACACCTGCCTGTGCACCGCCTGCAGCCTCTGTTGTCCCCTGTGTTTCAGCTTGTTGTTGTGTAACAGTTACTGTAACATGCTGCTGAAGGCGGACTAAAACACTGCTACTACTACTTTTACTAGTACCTCTGCCACTACTACTTCGTATAATAATACTATACTAAAGCCTCCATTAATTAGCTCAATTCCAACACATAAAAAAAAATTCCTCTAGAATTTAGTCACCACAGGACAGCGAGCGCCCCTCCTCCAGATCGTGTCAAAGCCTGCCGTTCTGTCACAGCCATGGCATCAGGCGTCTAAGACATACGCACACGGTACCTAATGTCTTATGCATTGTGACAAGCAGGTAGGAAAAGGTCATGTGATGAAGTAAAAAGGGGGAAAGGTCTGTACATGGAGGAGGTTGGGGATGGTTGGATAGAACTAACTCACATGGGAGACAAGAGTTCAAGTCCACGATAGAGCAAAAGTCAACATGGATTTCTTTAAAGTAACCCAAACCAGGATCTTTTCATAACCATGACGACTTTGCTTTAAGAAAAAGCCAGTAGGTTAGGTTAGGTTAGGTTAGGTTAGGTTAGGTTAGGTTAGGTTAGGTTAGGTTAGGTTAGGTTAGGTTAGGTTAGGTTAGGTTAGGTTAGGTAGTTACTTTATTAATCCCCAAGGGAAATTTTTTTCACTACAGCAGCATACAGGAAAGCAATAAAATAATAATAAAAAGCAATAAAATAACAGTAACGAATATATATATATATATATATTAAATATAAAATGCACAGTATATACAGTACAGTATATATATATATATATATATATATATATATGTTATATATAAACAACCAAGAAACACAGACAACAGTGTTATTGTTGTGTGATGGATTTTGCCAGAGGTGAGTTATTGTACAGTCTTATTGCGGTGGGCAGGAATGATCTCCTGTATCTGTCCTTGTGACAGCAGAGCTGGAGGAATCTTTTAGAGAAAGTGCTCCTCTGTCCCTGCAGCAGGTGGTGGAGAGGGTGGTCAGGATTATCCAATATGGATAATAGTTTGTTCAGCGTCCTCCTCTCCACCACCTTTTCCAGGCTGTCCAGTTTGCAGCCAATGATGGAGCCGGCCTTCTTAACCAGTTTGTTAAGTCTGTTGGTGTCGCCGTAGTATTTGACGTACTGAGAACGTACTGGTCAAAGCAGGGGTCAATGTTTTCAACTTCAATGAGAGGATGAACTTTCTTTCTGGTCACTAAAAGAGAGACAAAAAACAAACAAAAAAAAACACCATTAGGGTGAATTGCTAGCCTGGTTTTCTTTGCTTTGAATACAGTCTGGGAACTCTGCCCGTATTAGCGCTTGCACAGCCACTGAAGGGCGGACCAATCAGCGACCAGTGTTGGTGGTTAACCACGTTTGTCCCGCCCCACCTTCACTTGGACGGCTGGTGAAAGTGACCAGACAGCATTAACAGTTTTCAACTCTCGCTAACTGGAAAAATTGCCGGACGTTCAGCGATCAGCGCAGAATAAATGTTCAGCACCTCGTCACACTACTGGGGTTCATTAAACAATTTGAAAAATATGCTGTATTCAGGAAAAAAACACTTTGGTGGACACGTGCTGTTGGAAGTTGCAGCGGTAACAGTTGGAGTGTCGGCCGGTTTCGACACATGCTGATTCGTTAAAATGAACTCGAGGTCTACGCCAAGTAGGATGGAACAACTGCAAACGATTCTCTATGGAGAGTGGCCATGACCCCTTTCCATGTCGGTAAAATCACTTCATGAAAATGGGTCTGCTTTGCACCAGGCTAATGAATTGCAGGAACACCTATCAAATATACTTATGTTCTCATCAAATAGCAATAATGTTAAATGTATGTGCTTGCATCTCTCTTATCTGTCTCTCTTTGACCTATCTCAGCAGTGCATCTCTTGATCTGTATGTTGCATGTTTGGTTCCCAGCTACATCCAGCTCTGTGTTCTGTTCTGTCACTTTGTGCATGACAATGTCAAGACTCTGCCTTTTAGTTTGTTGGGTCTCCTGTTTTATTTTGAAATCACTTGCCTCGTGTCTGTTTGTTTTACTTCCTGCTCTTGTGGGTTTTTTTCCGAGCCAATTCTCGTGCTCACCCGTGTTTCATTATCCCATCAACACTCTGCGTATTCAGCTCCCGATTGTTTGTGCTCATCCCTGTAGGTTCACAGTTATCCAGCCGCTCTCGTTGCCTCATGGATTACTTTAGCCTTTTTAGGCCGTTTTCTTGCTCGCTCCATGTCAAAAGAAATGTGATATAAATACAATTATTAATTATATTTGATAGATGCCGGTGGACAACAGTATTTTATATTTAGAACTGTTTAAGAGGAAATCTGGGGTTGCCATTTTTAGTTTTGTAAAACCAATCTAGAAAACTAACTCACTAGATTTGTGTTTTGGATGCTATGTGCTTGAATGTCATTCGTTGGACATTTCATATACCGTATTTTTCGGACTATAAGGCGCACTTAAAATCCTTAAATTTTCTCAAAAATTGACAGTGTGCCTTATAATCCAGCGTGCCTTATGTATGGTTACTTGTTGTGCTTATTGATCGATTTTATGTGGTACAATGCGCTCAAAAATCTGTCGAAATGTGTAAGTACGACTTTGGTAAGCAACGAAGCCGCTCCGCTCAATGGATATTCGGAGCATTACAGTACGCTGTGTCACGACCTGATCGGCCCCGTAACAGGAATGTAATGTCTAAACTAAAAGTGCATTCATGTAAGGCAGCCCGCGCCCGGAGTTTGATTTACCAGACTGTGTTGTTTTGCTTAATGCGCCTTATAATCCGGTGCGGTTTATGTGTGAACATAGACACGTTAATTCACAGTGCGCCTTATAATCCGGTGCGCCTTATAGTCTGAAAAATACGGTAATTATACACATTATATTTGGTTGTTTTGCTTCACTTATGAGAAAGAGACCTTTATTTCCACATTGTATGAGGCTTGAACATCTAGCCCAGTTGTTAGCGTTGTTGCTTTGGTAATTGTGAGTCCATGAATTTGGGGGAGGCGGAGCATCTGAGGGAGCACCAACGGGAGGGTTGTTTGTTGGGTTATAGGGTTTAAATATGAGTAGTCTTTCGCCCAGAATGGTAGACTCCACCTTTAAACATGTTCCCACCATCCACACCCAAGTCTTCACTATATGTACAACTTGTATTGAGTGTGTTGAATAGAGGGCACATAAACACGTTAATTTCTGGGTGAAATAATTAAAGCTGTAGATATTTTGGCAGGTTATGTATTCATGTGTTGAGGTAAGTGCAAAAAAGCAGTGTGCGGTTTACTCACGTAGCTCTTGGACAGTTTCATTTTTCTCCAGGTAGCTCTCGGAGGAAAAAAGGTTGGAGACCTTTCAATCCATTCTCTTTCCTTTTGGTCTACTTAACAGCATCTGTAAAGCCGTACTGTATTGTACAGTTTGAGACGTGTTCAGGCTCCAAAATGTTTAAAGGTGCTTCAGCCTACAACCATGACATCAACTGATACTAAAAACAGCCACCGCAGCGGGACGTCCTGCTGGCGTCATTTATGCAGAACTTTACAGCAAAGGCTCGGTGATTTAAAATAACAGTTATTATTGGTACATGACACAATACATAACACTGAGATCAATGACAGATGGAATAACATTATTTGGGTGCTGTAATGTAGAGAGGAATAACTAATGATCAATCACAACGTTCTGTACTGAGCTGCAACAAGACGCCATTTTGGAAATATAGATTCTTTTTTTTTTTTTTTTCTGAAGTGTCGGCTCTACCATGCAGACCTGTATGTCTCTGAATAATAGATTCAGCCAGTTTCAGTGGCCTTGAGTCAATCACAGTGCCGTACTCTGTGTTTTCTCTGGCTCAGCTCTCTCCTTTCAGAGATCCAATTCAGCTCTGAGCCAGAGCTGAGAGCGATGAATATGTTCTATTCCACTCAGTCTTTATTTTTAGGTTTGAGTAGACTTACAGATGGCCTACATAAAACTGAATAGGGCTTCATTTTAACAGCAGAGCAGAGAATTGGCCTCCGTGCTATTGTGTGGTCTTTATTATGGGAATACGGGGGAGTTCAGTAATACAGCCTGTCCTTTACTGTCCGCGCACATGGCCAACATGATTTTCCATGATGATTTCTGAAATGAGTTTGTCCTCGGGGTTTGCGGCTGCGCTGCCACGCGGTCGAAGGTCGGCGATTCTGAAGAGGGGCTGCTGATATTAACGTCTCACTCTCCCAAAACGATTCATTTACTGCGGCTCGTAGCCCCTTTCCATCTGCTCCAGCCTTCAGCTAAATTGAAGAGGACAGGAATAAAAGTTTAAAGAGGAAGCGTTGAGAATTAAAGTGGAGGTATTAAGGGGGGCTCTCCCGTGAGATAAAATTAACACATGCCTGACGAGATGTTCTTAAGAACAAGACGACAGGAAAATTAATCAGGAAAATGATGGGTTGTGAATTAGGTGTCGGACTTGTAACCTACAAGTCTGCATGCTGGATATTAAGCACACTCTTGCATCTCATTTCAACCTCACTGCCTGTCAACGTATCCCTCAAACCCTGATTTATTTGATTCTCGAGCACATAACTCCATCCTGAAAACCCACATCTTTCAGCTGTCTGTTATTTTGTCCCCCATTGCCATTCATCTCATCAGACCACATGATATTTTCTTACCTTTAGAAATGGAATGTGTCAGATTAAGTTATAAATTTTCACTGTGACTCTGCTGAGAAACAAGAAAAACGTCACTGTTCCATCTAAAAGCATCAACAACCAATGTTTACATATGCAATCACAGTTTTATGACTGAAGGTGGACCTGGACCCATTCATCATCACATGGCAGTGAAAATGGATTCTGTCTTTTTCTTTCCAAGTCAGGAGGAAGATGTTGAGTGTGTGGATGCACAGCATTTATCTGCAGAGGCTGATGTTGTGCTGACAAGTGTGATTAAGTTTGATATAATGCTCCTGACCAATCAACAACTGCTACTACATGTTTTTACCACTTACTTTATGGTTTTCCTAATAACAATAAAATCTGTAAAATTTGCCTAAAATGCCTTTCCAAGGTGAAGTAAACTGAAAGCTGTTCTTGAACTTTGTAGTGCATGCATGGTCGTGGTCTCTTTTAACCCTCGTCTTGTCCTCGGGTCAAAATGACCCGCAGCTGTGTTCAACCAAGTTCTATTTTATTTCTATATTTTTATATTTTTTTGGGATCATTGGTCATCATTCTTTAAAGAAACCCTCACAGCCTCCTTGTCACCAATGAGCCCAAAAAAATATGAAAATAAAATAGAACTTGGTTGAACACAGCTGCGGGTCATTTTGACCCAAGGACAACACGAGGGTTAAAAGGTGACACTTGTTGCTGTTATGTTTTTTTCTTTTCGTATTCGTGATTTGCACTTCGGGACTGTCAGTTTTTGTTTTTGTGTTTCTTCTTTTTGTATTTGTTATTTGCACTTCGGGACCGTAAGTTTTTGTTGTGTTTTTTTTATTTTTGTATTTGTGTTTTGCACTTCAGGGCTGCTCATTTTTGCGGCTGTGTTTTCTTTTTGTGTTCTGCACCTCAGGACCACAGGTTTTTGGGGAGTTTTTGCAGGGTTTTTTTTGTATGTATGTGTTTTGCACTTAAGGACTGCTAACTTTTGTTGTTGCGTTTTCTTTTTGTTGTTGTGTTTTACACCTCAGTGCCACCATACTTACGTTATAATTTGGTGCTAAATTAACAACAATTTTGAAAACAATATACTCCACTCACCACCTCCAGCGTTGAGGCTCTAAGGGTTCCTGTTCTGTGTCCTACACCCATCTGACACATCCCTCTACGAAGCAACCTCTCATCATCTAACTACCAAAACTTATAAGTCAAACTGCTATTACTTCAAGAAATAGTTTTCTGCTCCTAATGAGCGCCCCTTATTGAAATATAAAACATAAAACAGCCCAAACATGTATGGTTGAAGATATAATTTATATAAAACAGAAGCACATTCCTGTTGGAGATTTTAGGATTTCTCTTTAATTGAACTAAAAGGCCTAAACCATGAAAATCCCACCTGTACCAAATGTACAGTAGATAGAGTTCACATAATTTTGACCATGTTGTGTATCTTTAAAAAACAGAAAAAGAATCCCACTGAAAAACTCCACTTGCAGCTGTTATGTTGATCTTCATTTAAGCTCTCGTTCTGAGACCAAACAAACAGCAACCAGCAGACTGAACTTCCTGCGGCGGACTTTGTCTCAAGGTGGCAGGTTTCTTCACAGCTAAAATAATGAAAGCGACACGCCTCACACCTCCTGCTAAGGCGTCTGCTGTGTGAGGCGAGCTGCAGATGGAGAAGCTGACAGGAAACAGCTTCAAGGCCTTTACTGCTTTAAAGAAAATGATGAAGTGGGCTTCTCATTCAACAACACCCTCAGTCATTGTCTCAGGTGGTTTAATGCAGAACTACACACAGATAATCAGCTGTGAACTCAGGCACATACTGTATCACACTGCTGTCCATTGGAAAATCGTGCATCTCCAAAATAGGTGATTTTAGGAAATATAAACATGTCCCCAGGGTAATAAAACATTTTACAAAGGCCCCGCTCAGACATGTCATTAGTATGCATCTCGGAAAATCTGACCACAAGTGGACAGATCTAGTACGTCCAGACCCAGGGTGTCAAATACGACTGTTTTGTCACAGCCATTGCTGTCAGAGACATATGCGCATGGTATGTTATATCTTATGCACTGTGATGAGGTGGGAGAAAAAAGGTCATATGACAAAATACAAAAGGGGCAAAGTGAGTACAGGGAGGATATCTGGGGTGGTTGGAGGGAACAAATCCAGGACTTCCACCCAGGAGAGTGGTGTCCAAACCATGATAAAGCAAATGTCAATGTGGATTTCTCAAACCATTATCTTTTACTAATCGTAGCCATGTCACTTTTGTTGCCTAAATGTAAGACACACATCGATATGAGACACAAATGGCTTCAATAAATCAACATTATTATTACACACTGGGAAAGAGAACGTGTTCAGTCTGTTCACCTGGCATTATTTTGAATCTCCAAATGCCTCTTGTGATCAGCTCTCACTTTCCTTCTCTATATGCAAATAAACACGTACATCACGTACAGAAACAAGAAAAGAAGAGTGGCAACAACAGGCCTTTAACACAATGAGACATCTTAGCTCATTAGAACCTCAATTTAATGCACATTTAATCTGCCTTTTTATAATGTATTTTATGTTTATGAATGTACAATCACTAGAGTTTGTAATTTGTGACCCAATCAGATTGGTTCATCCTCAGATTATTTAATTGTTAAAAGTTGGTTTTAAAGGGTCGGGCTTCGCATTGCAAAGATTAAATGAACTGTACAAGGGGACAAGTGCTCTTCCAATGTTGTAGGTCTGATGTATGTCAGAAATGATGAAAAAAAATAAAAAATAAAAAAAAGGTTTTGGTGAAATAGGCCTCAGGGTAATAAGCATGTGTTTTTTCAGTAAACAGGTTCTTCAGCTCAGTTAGCAGGTGTCCTACTTTATCTACAGCTCAGCTGCACTCGGCAGAATCACGCATGATGTTTTCTGTATTGGATATCATTTTGCATGGTTTTCATAGAATGTCAGTTGGGTAGGTGGTCCCTTAATGTGGCCCAGGATGCATTTGTATTCACACTGCAAAAAAAAAAAAGACCATATGTGGCTCAGACCATCTCCAAATGTGGTCTGACTAGATCAGATCTCAGTGCGTCCTGTGTGTTTACACCTTTGAGCTGTCCAATTATGATCCCATAAGACGATTGTTAATTCCAGGTGTAAACGGAGCCAAACCCCTGTTGCCTAAAACAAGGTCATTAATTCACAAAAAGTTGATATACTGGAGGTATAACGATGAGTTGTAAAGAAATTATCCCTCATAATCATCAGATTTTCCAGTCTTAAATTGATCCATGTAACAGCGGAGCAAATACAGCGAGTCCGTCTGTAGCTAATCCTGCTGCTGTGAACATATTCCTGGAGTTATCCTCCATAATCATTCAATAAGAGTTTAAACACGAGGAATCCCTTGGCCTTAAAGACTGATTACATCCTCCAGAGAGAACTATAAAACACTGATTGCATGTTTACGTGTTGACGCTTTATTCATCCAGTTCACATAATCTCAGCACAGTGAGAACAGGAGGTGGAAGTGTCTGACAAGTCCCACAACACAGATAGCAGGAGTCTGGTTATCAGTGGGAAGTCCAGTTTGAGACATTCCCCCAATCAAGCATTTGCCAACAGGAGGTAGACAAAATAATGGAAACTGCTCACGGTTAAAGTGCGACAGGTACAAATCTGTCTGTAACGGTAGGTCATCACTGCAATAACAAGTAGCAGCAACATTCTGTAGGCTGTAAAAGAGATCAGCCAATCAGTGATTTGATGAGTTTCCATAACAATGGGAGGCAAGAGCTCAAAAAGGTCAGGATCTCGAAAGTCTGACGTGCAGGTGCATCAGTCAAAAACATTTTAAAGGTGTAAAATGTAAAAGGGAACATTTTGTTTTTCTTTTGTTTTTGATTTCACTTCACATAAAACTACACTGAAAAGGTGAGGACGTGTTTACACACTTTTTCAGTGATTTTTGACTTTGTATGCATAATAATTTCTTTCAAATTTATACTTTGCAAAGGTAAATTTGAAAGTCCTGTTTGTGACAGTTTGCATTTAGTGTAACTTGATTGCAACAGGATGATGAGTTTTTGTTCTACTTTCTGTCTTAAAGTCCTTTTCGTTATTTCTTGGCTCACTTGTCTTTCCTACTCGTAATGCAACAGCAAACTCTTCCTCACTGTGAGTACTTTGTACTTTTGTAACAGTACATTTTGTCTTGTTCACTTTTGAGTTTTAATTTGAATTAAATGGTGACATGTATTCAAAGGGACAGTTCACACATTATTACACGTGAAGTTCAGTGTAGAGGACTTGACAGGTGCACTCAGTACTGAGGAACAAAGACCTGACCTGCTACCCGGATCAGACTGTACTAATTCTACTCATATTAATGAGGTCAGCTATCATTTTACTGTTGTATGTCTCAGGTCTGTGTCAATATGTCCAACATCTCAGGTCATATTATATCTGACACTCACCCTGGGAGAGAATGGTGTGCATAAATTGATTTTATCAATGACTTTGTCTTTGAACCATATAAAATAATGATTTTGTTTTCAGCTGCTTGTTAGTTGATAGAATGAATTGATAGCTCATCCCGCTGCTGGTGTTGGTGTTCTCTCTCTGACCACATTTACAAGTCTGTTACACTCAGAACTAATCGGGTTGGTCCCTCTTGGCTCAGGTTACTCCTTTTTGAACATTCATTCATGCTCTTTGGTTTCGGGAAGTTACCTACAGGTCCATCTCAGATCAGATCCAACATTTTGGACCTGTTGATAACTCAGTGTACAGATCTATGTAAGACTGTGGTCAGCCTGTGAAAATAACTGTGATGTCCTCCAAGACTTTGAAAGGAGCTTTGATGGGTCTAACATTTTAACCCTGATGAAGTCATAATGGTCCTATCATCTTGGCTTGGATTTGGAGACAAATTCATGCACCTGGATCACAAACTGGGAGAATGGAGTTTGAAAAGTGTGGGCATTTTCCTGTCAGGGAAGGTCTCATGAGAGCTGCTTACATTGACTGTGACTACATTTGACTCTTTATCATATAGCTGGTGAAGTTTCTACCTTCACTTGCAATTTTTGTCAATTCTCGCAATTTGACTGCAAAAAAAATCACATAAAACTTTACAAATCAAGCATTTTTTATCACAGCATGCGGCAAAAAAAACCCAACCAACTGCAATCCTGGAGGGACTGATAGGAACCAACACTAAAAAGCTGAAGTGTTCCTTTAAGTGAACGATTTTTTTCACAGCTCCAAATCATTCAATGACGAAATCTTTGAGATATTTCAGCCAGTGATATGCTTTGATTCAAACAGCTCAGCAGCACCTCCGCTCCTGTTGATTTAACTGGTTATTATGTTTGGCCAAAAGAAACCAGCATGTTCTTGACCTTTTTCAGAAAATGTCCCATCATGATTTTGTTCCGAATGCTGCGGAATGCCATCTTAAAGTTTCTGCAGCAGGTTGGTAAAAGGTGCTAAAGTCACTGCAGAGACAAAGGAAGGGAGAGAGAGACTGAGACAGACAGAAATTGAAGCAGACAGCAGGAGAGGCAGAGCGGAGCGAGGAGCAAAAGAGCGTGTGAGAAGGAGTTTTCTTGGCAGAGCTCCCCGAAGTGCTGCACATTCCCGCAAGATTAATTGAAGCTGTTTCTGTTTTTGTTTTTTTCAGACTGTAAATTACCTCCAGATTATAGAGAAACAGCTGTTCACCCACTTCCCCCGGACTCAGCCTGTGTGATTATGCATCGAGTGACAACCAAGACAAACATCGAGCATTCGCTTGAGCTGCTCCGACGAAGCTTTCACGCTTTTTTGATGTTCTTTCCATTTCACACATTTGCCACTCATTTACATATCAGTTAGTAAAACAAATGAGACACGATCAGTACAACGACAGAGAAATATTTATTAAATCTTTTTTTTTTGTTGGTTTTAGTTAGTCATAGCTGCTCCAACACGTGTATTTACAGAGAAATGGCCTTTTTGTAGAAAAGTCTAGTGAGGGATTGAGCAGGAAACAGACTAGTTTAGATGACTACAGGAGAGGATGGGACTCATAGGCACAAGGTACGGTTACAACAAAGTCAAAAGAAATGTGCAGTTTTGTGGCACATCCATGTCTAGTTGGGGAAAGAACACAGTCGTGGCTAAAGTAACAAAAAGCTTCCCAACATTGCGAGCATCCAGGAACACAGTGGCGTTAGCTTCAGGCTACATGGTACCAAAACCAGGTGAAGAAGAAGAAGTCCTGCGAACACATTGCCCTCCCTCCTCGTTTGTTCAAAAAGACATGAAACATCAACATTTGATGTGGAAAACAGACTCTCTTCTTCTGTCACAAACACATCGAGCTTTTACACCAATACAAGTCAATCGCATCAGTCGTTGTTATAGCAACCTCAACCGCAGCTTGGCTCGGAAGCAGCTGAAGATAAAGCGAAAGACCACAAATAAACAACATCCTGCACCTTAAAGACACTTTGGATGCAACAATACAATGAACACGACCGGTTGAACACAAAGAAGAGGAACACAGCTTTTCGAGCTCTCGGAGATCCGTCTGTTCTTTCTTCAGGCCCTTTGATTCATGATTGTAGCCCGACCATACTGCATGTTTGATATGTGCCACACTTGCACAAACATATTTACAGACAGACGGTGCAATGTTGATCCTGTTTAGTTTTTCCTGTTTCATATAAAAGACATATAAAATGAAATTCAGCATTTTTTTTTTTTTGTATCAAACTTTTTTTTTTCTTGCTAAGAACATTAATGTGTCAGTTAAATCGCCCTTCAAAAGAGGTGTGGAAAAAAAGAGAAAGTATCTAACACTGTATGTTTCAACAGACTAACTGTTGGATACACAGTATCCACAAAGCGAACTGATTGGTTTTTCTCATTGTGGTGTGGCTGGAGATGATTTCGGTGACAGCGGGCTTTAAACGTTGACTCAACTAAAATGTACGGAGGCCGGTGGGTGTCAGGAGTAAAACCTTTTCGATTCATGTGCTCAAACTACATAATTTGTGGCCTTACATTAATAAATTATCATCTCAGATTATACATTTGTGGGCCCAGACTAATGAATCTCCTCCAGCTAATAGCGTAATCCTATCATCCTCCGTTCTTGTCTCCCTTGCACTTTCAGCTTGGATTTAATAACATTTTTATTTAGATTTTTCCACTGAGATAAGTGAACTACAACATGCCAATGGCTAAGGGAGAAAATTATGTAATCACAGATCATTTAATACAAATTTGTTTTTCAAAGTAATGAAATAATGTTCTGTCAGAAGTAATTAAGCACCGAGGGAAGAAGGTGATCATTCTACCAAATTGCCAGAAATAAATATCAGTGCTGAATATTGTAATCTGACAGATTTACTTGTAAACTGAGAGCATTAATTACTTTTTAAAGGGGCACTCCACCAATGTTTCTAATCAGGTTCAATAAACCAAACAATCTGAAGGAGTGGAATATATGTTTGGGAGGATCTGATGGAAAGCTATACTAGACATAATAAATCATTGGAGCAGTTCCTGATAAATATTTCTCCTTGACTCATAGCTGACTCTGTACTATGACCAAGTATTAGGGCCACTGTTATGGGAAATAAAAAACTGAAATTTCAATAACAACATTGTCATATACTTTCATTGTTATGGATATCGATGTATAATGGTTTTATTATTATTATTTTTAAATGTACAACTGTCAAACATTGACTTTTTTTTCGTGTAAAATAGAGTTTATTCATGTCTTTTAAAATATTTTGACTTTATTCTCCACGATTTTACTTTTTCTTGCAAGATAAAATTTCACATGCTAATATTTAGAGTTTTTCTCAAAAGATTATAACCATCTGATTATATTCTTACATTACTTTCTTGTAAGGTGTTATTTATTTATCAAATTCTGAAAAATTGTATTTTCAAGTAAGACTCAATGTTCCGACCTAGTGTAACATTTAAAGTTTAGTTCTGTGACTGCTGTTTTAGAATTCAACTTTAGATAGACGTGAAACTTTAGATTCAATCGATTTTTATTTTCTCCACAAAATAACAATCTGATTCCCCATTTGTTTTTTCTCCGAGAGTGGCCCTAATACTCCTTTGCACTGTTCCCGTGAGCAGGTACTACAGGTGTTTGTTTGCAGCAGTAAAACTAGTCGGGCTGTTTCATTTGGCGCCCAGTGAATGTAAATGTAAAGGTGCTTCTGAAAGTGACGGGTGGAGAAGATATGTTCACCACATGTTCCTGCTGGAAAAGCAAAAAAAAGAACAGGACTATTCATCTCAGCAGGAGCACTACATAGCTTCACAACTCACTCTCCGTCTCTTTCCCCTCTCAGGTCCACCACTAGTGGAGTCTCAGTTTGCCCCGAGAGAACAGGACACCTCCCTCTGTTTATTCCACCTCTCTTGGTGGTCGATTTTTCATTCCAGAAATAACCGGTACGCGGGAGCCCCCGGTGTATTTTCTGTACAGACGCCACTTTACACGACATCAAAGAGGGTGACTGAACCACAAAACCAACCGCCCTACATGCAGTACTTCCACCTGCTTTTGTAACTCACTCACTGTCTCACTGAACCATCTTTTATCCACGGAAAACTTTTGCTTTATTCAAGGAAGAGAATTCCCCGATTTTTTTTTTTTTTTTTTACCTCATGTTAGGCATGGACACATCCCTGAACTCTGTAGGAAATTTGCCTCTATTTACAATAGTTGTGTTATGACAGTGATTCACAAAAACAATAGTGTAACAGTCAAACTACATATGTGACATTTGTTAATGACAAATTCGAAACACAAATATTCTACGATCTCTACACCCTGATAGCACATCAGACTTTTTTTCTTCCTGGACTTTGTATTAAAAACAATTAAAATCCACCATCAGCGATCAGTCCAAACAGATACGTAAACTGTGGTTTTTTTTTTGTATAACTGTATCAAATGAACTGTCATGTGAACTAACTTAATGGTTAAGTGTATTTGTTTTTTATTGCCTTTCTACTGTACCTACCGACTAAACCGGAACAGAAAAAAGCACAAAGACTTCACAATAAATAGGAAAATACATTTTGCAAAATACCAAATCCACTTCTACGTGCCGTTCAAATATTTTACTGTACACCCGTGTTGGCTGCTACAATTGAATTACGTGATTTATTTAAAAAAAAAAAAAAAAAAAAAAAAAAAAAATACATTAATCGATCATTAAATCGCTGCTATCCAAACACTAAAAGACGAGTGCTTTTCTTTTTTTTTTTTCGCTCTCAACAAGGGTCCTCGACAGTTTTAGATGATGCTGCTTCCTTTTTAACCTGAGAGGAAGGTTAAGTCCTCAAAGGCCCACCCCGTACCCCCAACAACCTTAACAACAGTCTCCTAGCAACAGCATCCTTCCTTGTTTTTCCTTTCTGTTGGCCCGTATGAGATGCGTCACTCCCGGATCTTCTTTGAAACTTCTTCCACTTTGATGTGGGATTTAATCATGTTTACATGTGAGGGGTTATGTGATGTTCCTGAACACACACAAAATAAAAATGGTACATCTGTAAACTTTTAAGGGAACCTGCTGTGCTTCTTTGCCATTCAAGCTAAAGAGTGTACTGATTGTGTAGATTGTGTTCTGTGTGTTTATATGTTTAAAAAGCATGTTTGTGTGCTTGTCTTCAACACAAATAAATGGTATAATATCTGTATACTGTGAACGGTAGCGAGGCGAACAGGTAAGAGACGTTTTCACCTTCAGGTGCCTCGACGTCAGCACCTGCCAGAAAGTCAAGAATCACACTAGTTGGCATTTTACAAAGTCAAAAAAACAACAAAAGGCTTCTGTGTCGAAGTCCGTTTCTCTCTCTTTTCAACGAGAGATTGTCAGTGTTTCTGTTTTTGAAAAAGTGCTCCTTGAGGGGATGGGTTGCAGGGTAGAGCGGCCTGTGGTCCAATCAGGACAGTCCATTCCTGTGGGGAATTTCTCAGACTGGGCGCTATAAAGACAAGATGGCAGCCAGGAGCATGAGGGCAGAGCTGAGCAGGAGGACTGAGGTCTGGTGCCGACCAACAGAGTTCACGTTCCTTCTCGCTGGCTCTGGTGACTCGTGACTGATGCCATCTGAAGGAAAAGGGATACAAATTTACATCAATAACATGGAAATATATAAAATGAGGTGTTGAATTTGAATTGTCTGTGTGTTAAAACAAAAATGACAGACACTTTTAGAAAGGCCGTTAGTCACACTTAAGTGAACACAGGTAACACATACATATACAACTTCCGTCAGACATACAGGGGCCCCCAAAGGCTTCACTTTAAATCTGTCAGTTGGTTTGTGGTAGACTGAATGATGGCAACTTTGCTCGGGCATACGAACCACCAGAGTAGTTTATCAGTGGAGACATCACGGTCCTTTTTGGGCAACACAGTAATAGTTTTCCCAGGTCCCTTTTGCATATTAAAAAAAACCTGTAAAAGTTGACATTGCGCGTCCTGCTAAAATATATTTATTTGCTTTCTTGCTGAGAGGTAGATGAGAAAAATACTAGTAATAGTAATACTACTAGTTTCATATCTCTAAACATAAGCTATACACCAGGAGGTAATCAGCTTCGCTTTGCAGAAACACTGGGTTTTTTATATGGGGTTATGTGTGCACTGTTTCTTGGTTGCGCACGGTGACTTCCTGGTATTTTCTTGTCATATTGCCTCGCTACTGATGAATATAGGAGGGGATTGGCCATGACTTATAATATTAGCATAACTGATGTAAAATGGTTCAAGCCTGGTTAAATCTGGTACACACTATAATGAAATGAGTCACGTCATGATATTTTTGCTGGAAATAAAGTCGTGATTTTCCTCATGATTCTTCAATTCTTAATCTATTCTTAATGTATATTAATGAATCATGATTTACAAAAGGAAAGAAATCAGCAGATGTAGAAGTCATAGGAAATCTAGATCCAGAATAACCTGTGCTGATCCCACTTTATTCTGTGTCTAACACACGTGACAGATTATATATTCCCACCAACCTCTGGGTTCTAGGGAGTTGTGACTATTGTCGTCAAAGTCGACTCCTTCCTGCACGCTCCCAGAGGTTTTCACACAATTGTCTTTGAAAAACAAAGAGATGTGAAGATTAGACAAGTCAAACGTCACTCGTCCGCAGCCTGATCACAAACTGCTGCACAACAGATCGGAAAACTGGGCAGAGCAGTCAAAACAATCTGCGACTCACTTTGAGGCCTGACGAAGACTTTGAGTCGAAGGCAGCTCCTTCTTCCTTTGTCGTCAGTGATGGAGGCTGTGGACACGTCATACAGAGTTAGGAAACAAAAACACTTCAAACACATTAACCTTCAATGTCACATATCAAAATAATTCCTTCATCCAATCTAGAGCAGCACGTTGAAGGAAAATGTCATTACAAATTAAAATGTCAGTTAAAATGTCACTATTATTACTTCACTTGAATTTTTTAATTTGACAAAAGACATCATTACCCTTTATAATCTAATTGAACAGTTTCAAGAATAAAAGCACCAGAATTTCACACCATCAGGTTTTTTGTTGTTGATTCCAGTAATTCTTACACCGATTGTGAGTAACTTCCCCTCAGACTTCAATATCGGGGTAATAATGGGTATCGAACACTGGTCTTGAATGGGTTTCTGGTTTGTACGAATTAAAAAGCAGTACGTTCCTAACCGGGTCTGGCAAACTCCATTCAGGATTGTTTTCTCGTCGTTGTGTCCCAATGGGTGTAGACCTTGGGTTAATTTTGAAACTACTGGAGCAGCCTTTAACCAATCAGTATTGATGACCATATACCCCATGTTGTGCATCAAAGCTCTACCACCACTGCCGCCCCCCTGGTCCTTGATTGGTCCATGTTTCAAGATGACTGGGCGAATCTTAATGTCATCAGGGTTTTCAGACTATGGTGCTTCTTTAGTGTTTGAAAGTCATTAATTTAACAGTAGACATTTTCAGCTCGCCAACTGTTAAGTAAACCTTTCCCCCATGTCTTTAGCAGAGGGTCTTCATGAATCTTACATTTTTGACCAAAAACCTGACACACATACGTTTTTAAAAATCGGAAAAGGATCTTGCTGGAGTACATTAGAATATACAAGAATAATTAGACTGAACTTGGAGCGTTTTGAACTGATTACACTTATTGGTTACTGGAAACCAGGTGGACCCAAGAAGACCACTAGTCCAGCCATCCTCTAATGATGACGTGTTCGTAAGTGTTCGGACAGATTCCAATAGACAAAAGAGTGGCCTTAATTCTTCATAATTTGATCAATAATCAGTAAATGCTGGAAAATCTAAGTTCAAATCGGTTTCAACATTTTTCCAATTTCACCAGCACTGCTGTCATGTTGGCCTGGGTATCAAACCCCAGTACTTTCTTGGCTTGTCTGACTAAAATGTTTCTGTAGCGCAGAGTATTGAAGTGTATAGAGCTTACGTCAAATGTCTGGTGTAATTGTATTTTGGTAGAGTTTTTGTACCAGTGCTTTTATTTTATATGTAATGAGTTTGGCTTCTTTTGTCACATGAAAAAATGGGTTCTATAAAAAAGAAATGAAAGTAAGCTTTTGAAAAAAACATAGTTTTGGTAACAGTAGAGTAGCTGATAAAACTTCACAATAAAGGTACAGAAAATCAGTGTCAGGCTCAACAGATTCTTGTTTTTTTTCACAGTTAACCTTTAATAGAAAACAACTGATTCAAAGATTTTAATCATCCACCTAAAATAAAATATTTATTTGCTTTCTTTGGAAAAAGTCTGAAAACCTCACAACCACACATGGTTCACGGAGGCCTTTGTATGATCACCTCATCTGCATCTAGAAAGGCAAAAACATTGTGTAGCCTGATTACAGAATAAGTTTTCTGATCCGACCTCTGCCAACCCACTCAACGTTCCCCATTTACATTCACGTCACAACTTCACCTGAGACCTCTTCACTCTCTAAATCTACCTTTCATTCATAAACATCAGCAACGCCGCAGAAACGAACAATCTGACAAGGTCGATTGTTTCTTCATCAGAGGTATTCCACACTTATATTCCTTTGAAATGCAGTCTAAAGAGCTCCATCTCGCTGTCTGAATTTCCCTCTCATCCTGATGTAAAAGCATTTCGGCTCCATATTTTATGACAATGTCACCCTCGTATTTCCAAGTCTAATTTGACCACGGCCACTCATTTCTGCAGATGTGTGGCATACTGTTACATTCACCTACAAAATCTAATTTCCTCTGTTTCCTGATTGTAAAAGGCAACGATTAAAAACATTTTTTGGTGCTGTGATTGTTTTGCAGAGCGAACAAAACTAATTCGTTTTCAAGTAGAGCTGGGGGCCGAGTGCTAACAGAGCGACTGAGGGTTTCTCCAGCTGTGACGAATTACTTGCACTTTTTTCAGGAGTATTTTTATGTTTTGTCCGGCCTCATCTTCATCCCACAATAGATGTTCTCTTTTCTTTTTCTTTCTCTGACATTCGCCTCACATGTCTCAATACCGTGACCTCTTGTCTCAAACTGCTCTTGATCTGACCGCACAAACACACACACAACCTTGAAAGTGTTTGGATATTTGTAACTGTGTGTTGAGTATGATTGCGTGCATGTATGTACGTTGTGGTTTCTCGAGTATGTGCATCTGTGCATGGACGTGTCCACAGTTTGTCCCCAGAGACTCTACTACCCCGTCGCCCAGACGCTCCGTCTGATGGATTCTGGCCGAGCGGTAAATTCCTGATAAAAGTAAACCATGTCAGTGTTTCCACTGTCGCAGATGACTCGGGCTCTTATTTCAAACAGCACTTTATCAGATGCCGTGCAGCTGTGAGAGGAGATAAAAATCATCTTTAAACTTTATCATGAGAGGAATATTGGAAGCTAAGCAGCAGAGGGTGGAAATAAACGAGAGAGAAACGTTGTCAATCATACTGCTTCCGTCTGTGTCAGCGGGTATCAAGTAACTTACCTCACACCCCAATGGTGGCTGGAACACAACCAGACTGAACTGAACTCTGACTGGCCAAACTCTGTCTCTTTATTTATTTCTCTCTCATGCTCCTCTTGTCTACTTTTTGCTTGGCTGTTGTTATCTCGCTGACTTTCTTTGACTCCAATAAAAAAGTGCATTTCTGCACTCTGCACGTCTTCAAGGAGGAAAAGAAGTTCTCCAACTTTCCATTCAGAACATTTGAACAATTTTATGATATTATTCAGATTAGGGCTGCAACATAGAATCATTTTGCATATAAGATCATTTCTAGATTAAACAATCAATTGTTTTGTATAAGGGCACTTTCACACCCACTTTGTTTGCCTCTGACCACAGTCCAGACCAAAGGATGAACATTTTATCCGCCTAAAAGAGGTGGTCTTGGTCCAGATTAAATTGAGCCATGGTTTGGTTTATGTGCAGTCTGAAAACATGTTCTGACCAATTAATGTAATTTGAGGCAGTGTATCATCTCTCAACAAACAATAAATAAAATAGGAAGTAAAATTGGTAGCAGAGGGGGAGAAGAGGAGAGTAATTAAATAAAATGTTGTCCATCAGACAAAGCAAAACGCATAAAATTCAGAAATCTATAACTTTTTTTCTGAGGGGAAAATACGTACGTTGTTTCGCTATAATAATTATAATAATATAGTGGCAACTAAATGAATCTGTTATTAATTTTTCTCCATTCAAACAAAATAAATTCAAGATGATGTTCCACTAACAGTCCACATCCCAAATATATTCAATTTACAATGATGTAAAACACACAGAGGCAGCAGATCTTAACATTTAAGAGGCTGAAGGCTGCATCTTGACTTGATCAATAACTTTTACATTTTTCTGACGAGTAACCATTCGATCATTTGAGCACTCTTGCAGATGTGTTTTTCAAGGTCTGTGTAAAAATCCATAAAATATTCCAAGGGTATATTTACCACAGTCACTAATCAAACAGTAACATACAACAAACTGCAGGTAACCATAGAAACAATACATATGCTTCACACTACATTGCTAATGAATTCAGTGTAGAAATAGACACAATTTAACCCGACTACATAGCATCATACTGACATCGCAGTTATAAGCTGAGACTGGAGAGTGAGAAAACACTGCCGCTCTTTGTTTTCCTTAGTTAAAGGACCACAGTAAGAGCCTCATAATGCACCCTGAGGTGTCATATATCAATAAACTTTGTCCTGCATTGTGTTTTATGTGTTGTGGACAACTTGTTGTTGCTTTGACGTGTTTTTTTTTTTTTTATGTTTTAAAGGTAGAAACAACACAAATTTATTTTTTATTAGTTGTTTTCTCCTTGTTGCAGAATCCTTTCTTCTTTCCTTCTGTTTTTCCATTATTTCTCACTCCTGTGCTTCATCTTTCTCTCACGTTGTGTCACACTGTCCCCCCCCCGCCCCCTCACCCCTCCTCACCCCATACCACCTTCACAGATTCCGACACACACGCAATTACCCAATCGTCTCTCTCCCTTTCTCTCGTGTCTGTCACTGAGGTCAGAGTCTGGGTTTTCTGTCCTCGAGCAATACAGCCGTGCTTCACCATGACTGTAACTCCAGCTCTGCCTGCAACTCTAGACTGCAGCGTTAGTCAGGTCATCCGGACACCGCCTCGCCGTGACGACGAGAAAGCTCCCGCTCACACGCTCAAACACACTTTACACGTTCAGTTATGTGCTGTGAGACTTGTGATTGTCGCATTCGCACAGTCGGCACCGGCAGCACATGTCACAGATCACTAAACAGGCCGGGATGCCGTGTAAGGCTCGGCTTTGGTGTGACCGCGTGGTGAATTAGACAGATCCTGGTAAAAATACTGTGGGATCAGATGTTTTTCTTGTGATGATCGGTTTATCTTGGGGAACAAAGCCTTTTGTCTTTGCTTCTGCCACGAGAAGCTGAAGGGGAACTGTCGGGGCACTGTGCTGCCGGGGTAATGTCATTATCGATGTAGATCTGCGCTGGCTGTACAGAGCGGGACCCGGCGTTTGAAGCACCAGGGCTTTACAGGGAGACAGTCATCTCTCTCACACAGGGAGAGCCAGACTCTCAACTGTCTCCTCTGAAAATTGGATTTCTATCCCCTGAGATTAGGATCAGGCTTCCCCCGCTCTACTGCGGCTCTATTAGAAAAACATGCCGCCCTCTGAGGCCAAGAGAAGCTCACAGCACAGACCTGGGCATCATCTCGGTGACCTTTGACCTTCTGGGACCAGTTGCAATACTGATCCCACACCAGGGCAGCTTTCCCCTCGGTGTCTGTCTGTCTGACACAACAACCCGACTGCAGGTGTCATCCATTTGACGTGGCCCCGCCCCCTCTTCCCCCCACACTCGGGGCTAATGTCGATCACCACAGAGGAGGACAAAGACGTTTCTGTCTTCACTGAGACAAGCAGACATGACCACCCTTTAATATGTCATTTACATACCCACTTAACAGATTCTCCATCCGTGTTATATGTATAACACTGGTATGAACTATCAGCTATTGTTAGGCATTGTTAGAGCAAGACCCCGTCAACACAGAATACGACACTGATACCAGCAGCTGATAAAACAGCGTTTACTGTAAGACGGCTGGCTTTTCTGGATCTGGGAAGAAAAAAAAAACAGCAAAAGTCCATCTGGAAAAATATGTTTCTCATGAGTTAACAGGAAAGTAATAGTTTTTCTGGCATCAGAATTTCAAGGCTTGCAGACAAATTTTAAAGTCATTGGAGTTTTGGTACATACAAGTCTCCATTTAAGTTTTTAGTTTTTTTGGGGGATTGAATGGACATCATTAAAATATTTAGTTCTATCATAAAAAAAGTCAAAGGTACAAGCCTGTGGACATCTTGTTGTAGACCTTTTGGAAACACAACATTCAGTCAGCAAGCTTTTTTTTTAAGCTTTAGCCTCTGAGCTTACAGTTCTGTTTTGTTTATTTTTCTGGCTCCAAATTTCTTTTGTTCACTCTAATCGCTTTCAGTCTCACTGGCAGAAGACGTGAAAAGCTCTAATAAACTGATTTTACACGACCTCCCCTGCAAACAGCAGAACAAGTGTAGAAGCATTTAGAAGCTAAAGAGAAAGATAACTCCCTCTGAGCTTGGTGGGAACCAAAATCAGAGCACTCTGCTGTTTTCTCTTAGTCCTGAGAATAGGTGCAGTGCTGTCAGAGGGCAAGAAAATTACTTTTATTTTCCCCCAAACTCAAACATTCTCATTCTATTTATTCGATCCTGTTGACCCTATTAAAGTTACTGAATTACAGTTATTACAAACTCCACACTTCCTGTGTCTGTTTCGAATCAAAAGCCATCTAGCTTTACAGTCGACAGAAACCTTTAATTTCTTAACAAGGCTTTTACTCTGAAACATTTGCAGGAACATGTGACTTAAATCGGGCAACAACACTTTAGGTGAACAGTCCAGAACAGCTGTTGAAAATAGCGTGATTATATTGTTGACTTCTCAAATATGATATTAAAAATAAAGGAAGACACAAACTATATCTTAAGATGCTATTTTCTATTAATTAGTTATGCATTTTTATTATTATTATACCGGGAGATATACATTTTTCTATGTTGAGGAACATGGAGGAACATTAAAAGTAAACAAAACCTCTGAAACCTGCATCTTCCCCGGCGACATGAAATGCTCTGACTATATGGCCTTGGTATGTTCCTGGAGGTGTCTTTGCCATTTGTTATTTAATCCCGTGATCAGACCCCGTGTTCTTAGAGAAAAAAAACACAGATCCGACAGATGAGTCATGAATTTGAGTCAGCCACAGATAGTCCATATGGCCTGAAACTGCTCAAAGCCATATGGATTGTCTCCCTGCCTTTCTTTGGACCATCAATCATCATCAAAGTCTACAAGAACCTCGCCAATGGAACAAATGAAGCTGAATTAGGCAATCTATGACTTTTGTTATCGACATCCAAGGACTTGCAACAACATCAACAATTGTCTGGGAGATCTATCATTAGACCGCAATTTCCCTAAACAATACAGCCACGTTTTTTTGCCACAGAGTCGAGCAGACGAGCCAATTCACACAGAGATCCAAGAAAAACATCTAGAGACGGGTAATACATCATAGTACGAAATACTGCAATAAAAATACAGATTGAGACTTAGTTAGACTCGCAGGAGGACAATCTTGATGATGTTGTGATCCCACAAGCTCACAGGAACGTCATCCAAGATGAGTGAGGAGTACATTTAAGAAGCGTTCAAACCCTTTAATGAAAAACTTTGACATGTGTTTGGACTGTTTGCTATGACATTTGAAATTTAGCTCAGGTGCCTCCCAATTTATCTTGATAATCTTTTAAATATTTCTACACTCTGCTTACATGTGGGCTACATGTAGTACATTCAGCTGATTAGACCTGATTTGAAAAGTCACACAATACGTATCAGAGCAAAGCCATGAGTTCGAAGGCATTACCTGCAGAACTCAGAGACAGGAATGGGTCGAGGCACGGAGCTGGGGAAGACCACAGACAAATCGGATATATTGAAGGTTCAAGTTGCCTCCATAATTCTTTCGTGAATGAAGTTTGGAACTGTCAGAAGTCAGGAATCATCATTTAAATCATTGACCGGCCAACAGATACCAAAGCTCTGAGATTGATCAGATCAAAGCCAAATGTGTGATTTTCAGTCAGCTTTTTCAAACACCTGTTCTGGGTCTGGAGGCAACAAAGCTGCACCAGCACGGCAGGGGACGTATGTGTGAAAAAAATAACTTTTAACCCATTCTCTATGGGACAGTTATCTTTATGTTCTTTGTTCTCCTGCCCAAACAGTACCACCTTTCCACTGACTCTGAAGTTCCTACCTGACGTGAACGGTCATTGTCAGCTAAATACTGCAAATCTAGAGTGGCGCACACGTTGTCTCATTTAGCTCATCCCTTCTGCCCCCGCAGGGCGGCGACTTCACTTATGAAAACATGCAGCTTGTTTTCACGAGTCTTCTCACGAGGAGCAGAAAGCTGAGATGAGCCAATCAGCAACAAAAGACATTCCAGGCAAGACCTCAACAGTGGAGATGTTTTGCTCCCTCTGGCTCATGTCTTGGCTTAGCTTTCAGTTCAAGGCCTTACAAAACAAAATCTGAACACTGCTGCTGTCTTTTCACAACTGTCCAATATGACAATGATGTTGATCTACTGACGAAACTTCCTAGTTGGAGCTTCATATTGTTGTAAACACTTTGTACTTGTGCTCAGACCTGAGTTTCAGCATGGATACAAAAACAATACTTTCTTGGTGCCTACCATAAGGAAATTGGAATTTATTTTTTTGCAGGAGCCTTTTTTCATTCAACAATAGAAGCCAAAGTTTTGAAATAATAAATGTTGCTTAAACACATGCAGCCATACAAGAATGTAGCTAAAATAACGAGATCTTAAATTGGCAAACTTCTTGCTAAAACAGTGGGAAAAAGTGAAAGGACTCCAAATCTGACCAATTCTTCAATGCCAACATTCAGACTGAGGTAAGCGGTACTCACAGATATAATAATACTCTCTGCCGGGGCGGAACTCAAAGCCCAAGGAGAAGGGAGTAAAGAGCTGGAACTTCTCGGAGAACTTGAGTGGTCCGTTCGGCGACAGCGGCCGGTTGCACTCCCAGCGTTTGAAGCCCTTGGCGGTGTGGTCGCAGGAGCTGTAGCCGTCGTAGTTCACCATGTAGAGGACGTAGCGCTCGGCGCGGTCGTCAGAGACCGGGCTGACGTAGTGCGGACAATAGACGTCAAGGTAGTCGTTGATGCAGACGTCGATGTGGTAATCGCCCCGGTAAAATCTAGACGGAAAGAGAGAAAAAAATATATACATTAATATATTGTAAGTGTTTATGTTTCTAAGTGTTTGAAAATTTTATTGCAGTTGTTAGAATTGCATTTATCATTTTTTTTTTCTGCAGGTGACATGAGAAACATATTCCCACCAACGGTTTTACACTATTCCAAGGACTGACGGTAATGCATCAGTAAAGGCAGAAGAGACTGTTAGCAATGAAAACACAGACGTAAACAATGCAGGTTTCAATGCAGAAATAAATGCATTTTGGTGACACACTAACGGTGAACAAAAATGGTTTACAAAAATCAAGACATGGCAACTGACTGGAATCCAACATGAGGTTTGTAGCTCTGAAAGCTACATGACTAAAATCCTGTTTGCATCTACACCAAAGAAGCATGTGACCACTTACAAGACTGCATTCCATTGTGTTCACGGTCAGCAGCGAGGGCAGTTTTGTGTGTCAGCAATAATAGTAACATTGAATATTCTACTATTGGTTTAAGGTGATTGCTCTGCATGTTTACATGTAAAAACAATTGCCAAGACACCATCATGTACAAAACATGTTCACTGGTGATGACCTTTCTAATGATTTGTTTACCCGATGAAGATATGCTGAGTGTGCATGTTCTGCAGCAGCCCGCTTCGTGTTGTTCTCACTTTTAAGATTCAGATGCCCTGAAGCAGTGCTTTGCTAAAGGGTACATCAGGAGCAGCTATGTAAATGTGCAGGAAGTTCTTCATTGATTTGTTTGGGGAGTCTCTCGCCATCATGTCCGGCGATGATGCGTTTTCCAAAGATGGAATGAATACTGCAACACCCTGACGACAAGAGATGATACTTGAGGTAACTCAGCAAGGCCACAGCTGAATAAAAAGTTACCATATGTGCTCGGAAACGAAGGTCGGGCTGTGAAAGTCGCATCCAGGCTACGGCTGCTCTGGTTTTGTTTACAGGATCTCATCACGTCAGTCTCAATCATCCTGAGCCTTTTGTGAAACTCAACCGAGTCCCCCTGAAGCACACCAGCCTAAGCAGAAACCTCTCACGACCTACGCTAGTCAGTCCAAAGCCATATATCAATGTTAGCGCTCAGCAGCGATGACTTATGCTGGTGCTGAAATTAAAGTCCCTGAGTGTTACAGGGCTAATCCCCTGGTTAGCATGTGCCGTTAGCAGCTTTAAGAGGATCCCTCTGTAGAATGAGATTTTCATTAGCCCAATATGACAGCTTGATGTAGAAGCCCCTTGTGGAATCTGTGAGTCAGGGAAAATGAGGCCTGTTCTCAAGCCTCGCCTTGAAACTGCCCTGAGATTTTTTTTTTTTTGCCTGGTGTTTACTGTAAACCAAGCGGACAGGAGAAAGGGGGAGAAAAAGTGCAACGGCGAGATATGCCAGGTATTCATTCCTGAGGAGAGTGATTGGAAACACATATTCCCATAGGCGCCGTATAAGGTTGCATTTGTGAGGCTTTTAGCGCAGACAGATTAGGCTTGGACAGCCGGCTGCTTGTGTCTCTGTAGCTGCTAATGGCCCGCGGTTCAGTATCACTGACATACTGCGGATGTCTTCAATACTCCACCTCTGTTCATTGACACAGTGAGGGCCATCAGGGGAGACGGGGCCAAGGACCGTGTTGGAGCATGCGGCAGGCTCATGATCCGATACGGGTGAACTCGCCGGATCTCCACAGGGGGTTCTGCTCTGAATTCTAACTGGGCTGACCACAGATCTGATATTAATCCGACTTCTGCTCCTTGCTGAGGGACAATCAGCTGATCTGAAGCCAGGTGGGGCCGAAAGGGAGGGGTCGGGGTGCAGCTGTTGCTGCTGACATGTACATGTCCGGGAGGCATGAGTAGCATAAAGGGAGGTGTGTGCTCACCGCGGCCTGCTGGGGGTATCAGGTTGTCGTTACACGGATTATAAATGTGCTGCAGGATTAGTGTCCATCCTACCGGGTTTGTGAGGGCCGCAAATGAGCGGATGTGTGTGTTTGCACGATAGCGGGGCGTGTGGGTGTCGTGCGGCATCATCAGCTATATTCTAATCTTTTTCTCTCTCTAATTATAGTCTGGTCAAATGTGAAATCAAAGCCCTTGTTTTCTTTCCTAGTTTTTTTTTCTCTCCCCTCCAGCACCAGCTGAGCGCTTTGGCTCCAGGCAGGCCCAGCATGGCCCCTCTTTGCCTCGGTTTCAGTGTGGCTTGCTGATATTATGACTACCGGGGTCAGCCAGCTCCACAGTATCATGTCCTCAGCCACAGGCACTGTGGGAGAACCTGCTTTGTCCTCCTGTGTCTTTACTAAGCTGTAAATGTTAGCAGCAGCCTCGTAAGTATCAGTGGCTGTCAATTAAACGTGACCCAGGAGTAACAGCTAAGATTAGTCCGGATTAAGAAGAGTTTCTAACTAATGCCTTTGTGAGAGAAAGGTGGGAAAAAGTTTGTGAAAGTTACGGTGACACCACTCAGACCTGGATATTTGTATTCAGATACGTCCAGACGTGTGTATGTGGAGTCGGGCAGCGTTTACTCCGAACATCAACAAGCATCTCCAAATGAGTCTCCAGTGACTGATTAGATTTCACCTCTGCACTTATTGGAAAGAAATACGTACTATCATCACTCCCTCACTGTTTCGGGGCAAGAAAATCAAAACAATAAGTCACTGCTGCAGTCGTTAACTCAGCTTTTTAGATTCAGCTGTTTTTCAAAAAATCGTGGAAGAAGTAAATAAGTTGTTAGATACTGGAGCTACTTTCTACCAAAGAAACAGTTATTATACAGAAATAGTGGCACTTTCGATGCAAAGACAGGTTGCTCTCGTACTCTGAAAGCTTTAAACACTGAACACATCACCTCAAAATCTGTGCAAACAAAACCAAAACTATTTGCACTGACGGATTCCACAAGACGTATATGAGAGAATAAGAAAAACATAACCAGGGAGAGCAATAAAGACAAAACTTAATATAAACTCAAGAAAGAAGAATTTAAGAAGAGGTTTAAGAAAGAGAAGTGAAGTCAGTGAAAGATCTACAAAAACAATAATGTGAAATATTACAATATTGTTAGTTTTATTTCAACAACATATTTTGATGGGATTCTGTGATTCTTTGATAAACTGGTGTATTTCAATTTTATAAGAGCTGCTCACATTGCATTCTGATTATTGTGATTTTCTTTCTGAACCTCTTCATGCATGTGATACAGCTGTAATTTAACCGATAAAACCACAGCATTGCAGTTACATGTTTGCACAAAAGACTCGCGCCATAATAAATTACAACTTCACAGCACCATGTCAGCGAAACAATGTAACAAAAAGAAATAGGCAGAGTATGAAAATGTACTTCAGTCATCATAACCACACTGACAGAAAAGAATCGTCTCTCATGACAAGTTTCAAGTGCTGCTGAGTTGTATTTCAACTGTTGGTCATGCTGTCTGAATCCCGTCCAAACCTTCCAGCCATAACGGATGAGTACAGACATTTTACTATACAGAATAATAAAGGAAAAAAATATGAAATGTTCAGAATTAATAAAGAGAAATGTGGGGAAATGTTGGTTGTAGTGTGACAAAAGCAAGAAATACAGTCCCAACATTCCCCAGACACATGGGAGTGGGTGTTGTTGCAGCACCGTCTCTACCGCAGGTATCACTGAAGGCGACGGGTCTCGGTGTGGAATCCCTTCAACAACAACGGCGGCTCATATGCACGACACATGATTGACAGAGGTCAGTGAAACCATTCACAATAACTTGCAGCATCCCTGTCTGTCTGCAAATTCTGTGATTCTTATTCATGTCTTGGGTACTTTATTTTCGCCGTCTCTTCACGGTCAGACCATCAGACGTGGAATTGAATTGCAGGGTCAAACATGGCCGAACACGTGCAGCGGAGAGGCTGCGTGTGGATTGTAGGTGTTTACTGGAAAACGCTCAGTGAGAGTAGCAGGAGCGACAACAGACGAGCCAGATGTTTGCCAGATGGAGAATATAAGGAGGTTCTTGAGTGGCACAAGGGAAATATTAGTAAGAACACAGATTTGTAAACACAAAGCCTGACTTAAGATGTGGAGAAATAGATGATGCCTTTTGGTTTCTCCTTTTAAGCTAAATACTTTCTCCTGCTGATCTCTACTCTGATCTCTTCACTGAGACTATGAAAGCATCCGTCATCCCACTGTGGGCTGGACTGAAGCGTGAGAAAGAAACCTTTGTTCGTTTACCCAGCCTATAAACCTTCAACGGAATTTGCAATTTTCTTCATTTTCATTAACAGCAAGATTTATTAATGTTTTTTTCTAAATGCCTTTGTTGTTATAGGCTATTTAGTGAGTCCTTAAGCCCCCACCCTGGGCCGTTGTTCGGAGCTGCGGGAGGTGGCGAAGCCTGATCGAGAGTTTGGTGGTTTGATAGCGGGAGCCTGAGAACGATCAGACTTTGGCAAAAAAATAAAATAAAACGTGGTTCTACAGTTCAGTGTCAGTTATAAATGTGTCACAATGAGCCACTAACAAAATAAAAGCACCTCAGTCCATTTGTCTTGGGGATTAATGATCCCTGATTGGCTGAATTACTCAAAGCCAGTTAGAGGGGCTTATCAATGAATCAGTAACCGGAGCTCTTGACAAACCACACTATGGATAATCCCTCTTTTCAGTCAGCTCCCACACTTGTTTGCTTTCTTTATCCCCATCTGTTGTGCTGCTGTTATTCTGAGGCCTGGCACAGGTAAAACACGGCACAGCCAGTTCGACACAGAGAGGTTGGAGATGGAGAGGAGAGAGCGGGAGTGAGAGGAAGAGACAGAAAATAATGTTTGTTATTCTCTATTTGTGGTTTAATTTGATTTTTTTGCAAGTTGCCTCTGGTTATTAACAAGTGTTTATAAACCCAATACAACTCACTGAACTCTGTAAGAACTTTGTCTTTCTTTGCTCTCTATTTGGTTCCAGATTACAAAGCTCTTTCAAGGAAGTGTAAATAAACCGTAACACTTTTGTTTCCAACACAACGCTTTAAATAATGTTTCAAACCTTCTTCAAGCTGTCAGGAATTACATTCTTCTGGAAACAAAATTCTGCATGTATTTACTTTTTCATTGTATTGGCATGAATAAAAAAGGGAAGGCAAACACGTCTGGTTTAGCTTCATCAGGAAGTCACATGTTGTCATATTTAAACATTTTGAGTCGGAAATGCACTGGCATCGGCTTAAGTAAAGACATTTACAGAGCTGATTTAAAAAATAATAGCTTATGTCAAAAGTTTTTTAACTACTTTTAAAAAATGTAAACAGAAATAAATAGGTAAATTACTGTAAAATGCACGGTTTGTAAGTGAATGGGATCAAACATGATTTCATAATACAAGTGGGTGTTTAGCTGATATCTGAAACTGTCCAATGTAAAATCACCCAAAGTTTCTAAAAACACACAAATAGTAAAAATACCAAGTACAGCACCTCAGTGTTCTCAACATAGCTACAACCCTGAATGAAAATACGTTTTAAGTGTTCTAGCCTTTCAGAAATTCACAGATGATTAAAAAAAAAAGAAGTTCTGAGAGGCAAAGATAGGAGGAGCGAAGACGAAGGAAAAGAGAAAACAAGACAACAAGGAGGGAGCGAGTTAAAAAAGGAAAAGGAGCCAAATGAAGGGATGAGGAGGAGGAGGAGGAGGAGGAGGAGGAAGAAGAGGAGAGTAGAGCACAAGATGGTAGAAGAAAATAGAGAGAAAAAGAAGATGGGAGCAGAGAAAGGACAATAAAAGTGAGAACAATGAGAGGAATGTAGTGGACGAGAGAGTAAACTGGAGGAGTGACCAAAGAAACAGAAGGGAGAAGAGGCGGGAAAAAAAGAGGAAGAAAAGAGAAGAGTGGAGGACTGTAAGGTGGAAAAAAACAAGAGAAGCGAGCAAAAGGGAGAAAAATTATGCACAAATAAAGAAAGGGAGAGAATGAGAGAGCAGCAAAAAATGGAAGATGAAGAATGTGGAACCAACAAGAGGATAGAAGAAGGTAAAAAAGGAGGAAAGGAGGATAAAGCCCTCCTGTTGTTTTGGTCATGAACACAGTCGGGTCAGTCGAGGGGCAGCTTCCCAGGGTTATTCCACAAAGAGAGAAAAGAAGAGATGCTTTCAGCCCACATGAAGCACACATGAAGCTCCTGTTGTAACACGCGTACACACACACACACACACACACACACACACACACGCACGCACGCACGCACACACACACACACACACACACACACACATATATAGTGATAATGTCTGCACTGAAAGATGCAAACACACAAACCACAGACTGCATACTTCATGCTGCTTCTATATCAAGCCTCTCAATTTCCACAAACACACAATCAGAGCGTGTAGTTCCCCATCACAGCCTCTAGGGGGAACTCTTAATGGGGCCACAGAGGGGTGATCAGGTACTGCTCATGTGATGTGATGTCACCAGATGGGGTCTGTCTATGCTGGTGGCCTCAGGGTCGGGAGGTCTCCATCACCCTCCCTCCACCTGTCCCATCATTCATAGCTCTCCGCCGCTGGCAAGTTAAAGCCATTATTAGTTAGTTTGCTAATTATATACACACATCTGTCGGTGGACTCACAAACACGCACATACATACAGAGCGCATTTTAAACACATAATGTGTCTGCCAGAGGGCTCGGTCCGGCCGGGCGCTGACAGCAGAGGGATGGGAAAAAATGGAGCCTGTAAAGTAGAGACAGTTCTCTGTTGCAGTTTTTTTCTCCTGCTGGGAACAAAACCAGAGGTGGTGAATAATTGGCCTCAGATTGAAAACACATTTGCTGCTTGTGGGGAAGGCCCCTCGAATAGTTAAAAAACACAACAGAGGCTGGAGGGGGCGAGAGGAAGCCGAGTCAGGAAGAATGAGAGCAGACGGTGTGTTTATGGACGCTGGTGGTCCTGACTGTGCCAATCGCTAACGCGTCCTTCGGTGCAGCTGCAGTCGCTCTGCTGCCAGGCAGACAGACACACAGAGAAGGTGTTATACAAAGCCTCATGTATATTCTAATCTCTATCTGTTTGCAAATACGGGTCCTGTTGTCTGTGTACCTTGTGTGCCAGTACAAACTGAGAGAACTACAAACTGCCAGAAGTGATGCTGATACCAAAATTATGCCTTTTGTTTTCTAGAAGTTCAGAAATGCTGAATGTTGGTTCAACACAAGCACTCTGGGAAAACTTTAGTTTTCAGGTTCAAAACTTCCTAGAAAGAACCGCCTATCTTCGTTTGAAAGAAAACCTGTTCCATCCCAGCAGGAGTCACGCCTACATTTCCATTATACAACACAATGTCTGGAGTCTTTCATTAGCTCTCTCCTTTCCTGGTTAATGACAACTTCTTTACTGTTTAACACTCCAAATTTATAATTCAGGTGTTTTGCAGAGTCTAAGATTACCCTGGTGACATCACTATGATATCATCAGGGTAATTTTCACTTTACAAAGCACTGACAGAAGCGACAGAAGATGTTGTACAACTGTTTTAATGCCAAGTACATTGATTTTCATGTGTACAAGAAGTTAAGTGTCCCTTTTTATGCAAGTAATTATTAATATTGGATATGTAATTACTCACTATACATTGTAGGTTGAATTGTATTAGACCAATCTATGCATGTTCAGCTGATCCACTCTTCACTGAATGAGACATGTACAATGCATACAATTGAACAGAAATGTTTTTTGTTTTTTTATCTTGAGCATTACATTAGTTTCCTCATTTACATCACTTAGGCCAAAAGTGGAAGACAACGTTCAGAAAAGTCACGGAGAGACATCTTACTTTACGACTATTAAATAAATGACACAAAAGAACATGGCAGGAAAACAGACTGAGAGACTTGATTTGAGTGACCTGACCGTTTAAGATGAATATTTCTGCTGTCAAACAAACTGAGTGAGACAAGTGATTCTCCTCCCGTCTTCCATGGATGAGGCAGGTTAATTACTGCCAACGCTATTCTGGCGTCAAAGAGGTCAAAGCAGCAACAGCAGCATGGGGTTCGTGTCAGTCAACACACACACACACACACACACACACACACACACACACACACACACACACACACACACACACACACACACACACACACACAAACGCCCACAAACACACAGCAGGGCTCTGTCATTCAGCCCGCGTAAAACCCCAAGGGGCCGACAGAGCGACTCATAAACCCACTTCGTTCTAAAGATGGTTGTTCAGGTTGCCATGACGGCAGTTTACAACAACACAATGTTACAACCACAGATTCAGTGCTTTTGACAAACACATACCTGGGAGTACATGCAGGCACGCACACACAGACACACAACCACTTCCAATGCCACATGACTCCAGGAGGCCGACAGCAGGTCCGGTTAAAATAACCTCACCAACACATGTCCCATCAGCACCTGCTGGAGAGGACTGAGGAACAATCTGCAGGACACTACAGACCGCGATGATGTGTTTAACTATGAGTGTATTTACATGCGAGTCTGGTGGTGATCGTGCAGCACATTGAATGAACACGGTCGCTCCTGCAGAGCACGGTGTGACCTCAGAGAGCGGCTCAACATCCCAGGATGCCTCCCGTCAGACGAGCTGCTCGCCGCGCTCGGCTGATATCGATCTGACACTTTAGACTCTGAGCTGAGGTCAGGGGTTAGTGACAGCCCATTATTCAGCCCGAGAGCCAGTGTTTGGTCCGTGTCTGAGGCCAGGGGATGGTCTGACCTCGCTGTCGTTCATCTTCGGAGCTGCTGAGCGATGGAAGGTTACGTTTAAAAAGTCTCTTAAAAAAAACTCAAATCCCCATGAAATGCTGTATGCTTCACTCACTGCCGTAGTTTCTGCATGTGACCTGGATTCCTGCCGTCTCTCAGCCTTCCTCCTCAGGGGGCATCTCATCATCCTCTTTTTGATTGTTGGTTTTACTGTACTTATAAACTCATTTGATTGTTATTACTTTTTTGTTTCTTTCATTTATTGTCTTTCTTTTAATTACCGAAAACTACCCAAATAAGCTGCCCAAATATTTGTTTTTAAATAACTTGATTGTTTTAAACTTTAGTGGACGATGTAGATAACAATCTTTAATCACAATATAGGTCTTTTTGTTTCACCTTTCATTTTATTAATCAGTTTTGTGATACCATTGAAAAAAGTTAAAAAAAAAAAACTGATGGAAAAATCTCTTTTGGCTAATCCAGCAAAACACAGCTGATGTAAAAAAAACAAAACATAAAAATCCAATCAAATAATCGGACAAAAAAAACAACAATAAAGTTAGAGGTGGACATAAAAAGTTGGACACATTTGCAGTCATGCAACAGTTGATTTCCTGTAAATTTGGGACATTGTTAATTTTTTTTTTTTTATTGTACTCTATTAATCCCCGAGGGGAAATTCTTTTGCTACAGCAGCATCCCGGGAGGGAGCTGCTGCAACAGGCTGCCACGACCGCGGCGCCAACTAACCTGAGGTGCATGTTTTGGGTGTTGGGAGGAAGCTGGAGAACCCGGAGAGAACCCACGCAAGCACATGGAGAACATGAAAACTCCGCACAGAAAGGCCCAGGACCGGATTCGAACGCGGAACCCTCTTTGCTGTGAGGGGACAATGCTAACCACTGCACCACCGTGCCTCCCAGAAAATACACCGAAAACTACACAGAAAATAAAAACTTAAAGTGTCAAAAAGACTGACATGATTTTTCTCCATCTGCTTTTCTTGTTATTGTTTTTCTAACTCTTTTGAACAAATATATTTTTATGCCGTTATTTCTGTAGTCTGCAGATTTTTTTCCTGCCATCTTTCTGTACTGTTGCTATAATCAAGGGTAAAGGGCCAAACACAGTGAGACAGACATAAACAGCGGATGCTTGCAGTACGTCCCTGTAGGCAGATGAGCTCCCACACATGGTTCCTTTGTGCATTCGTAAACATGTGCTGATGATGAATTTCACGCCTCATATGCAAAAACATAAAAGTCAACACATGTAGCTAAAGTCAGAAAAACCCTAACTTATTTTGCTATGCAATTCAAATTCTTTCCTTTTCTAATTTTATTTATTCAATGCAGCACATGTGTGATGTACACTGAGCTGTAGATGTGGACCACATGAGCACCACATGAGCACATGTCATGTGTCTATTTAATTATTTATTGACTGAAACAACTTTTGAATATAAAAAAGGAGTACAAGTTGAAATACACTGAGAGACACACACACACACACACACACACACACACACACACACACACAGAGAGTGACTTAAACCCAGATGTGAGTTAGCCTGAGCAGGAGTGGATTCTGCAGGAAGGCCCCACCTGAAGCGTGTTTGAGTAACACGGCCCTGATCCTCACACGGCAGGACCGATACTCTGACCTCTGACCTCCCTCCCCTGGGGCGATCCTAGCCCCCCTGTGCAGGCCTATCACTTTACTGCACCCCAGGGAGCCGTGGCCCCGCCCGCCCCGGGCCCAACACACTCTGAACCCACAACCCGGGGCCGGGAAGGAGGGGCAGAGGGGTGAGGGGGGGGGCAACAGTGAAGAGAGGAACCCACAACGTCTGGACTCAATCACACGCCCATGACATGCCTGCAAAGCTTTCACACACACCACCACCACTGCATGCACACATACACACACCAACACCAGCACTTATCCACCAGTGAGGTCTCACACACATCAAAGTGCGGTGCAGCTAACTTGGTTGAGTAATAGGCGTTCTGTGGGGAGATGGTGAAACGCTAAAAACTTAGGCTCGGAAAAATTTTTTGTGTTCAAGGTTCTGAGAAGAGTGGGTGGAGAAGGGGGAGGGATAAAAATGGTTTGTATTCAGAGAAAGGAAAAAAATAGAAGTGGCAAAGTGAAAGATTGACTAGTGAAAGAGGAAGCCAAAACTGACGTGAGAAAAATGTAAGGGACGTGAAGGAGGGAGCGGGGAGAGAGCACATCCCTGATTTAAAACTCCCACAGGTCCTGTACACCAGCTAGGAGGTCTGTGTGTGAGCGGGCTTCTTTCTCAGTTTATTTGTTTGGCCCAATTTCACATACAATGTCTCAACGGGTTGTACAGGCCCAAAGCATTGACGGTTCCCATCCCTGAACAACCTTTTGAATGAGACAGACTGAAGAGAGAAATGATTGCAGTCCCTTCATGCAGCGCTGCGACACTCAGGAGAAAAAACACATTTTATGTATTTCAATGAAAAAGTGCACCTCAGAGCGTTCTCTCTTTTTTTTTTACCTCGATAATTTTTCTGATTGTTATGATTATGATGTTGCAGCGCTACCGCAGGACTCCGCATGACAAAAGTTGAAAACATGGTAATGCTTTATCTTACCGGTCCCACATTTTCCAGCTAATTTCTTGGAAACTTCTCAGAAATCTCAGAAACCAGCCGGCATTTCGATGGAAATTAGAATACTTACTATGAAATGTGCAGCAAACAGAAAAAGCTACACAACAGTTCAATTTTAAAAAAAGGACATTTTCTTATCACCGTTGTTATCCATCCAAGTATCCTCGAAAGACAGAAACAAAGATTGGATACGGTAGATGTGCTACACGGATTCACTTTATTTTAGTCAGTCAGTATATATTTCTGAGGTCCCGTTGAAATGAATCAGGGGTCCGACATGATGCTAGACCGAACGCAGTGAAAATATGGGAACAAGATGAATGAAAAACAAAAAGTGAAGAGAAAGTGATGACGATCTATAGTAATTGTTCACACATTGTGAGCTGCTTCAGTTTAGGATTGCAAATAAATCAAGATATAAGAAACTGAGCTGAATAATTAGTTCAGTTGTAGTGTGAGTTGTAGAATGTCAAACCCAATTATTTCAGGAAAGGGTAATTATGTAGTTCAAAAGTCGAATCAACACTTGTTCAGTCAGATTGCCAAATGTTAACTATTAGTTTTGTGAGACGCAACAGAAGTTTAACCATCTGAATGTAGTTAAAATATATATTTTTTCTCCATAAACAATAACATTTTCTTTAGCTCAATTCATATCAATTTAATTAATATACAGTGACATCAATTATTCCCCCACACAGATCAGATCATTAATTACTTTCATTGAAATAATTCCCTAACTTTACATTGGTAAAATCTAGATGTCCAATAGATTTATTTTATTTATTCTTACTTTAATTTGACATTTTCATAATTTTTGACATTCATTTTGTCGTGTTATCTAAAGAGTTTTTCCTGAGGTTTCTGGAGGACTAATATTCAGAAAATATTCATAATTTAGAATTTTCCTGTGAAAACGAAAATTCAGTTAACTTGAAATTTTCATTAACTCAATATTTTCATTAACTTATTGATATATTTCTGCAGTAAGGTTTACAGTGTAGCGGCTGTGATAAGTACAGCAGTTTCACACATACTAATACTAGTGTTGTAAAACTAATGTAAAAGTTGAACATGTCCATCGTAAAGGATGGCGGTGGGAGAACCAGTTAGGGGACACAACAGGCCCAGAAAAAACAGCACATGTAACATCATGTAAGGGCTAAACATAGAAGCACCCTCTGAGTGCCCGGCATGCCAACGCAGAGCTGCACCACCTGGCCCCCTCAATCTGCCCCCGCCTCTTTCCCTTGACACAGAATGTCTGTCAGAGTCTTGTCCATCAGAGTCCATCTCAGATCTACGCATGCCGTCTTAAGAGAGCGCCGGCTCGGATTCACATTCGCCGCCTTCAGAAGTGCCGGACTCAGTTTCGCCAGCTCCACCTTAAAGAGGCTGTATTTCATATTCACACCCGCTGTAGCATTCCAGTGTCAGCGCCGGCGGAGGCCATGTTCCTCATTCACATATTCGGCGCAGTGAGAGTCGTACACTCAGTGAGGTAATGGCCCGTCGTTTGGGACTTCCACTGGGCAAATTTCAATGCATATAAAACGGTTTCCCACAGCTACGGAACATAAATGGAGGTGAGAAGTGCTCACAAAATTCAACAACCACATGTGAATATATACCTATTGATGCGCATGCACACAGAGACTGCAGGAGCTAAAAGTTTAGAGAGCCGTTTTTATGACCGGGAAGAAGAATAACAAACACACCCTTTCAACAAACCTTCAGCCATACAGGTCAATCATTCTGTATCTAATCTAAAAAAGCATCGTATTTGTTTTACCATTCAAGATGACAAAAGTGATATGATGAAAAGAGACAAATAAAGACAAAAATGAAACTTTTTCCAGGCATCGTTCTGTCAATAGTTCTCATCAGGATATTTTATTTGGAAAAAAGTAGTTCCAGTCCAATCTGTGTGAGCATATAGTGTACGGTGGATTATCCAGAGAAACTGCGATATTTTTCCATTGTTTTTGAGATTTTCAAATAAATGTTTTGCACTACAAATGAAGCCAGGTTCACCTCTTTGATGTTTGGGTCGAGACAAATGTCTCAAAAGCAGAAGAAATACAACTACCAGAACTGTCTTTTTAGCTAGAACCACAGCAGGTAAGAGAAAACATGTCTCTTTGTTATGTGGGTGAAAAAACTGTTGAATGATTTTGAATATTTCACTAATTTGGAACCGGATCCAAAATACAGCCCGCTCCGAGAACCGAGCACCACAGTTAAATACTGTTGGGTAGAAAGCGGCAATGTGGCTAACTTTGGGAGCCTAAAGCAGGGCGTACCAACAAAAAACCTCCCTAGATAAATAAGTTAAGAACAAAATAACACACATCCGCCCACATTTACACGCACTTTGCAGACACAGCTCGTATTATTCTGGGCAAAAGGCCGCAGAGAGCACCAGAAATGTGGCCCGGGACGAAGCAGACCGGTCCGATACGGTGCGCTGGCCAAAAAAAATATCACCAGCTGCTATCCAACTGCTGATCAGTATTAAACCAAACCAAGCCCACTCTGGCCCAAAACATGCCTCTCAGATGTTAGAATAAACTCACATCCAAGAAATATGTGCACGTCTTCCTCAAATCTTTGGCAACACCTTCATCAGATCTCTCTCTGGTCTACTCTCTGAACTTCACAACTGACCCCAGATCAGCTATCAGTGCGTTTCTCATTGCGATGAGCGTCGCTTCGGCTGAATCCAGTGCGGTTGTGAAACGGCCAGATAGGAACCACATGTCAGCAGCTGCACGTCCGTTTGAGGAAGGATTTACTGCGTCTATGTGATGATGGAGTGGGCCATAAAGGAGAGATAGAGACCCTGTTGATAGATCGCCTCACCGCGGGCCAGCTTCCATCTCTGAGAACACAAGCAGACGGCTTCTTCACCTCCACACTTTGCCGAAGGGAAGGAGACATAAGACAGATGTGTATCTCTTTTTCGGACAATCTCACCGTTAAAAATGTCCTTTTTTCTTTCCGTCCACGTTCCACCTCTGTGTTTCTACATGTACAGTATGTGCCTGGGTTAAATTAGGCATTTGACGGCAACCAAATCCTCCCCTGCGCAGGTCATTATTGCTGTATTTTAGGGAGCAGACTGCAGTGATTAGCCTCAGCCTCTGAACCGTGGGCCACCTCATTTAACACACCACTTGGATATAATTGTTATTGGAGTGGAGATACTAGCCTGCTGTTCAGACTTCAACAGGCAACAACTCTCTTTCTCTCCACTGTCTCACTCTGACACTTGCCAGCTTCCTGCACTGGTTCGATGATGAGAGGAAGAAAAAAAGAAAAGTCAAGATTTGGCCGAGCGCAAACTGAAATGAATGATTGAAGTTGAATAAGTTGAAGAGTTGATCGGTTGGACGCTAAAACATGGAGAAAGAGATATTGGTGCAGGTAACTTCTGTGATTTGAACGTCAAAGTGTTTGTGTAAAGTTGTGAAGGTTGTTTTTTTTTTTTTATGTCTGGCCTAAATGTAACAGATATTATAAAAGCATTTACATTAAGTTATAATCCTGAAGACCTTCATTCAAACCAGGTTTGAGATACTTATTACTGTATGACACATTATTAATAAGCCAATCACTGTATTCATGTATTTACCTTTCTGCATTATTATTGTCAGTTTTGAGAGAAACTGAGAACCATCAGCTCCTGGGTGTGGTGCTGCACTTAATGGCATCCTCTGCTTTTAGAAACAATTGACCAATCACATATTTGTTGGGAGAGATTAAGAAAGGAGACTTGATCTCTTTGTTTCTCGACCTAACTACAGCGGTCAAAAACAGCAACAATAAAACAGCTACAGTGTTTGTGAGATCGATTGCTGTAAACTGACCTGTGTCAGCATTAAAGGGGGTTAGGTTGGCTGTGCCTGCCAATCACTATTGTAGCTTCCAGGATAAATCAAAAACGACATCAGCAGGACGTCACTGATCGGTTAGGCCTACACAAAACAAAATAACCCCTCTCTCAAACTTAAATTGACTAACATGTACAAGATGTCAGGTTGGATGAAAGAAGTGAAACTAAAAGACACAAAGTCTGATTATCAAGCAGCAACCAGCCAAGGAGTTCACAAGAAAGTAGACATGTAAGTGCTGGACCTGATCCGGAAAAACAAAAGTCAGAGCCATGAGTATAGAAGACGAAGTGTAGCTGTTGATGACTGTCATCTTTTACCTTCTATATTAAAACAACGTGCCACAATAGATTTAATTTATTTAGCGGTATTGCAAATAGATACAGAAAGTTTGGTTTTCCTGTTGAATTTCTGTAGAGTAGCTCTTCAAGATCAACAAACACTTTTTTTCCCAATTGTAAATCTGAAGCTTGCTCTCACCTGCAAAACACTCGATTCACTGCGATTCCGTGTGTAACTCAGGTATTCATTTTGATTAAGCGTAACAGCACAGGTCTCTGAACCTTCTGATCCACCCTCGTAAATAACCTAGAAAACGAATCCTTTTTGAAATTCTACTTAGCCTGGTGTCAAGCAATGTCATATTGTAGGTTACGTTGTTCAACAAAATTTCTGAGATTTTCAACATGAACATTAGTCTGTCTGTTTCATATGATCATGGAGGCAGCAAAACATATGTACTGTATATTATTAGTGGCATACCCATCATGATATCATGATATAAATTTTATTACGCCTCGCAATCCAAAAATGATCACATCAGTGCTTCCTCATGGAAGTAGTTTCACAGTCAAAGAGACAAAGGAAGAGGTGAGAGTGAAAAAAGAGGGGGGAAGAATGAAGGGAGAAAATTGAAAATGAAAGATTTAAAAGAGGAAAGAGCTCAAACGGGAATAGAAACACATTGAATGGGAGTCTTGGGGTGGAGGGTTGGATAAATATACTCCACTGAATGATAGGCATTCTCCTCTCATCTCCCCCCGGGGAGACGGAGAGAGCAGAGCACGGCTGGACCTGCCATCTTAACCCTTCCTCTCTGCTCATTTTACACGACCGTCCCGTTCTTTATCTCTCCGCTTGCTCTTCTTTCACTCCCGCTCAGGGCTGCCATCTTAACCCTGCATCTCTAATCGTTTTAATACAACCCCTAACCCTGCGTCTCCTCCTCCCTCTCCCTGCCCTTTCACTGCTATTAGAAGCTCGCTCTCTCCTGTCCTAAATGGCATGTGACCGCCATTATCGCCTTGTGGAAAGAGCGCCGTCATCAAGTGTGCCATCATTTTCATCCATAACCATTAGGGAATGTTGTAAAAAGATACGACCACTCACATGGTGTCTTCAAATAATGGACTGTAGGCACACAGTTGGACTGTAGCTGCTCGCCAGCACCAGCAGACGGTGTCATTACATTTTACGACTTTGAGTACTTTGGCCCTTAATGTACATCCTTCCTCCCAGATTAGTGGTGGGCGAGACCATCCGGTTATCAAAACAGCCACAGGTTTGATCTGTGTACCAATTACCAGAGCTTCAAGCAGAGTTTTTGAGCTCAATCAATGCTGCTGTTATTTGACCGGGGAGTGGTGGGAACTCAATGAGCTGATGTCCTGTTTTATTAAGGTCAAATCTTGATGTTGTACTTTTGTCAACCTGCCAACACCAATTCAGTTACAGAAATGTGATAAATACAAATAAATGCTTCTAATTGATGTGTTCAAGTAGTAGTGGTTACATAGAATTCACTCAGTGTGATACAGAGTAGAGATGATAAACCCCGGGGCGATCTTTTACCGACGGCATGTGGCAGACATGACGCTCTGAATGTGGTGCTAAGAGCACGATACTAACATGCAAATAGAGACAGTGCTAACTGGTGATGTTTAGCAGGTGTAATCAAACACTGTTCACCATCACGCTATGTTGCTCATTAAAATGTTCAGGGAGCTGCACAATCAGGGGAAATTAAAGTTAAGGTTAAGCTACTCTGCCATTTTCCTTAGGTCTTATTGTAGGCTAATGGTCAGTCCACAATAACACACACAGCCCACAGCAATTGTGCTGCTTGGACTTGTGCAGGTTTGTGATGTCACTAAGTCACGCTCATGTCACCGAGCATGGCCCACGGCCCAAACTATTTTGTGGACGGAAATACAGAGAGGTCATTCCTTGTAGCTGGTGAGCTACAACACTGAAGAAAACCTGTTGTTAGCCTTGGCATGCGGCACTCAGAATCAGCCAATCAGAAGAGATACTCACTGCTATCAGTGCGCCTCAAAGACATAGACATATAGAGAAATAGAGAAACTATATTGTGATGGGTTTTGGTACTTAAAACTGCAAATAAAATACCAGAAAAGTGAAAAATATGGATCCTTTAAAGCCACAAATGTCAACCTTGATATGTGCTGCGGTCGGTAGCATTAATCCTCTTGGGACCATGAAAGTCTGGACAAGATTGAATGGATTACCATTCTATTGCACTTTAGCATCTATACACTAATGTCACTTTATTTTAATTACAACTTCCATTTGAGAGGGGATATTAAGAACATTAAAAGTTAACTTTGAGTGTTCTTCATAGTTCTTATGTTTGAGGATGAATTAATTAGGATGGATGTCAGTACGATTTTGTTTTCATGGTGCTGAACCATAGCTTTGGTCTTTGAAGCCTACATTATGTGACACATACATGTCAGTTTTGTTAGGGTTAGGACAGTTTCTGCTGCAGGTGGGAATTTTAGTGTAAGGCAAAACACTCAAACAACACCTCAGTTGAATGTGAATTCAGTGAATCCACAATTAAAATCTGAAAGTTAAAGATAACACTGAAAAGTAAATGCGAGTGTGGAGTAACACTCCAACATAATCTGGAAAAGATCAGAATATCTGCTGCTTTTTCAGGTATACATGCAGGCAAAACCCAGAGCCACTGAGGCCAGTGTGTCACGTGCTACTTGAACCTGTGATATTTAGAATTTAAGTGAACAGAAATCACCACATGAACCACAGTTGTGTGCATGGAAGAGGGCCAGAGTTTAAAATCACTCAGAAACAGCATCGGTCAACACACATACACACACATACTGCACTCAGCACTCAGTAAGGAAACACACACAGAGTACTTCACGGGCTCAACACTTCTCAGATAGTGTTTACCCTCCCAACAACAGCCAATTACATGGACAGGGAGGCTTTCAGCAACTGCAGCAGAGCCACTGTAATCACACACACTCAAACATGTGGACATATTTAATGTTATTCTACACGAACACTGTTTGGGTTCAATTAAATCAAATCAAAGCGAAGAACATTACTCACTGTAGAAATAAATACACTGTTGAAACCATTTGTCAGCAGAGACTTAATTGTTAAACACCCTGAACTCCGTCAGTGCTGTCATTTCTCAAACCTACTATTTGCTCTTATTTTCACACTATTTGTAATGAACATTAATTAAAACTATCATACAAACAGGGTTGGGAGTGAAGCCATACTAACTCCAGGGTAAAAACTTGCTGTAGGCTGTTCCTCCCACTCTCAATGGATTATTTGTCTTATATAAATAAAATCGAATTCAATCGAATATCATATTTCTAAATAAATTCACAGTTGATTGATCCCTACCTGAAGTTCTGTGTTCTCCTATTATAATGAGTATTTACCTTTTTGTGTAATTTTACTTTTGAAGACTTAATTTGAAAATTCAACAGTTCGCTTTTTCACTTAAGTTTGTTTTCACTGATACTTACTACATTGTTCCTTGGCAGCTGTTTTGGCTTACAGACCCATAACATGAAGAGATGTTGATATTCATTCATGATCAGCAGAGAGCAGAATGTTGAGCAGAGACATGACAGTACTCAATAATAGGGATAACTAGTATAAAAATGTGTACAAAAAAAATGCATTTCTTATCCCTTTAATTATCTTGCGACCCCCTTAAATTGTTCTTTGGACCCATCAGGAGGTCCTGACCATCAGTTTGGGTACTCGAGTACTTGGTTATATCAGCTCTACCAAAAGACAGACAACTGCTGATCCGGTTCTAGCGACTAATTGAATAATCGCGGTTTGTGTTGATCGGTATATTATATTTCAGCTTAATCTAGTTAGAACTATGTGGTAGCAGCCAAGTCATAACTGAAACTCTACAATTGTAAACTTTTATAAAAGAACTTTAAAAAAAAAGCATTAATCTATCTAACTAATATATTGAAAAACTAAAATAGAAGAAAAGTTCAGAGACATTTAATTGAGTTCATTTGATTGTGATGAGTTCATGAACCCTTTGTTTGCCGGTAAAATAATTTCACATTTCTGCATGTTCTGTCGATCTGCTGCACAACCACTTGTAGCTCTAAATGACAATCATTATTTTGACCAAAGCTCCTGAACATTGTCTCTATTCTTCCTATAATTGGTACTTACTCACATCATCGTTAATAAAGGCCAGATTTAATAAGAAAATATAGGAAACTTCAGAACCATCTTATTGGTCCTTCATCCACAGATCAAACTCTTCCATCTTTCCTGGTAACACAGTAACTACTAACTAATAGTCCATTCCCCATTTAAAAAGAGCTTAAAATCACTAATTGTCCAAAGATTTCTTGGTTGACCGAACATCCTGATGACCAATTAGCTGAGTAATGAACATAACGGCAGAAGCCTCTCAGTTCAGTCCAAATGAACTCCTTTATATTTTTCAGGTTTAAAGCACTGTTTTTGTATCACAAAGGAACAATGCAGTCTGCATTCACATGAAGCTGAGCGTTGCTATTGTAGGCTGAGGTCATCCACGTGGGAAGTTTTGTGCCTCGAGTAGAGACATCACCTCGCACATTCAACCTGTCCGATCGCAGAACCGTTTCATCACAGTGGAGAAGAGGTCTCAATTTAACACCTACAGGTCACAGAGTGCACCTTCCCTCTGTCATTAGGCGCTAGCTGAGCCTAACCCAGGGAGTAACCCGAGCCCGGCCCTGCAGGCCGCTAATCCGCCCCAACAAAGCCTTTTTGCTGCTCTGACAGCCTGAGCGATCATCACACAGGTAATGCAAACTGCTCCGACCCGACCACTGTTCACACAGGTGGCTTTACTGAGAGTGTTCCGTGTGTTTGAGTAGGTGTGTGTTTGTGTGCGGACACATTTGATAAACAGTGTGTACCCTGCCTGCCTTTTTTGTCGTATGGACGAGTGTGTGACATGTCCGGACCTGTTGGGTTTCTAACGACACGAGACGGTACGACGGAGCGGCCGAGGAAGACAGACTGATTAGGTCGACTTTTCTCACGGCAGGTAAATTCTCAAATCCCCATAATCCCTCAAACGATTAAACTCCAGACAGGAGTGACAGCACACACAGAGGCACCACAATCCACAGCAAAACAGCTTATTAATGAAACACGACATCTTATTTGTATAAGAAGTTATGGATTTCATGAATGCTGAATGTTTCCTATTGGTTGGCAGATGTCCATTACAATTAAACAGGTCAATTGATCAATGATGTCATTATTATTGTAAAAGCAGGCTGCATGCACAGGACACCTTCAATCTTCCCTGCCTCTTTAAGAAGTATTGATTGTCTGCTGCTGCAAGAAAACAATAGAAATCAGTCCAGCACCTTATAGTCTGATGCCTGACAAAGTCTATTCAAATCTTGTCAGTAAACCAAACAAAAAAAGGGGATGTTCAAGTGAACATAACCATAGAAACAATACTGATGCTTCATGCTATGTTAAGCATTACCACCACTAACGTAACCATGGGATACACTGATGACAGACAAGGCTGCTGATTTTCCTGAAAAGCCACAGTGGCGCTCCAAAAAGATGAAAAATGTAGAATTTGACCAATTCTTTGATAAGAAGAAACATGTTTCTACCTTCATTTTCTCTGTTCTTCCTTTGGTACATGTGCATGGTACAAGCTAGATAATGCGCTGGGAGGCGTTCTGATACAGAATACAATGAAGCGAAGGAGGATGGTTTACATCCACCTCAACACCCCCTTAATATCTCATCTTGAAACATCTGGTTGGTTATTGACTACTTAATTAGTCTAACAAAATTATATTTTATTATTATTTATCATAGGCAGTTATTTCAGTCAGTATAACCATGTCGTTTTTCATGCATATACGAGGTAAGACACTGACACAGTAAGCTGTGGTGGACTGATGGGTGTATTAGAAGCTCTGGCCTGATACCAGATTGAGTTTCTTTGACACTAATTGTCTTCAGTTATTTGCCATGCAGCAGCCATGAAGGTTTATGGACTTTTAAGTCTACCCAAGGAAATATTTTAGTATTTTGGACATGAACTTGGGTGGCACTTGCATTTGAACAGCAATAAAGTAAATACATTCCATCCCTAATAAATAATAATTGAGACATTTAAGGATAAACAGGCAACAGGGCATCTGTTGTGACATAAATAGAAAGTGAAAGGATTTTTGTTCAGCTGGCTGGTTGAGCTTCTCGAGGAGACGCAGGTTAGCCAGAGGCAAACAAACCAAGAAAACAACAAGAGTCGCCTTCAACAAGCTAGAGAGAGCAATTCTTTCATTCCTGACTCATACAGACACACACACACACACACACACACACACACACACACACACACACACACACACACACACACACACACACACACACACACACACACACACACACACACACACACTGTGTCTGCTGCATTCCTGTGTGCCTTCTGGCTCTCGTCCCACCACACTTGTCACCGGACAGCGCAGGGCCCTGCAGTGTGTGCCGGGCCGCCTGAAGAGGCTCTCACAGGCCTGTTAGCATGCAGATGGTGTCAGGTGACGAGAGCCGGAGCTGCAGGACACAGATGGAGGCCCGTGGCTGCTGCAGCCTCAAGATCCAAGAGTTTGCTTGAAAAATGCTTCACCAACCTTTTGCAGGGAAAACGACATCACTTAAGCTTGACACCGAACTGCTCTTCACTAAATATCCGACTCTCTAATTATAACATTAATACAACATTTTTTTTCTTGAAATTACAGTGCAAGTTCTATATTTTACCCAGACAATTTTAGATATTTCAGGCAAATCAAATTAAGAATTAAGAATTTTTAAAAACTTAAAAAATATTGTTTAATATTTTTTAATATTTTTTTTTTTTACAAAAAACACATAACCAGGAAGGACTGATTGGCAATGATCCCCAAAATGTTATCATTAAAGTATAATGAACAAAATATATCTGGTGTAGGATATTTACAGTTAAATTTTTGAAATACCATTTTTTTTTTTAAAATATCAAATTTATGATTATTACATCTTAAAATCATAAAAAAGAACATTAAAAAGAAAGCTGTGCTTGCTCTTTACGCTATGCTAGAGTCAGATCTGTGTCCTAAGCGGCACCACAGTCAGAATTTTTCTTTAGATTTAAAAAAAAAAAAAGTTGTATATTGTACCTTCAGAATTGGCCCCTAATTCAGGGTTTTATAAGGATGTTTGGGCGTTAAGCGTCTTGTGTTTCACAAGTAATAAAATGTATTCAGACTGTTTAACAGCAGCACAGACAAACACACGTGGTGACATCTGGGTGGACAAAGCCAAAGTCGGACAGACGAACACAGCAGTCGTCGTGGTGATGTGTGTGTTGGGGAGGTTGGGGGTCTTAATTGGAAGAAACATTATTGCTCTTTTTGGCTCAGCGGCAGATGTGAAGCAGGTCTCTGACAGACAGCACATGAGGGGGATGTAAATGACCTTCATGACCTTTTTCACCTATCAGACCAGGATCTCTTTGTCTTGTCTTTTCATCACTGCTCATGACTTGAAACAAGACAACCACCTGTCAGTTTCAGGACATGTTTTCTTGTCATTTATTTCATTTTCCACAGCCCACCCAGTCCTGATTGACATCGAAAACAGCACGTTTTTCAGTCATTTGAATAAAATATACTGATTTGACCCGAGTTGTTATCAGTAGGAACAGAGCCATCAGTGACAGCTTCTTAGCTCAATGGCATTTAGAAAACAACAATGGACATCAGAAAATTTGATATTTTTACATGTTTGAGGGGGTTGAAAAATAAGCCGAGGAAATATTTGATCTACCCTGAACTGCTAGCTGTAGCTAGTTTCAGAATAGAATTGCTGCCCACACCTTAAATCTTCTGTGATTTCTGATCTAATGGTAATTGACTAGTACTTCCACGAGAAGATGAACCAACAGAACAATCAAAGTTTTGTAGTCAGGTTTAAGACCGGAGGTATCATCTATCAGGTTGGTATCACACCAAAACGTGCAATACACCTGTCAGTCCACTAGAGGATATTGTGTCCGTGTGACCTTTTCGACTGGGCTTATAAAGTACACGCATGTATGACCAGGAAGGTTTGGGCTGGTTGAATTGATCAGACACAGGACTTTCACTCAGGAGACAATGGCTCCAGTTGGTGAGAAAGTGACATCGATTTCATAGAAGAAACAGTTTTTTTGCCTGAACACAGCTGCACAGGTCCGAATCAACTTACACAGTAAATAACTACTCTTAAATCAACATGCTTTAAGAGTGTGATTTAAGAGTTCTTTTCACTAATCGAGCGATATGGTAATCCTCAAGAATTCGCAAAGACTGAGGTTCAACTCTGGTTCTGAGCCCCAGTTCTTCACTCAAGGGCAGTGGCAGCTGCACCTGGCATCCAAACTCGTTTTGAGCACGGAAACGAAATGCATCCGTAACAGTCTCAAAATGTACGGAGAGTTGGTATCAAACACATTCTTAGATATTGTTTTGGCACCAATACAAAGCCAGTGGTCTACGTGGTCTATGAAATTATAGTCATATCACGTATTTCAATATCAAACTTCCTTTTGAAAGTCTTGCACCTGTTCTTGAGTGTTTAGCCTCCGTTGCTTTCCAAGTCTTGTACTCGCTCTCAGATGGCTTCCCCTGCCGAGCTGCGGTGCAAACAGAGGAGGACCGGAGAGGGATAGGCAGAGACCCCACTGAAGGGTCACAAACTAGCTGTGCTCACTTGACTTCATGTCAGTCCACAGAAGAACAGAGGGAGGGAGGAGAAGAACTGCAGGCGATAATAGGCAAGGGAGTAGACGTAATTTACTTTTTGGTGGTTAATGCGCACAAACACCTGTCAGCTCTTGTCAACTAAAATATGTATACAATCTGTAATAATCACTAAATCCACAGTTACAGAATATTGAATAATTATATGCAGCAGTGTATGTATAGTCTACTCTGCATGGTACAGTATTTCTTGTCGTGTCTTTGTATGTTGTACGTGAGGTCCTATTTATGTTTTACCATATGTTTCAGTGTAAATTGTTGTCATAAAGTCCCTGCGGCGGCGTCATTAAAACAAATTCGCTCCTATTTAATGTTGCCGGGTGATTAATGGATTCTTGGTGGTCATTAAATGCTCGCTTGTCAAACAGTTTGTATGCATTTCACTGTTCTCAAATGTAATGAAGATCAAATAAGATCACAACAAGGATGATTAAAAGAGGAAAACTAATTACATATTAATAACTGCTAATGAATCGTTGACACGTCTTTCATTCTGGAATTCTCTATGGCTTCCTCTTATACTGTATTTGTCTATGTAAAGAGGAAATTCACCCGTTTGAGATAAATATTCACCTCTGTGTTTCCTCTCTTTGCACCAGTGATCCGACACCGGAGATGAGAGCTCATACTCATTCACACACACCTCCAGGCTGCTCTGCTTCTCATTAACACTGCACTGAAGTTCATATATGTATGCATACAAAGGCATGCACGCACATCCTGGCACAGTTGCACACGCACACACACACACACACACACACACACACACACACACACACACACTGAAAGCTTGCGAGTTGTAAATGAGGCTTCTTTCAGCGGAATCAGTCGGCATGCACATGTTCCAATATTTGACACAATTCTTTGCTCTTGACACACACACATCACAGAAGGCTGCGTTCAATCACTCACTAACCTACACTCACAAACACTCGTGGGCTCTGCCAGCGCTGCCTCCGGGCCTCTCGTCATGACTGAAGCACTCAGTGCCTAGATGAGAGCATCGGGGTGGCCCGGCGGTCAGCGGCACCGGTCCACAAATGACATGTCACAGATTCGGTGCCAGCAACGGCCGATATGAGCATCTGTGGCCGCGTTAAGTGGACGGTGTTGACAGTGATGCTGCACAATAGGATGATATTACAGTCGATGAGTTTTTAAATGGTCCCGAGAGGATTTCTCAGCACAGAGAGTCTGTTTGTCTGAAGGTTGCTGCGGATGGTGGTAAAAGACATGTGCCGAAAAGAAAAGACCACAGTGAGTAAAAACCACTGATTCAGCACCATATGAATTCTGATGTCAGGACTGATTTGAAGAGGTATTGAAAAGAATCAAAGACTTCAAGGACGGGGGAATAACCAAACAAGCATATAGCGGAATTTTAGACGGATGCCTGAAAGCGTCTCCCCTACCCAGATCGATATTCACAGCATGAATATATGGGTCTGCTCTCACTCAAGAGGTAATCCTCTCCAGTAGTTGCATTGTACTGAGCGTAGATCTCAGGTTTATTTTGAAACTATTAGAGCAGCCTTTGACCAATCAACATTGACCATCGTGTGTGCCCAAACTCTACCACTGCTGTAACTTCTAGAAGAAAACAATTGACTTCAACACCATCGCACTCAGCCACGCCCACTGATCACTGCTTGGTCCGACCTTCAGAGTGGCTGAGCAAAGATTAATGTGAACGGGGTTTCAACGCTAAAATCACAGTGAAGGAAACTTAAATTGGAAGTAATCGTCTGACGGATACATGTTTGGTCTCCTCACTGTTTGACCAACTTTGGGACGCTACATCACTGCATGATTTGAAAAGGCCAGTCCTGTATGTGATGTCATTAATGGTAAAAGAGGAAGGGGCGGAGCCATCGTTATTGATTCATATGTTGATAACTTTTTCATTAATTATATAGTCAATAAAGTCAGTCAAAAATGATGAATTGAGATCTTTTGTTCAACAAACTGACCAAAATCCCAAAGTATGAAAGTTCAGGAAAAGCATGTACGTGGACTTTGAGTTGGAAGTATTTACTGTTGTTTGTATAAACTATGTATGTATTAGATTATATTTTGTCCAGTATGTTTGTCCCACCAAATATACTCACTGCTGAAAAGGGCTTTTACTGTAAGCACAATTACTCCTTCCTCACTAAAAACTTCACCAACTTCTGAACAGTATTTAATTTTGGAAGTTTAACCGCTCGGAACAAGCTGTCTCCAACTTTCCATTGGGTTTGTGTACATGTAATTTGGCTGTTGGACCATAATTAGCTTCCACACTAGTTGTGAGTAATCCCTTCTAATGCTGTAAGTATTGAACTGATTTTTCCAAAATAAAAAGAGGATCAGTGTATGTTTCCATCTAATAACTTTATGGGAATGTACATCTGCTGAGAGGATGTGACATAATTACACAAACTGCTTGTATCACGTGCTTCCAATTAGATCATAAGCAAATAACTTGTTTTGTTTTTTTATTTTCAATGTAAAACCAGAAAATGCAAATATGGAATGTACATTGTAAATTTAGTCTTCTAGTACTGTATACGTCAAAGACCTTTTTTTCAATGGGGTTTGGCCTTTTCTAGAATCTATTTTGGGTGTTTTGGGCCAGCCTAAAGGGCAGAAACTAGCTGAACCATCTTTAATATAAGCTGTGAAGTGCCAGCTTCAGTTTCCAGTCAGCTCCAAATCGCCAGAATGCCAGGCACAAGTTTTTTTTTTTCTTTCTTTTTTAGTGTGACAGCTGCGATAAGCCCTACTGTACTCCTAAGAATAAAGACCGATGGCTGGTTTCAGGCAAAGGAGGAGGGGGAACTGGTGAGGGATGATGGGTGGCTGGGAGGGTGAGAGTCACAGAGGCGGAGCTTCATGGCCCTTCACTGCGACTCTAATCCGACTGGGCTCAGGAGAAGGTGTCGGCATGGAGAGGGGACCTGTCAGCACCCACAGACACCTTCCCTTCTCCCTTTATCCTTCCCCTCCCTCCATCCCCTCTTTCTCTTTCCTTCCACCACAGCATTCCTCAGATAAATGGCAGGTAGAGAGGAAGAGGCGGAAGGGAGAAAGTTGAAGGGGCAGCTGTGGCTCAGGGCAGCGGAGGCGCACTGGGTAAAGCCCACCACTGATAAGCGTATCTCCCTCCCTCATGTGTGCCAGACAAAACCCATTTGTTTCTCATCTGTTCCCCTGATTTGGGCCTGACAGCTTGGGGTGAGCTATGGAGGACCAACGACAGAGTGATGGAGGAGAAGATGAGGGAAAAGAAGACAGACAGAGGAAAAGAAAAAGAAAAGAAAAGGAAAACATGTCTTTCACTTCACTAGACTTTGTGGTTTGGCACCCTGGCAGTGTCTTTCTCTCTGTCTGTTACACACAGATACACAGGTACCAGACATTGCTGACAGGATAAACCTGTGATAACAGTTTTTTTTTTTTTGCTTTTTGGTGGCAGCTGAATCAAGCTGTGAACACAACACTAACCTACTATCACCTTTTAAACTGATATGATGTTCACACCTTAGTATGCCACATTAAACTGCCAGCAAACAGTTTCCTATTTCCACATTCAGCAGTTCTAAGCAACATTCAAATCTTGTTTAGTCCGATATTCGTTCTTCTTTCAGCCTCATTTTTGGTCGTCACAAATTCCTGAGTAAATTTAAAACTGTAAATGTGCCACTTTCTACATCAGCCAGCAGATAACTTTACCATTTGGTAGATGGTGTGCAGTGAGGTTCTAAGACCTTTTTTCACTGCTTTATAGCTACTGCTACCAAATGAAGAAAAGTTGAGCGACATAAAACCAAAACAATGAGCTGAAAGATGCAAAAATGGTCTGAGGTTCGTGATAATTCTCTGTAGATTATTTACTATGAGTAACACCACATTACACATTTGATATATTTTGAGTAGAACAATGTCCCTAATAATCATATGCATTATATACCATCCAGACACATTTTCAAACATTTAAAAAAAAAAACATAGTTTTGAATGATATGTCCAGTATGTTTGTCCTAAAATAAATTCAGCTTTCTTTGAGTGTAAATCTCATGGAAAATCTTGTGTAGATGAAAGTTCTTCATCAAACAGCAGCCCTCCACAGAAGGCATGTGGTGCAGCTGTGACTAACCAGCTGTCGCAAAAGAGCAGGACGGACGTCATTCTAATAATTTACAGAAGCGACTGCAGAGAATGAGGCCTAACGAGGAGGAAAGAAGTGTGTGGTCCCGCATAGCTCAACTGGCAGAACATGGCACCGCCGCCGCCAGGGTGGCAGTGGTGAGGAGGGGCTGGTGCTGCACTCCCAGTGGAGCCAACAATGCTAAAAATGTATGCACGCATGGTACAGTGAGGCACTTTGGATAAAAGCGCTCGCTAAATGGCGCAGGAGAACAAAAGGGAAGACGAGACAGGCGGAGAACACGTCTGCTGTAAGTAAAAAGACTCCCTCTCTTTTTCTCACTCCGTGTTATTCCCTTCATTTTGCTTTGTGTGAATGTAGGTCTCTCATCCCTCATAATCCCTTCCCCAAACACAGATGAGTAAGTCTTGACACACAGCTACATTGCCAGGCTCGGCCCTGCCTGCCGGGGATTTACTACCTAAATAAACACTCCACACACACACACACACACACACACACACACACACACACACACACACACACACAAAGGCACACACTCGCATAAAAAAATAAATTGAAGCAATACATTGACTCTGTCATGTGTCACTAGGGCGGGGTGATGGAAATCGTTGGATACCTGAGATATTGGTACAGATAGCAGGACAACAGTTTTAGTGATTCTTTCGAGTAATAACCACTTGTTTTTCTGCAAATCACAAGTGTTCTGAAATGATAAATGGCGTCTGGATACTTGGTTTGATCAGCTCAGTTGCTAACGAGTATATTATTCAACCTCATCTCAGCCTACAAAAACATCAAGGGTAGCAGGCTTCTCAATTTTAGCCCAGATTAAGTTCAAATATAAGGTAAATGATTATATAGTTGTAGCTCATTAATAATTCCATTCGATGGCTGCGGTGCAATTTTGAGTGTCTCGTGTTTAATGCGCTCTCTGTCAGCTGGTGTCTTCAATAAGACCAAACTGACTCCTCATTAGAGGAACAACGCCGCTCATCATGTCACATGAATTGTAGGATAATCTCTTGTTAAACTTTCATGCATATCATATCAATATTTTATGCTGCTCATTAGTTCTGCCTCTGGACATCCAATATTTGGAGCGAGTCATTATGGCTTTGTGAAAAATAAGATGTTAATGTAGCCTGGACTGGATTCAGGTTACAGACTGTGAACAAGTTATTAGGCTGTAACACAAAGTTGCTATATTTTGGCCACCTCGACCGTCAAAAGCTGATAGCACACCAACAAGTTGAGGTTATTTGTAGCTTTAGTTTTTTGCAAATGATTAAAGCTAAATCTAATTAAATTTGGTGAGAGGATTTAGATTTGATTAGTGGAAACTCATACTTAAACGTGTAAACCTCAGTTATACAAAGAATACATCAAAATAGGTCACAAATCTGACCAGAGATTCGATTCCACTTGTTTGATTTTCACAGGTTCGGATAATTGGTGCCATATAGACACATTATTTCGTGCTATAAACACACCAAGGTTCAATAACCTCCATTATTAACAGATGAAATAGCTGTTGGCAGAAAATGTGTATTCACTCCAGCTCTCCTCCAACTTCAGCAGCCTTCACCTGAGATGTGCCACACTGCCTGAAAGAATTTAATTAGCATCGGTCTCAGCGGAGATTTTTAGTGGCGCATCAGCTCAATGCTTGTCCAGAGGCCAACATTAATTCTGGGGAGAGACCCAGTATAAAACAAAGTTAAAATCTCATCTAAGACAATATAAAGTTTTATGTTCCCCCTAATGTGATACACAGAGCCGCAGAGACCAATGGCTCCCGCGAGGTTTCCCTCACAATCCTACTTCCTTCTCTCGGCTCAGCCTCTTCCCTCTAATGACCGCGCCGCTTGCTGGCACACGGCCCGCGTCGATCTCTGGCCGCCCATCTGGACCGTGTGTTGTCTGCGTGGGTTTGTGACGAGCCCATGACGGCTGTGCACGGAGGGATACGTGTGTGCACGGAGGGATACGTGTGTGCACGGAGGGATACGTGTGTGCACGGAGGGATACGTGTGTGCGTGTTGCATGTTTTTTCCCGACACACCTGCTCCACATGCAGGCGGAGCGCGGCCCGTTAGCTCCACTCGACACATCGTGTTGTACTGTTAGCCAGCGTGGCGTGGCTAATCCGGAGCATTCGGGGTTAGCCGGAGGCTACGGCGCCGCTGTCGTTCCACTCCGTGTGAACGGGATGAGAATGTGGCACAGATGTTTGCCGTGTCGGATACATGTCACCATATCGGAGAATAATGATTTTGTTTGACATGCTATTGTTGATACACTGTCCATTTGTTCTGTGCCGTGGTGCTGGCAGGGTTATATTTCATAGCGTGCAAAAGAAACGCCTGCTCGCTCAATGTCAAGGTTCTCACGTACGCACATACGACGACTCAGCGAACGAGCAAAGGAGAACAACGTTCCCACTAAAGTTACCATCAGTTAACAGTCAAACAAATCAAACAGGATTTGCTGTCGTTACGATCTCCAAAAACGAACACAATCGTTATAAAAAAAATGTAGGTGCAGGATTATTTATGGCTGCAAGCATCGCTGCTTCTGTGGATGATTTGATCTTTGGTTGAGTTTCATGTGTTTAACTTCTCGTGCATATCATGATTTCCTTGTTAGTTTCTAAACCTCTACAGTTGTTCAAACCGCTGCGCACACACTGAGTCAGCATGACGACAACTTCCTATTTTTTTTTCTTCAAATTCAGCATTTTTTGTTGTGTTTTTTTGAAATGGAAGATTGATGTTCAAACTTTACTGTAATCAGCTTATATGTACTTAATAGTGATCTTTGATAATAGTGATGTTATAATTATTTCTAATTATGTGTCAGAATTAGGTGGTAGTGTTTGAGGGGAAAAGGATTAGCTGCAAATAGTTGACCAGCTGAAATAATGAACCGCTGCTCATCTAAAAAAAAAATATAAAAACTATGAAGAATCATGATCCTGTGGCTATTTGGGTCAATTCCTCACGCCTGCAGTTTAATCAGACGTAGCAGGGTAAGGATTATGTCTATAATGGACAGTAAAATTTAAGCCCCTCTTCATTTCAGCTGAGACAAAATGAAGATTATTCTGTTTGCCTTCATCCATTATACCCCATGACTTAAGGGCAACACACACCGGCAGCGTCAAACATGAATCACAGCACCAGAGCCTGGTGTTTTTAAGCCCACTCACCATCAGGTGTCATCGTGGGCTGACATGCGACAATGTCACCCTGACACAAGGCGGTGATCTGGAAAAACAACAATTTGATCACATTTGGCATGTTCTTGACTACTTCTTCTGTCTGCAGTGCACATTCGCTGTGTGCTGGAGGGCGTCAAATGACACGGTTGGTGTGTGTTGCCCTTTAGGTACTGGCATGCTTTTAAAGTCTTTTAGGAACTGTAGTTGTTGAATGCTGACAAAATCCATGTTTTGGTTGTTTTCTTGCTTTGAATGAAAAATAAAAAAAATTCCTGGGGAAAAGTGTTAACTTGGTTTCTACCAAGAGACGTGTTTTAAGAGCTGGTCAGAAAACCTCACAAACATGTTTCATTTTTTCAGAAATAAAAATGCCTTTACAATTGTTTTATTTGAGATGTTAGCCAGGGAAGTGGTGGGAAGGTGTTATAGTCAGTTAGGAGGTACATTTTGTTTAGAGTCTTGATCAAGGACGCTGACACATGCATACCGACCTTTGCAGAAATCAAACCACATGACATTGAAGACAGCAATCAGGCCATCCCAACACTCCTTACATAAGCCTCCAACCTGCAGCTCTCACAGCTCTCCAAGAATAAAACGTACAAACAACTTAAGCAGGAAGACAATGAAGCCATAACTCTTCCTCCCTGAAAGGATGGTTATTATGACAGCGGGCCCATTAGCTAAATGGAGAAAGAGCATGTGCAGCATGTAGCTCTGGCTATATAAATCGGCATCCCTCGCCCTGACCTCCAGCAGTCACTCGGAGGAGGAGGAGGAGTCAACCTGGGATAATTCCAGACACCCCATGATGGCGCTCCTTGGGTCGGGTCACCGTAAATCTCACGCTGATCAAGACCAAGTGACACCCGGGGACGTCCCTTTTCTCCACGGCAACACAGTGTCAGCGGTCACGAGGGACGTCAAGGACTTTGCCGTAACTAAAATGTGCTTAGCTGGGCAGCTGGTGGTCGGGACGCGACCGGAGTCACGTGTCCGCACTTTAAGTTTTTCCAGTCAGGATATTTATGTGTGTCTCTGCAGGCCTTCAGCACAGAGAGAGAAAGGAATTAACTGTGGCCAATAGCCCTGTTAGCTAATGAGTCACACGTGCATCGAGGTTACAGAATGACTTCCCCTGCGTGCTTTAAAGCAGATGAGGGCTGGAACCGCACGGTCGCGCAGCAAAAAAAAAAAAACAGACCTAATTTAAGGTCTTCTCCTGTGGTGGAGAAGTGTTGAGCGAAAATAACGGTCTTGAATCAAACGCTTCAGCAGGCTTCACCCAGCTCTGGGAAACTACACCTCAAAAATCCTCAAATAACGGCAATGAGCTTCATACCAACGACACGAGCCGGGCGTTAACAGACAACATATCCCGGCAGAGTGGTGACGAGAGCTGATGTGATCCGTTTCTGTCAGAAAGGTGTGAATTTAAAGGGCTTCAGAGAGCGAGAGGCAGCAGATGCTCTGATGTGTTTATTATAATCAGCTCGGACTCGTTTTAGCTTTATTTATGAGATTTTTGGCAAAAATCCTTTATTTGCTTCATGAGCAGAGTTGTAATTATTCACCATTAAGGATTTTATATAAACTCACTAAAACATCATTCAACTCACAATGTGATCCATGCTGCCTTTCATATTTTTGTGTTTACCAGGTTCTCAGGAGCGGCCCCATTATGTTGTATTCACGACCTCAAAATGTTCTAAAAGTTCTGACTTCACAAGTTTTTGCTAACATTTTTTTAAATGTTGAAGGCCTTGGAGGTTTATATACTGAAGTTAATATATTGTAATTTTAGTTGTAAAAATGTTGTAATTTAATTTAAAGTCTGCGGACAATGTTGATGTTCCCAACGGCACATATTTTTCCTGTCATTATACCTTCGTATTTTGTATTTAAAATGTGCGTGTACAGCATAGTTTATAGTTGTGTGTGTGTCACAGATACAAGTTGAACAAGGAAAAAACAATTATGTCAAACATACCAATGAATGCAATATTGACTGTTTGAAATGAATGGGTTTGGTATTACACACTCAAATCAGCACATCGAGATGAGTCAGTACTTTTCACACACCCATTAATCATGTTCCTCATCCTCTTGATTGACTCCAACATTTCAGGTTGCCGGTGCAAAGCAGCTTGTCATGAGGTGGAATGTGAAATGAAGGCATATTAAATCCGCCTCAATGCATCATGTCTACACGGGAGTGGCGTGAGCAGCATGTTAGTGTTGAGTGTGTGTCTTCACAGGGTGCGTTCAGGCACAGTATTGAGCTGCGGGGTCACCTGTGTTTTGGCAGCGCTCGGAGCCCAACACACAATAACTGCAGTTACGCACATATTCAAGTAAAAGAGATATGGCTTCAGATGGAAATTTCAAAGTGGGCCAACTCTCACCACATTTGCACTACAGTACTACTGACCTGTTCAGGTCCACATGACTAAACCAGCACAAAAATCTATCACCGCGGCAGGCTCTCCTCTGTGAGTGACCGTGGGTCAATGCTGGGACCATCCCACCAGAGCTGCATCGATATCAGCTGTCTGGACGCGTCACCACACACTGGCAGGAATCCTGTCCTTTCGAAGAGTGTCACTGACGGATGTATTGAACTGTTTGGGAGCGTTTCCCCGGATCTGCTTTGTTTGTTTGTGTGTGTGTGTGTGTGTGTGTGTGTGTGTGTGTGTGTGTGTGTGTGTGTGTGTGTGTGTGTGTGTGTGTGTGTGTGCGTGCATTTGTGTATTGACGATCTCAAGAGCAGAAAGGGAGGATGGGATGTAGGAGGAGGAAGAGACGCAGTGATAAGGTCAGGCCCCATTACATCTCTGTGCTGATAAAGCAGGACACACTCACACACACACTCAGCCAGCCATACCACAACATCAAAGACTGATAACACACCTCAGTGTTATCTTCCTGTGGCTTTGTCTCTCTGTACAACACCACATACACTCTTTTACTTTTCTCTTCTTCTCAGTGGAGCGGGGCAGTCTGGGGTTTCAGTAGGGTGAATCCAGCTTTAAGTGTTTACGGGCGATCGAATACGCGCGTCATTCTGATGAAACGTTTTGCTCAAAAACAAGATCAATCGACATGAAAAACAAGTTAATTTATCAACTGAAAAAGCAGAATTATACCAAGGTCAGCACAAAAATAAGATAGCTGTTCCATCCAAGCAACTATTCATTTTTGTTATGCAAATCAACTCTTAAATGTACCCCAAGATAAACACTAAAGAAAATACCAAGAACATTACAGTCAGACTGTTCCGTGGTGGAAACCCAGCAAATGAAACACCGAAAAGGTAAACTAAACATTCTTGGGTATTCTTACAAAAGCGAAATCCAGACAATCATCTTATCCCTCATCCACTACAAAGCCCATTCAGCCAGCTCTTTCATCTGCGCAAACAGGGCAGGGGGGAACAGAAAACATTTTGATTAAGTCAAAGTTAATCTTCCAACAGTTTGAACTCGCCGAGCTTTGTTTCGAAGGGAGCCGTCGGAAAGTCTCACAAAAACAAAAAATGTGTTGTTATGGTGTCCCTCGGGGTTGGAAAATTTATTTTGATGCAGTTGCATATCAAAGGCTCATATTTCTCTTTTCTTTTCAAGTTTTTATTTTCCTTAACACACATTTCTTGCACTTAAGAGGCTTTTCAAAATTCAACTCAATGATAGATGATAATATAAAATGACATTATAAATTTAGTCTTAACCATACACTGTAGAAACCTGCATTTTTATCTACACATTTAAAATTAAACATACTATTGTTAAACAACTAAATTCCTGAGACTACGTAGCAAGGATTTTTTGTGTTTTTGCAGGTTACATGTACAGAATATGTATCTTCAGTCTTGTGTTCAGTTGTCATCACATCTCTGCAACAACAAGACAGCAAATTCCTCCTAACGTAACTTATATTTCCTTGTGAATGTCAAGTTTAGAACCACGAAAGAAAAAAAAAAAAGAATCATGAAATCTGTGCACTTATCACTATTGACACAGAAGAGATTATCTTTTAACCTGCCTAGAAGAAAAAAGTAGAAATAATCAGTGAGAGACACATTTAAATGCCACTGTTATCTGAGTAACTCAAGCGTTTTCTCATATAAAAGTTGAGAGAGACCTTCAGTTACCTTTGGGAAACCAGACCCTGAGCTGCATGATATAAAAAGGCCCTAAACCCGTTGATGAGGGCATAAAGTTAGTTATTAAAGTGCATAAAGTAAACAGTCAGGCTGAACTCGACTCCCTCGCCCTGGGCTGGCACACTGGGCAGCAGCGCCACCCGATCCTGGAGCCGCGGGGCCTCGCCGCCGTAAATCAAGAGGCATCCGAGACGCTGAGCTCGCGAATGAGACGAAGACGAGACCACAACCAGACAGACAGGAACGCTGATGTGTGTCACTGATAACACACACTCATACAGAGGAGACACATGCACACACGTGCACACATGCGCACGCGCGCGCACACACACACACACACACACACACACACACACACACACACACACACACACACACACACACACACACACACACACTACATTTCCCACTCGGCTCACAATGGAGCCCCACACAGCAGCCGAACAAGAGGAGATCACAGGACAACTGACATAGTTGTGTACACACTAATTAGGCACACTGGAACAGCCACAATGGGCTTTTTCATGGCCTGCATACACAAATCATACACACTCTTTCTCTTGCTCTCTCTCTCAGACACACACACACACACACACACACACACACACACACACACACACACACACACACACACACACACACACACACACACACAGGATGGGTATCAGGATTGGGATCTCTGCCATGTTTGCTATGATACCCTCTTTGATCTGGGGTGAGAAGTTCCCTGCCCCTGATAATAAAAAAAAGAAAGGAGACAGCCGGGTTTTTTTGAGAGGGTGGCAGCGTTTGTTGGGAGTGTTTGACAGTCGCAGTGTGAATGGAGGATGCTGTGTTTTGTTCCGGCTCCGTATGAACAGACGTTTTGTTTGCCAGATGACATTTAGACAATGGCTGCAGGACGGGTGTGTGTTGGTGGAGGCGGGTGGGGGGGGGGGGCATTGTGTGAGTGACGTCCGAAGCTTTTTGTGGACTCCTGAAGAACAGAGGGTCAGCGGGTCGAGACCAGCTGACCTCTGCTGACATCGAGGCACAAAATAACAGGAACCAATAATGCCTTGATGTTACTTTTCCACTTAATGCTTTGTTATTTGACATCAGCATCATGTTGCCATCAATCATATTTCCTGCTGCCACTGCTGCTCTTACCCTCGAAAGCCTCCCTACTTATGTGCATCATTTGATTTAAGAGAGCTTAGTCTTCCTGTACAGCCGACTGTTTCTCTACTAGAAGTCTTTCTGAGGTAAATGGCTCAAATACAAAGAAGGGTTGATACATTTTGAAAACTGATCCAGTTTACAGAGAATTGTTACAGAATTTGCTGTTAAATATCCAGTTGGGGACATTGTTTGTTTAAAGACCTTTTTATTTTATTTTACAACTTTAAATTTGACAAAGCAGGATGCTTCAGAAGCCATCAGTTGCACAAAAGGAGGTCCATTCAATTAAAGCACTTTTGTGTTTTGGAAGTTGTGGTTGAATTTGGTATAATCTTATTTAAAGGAATAATTCAATATTTTGCAACTTACTTGTCATCCTTTTAATGTAGAGAGCGAAATAAAAAGATCAGACAGACTTTTATGTCTGTATGGTTAATATTATGTGAAGGGTCTTGTCACTACCGTGAGGTTGCCAGGCAACCAGCGCAGCCTCGAGGAAATCACGGCACCCAACCAAGAAATAGCTCAGCACATAACCCTGCATTAAAGCAAAAGGCTGTTGTTTTCATTATTTGTTTTTGGACATATGAAATAAACATGATATCAGATATTAATTAGAGCACTTCAGAGACTTTGCTGAAGAAGCCAGGCTAGTTGTTACTTCTTTTTACCAGTTTTTATGATAAGCTAAGTTAACAAGCTGCAGGAAGTTAATTTAATTTATATTTAAAATGCAGAAATGAAAGTGTCACACAGCAAGAAAGCAAATTAGGGTTTCCTCCAAGATGTTTCCTGTCCTTTAATTCTTTGTGTTTTTTTTACATTACACATTTTGATGTTGTAGTGTATCCCCAATTCTTCAAAACATAAAAACAATGTTGGTCCACCTTTTATTTTTTTACAGCTAATTTCTGTCTTCTTTTCTCTCAAAATGCTTATTGTGGTTATGATGATCATTGGTTAGTAGTTGGTTAGTATGACCTCCTAAACTGGGATGAAACCAATATTTTCCCCCCCTATGTGCGATAAGGCAAAGCGTGCAAAATCAAAAATCGAACGTGTGCCTGAGTTAATATTCAGGTCTACTTCTGACATCTTGCTGTGAAGAACTTCTTGGGATTCAAAGATGATATGGCTGCGAAGAAGAACACACTTTGCCAGTGTACTTTTATCACAGTTGCAGCACTGCAGGGAGACGTCACAAAATTCACACTACACAACGGCTTGAAACATCACCACAAAAGCGAGAACAAAAGTGTCAGAAAAAATCTTCGATCCCGAACAGAGGACAGGTATCACTGCATTATCAAACCTGACAAACTCACAGTCCTAAGAATAGGACAGAAGAAAAGAAATTCTCAAAATTAAAAATTGTGGGAAACAAATCGTTATCTGAAAATAGGGTTTCTCATTTTAACCAGCATCATAAAAACACTAGCAGGTGCAATCACCCACATTCACCAAACCAATGACAGTCCACACATCATCCACTCACACTGAAGAGTCTAACGCTTGTGTGTGCACACAGGAGTGTCTCCGGCTGTGTGTGTTGAGTGACTTCCTGCCGGCTGTTTGTCCTCTTATCTCCGAGCCAGAGGCTGATCACCGTGATAAATAAACACACAAGAGGTCATTACACACACGTGTGGAAACATGCAGGTAACTGCAATCAGATCAGTTTTGGTATGTCTCGGCTATTCGCCACAGGTGGGGACTCAGGTAGGACCGGCGCTGATATCAACAAACGCACTTCAGAGCCGGAGTCGTCCAGCACGCACGGAGCCAGAGGCCGAGCAGCATGGGTGAGGAGGCAGCAGACGAGAGATTAGGCCGCGACTCGGTGCACATGGCGGGACCTCGGACTCTCTCTGCTGAGAGCGGCTCAGAGTCGCCGAAGAAACTGTTGACACAGTTTGAGACGGAGATGAAGATGAATATCTGAGTGGATTCAATCTGCTCTGCTCCCTGCAGGTGGTGCTCTACCTGTGTGCCCCCGCCCCCGCCCCCACCCCTACCCCCACCACCCACCCCCACCCCCTCCCTCCAGTCACTACATGTAGAGGGAAACTTGTCAGGAGAAATCAAGTTAAAGATTCAGAGAAATAGTACCATTAGAAACAATAATAGCTCATCAGAACAGATTTCAATAACTGTGTGAGAGCTTTATACAACTACCTCTTTCACTTACATATGAACAACCGGTATGAGTGGCTTCCAGTCGAGACTGTTTGAAACATAACAACTCGTCAGGTAAACTAGTTATTTTCTAGCATCATGTGATGGATTTCCTTTACAAACAGATTGTTATATCAGGTTTAGGCATTGGGCTAATATTAAGGAGTGCGATTTATTCACTCCGATCACGTCTTTTCTTTCTTGATGCAGCAGGTTTGTTGGATCAGGCGTTAAAAAAAAAAATCAGCAATCTGTATTTTAATGAAACACCACACATGTAGTAGTTTGTGTTTTTTAAATGTGAAAATGTATTCGTAAATTGAACATTCCGGGGGTTTTGTACCGTTGGTGTCATGCATGGGTAGATTCATCAATAATGGAAACAGTTATTAGTTGTGGCCCTACTTCAGAGTAAGTCAGATTTATTTTTATGTGATTACAACTCTAGCAGTTTCTGTGCTCTGACTTCTCTCTTTATTCTTTTATTCTTACACCCTCTTTCCCTAATGGAGAAAAGTTAAACCCAGTCCATGAAGGGCAGAGGGAGGCCATCACACCACCCTAACTTAACTTGGCCTTTATCCCCCATGATTTAAACACCTCATCAAGCTGGCCTTACACCTCCCCCAGAAATAGCCACTTTCCATAGATAGTAAATAAAACAAACAGTTGCGTTCCTGTCTGCCTCCACTGCGGCCCGCTGCGGACTATCAGCTGCTCCGCGGCAGCGGTTAAAGGGAATCACATGTTTGGCCTGACATGAGAAAGCTCTGTCAAATGAGGAGAAAGAAAGACATTGAGAAATAAGTGTGTGAATAAGTGAGAAGAGGAGTGACTGGTTTTACTGGTTGCCTTCCAGCCTGACTTTGACTTCCAGCTCCGTACGCTCTGACCAGCTCGGTGAGGTAAAGAGAAACAGATTTTTATGGGAGGTTTTACTGTGTGTAAAATATTGGGTGATGATAAGGTTTTGTGCGGTTGCAAACCTGAGGAAAAAAACAGAAGAAAAGCGCCTCGGTTTCATTTTTGGGGTTCGTTTTCCCATCAATTTCACTCGAGTCTCTAAAAGGTCCATTAAGGCGAGTCGAGTAGAACAGCGACAGAGGGCAACCTGACATCCATCACCTCTGCCGCTTCACAGCCTGGCAACACACCCCAAAGAAAGCCAATGAAAGAAAAGTTGGTGAAGTTGTGTGTGTTGGTGTGCGCACAAGCAAAGCGCCTTCTTTTGTGTACAATCCTATCAATGTCACAAAGGTTACGCTCCCTCAAGATAACCCGCCGAGATCGCTGTGTGCTCCGGCTGATTTTTTTTCACTCCTCTCTTTTTGTGATTAGGTGTCAGCAGAATTTCCTTGGTGCGCAGACGACGGCTTTCATGTCGGGGGTTTCTCATGGTCTCATGGCCTATCAAGCCGACCATTCAAACACCATGCAAAGAGGTTGCAAAGCAAAGTACACAATGTCTGTTTGTAGTCTGGTCGCACAAACACAAATCCATATTTATCTAAGCACAACGACGTTCACTCCTGCACTTTCTGATTTCTGACAGCCATTTATTTTAGGTGCTATAAAGCTTGGACCATAATGGGATATAACAAGTGCAAACGTTTTTTTTTTTTTTTTTTTTACTTACAATAGTCACTATCTTGGAAAAGTTTCATTAAAAGTCTGAGAAATTAGCTTGAATAGAGAAAACACTGATAAAATCATGATCCTGTTGCCTTTGAGCCCAAAGACCTCGAGATCCTCTGATTGAAAACATAGCTACATGTTTTTTGGGGAGAGGAATGTAGCAGAAAAAACTTTGAGTCGGCACAGATGTGGCAGCACTGGCAGAATACTGTTTGGCAGAGAACACAGAGTCTCTGGAAATGAGATTTGTTCCTCAGCCACCACTTGGGTGGACTGTGGTTTGGTTGCTACTTTTCTTTTTTTACATAAACTTGTCATTTAGTCTCGTAAACATCCAGAAAAGACCGATGGCTTTGCAGGACTCTTGATACTGGGTTCACTTATAATCACTGGTGTTGTTTAAGGAGCATTTCATTTACTTCTATATTTCAGCGTGTTGTGATGTTAAGAAAGTGACAGGCATTCTCCATCGAGATCAATCTGGGATTCTGCAGGGTTGTTTACTGCTAATAAAATCAGAGCTCTTACAAATTAAATATAAAGTTCTCTCAATTTTGTGTTGAATTTTTTAATAATAAAATAAAAAAAGTTTAGACTTCTGTAATTCTAGCAAATCCTTTAATAAAGATTTTTCTTAGAGTGCTATTAAATAGCACAAGCTGCAGGTTTATCAAAGATGATTAAAAAGGGCAATACAAATATTTAAATTCTCATCACCGTAGCCGTAGAAAGAAGAAATAGAAACACAAACTGTAAAAATTAGATCTCATATGTGCGCTGAAGGGCTTGAAGTTGAGATATGTAAGTAAAAATCACAGTCTATGCAGGTGACCCAAGTTTCTTCAAAATGAGTCTGTTTCTTTGTGAGATCTACTCAAAGATATTCTGGTCAGAAACGTAATTTGTCAGAAACCAAATTTGACCTGTATTAATGTATTACCATCTATATGACATATGGTAACATTTGCTTTACCCTTAATTCATTTATTGACTCAGCTTTAATTTTTTGCATTCTGGAAACCTCCTCAGCTCCACCCAAAAAAATACAATGTCATCATCTGCATAAAAGTAGAGCCTGACACATTGCATTGATTTTTGATATTTTACAATTCATTAGTAAAAAAAAAAAATTCTTAAATTGTTCTTATGTTCTGATTTTGGTACTGTAGGTCATATATTTAAGTTAACTGGATTTGTAGATGTTGGAGACTGTGACAATAGGTTTTTGAATGTTGATTCAATTCTACTTTCTAACAAAAAAAAAAAAAAAAAAGATTCAGAAAATGCTCTTAACTTCCCGGAGTTATATAATCATGCTTCAACATCATATATATATATATATATATATATATATATATATATATATATATATATATAAAAAAGCTGTAAATTGTGTTGGTGAATGATAAACCATCAAACTGTACAGTTCCTGGTTAGTTTTAAATCTTCTAATTTTTATCCTATCACAACACCAGCACAGACCATTGTGTTTTTTTAATGCAGTGCTGTTGTGGGTCTGAGCACACACAATCCTGTAATGTTTGTCGTATTCTGGCTGAGGCCTAAAATGTAAATTTAAATGTGATTTACCATGGGAACTTTGTGGCATTCTTCTTGTTTTGGAGGACTGTGAAAAGAACCAGACTTGAGCCTGCTGAAAGGAACAGTGAGGTCTAACAGCCAAGAATCGGCTGCAGTGAAGCTGAATTGAGAGCGACATATAAATCTTAGCTTTTTTAGAAAGCAACATCAACATGCGATCACTCACACACACATGCGAACACACACATGCAATGGTTAATGGTTAATGGTTCGTCCCGGGCCAGCTGGGAGCCAGGACGCTCAAACTGGCCTCTAAGAAGGTTTTAATGAAGAGGAGTTCACAAAAAAACTAATTTACACATGGAAGACAGTGGAGAGACACTGTAAGGTGTCCTGTAACTGAACACTGGCCTGCCAGCCAGCCAGCCAGTGTGTGAGCATGTGTGAAAGAGAGAAGAGGTAGATGGCGAAACACAATGAGGGAGGGAGTGAGAGAGAGAGAGAGAGAGAGAGAGAGAGAGAGAGAGAGAGAGAGAGAGAGAGAGAGAGAGAGAGAGAGAGAGCAGCACAAGTGTCAAATCCAAACAGCCATTCGGTGCGAACACACCTTAGGCAGACATGTCAGAGGGGAACAGGGGAGGAAGGAGGACGGGGTGAAGAATGTGGGAGAGCGCTAAGAGCAGAGTGTAAATGGACTGAGTGAGGCGAATAGACTTAACTAGCAGTGAAGGAGAGCAGCTCATCTCATGGCTGGAGGAGTGTGGAGCAGCGGGAGCAGAGGGAGGGAGAGGGAGAGAGACGAGGATGGAAGAAGACGTGGAGGGGGGTGTTTCAAGGAGTGTGATGTCAGACGCTGGGAGGCCCCGACTACAAAGCTGACCCCAGACTGCCGAGGCCTTCTTGGTCCTAATCTTGCCAGTGGTGCGGCTATACTCAGACACAGACTGGGGAATATTTATCCATCCTACCTGTTAGAAGCTAATCTGCTTTTTGACTGACATAAGTCAAAACAGGACTAGAAAAGGCAAAGACAAGTACACACTTCTATTATCAAGTAATTTATAAGACCAAGTGAGCTTGCTTACAATTATTGATTAGTACATAATTCTAAGGTATACCTAAGACATATATTATAAATTTACTTTATAATTTACTTTAATAACGAACGAAACTTAAGACCGAACACACTCATTCATATGTTAAGTTATACCAGGACCCAACACTCCGCCAAGAACCAAATCTTAATGTAGTAAGAGCCTACCATCAGTTGATTTCTTAAGACTAACTGTTATTGAAGGTGAGGGACAATTATGGTGGGGGTAACACTTAGTGAATTATTCCTGGCATTTGGTTCCTACTTCAGGGCCATTAATTTATATTATTCCTCACACTTTCATCGACGCTGACATAAGTTAATGGTGGAATGCATACTCCTCGTTACCCACCATGCCGAGCGTTCTTTCCATAGGACAAGTGAGAAATACATTAGTACAAGTAGAAGAAGTGGCCTATTTCACTAGAAGAAATGTCAAGAAACTTGTTGCCAAAATAAATAAATACAACTCAACGCTCACACGTGTCGTCATTTCAGAGGCATAACTTGATGCCCATCAGACACAGCAAATGTATTATACAGACTGTAGACGTAGTCAAAAAGACATGACGTGATTGAATGTGCTCTACTTTGCCTGTGACTGTACCTCAGCGGTACATTGATTTGGACTAAAGTGTCCACTGAAGGACAACTTGTTTTTTTTGGTGCAAAGACACTCCGGCATAGAAGAACAGGACAGGAAACAGGAAACATAATGGTCTGTGCTGGTGTTGTGTATCCTGACGTGTCAATGTGTGTTAACTAACAGCAGCATGCATCAAAACACTGCAAACTTACAGTACAACAGTAGTAATCCACAATATAGGATATCATACAGTAGTATACAGTAGTGTAACTTACAAATAACAGTGGTCAGGGGTGTTTTCACCAGCGTCATATGTTTCCATCAGTGTTACCTTTAATACAACTGCTAATTTAACAGGAGTTAAAGATCCCACTCAGTTTGTTTCTATCTGGTTTAACCAGTGGGCAAGTAGTTACGCGTCTGGCTTATGCTCGGTATCGTTCATAGATTTTCAGCACTGATAGTACATTGACTTCAATACCAGTTCCTGAAAAAAAATGTAAACCAATTTTATAAAAACAATTAAATTCAAATGTTATGTCCCCTACACGTAAGCAAACTATTACTAGATACTATGATTTACATATGTTTCCTGAGCACCTAACGTGGAAGCTTTTGCCAGATGCTACAATTGTAGCTCGCACACGGAGAAGCCTCCTTTCACTGCACACAACTTCCACAGATATGTTGCAAAAAATGTGTTTGAAGAGAGTAAAATAAGGTGTTTTAATGTAATAAAATGTATTTTATCTCCCCAAGAGGACTGCCCAAGGAGTGCTTACATATATATGAAATAAATGGGTCACTGACACCGATAAGATTTACTCCTGTGGGAAAGTCATGTGTTCTAAAACCAGCATGGTGTGGTGTAGATTTAGCCTATTGGCAATTTGGTACCAAATGACAAGGCATTTTTTTGAAGCAGATAGTATCAGAGTAATTCACTTTGTGCCATAAAAGTATCGAAGATCAGTACACAGCAGGACATCTGAGAAGATTAAAACACCTTGTTTTGGCTACTTTTCTATCTACATGATGACACAACATGGGGTGATGTAAACTATCTGGGAACAATGTGTGAATGATCCCATGTAGGGCGCGCTGCGAGGCCAAAAATATATTGATTAATCGAATTATTAAAAATGCGCATTCGTACCCCCCACGTCATGAAAATGGATTGTCATTTTAATTTGTGCATGTTTTGCCAACATGGTGAACACGCAAAAAAGTTTGAACTAACGAGCTAGACTGTCAAGAGTTAATGCTGATGAATGTTTAGCACTTAGAAAGTGAAACCTTTTAGGGCTGCATGTGCTCTAAGAGCAGCACTGGTACACTGAGAGTGAGACATAAAACACTACGTACTGTGCTAAATATTGCAAAATATAGCTGTAAAAAAATGACTTCAGACAAATATCATTTTGCCAGCAGAAATTCATGATCGACACGTTTATTTAAAGCAGTTGGAGTCACAACATAACGTCTGAGTGGTCACTACATGATTAACAGGGCCAGAAAACACATTTCTCCCTTCCAGATTTTCTCATTTCTTGCTGCGCTTATGGGAATCACGGCTAGTTTTGCCCCTTCAGGCCTATAAACATTATATTCAAAATGATTAATCTGAGAAAGGAAAATCACTCTGTACCTAATACAAACTGGATTCAACTTGATGAGGTGTCACAAGCCAAAAAATATTGGGAACCACTTATTTTCGAGTAATAAATCACTGAATATGGAGAGATCGATGTGAGTACGTTCTTCAGTGGAGTGAAGCCAAGGTTTTGGATTTGAGCTTATGTTGCTAGAACATCATCAGGGCTTGCATTACTTTTTGTAACTAAGGGAATAAAACTGAGAACAGGTCTCGGCCCTGTTGGAGCTCATTAAAATGTTGAACAGTCTTTCACACCCATCATTGACATATTTGGGTGTTTAGTTCTTTGGAACATCAGAGGCCTGTTTTAGGAATTCCAAGGCCGAAGTGATGACCAAACAATAAAATGTGAAACTCCGCTGCCACTTGTTTATTTATTTCCTTCTCTGGGTTTTTCCGTCATGCGCCGGCTCAGTCAGCACAAGCTAACTGTAGGCCAAGGCCAAACACCCTCAGGGAGCGACCTCTTCCTCGACACCACCGCCACATGATGCGGCTTCTTTCTGCCTCCCACTTAACCCTCACCACACACACAAATATGCTTCCTGCTGGCCAAAGACACAAAACAGACAAAATAAAAATGCCGAGCTGAAGAAGAATTGCGAATAAATACTCAGACGTAGAACAAAAATTATGCCGATGCTGAAGCCAAGCAGGCTGAAGCAATGCTGGCGATGCACCAACACACACACACACACACACACACACACACACACACACGCACACACACTTAGGTCTGCAGCAGAGCGAGGTGTCAGAGCCCGTTAGAGGCCTTTGGCTGGACGCAGATCCAGAACAAGCTGGACAAAAGCGTTGCCTGTCTCCCCTCATTAAGTGATTTAAGATCCCGTGTTCCCCCGACTCCTTTCATCGCTGTCCAAAGTGAACACACTTAAAAAGCCCAACAAGAATGCCAGGGCCCGCTGACATGAATGGGGTGAAGAGGGGCAGGAAAGCCAAGTTCATGGCGGAGGACCAGGGTCTAAAGCTGAGCTACGCTAGCCATGCCTATTAGCCTGCACGCAGATGTAGAGGGGTGTGTGTGTGTGTGTGTGTGTGTGTGGGGGGGGGGTCATCTAGCTTGAATAAACCGGGGTGCGAGCGAGGCTTGGCCCGGTGGGAAACAGCCGCCACTTAATCCATTAACAGTTCTTCCTCCACAGAAGAAGCAACGTTTTTCCCATGAAGGTTTAGTTTAGTAGAAATGTGCCGTTTCCACATTCCTGGCTAACAAGGCGGTGCAATCTGGGGGAGGAGGGAGCCGATGGAAAGATGGAGGAGCTGGATGGAACATCGGAGCCGCGTCCAAAATCAACCTCATGGGAGCGCCGGCTTGGTTGAGTGGTGTCATAATTATGAGCGATTAAAGCAGACTATCATATATCACACAGTTACCAGGGTTCCCGATGAATACCCCATTACTGCCCGGGATCCAGGTTTGGACTAGATTTGTCTGGATGTTTCAAAGGTTTTAGCAGCTGCTGCAGAAGCATCACTATCTTTGCAAGTCGAGGTATTCTATTGAGCCCTACACTTTTGTTTTGTTAAAACAAGTGAACACATATATCAGAAATAAACGTCTGTATCTTAAAATCAAAACTGAACAGGAAGCAGTAGATTATTGTCATTGGACCCCAAAAGAAGTGAGTCTGACTGTTTTACTTATTTCGAGAATTAAGTATCAATATCTGAAAAAAGACACAGAAGGAAGCTTAAAAACATGAATAAGATACTAAAGGAAACGCACCAAAAATCTTCTTTTCATATCATTGTGTTAAGGCCTAAAAGTGTTGATTACTATTAAAGTTAAAACAAGAATTTTATTATTTCAAAAAAGACATTTCAATTATGGGGATCAATATCTTAAAACAGAAGACGGAACTAAGTGTCAGCATTCCAGAAAAAAGGCAGACAATGCAATCCATCTTATAAAGTTTTTTTGTTTTGTTTTAATTAATCACCGATGTAAACCTTTTTTTGTTAATATATGTGAAAAAAAAATGATGAAGTTTCCAGATATCAGCCTTAAAAACGTTGCAAAGAACACAGGAAGTAAGCAGCTGTTAGCAGCAGTAGATCGTTATCATGCTAATATCATAGGAACAATAAAAAACATGTAATGCTGTGAAAAAGTTTACAAAAAGATCGTGGTTTGGTACTCACAAAAGTAATGTGATGTATGTTACATGAATTAAATAGGTTACATAAGTTAAAGAAGTTATGCAAACTGAATATGTTACCTAATTCATGCACATAAGCTAAAATAAGTTCATGTTAACTCAGGACACAAACAACAGTCTCCCGGGGAAGATTTCAGTTTTTGAACCATCGAACTACCTACAACCTCCTCATTTGCTCCTGTCATAATTACTGCGGCTAGTAGTGGTCGAATAGTAGAAGCAGTTCGCCCATTCCTAAGCATAAATATGGGAATGATGATAACTGATGAGGACCATGTATTGCGTTGATAACATCTGTATTGTGTGAGCAGTTTCTTGTCATTTTTGTCAATTGCTGACCCCTAGAATAATCTTTCTTTGAAACACGTAATAATCTCGGTGTGTGTTTTTCTTGTTTTTAATGGCACCTCCTTAAGACTAGACATGATAAAGCTGTTTATAAATAAAGAAAAGAAAATCCCAATTTTATCCATTATATTCATCAAATTAATCCTGAAATATTGTTTCATCAAAACAAGCATAAAAACAACGTTGTAGTTCCAGAATAGCAAGAAAGCCTTTTATTTTAACACAATCAAAACTTCCAGGTACATATCAAAGTGTAAAATCCTTGATAAGACAAGGATCTTTTTGTCTGTGTGTGTTTTGGGGTGAATTGCTGGCACTCATACACACATACACACACTTATAAACATACCACACAGCTTCAATTAATACCTGAAAGGCAGCAAGTATAAAAGGAGGCTCCTGTGGGTCATTATCTCATCTGTTAGCATTGAGATTATAGCTGAGAGCACCTCCTCAGATCCATCACCGTGCATGATCTGTACTTAAGAAACGACTTTCTGCAGCCACTTTGATGAAGGCAGAAATGTGTTTGATGTCGGTCAACTCTGAGAGATGTGACGGGCAGAGGAGAACCCCTAACTGAGCTGACGTCAAGACAGCTACAATTCTGGCTTGTCTGCCGCTGCAGAGCTGCAACACGGAGATACTGGCAGGAAGGAAAGTCTTCAATATGTCTGTTAAAGAAAAGAGCATAATTGGAGAGTGAGTGTGGTCTGAAGTAGACAGTATACAGAGAATGCAGAAAATGCACTATTTGGAATCGGAGGAGAAAAAAAAAAAAAACAACTTTGAGCAGCCAAGGTCCAATTAGTGTGGTGTACGATGTGGGATCCAAACATTTGTTTACAAGAGGCAGTTTTTTTTTCCACAGCTTTCTCTCAGAATCGAGGGACACTGGTCAGATTCCATGGCGGCTCCACAACAGAGTGGGTGTGGCCACACCGCACAAACCTCTGGGCCTTTTGACATTACACTGCGCAACCATGAGGTCAGAGGAAGGCTCTTTCTTCCTTGGCACAAAGGAGTGATTTTTCACTCTCCCCGTGAGAACAGCGGCGAATAATGAACTCTCGGGCCCCTGGTATCACGTTCGGTTTCACACGCGTCAACTCCATTCTGGAGCGGAACAAAAGGGCAGTAGGAGAAACATTTGTGGGGAGGGAACAGTGTGCTCAGGGCATGCAGGGTGAGTTTGATGCATTTTAAGATTTATTTTTTTTATGGCAATGATACTCTTGAGATTAGGAGGAAATTGTTTTTTCATATACATGTGCAAAATCCTTCTCATAGCAGGATCTGATGTCTTTGCAGGCTTTGCTGAACCCGCAACTTATGGCAGCAATATAGTCTAAGTAAAATCAAAGCTGCTCAAGCTGGAGCTGCTGTCCAGCATTTGTACAACACAGTGATTTGAGCAAATGCCTAGATCTTAGACAAATCTTATTTAAATCTTTGCATTGAAGATGCAGTCTGCTCGCTCAGTCTGGTATCAAATGCGAGTCCACAATCAATCAGATGCATCTTGGAAATCAGGGAAAGAATACACACAGCTAATGTAAGAGGATCTGATTTGACTCCATTTCACCTCGGATCTCACTGCACGTCTCCACCCACACTGCTTCGGTGAAATACCTCTCACCACAACTCAAAGTGAATATTCTCCTCTTACAGCGAGCAGTTCCCAACATGCTTCTTGTGGCAGGAATGTGAAGTTTAGTCAGATTTCAGCCTGTTTTTTTGCCATAATTTAAAATTCATGTTGAGATTTTAAAAAAAAAGGCAGAAAAAAAATGTGTTCTGCCAAAAGAACGTTGCAGTTAAAGTCAGCGAAACAAGCTGAAAATAAATGTTCTGCTTTTCAAACATCACCAATTAAAGCCAGTGTTGCATTTATGATTGCAAACTGGCCGTTCTTTGACCAGAGCTAACTGTTAGCACTGTTAGCACCACGCAAGTGTATTTGTTTCATGTTAGACTGCTGCAGTGCGAGAGGGAAAACAGCACCATCAAGGTCATAGAGGCAACATAGTCCCACATATGTTGTATCTTAAAAAACAGTTAAGTGATGCCAGCGAACTCGACACACCTGGTGTTTATCAGCTGCGTTTCCTGAGTCTTCCTGCCCTGCATGATAGTTTCAAAGTAACAGTGAAAGGTTCAAATAGGAAATCTGTTTGTGGAGTAACTCTATTCTTATCCACTCCAAATACCAGCCTATCTTTTTTAAACTTTTTTTTATTACACCGTGTTGTCACTTTCTCTGTCTACATGAAACAAATGCTTTTAGACTCCAGCCTATTTGAAATAATTTACAGTTTTGTTTTTGGACTCAAAAAAGAAAGTGCAGACGCCTCACCTACTCCGGTTATATAGACATGAAATTGTCTAAATTTGAAGGAGAAATTATTGGAAAAATAAATTATCCCCCCAAAATACACATCTAATCAGTGGAGCAGAAATTTAAGGCGCTCAAGACAGAACAGGGAATAAAACCTGAGACGTCCATATAAACCAGCACCGGCACCCGGCCACCCCGCTCTGTGTCATCTGCTCTGCTAAACTATGAAGTATTTGGGAATGGCCAGACGGATTAGGCTGCAGTTATTCTGACATGAAAAGCTGCACTTCATTCAAAAGCTCTCATGGCTGATTAATCACAAATTATGATCAAACAGCTGACTTGCAGGATCAACATATGACACCCTGCTCACAAGTCTGCATGTGTTTGCCTCGGTGTGCGGACACGCATGGGTTCTGTGTGTTTGTGTGCGATCACCGTCTCCCCAACGTCTGCAGACTCATTTTCCACAGCAGACGAAATGTGTGTCTGCACCCGCAGAGTGCACCACCTAATTAAAGTCAGCAGTGTCCTGACTTTCATCTGTGCAGCATCTGAAACTTTTCTGTGCAGGATCAAAACCGGATAGATATTCAGATATTTATTTATTTAAATATATTTATTCAATCGAAGATCTGGTTCAAAACTGGACCACATTTTGAATGAGCCGTGAAAACATGCGTGTCGTCTGGAGGCTGATCGAGCACTCAAATTGGTGAAAAAGTGGAGAAAGGTGGGTTTACGATAACCTCAACTGACAACGTCCACTGGGTCTTTGCTGCACACATGGAGGAAGTGACTCCAAGTCAATCCTTGCTGAGAGCTGAGGAGTCAGCTGAGCAGCCGGGGGAAAAGATGGATTTCTTTAGGGGGTAGAACAAAGCTGTGAAGTCTGAGAAGGTTTAATCATCCTCATATCTGATAGCAGAGCAGCAGCAGCTGGATGACAAACATCTGGACGCCAGGGTTAGCGGAGATGGATGGAGCCCCTCAGCCAGCGGGGGGGCTGTGAACGTATTGACGACCTGAACTGTTTCTCACTCAATTGTTCTTAAAATACATTTTTAAAGATATAGGGTTGATTGAACTGTAATTTAATAGTTTAGGAAGAGTTTTAAAATATTATATTTTTGGTCCTAATTGTGATTTCCTGGTGCAATATTAATGTCGTTTTGGGCAAAGAACAACCAATTTTGAAGGAGTCAGCACTATGACCTTTGGTTTTACACAAAGTATAAAAAAGATTAGAAAACCATTAACGCATATGTTTAATGTTAACAATTAAACAAATGAACTACACCGAATTTTGGGGTTTTGTAATGGTGTAAAAAATGTTGCGATTCATCATTATTAACCAAAAATGTTATGGGCCTTAATGAAAATCTTGTTGTTTTCTATGACAAAAAATTGGGATTGGGATTCTGTGTGACGTGTTGGGATTATAACAACACAATTTGGTTTTACCATAACTAATATGATTTTTTTTTGCCTTTTTTGGAACACTACACCAAATTTTGGGGTAATTCGTGCAACATCTTCCTTTATCACTACAAGAAAATGTGTATGTACCCTAAAAGCAATTTTTTTTTTTTTACTTTCAAGGACACGACCACCTTTTGGGAATTGCCTTGTTAGCAATTATAATAAATTGGCGACCCCTTTGCAAATTTGGGGAACATGACAAACAGCCGATTGCACATATCACAAATAGCTAACTTTTCGGACACTACACCAGATTTGGATCTTTTGCATTCACTGTGACAAATTTTGGGATTACGCCAAAAGTAATTTTGAGCCTAATTTGGAGTTAGTTGCACTACGCACTGGGATCCTAACACTATAAACATCATAACTAACGTGTTTTTTGTAACACTACACTAAGTATGTGTTTAGAATGTATGATATCCTATATTGTGGATTACCAGAAGGCGTTTGTATTGGCCCATTAAAAAATGTTGATGTAAAAATGTGCCTTTACGGGTCAAAATTTAGGACATCTGGCAATATAATCAATATCGAGAGGTTGATAAACAGTGTTGGACAATATAACATTTAACAATACCAGTTTTTATATATATAAATATATAATTGTTATTTAATTAGTTTCCATGGTAAAGAAATATTGTTCTTATATATTAGTTTGTTGCAATATTATTATTGTTTAATTTCAAACAGAATTTTAATCAGCAATTGAAGTTGTCATAAATTTAATTGTAAAAAAAAAAGAAGACAGAAATGAAGAGCAGTGGAAGAGATGATGAGCAAGTGAGGGTGCATGAAACAGAGAACGCAAACTCAGCTCCGTGTCACCTTCTGACATTTATACTGCAACTGTTTCCTTGCCACAGTACATAGAGACCGTACAGATAGTTGTTGGCATTTCAGTCTACGTCTCCCAGAAAGCAGCAGGCTGCTGCAGCATGAATTCAACATGCTGCATTAAGAGCTTTTCTCCCTTCAGGCAACTGTAATTCTGGGTTATTTCGACCCTGGTGTATCTGGCACAGTTTTGGTTATCTTTGCTCAAAGGGCCAATGAAACCACAGCTGCTCCATGGCTCATTGGCTGCTGAGGGGTTATGAGTTAATCCTGATTGGTGACTTTCTGAGAGAACACACCCATGTTTTTTTTTTTTTTTAGTTTTTTGGTATGGGGGTGCTTGGATCAAATTAGCATATTTATCCATTTTCATTGCAGTGTGGAGGATATCTAACCTAATTTTGGAATATTTTTGGGCTCCAAGTGACAAATATGCGATATCACCAAATGTAAAAAAAAGACCTCTGAGCTTGTGCTCTGGCCTCCAGAGTTGCTCTTGGAATCTTAATTCTACGCGGGAATAATCATCAAAACCATTTTAACAATCTTGAAACAAACTTTATACCAGCACACAATAGTAAATATCTTTGCTGTAGGTTGAAGTAATCAGAAAATAATCATTTCTGATTGGAAAAGTCAAGAAGTGTGCCAAACAGGCGTACTGCACCACAGCACCACTTCTCCCACTACACTGCTGGGTTGCTGGGCAAAATTTAGAACGGGCCTGCCTCCATACAGGAGTGGCTTGGTGGATGGTAAATGTGTGTGACGTCTTAGCCGGCGTGTTTCTCTAACCCCCCTGTGTATCGCGTGTCTAGACCTCACCAGCACTACTTCTGGAAAGATCATGTGACCCTCAAGGAGCATAGGACTTCAACAGCCACACATCAAGTCCATTTATTTTTTCTTCGTTTTCGATCAATTCTTCCCCTTTATTTCAGCCTAAAATCACACAGGCTCAAATAAGTAAAACTAAGGGAAAGTGACAGAAGTGGAACCCAGCGGCAACGACACATGGCTGCATTAGAGCGAGGTTCAACCTGCTAATACCAGCTCGCCTTTGAAAATGTTCAAAGACTTCCCCCCCTTAATTTAGGTGAATAACCAGTCATAAGACTTAAATATCAGATTTATTTTCAAAACAAGGCAGCGGAACGCTTCACTGATTATCAAAGAGATTGAGACAGATATGAAATCTGTACATTTTAACACAATCTCAAGATTTAATTCCTTTTAGGTTGAAGTGCAGATGTATTATGCAGTGAAGTTGTAGTAGAATTACAAGTTACATATTATTGCAAAATAATACATGTACTTTTATACATCTATTGCTGTATTTTGTGCAAAACATAAACTATATATGTTTTGTATTTCAATCCCAAATACATTTGATCCAAAATTATGTTCATGAAAAAAATTTAAGAAATAGTTTTAAATAAATTGCAGTTAAAAAAAATGTTTTAAACATTAGTATCATAAAAATATCTTTCAGTTCATGAATCGAGGACATTTTTCAAATTGTGTAAAAGGCATGACATGAATAATAATACAATGTCTATGTAGATGTAGATAAAGTTTATCTGATTATTGATTAAAAAATGTACTTGTGGAGGATTTTAACATCACTGATGCAACTACTCAGCAATAAATTGGAACAACAGCTATTTCCATTTGTTTTTCTCTGTGATGGACATATTGTAACACCTACCATACAAAAATCACACTCCATTACAGAGATATTAATTCAAAAGCATCAAATTGTAGTTGGAAAAAAAAATCCATTCAGGAAAAGAAAAAAATAATTAGTGAACTTTTGGTGACCAGGCTTTTGCTACTTACAAAAGTCCACTAAAACTTAATAGTCACCTTCATCCAGAGACAGAAATATGAGCACGGAGCCATAAATACTTCTGATGGAAACCTAAGTAGCCGGCACACTCAGGAAACAAATAAAACATCTTTATGAGCAGGATTTTATGATCTTAATAGGCACACTCCCGGTCCAGTGGCCTCTAAGTGCTCCGCTGGACAGGTCTGTGTTTCAGAGCCGACTTCAGACACCAGCTACTGTCTGCAGAGCCACGTACGAAACTCTGCACAACTTACTGTTTTCATTACGCTGGATAATTTAAAGAACACTTTCTCTGCCTGTGAAATTGCAATAAATCCCCATTAGCCGTGACCAATTTTGCACATTAAGACAAAGAATATGAAACTAATTGATACACAGCAAACACAGTATGTCATATTGTCGGTGTAATAGAAGATAAGGTGAAGGAAACAAGAAACATAGGTTTTTAAACAGAATCTTTGATTTGAATGTGGTGATTAAACTGCATTAATGTCCATATTTTCCAGTTCATTTCATTCTAAAACCACATTTTCTTTTTAAGAAAAAATTAATTTGGTAAAGAGGTGATTTTTTTTTTTCACTGTACAGTACAGTAATTAGTTTTAAGTATTTTGTGGTTGTACCTACATTTAAAAGAGGTTTTTCTGAAAAGTGGGTGAAGTGATCACCACTACTGTCAGGTTTCCTGTAGGATTCTCTTTTTTTTTCTTTTTCTTTTATAAAAAAAAATATTAGTACTCAACAGTGAACAATTCAATATGAGTATAATGAGATTTATGATAGTTTATGGTGCATTAAATACAAAATATTGGCAGAATACTAACACATAAATGTTTGAACTTTTAATGTCTTGTAACCTTTTTTTTTTTTTTAACCCTAAACGTATCTTCTTGGTTCCAGAAAAGAATGTGAAGCTGCTTTTATTTTGTTAGCAACACTCAATCAATTTTTTGTGTAACTTTTCTTTTTGCTTAATAACTTCATGACATTAACACAAAGTGAAATTAAGTGAGGTAGAGGGCAAGACATATCTCTTTCTCTGCGTTATATTTCTTCCCTCAGAGTTCGTCGGGCTCTTTGAAGCCGGACGGGGCAGGTTATCTGAGACCTTGTTTCTTTTGTTCAACAGACAATGCAGGCTAGTTGGGCCATTAGTTTCTCTTTGTAGGTGCTCGTCTAGGTGTTATATCCACCCTGTCCCTGCTGATACCGCAAAGACAACCTAAAGAAAGCACCATGGGGACAAAGAAAGCCTTCTGGGGACGGAAAATACCTTTCCAGGCATTCCTTTCCAGTCAAAGTGGAATCGCAGCTAAAATGCAAATCATCTTAATAAAACATCAGATTCAACTTGAGGATATAAATCTACAGAAAAGAAGGTAATAGCAGCTGGCAAAAGACTAATAACAATCTCCTCTGATTCAAGAGAACGTAGTACTCTGCTCAAGTGGTGAAATCTCATTGGCGCAGAAAAGGAGAGCTGCGATTGGCTGAGGAGGGTAAATATTCTGTGTCGACTCAGCGCTGGGACCTGTTACGCCAGATGCCCTCCTCTCGTCCCCTGCAATGTTTGCAGCTCCACGCACGCGATCCCTCGCTCCGCTTGGCTGCACCCTCTCATCGCATTACTTCTGCTATTCTAACTCCTCCATCAATTATGCACTAGAATAACTCAGGGCCCTGATGGAGCCAAGACATAAAAGGGGATCATCAGCACGAGCGCTCGCAGCGTCTGCCTGCGTGTTCCCACCGTGCTGCTGCTGCGACCAGTGATATGAGCGCCAAGGTACCAACTCACACAGGGCAGCAGCGGTGGCAAACACCAACGGATGGTGCATAGAACAAACACGGCTTGTACGATCATTGTTGTGTTAGTAGGTCAATCAGGCAGATGACATTGGAAAAAAGGTGCAAGTTCAACAAAGTCATAAAGCCTTATTTCGAGATGAGTAAAAGTTGCATGCAAAATGTGCTTATTGATGATGAAACTTGTTTCACGGTAACTGATCTAGATTCGGTGTTTATTTTTCAGAGGGAAGGTTTGGGTTAGCGTGGTCAAGAAACACGTCTGTAAAGCAGATTATTTGGTTGCCACATTACAAGAAGCTCTTAAGAAATGAAAAAACATGTTATATGCCTTTACCTATTTTAAATGTTTTATTTGGGATTACTTTTATAGCTCACATCAAGTCTTTTTGACGAGATTCAAGGTCAGAAAGTGTTTTGCAGTGGCTTGATGTTCAGGAATTTTGTCAGAGACATTGTGCCTCGCAGGATTTCTGTTCGATACCATTTTGTGCTCCTCCTTCATTGGCCCACATTCAGCCTTTATCAGCCTTCCATGCTAAACGATCAAATTGAAATAGTATTTAGGTAAAAATGTTCAAATTCTACACCTAATTGATGTTTAAGTAGGATGATCAGCGTTATCTCTGCCAATGCAACATTTTCCATTTGTGAAATAATGTTCTAGCTCTAAAATCCAGATTTTCTGCAAGCAAGAGGTTAAAAAAAACTGGCGGATCAGAAAAAGTTATTTTCATTTTCAACAGAATTTAACAGAAAATGTTCTGCAGGTCTCTGCAGTGGGAGAAAGAAAATGTTACCGAAATATATATAATTTGACAAAATATTGTAAATGAGCGTATCTTCCTCTAAAGCTTGTAATTTGTAAATTTCGCTGACAGATTTGTTGCTCCTTTTTTTAGTAAAGTCTGACTTTAAGGGCTCAGTAACAGACACAAAAGACTTCAGAAGGAGGAGGTGTTTTCCAGTAGTTGCGTGTCGGATCAGAAAAGATCAGAAACTGCTCATGTGACATCCCAGGATTCGTAACCTACTTTTATTCCCTGAAACAAAATGGAGTCGAATTTGGAAAATGGCTGCCTGTGCTCCTCGCTCCGCCACACACCACAGAAAAAAGGCAAAAAGAAGAAGTCAGTCACGTTTATGGAAAATATACAGATCTTGGCAGTCTGAGAGTTCAATTAATGGCCCTGCAACTCAAATTGTACGATGATAAAATACCAAAAACAATTTAATCACGGTCATTCATCACCAAAGTAGCACAGGCCAGGAAAGGATTTGTGAGGGAAAAAAAAAGAAAAGCCGACATAATGGCGACCCCGCCATTAAAGTCGTGGCGGTTCTGACCTGGATTTCTCCTGGTTGCGTGTGAAGGTTTGTCCAGATCTATCGTGAGATCACAAACAGCTTTTTTAATATTTCATTGGTCCCAAAGCACCAAGTGCGCTGAAATCCAACAGGAGGAAACACTTTGAGTTTCAACAGGCCAGAGAGCCACACGAAAGGTCCCGCAAAGTCACACCAAGTTCACGAAGCATCGTTTGTTCTTCACATACAGATAAATAACATTCAGCCTTTCAGTATTTTTCACCACGGGAGACTGAAAACAGAAAAACAAGCTCAAATTCCTTCACTGTTGTGGTATGAAAATCACAGTTCCCAACCATCATCAGATAAACCCTCATACCCAAGTGATTACATGAGACATTTGAACCCGGGAAAGGAAAGCGATTAGCCATCAGCAGAAAGGCATATTTTGCTTCATCAGAGATGTTCTGGTTTGTCTTTGTGGCTAAAAGAAAAAAATGTCTACTGTACGTGTAGCTCAGAGGCTTCATCACTCTGTGAATCACACATGATTCATGAAACTGACTGGAAAAGTAATACGCTCACACATCAGCTTCATCTGAATTCTTCCAAGATACACAAAAAGCTAAAAGTCAGCAGCCATCAGGGAATATTGTCCCAATGAGGAGGAACACGCAGTTTTTGTTTCAGGCCTCCCTCCAAAGCCGCATTGACCCAAATGTAGTTCCAGAAACATTTACTTGGAGGTTTGGCCACTGCTGTCAAAATGATCACATTTGCTTTTGATCAAGTATGCATTTCAAGCCAGTTTACATTTCAGCTGTAACTGTGTATGATTTGAACCTTCTGATGTGCCAATTTTCTCATTACCTCCATTTGTCTGAAACCAGAACAGACAGCAAAGCCTTTCCTGTCACCTTACATAATAAAATTGCTGACATCACAGCGAACAAGTCAACCTTTTAACTTTGGCAAATTAAACGTAGTGATTAGTACAAAAGACTAATTCACTTAAATAATCTACAAATAAGAGAGATCTGGAACATCTGCTTCTGAAGTCTTCCAGCTTTCACTCAAACTCGATGAATGAACTCATCTTTGACATTTAATTTACCTCAAAAAATAAAGTGAAATGCACCTTTAACTTCAACACTGCAAAAATGTTTCTCTTGTCAAGTCGTATTGTTGATTGTAACTCATAAAAGCACAGAGGAAAAATACCCAGTCAAATGACATAACCTTAAACTATTTGCAATACAAATGAATGTGCTTCAAGATTTTCTGAAAAAACAATGTAGAGTGAGAACAAATGCAGCAGTAGAAACAAGCAAAAAAGTCCTTCTTCAATCAATTTTATGAAATTAATTTTAACAAAAAGAAAATGATGTTACACAACGATACAAATATTTATTATTTTGCAGCTTAGAGCTGGACAATATAACCCAGGTTTTAGCGACTATTCTACAAATGTACTCGAAATGCCTCACAGGAAAGTTATTAGACGTTAGCTAGGCAGCTGTGCACAGAGAAGCCTCCAGTCACAGCCGCACACACAACTGGGACAGGTGTGGTCAAAAACAGAAGCAAGTAAAATAAGGTGTTTCAATTTCAGATTTATTTAAGGTGAAACCAAGTGATTTAATTTACCTGCCCGATTAGTGCCTATGTATGTTAAACCATAATGGCTCACGGTCGCTGATGACATTTACTCCTCAGGTATTGAAATTTGGCACCGAATCACAAGGTATTTTTTTTAATATCTGATAGAACCAAATTGGTCTGTGCCATAAAAATATCGTCGTTCTGTAGCCCTACATACGACAGGAGAAAATGCATGAAACCAGTGGACTTGTATTGGGAATGGGTTGAAATAATGCTTCTGCACAAGGAAAACGGGAGCATGAAATGATTTTCTTTTAAACTTGCCATTTGTAAATTGTTTCACAGGAAACCTTTAAAACAACAAGCAGGTCTTGACAAACCATCTTGACTAATGTTTAGTAGTCACTGGGATGGCTGAGCACCTACCCGGCTATCTTTGATACTTTGTGATGCCCTGCAAACAGCAGCAGCCGGGCCCAGTCTGTTAGCAGCTTAGTGGCTCTTTAGGACCTTTTTGGAAGCACTTTTTTAGAAGCTTTACTGCAGTCATTAGGAGCTAAGGCTGATTAATGTGAATGGTCAGGCAGGGCCTGGCTTTCTGAGGGAAGAACAGAGAGGGGTGAAGGGTCCCACAGGAAGTGTTTTGTGTCTCCACACAAAGGGAAGGCTGACCTCTTAAGCCCCTTAGAGCCTCTTTGCTAATACCCTCACCGGTGCCTACAAAGACACAGAGGATGCCATTTCACCACTCACATTTAAACAGCATACACAAGAAAGAGCCCCACCAAGATTAAAACGGCAGAAAAGTGAACCTCTGTGCAGCGGAGTGAGACTGTGTGAGATTAAGCCTGAAGAGTCCCCCACTAATACATTGACTGCCGCGCATATCAAACAGAAGAAGCCAAACTCACACAGTATCTGATCTTTACACAATGGCTCTTATCAAGTTATTTTATCTACTGGTGAGTCATAAATAAAGTTTTATTCTTATACTACAGAAAGAATCTGGTACTGCAGAATATTTTTTTTTAAACCTGTTCACAATACCTGTCGCTGTTACTGAAATTAGATTAGATCTTAGATTTAAGGATTGATTTCCCACTTACTGTTCCATCTTCTTTTAAAATAAAGGTTGAGATATGATCTCCTGCCCCTGTGACATGCCTTAATCTGTCTACTTCCAAGATACGAAACATTAGTTCATCAGACCACGTTGATTTGTAGAGCATAAAGGAAAGGATCACACGGTCGTAGATGATTTTTCACTTATTTTAAGCATAATATTTCTAGAACAATATTTATTTTATAGGGATTCTAGTGTTGCGTTTATTCTCGTCCCTTTTTTCTGACAGTGTTTTAGAAAATTCCTGAAATGATGGATGTTTTGCTCCAATTCAAGATTATATCCATTCTAGTGAAGCAATTTACTTTTTTCAAGACGTTGACACTTAATTCTCGAAAATTCCTGACAAAAGTTGACTTACATTGGGCTATGTATATGGTTGTTTCATTTATTTCTAAAGAATTATTTTTGGGTCAAGAGCCATTTTTTTAAGGTTTCTGGTGCTGCTGTATTCTTGTTTTTGTAAAAATAGTAACACCCCTCCCACCCCCAAAAAATTTAAATAAAAAAAACCTTTAGCAACTTGATGTATTGAAAACAGTTTGAAGTTATTGTTCTGCAAATATTTTCTATTACTGTTACATTTTCAATATCAAGTGACATTTTTTTCTTAATTGTTGTACATTTATTTACCTTACTCTGTCTTTTTTTCAGATAATGACACTCAGTTTTAGAAAATGATTGAAACAAGTTGACATGCGTCTCTGTGCAGATTTTTTTCGCTTGTGCAAATTCACTGTGATTTTTCTTTACTGTAGAGAAGTAAATTAAATTCATCCTGTATTCTTTTCAAGATACTCAATCTTAGAAAATTCTTAAAACAATTAGACTGGAATATGATTGAACTAACCAGCAATTTGTTCTCAGCAACATTTTATGTATGAAGAGCCACAGTATTTTCATGGATAGTAACGATGTAATCTGCCTTATTCTTGTTTTTGCAAGATACAAAGACTCTAGCTGATTTGTATTGGAAACTAGATGAGAGGATCATACTGCATTTTCACTTCTAAGTTTAATATTCTAAATTCAAGGACATTTCTTCTGGACTGATTCTAGAAAATTCTTGAAACAAGCTAACTACTCTTGGAACCTGGTTGGAGTAACCATGGTGCACTGGCAGCCTTATTGTTCATATTTCAGGAAAACAAGACTTTAAGTCTCAAAAATGTATAATAGAAGACTAGAAAATGATGGAAATTGTTATGATTAAAAAGTACTAGCAAAAGACCATACATTTACAGTTTCTTGTGAAAGCAGTTAATCTGCTGTGTCACAACTTGGGAGAAATATTGCTATAAACCAATAAACCCGTCATACTTATTAGTAATCTCTCGTCACCAGTTTCTGTCAATCATTCCCTGGAAGCCTAAGGCCCCTGCATTATTAGTCAAAGCGTAAAGGGAGAGCCAGGGCAGCTTCTCTCTGCAGGCAGGGTCGTAGACAGCATGAGGACTGACGGGTGTCTCCACAGGACAACTTCCCCCCCTCTGCAGAAAGCCGAAACTCTCAGCTTAATTGACCTGAGGGTTTGGTCTTCTTAAGTACATTCTGTAAGGTACAACTGATTAAAGTACACAGAGTGGGAGGAAATTGACATGATATTAGTAACTGAATATGGGAGATTTCCTATCCTAGATGTGGCGCTCTTTCATTTCATGCACTGAGAGGCTGAGGAGCTGCGAGGAGGCCTAATGCTCCTGCACTTTGTAATAAAATAGAAGGTAAATCTCAGATAAGATGCCTCTCATGCTCAGCTCATTGATAGCTTCTGAAGCCTCCGGTGCAGGAAATCACATTCACTCAGCTCTCTTTGATGCCTTTTGAGATTGACACTTCCTCAGGGTGGAAACACTGGTTCTGACCCCACCCTGGGACTCCGCGGCCTGGACACTGCTACACCGTTGTAGCCTCTGGCCTCTGCTGCGGAAGTTTCTCTCACCCCCACAAGTGTGTTGTCCCTCCTGTTACAATCCCCCTGCCCCACCTAAAATAACATGTGCACATTCTCCGCAACCACCTCTCCCTCGCCCGTCTCCTCCTTCTTCTCTCATTCTGTCTCTGCATAGCTAAAAAACGGCTACGGGCCGCTGAGTACGAGCGGAACAATAGCGGCCTTTCAGGCGGTCTGTGCCGGCGCTGGGAGAGGGCTGCGGTCCTGAGACCCAGTCAATATTTGGACGTGGTTGCCTTTTTGTGTCCGTTTTTAATCCAAGCGGAACCGAGCGGCAGGGAGCCGGGAAAAGGCTGAGAGGGGAAAGCGAGGGTAAACACTGGAAACAATGCAAATGGGGCAACTCACAATGCCACAGGGAAACTATCACAACATCAGCTCGCCACCAAGTGAAAAATGTAGTATTGTTTCTTTAAGTGGAGATTAAAAAGAGAGCAGTGTAAGAAAAGTAAATAGCGGAGGTCATTCTGCTATGCACGAGGGTTTTTCTGAGGTATTACTTCCACCACAAATAACCAGGCATGTCCAAAGACTGAGGGAAAAACACAATTTGGATCATCAGAGAGGTCTTGTATGTAAATACTTCTACCAAAGATGAAAACAGACCCGTGAAAAGATTCTTTGATTGTCTTATGGAGAAATATGTTGCATCTGCTGTGGGAAGCTTTGGATGGGCATTATCGGGGGATTAAAGGAAACCCCTGGGGTGACGGTGCTCTCCCTGAATGCTGGAATCCCTCTCTCCCCAGCTGTCAGGTCGTTAGTCCCACCCAATGAGCTTCTTCGATGAGGAGGGGTATCAGTTTCCATGGCGTCGAGGACACAAACAGCTAGGGAGATTAGGGACGGAACTCGGCCCTGATTCTTCGTTGATCCCACCTATCAGCAACAAATAAACACCTTGGGCAAAGGCAGCGCCTGCGTGCGGACCATATGGACCCGGGTGGGCTTTAATGAAGCAGCTAAATAGCTGGTGAGCAGGGAATTCACTAATAGCTCCTTGTCAGAGCAGCAGTAACTACCCGACTCTTACACTTTCTTCCATCATTTGGTTACTGACACAGCCGGCGAAGCTGACAGGGAACATCTGTGGCTCATTTTTCTTACATGAGCTTCTCCACCAGGAAATGCTGCAGCTTTTGTTTTACAGGTTTTGATCTATTGTTGTGATCGGGATGTTTTTATCTGGGTGAAACTCTCTTACAGAGCCTACCGAATACAGGTTATAAGGTGTAACTCTGACTGTTTAAAATGTTTTACAGGGCACATTAAATTCACTTTTTTTTCATATTGTATGAAGTGTTGATAGTATGTAACTGATGGCTTTATCGATAGCTAACACAACAGCTAATACTTAATTAGTATGTGATTAATGAAGATGATGTGTATTAACAACATTTAACGGCATGCTTTTTAAAAGTTTATAAATTATATTCTATGTTAACTGATGGTTAATAAAGGAATAATTAATGCTTTATTATTATTATTTAATAACCATTTACAACTTGTTAACTGTTTTGTCCTCCTCATCGTTCCTCGTCAGTATGACCAGAGTGACGGTGAAGCCGCCGTTGTTCTTCATCACCGTATCTGAAACCAAACCTACAACAAGCTTTGTAATTACACTTCTACAGATGTATTTGTTAAAATTCTTGTGTTTCTGGGGATTCTTTGATTGTCAGTTTCTCACTTTCTAATAAGCCTTTGTGTCTGTGATTATAAATGTTAGTATCTCTGTAATTGAGGGTCTTTTCACTTAAATATGTCAAGTCTCCAGTGCTGCTGGCCTTTTTTACAACCTTGAACTGTTGAAATGATCACTTGAGGGGACGAATTATGAAAAACATATAAACGTATACAACCATTTATAAAGTTTAAAAAAGTGGAACCGAGTCCTTATGATTTATAAACTTGTGACACTGCTAATAATACTTTGGAGATATGATCAGTGAATTGTAGAGCCTTTACGCATCCCTCTTTAATTACAATATCGGAAACCACAACCAGAAAGAGTCAAACAACACACATACCTACATCCTTTTCACAGATTTCTGTGCTATTGTTGATATTTTTTGGGGGGGGTTAAATCCAGATTAGGAGCATCCCCACACTTTCCAAAGAAGCGTAGCAGCCATGTGCACAGCTTGCGCACAGACACACACACACACAACACCCCCAGGCAAATGGAGCGATTCTGCGTAGACAGAACAACGCAAAAGATTTTACTGCAGCCGCGACACCAAGCAAATTACAGCTGACTGACAAATACCAAAATGACACAATTATCTGAAGTCTCTTTAGTTCTTTTTGGAGGATTTGGTATCAAAAACAACAAGGAGTCATTATATCAATTTTATATGAGCAGTTTCTTTTGAACAAGCCTCCCTGATACTGGAGTTTTTTTGAATTTCATTAAGTAGCTTACACTATCACAGCTCCTCGCTGTCACTATGGCAGCTTTTCAAACTCCAGGCGAGGATGAACCATCCTCAGGGCTGTAAATCCCTCCTCCACCGCTCCAAGTCCTGCTCATCTCAGACTAATCAGCATCAAGCATCAGCGCCATAAAATTTTACTCTGAGATGAGATCACCGCAAACACGAACACACGTTTATCTAAATTACAAAAAGGCTCCTTTCAGCTCCTTTGGAACAATAGAAAAACATGAAAATGTCAATGCATTTCCATTTTTCACGACTCACTTCCCATTTCAATTCCAGAGCTCCTGTAGGGGATTTCATGAATGGCTGAGTATGGACTGCTGCTCCGGATGCCATTTTTCCCCACTTTGGTCAAATATGTAGCAGAGAAGGCAGAAGAGGGGGGTAAGAAAGCTCATCTGGAAGTTGGGACTGTACCGCAGCAGGTTCCCAGGGCTCCAATACTGAGCATAGTTACATTAAACAGCGGGGATCCAGGGCCCGGCGGGCTTGTATGGAATACTGTTAGGTTCTGCTGCGGGTCAGGGGGGGCCCCCAGCCTGTAAGCATCGTCCTCTCTTACATTATACAGCCCGGGTCAGGTTTAGATTAAAGTCATGAATGAGAAAAGGAGACATTCATTTAGAGTTACTCATTTATTTAGCCTCCATTCTGGCGAGACAAAGCCCAGGCGGGGTGCCGTGGCGGGGCCGTCATCGGGCCCCATGGCCGGCGGTACTGCCCCGGTTTTGACCCTGACAACGGTCCCCTCTGTGCTGCTTAACCCACAACTTGCCTGGTTACTACCGAGTGTGTGACCTCAGCATGTGTGGATATCTCACAAGACTGAGCCCCACGCTGTGCCTTGGCCGCTGCTGAAATACCCCTGTGTACCCCCTTATTGTCTGCCCCAGCGTGGGCCGGGAGGGGGGCAGAGAGGGCGGAGGGGACACTTGGACGGGGGAGCATGGCAACCAAGAAACCAGACTTGGGAACTGGGAACTGCTTGAAGGCCAAGAGGGAAAAAAAAAAAACAACCTGCAGTCAGGGAGTGGGACAGAAAGCGCTTATCAGACTCAGATATCTTTCTGTTAGCAGAACAGGAACTCCATCGGCTGTCTTTGATGTCCCCATCACATTTGCATTTGTATCATCAACATCCTTTCAGTTCAGCTCCTCTATTCCAAACTCTCTGAACACACTTTGCCTCCGGGTCACCATTACAAAGACCCACAGCACCCTTGATGTGTGTTTTGACTATGACGCCCAACAAACCAGTTTCTTGTCGCTGAGCAAATGTCGATGTAAAAGGACAAACTTTGACTCATGCCGAAAGTGCAGCCTGCTAATACAAGAGCGAAGAGAAAATATTCCTGTCCGACTGAAACAAAGTGACACACACTCATTATATCACTATGTGCTCAAGTGCCAAGAGTGAGGCACTGAGTCACCAGGGGAGGTGCCCAGGCACACACAGGAGGACGTTTAGCAGGAGAAATGTCACATTAGTATCCAAACAGGCATCTGAGCTCATATCCAAAAGTTGTTGGCAAAAACTAATCAGGAAGGAAAGTTTGTAACTGTCAATCAACACAACAACTTAAAAATGAGCATCACTTTCAGAGCAAAGCAGTGTGTTACTCTAACAGCCGAATTAATAATCAACCACATAAACCAGAAGAGGACACAGAATATCTACAAACTCTCACAGGATGAGTCTCAGTTTGGCACAAACACCGTTCTGTCATTTCTAATCAATGACAGCAGATTGACTCAGCATTATATTAAAGCAGTGAAAGCAGCAGGCACAGCTCCCCGTATTACATTTCTAACAGCACTTGTTAACACTTCTGTATTTAATTTTCAAACTCAATGTGGAGCAAACAGTGAGCACTGATGTGTAATAGCGCGTAACGATGCGTATTAGCGGACAGTCTGTGTGAAAACGTCCTCGTGTTCCGCTGAGATTTATGCTGTTAAATGTGCACAGTGGACAAAGACGATTCAGATATGAAGGACATTTAAACTGTAAATCCATCCATGGGGTCAAAAAATAGAAGGCTGCAGCAAGGTGTGAAACAGGAGTCAATTTGTCAACCTTGTGTTTGCAGAAGAAGCCTTAATGATGAAGGTAATTCAAAGCAAATGTTTTATCATGATATGCATTGTTACAAATTGGTGTAATAACAGATTAGCTTTTAAACTGAAAGTATCAAATGTTGTGTTTTGCTTCCTAAAGTGGATTACTTTGATTAATTTAAGCACTTGTAAGTCTACAAACGGAGCACCGAGTGCACCGACAGGAATATACAGAGCATTAAGTCAACCAACTGCTGCAAACCGGTCAGAGAGCAGCTGCGAGCGGGCAACGTCAAGGCTGTAGTGAGCCGCCTCATGCGGGCGCAGGGAGCTTCTGTATGCCGGTGCGTCCCTACGGGAAAGCGGGTGTGCGGGTTACTTACTTGGGGTTGGTTCGGTTCCAGAAGACGGCGTATCGGTCGGACACCACCTTGGAAGCCGGGTCCTGGCCGTACACACACATCCCAATGATGAGGATGAGGAAGAAGATCATTTCCACCTGCAGCATATTTGCTCTGGAACTCCGATGAAGAAAATTTGATGTGAAGTCCCTCCTGGTTCGGGTTAAAATGTTCTGATGAACGTGGTGCTGAAATGATGTGATGACCAGGGATGACAGCCCACTTCGCGCTTTTTATTCTCTCCTTTAACAGAATTAAACCTTCAATGTCTTTGTCTTCTTTTAAAGCAGCAAGTTCAGTCTGCGAATATGAACAGTCAGTTCATTTCCTCTGCACTGAACTCCTCATTCACTTTTATAAAATAACAGATCGACTTCAAGATAAAGAACCTCTCAATATTTCTGCTGAAGCCACGAACAGTCTTCCGTCGGCTCAACTCCGCTCCGCGCAACGAACAGTTTCTCCAACTCGCAGTGAATGTTTCAAAGAGGAGGCAACGCTGCAGGGAAACAATGTAAAAGACAATAAATGTCCCTCGGTGCAGAAATGAAAAGAGCAGAGACACAGTCTTCGTGCCGTCCGTCTTTCTCTAGGATCTCTCCTCCTGTCCGCTGCGGATCACCAACAAGACTCAAACCGGCAGCTTCAGCTGCAGCTGAACCCGTAGTTTCCCGAACACTCCGGTCCTGCCGAACAGCAACGCATGCAGTGAAACAAACCTCTCCGCCAGTCGTAAACGCACACAATCTAAGGGTCGGATGTCCCCTGGTGAGCGGCTCCGCCACGTAACCGAGTGCGCACGAGAAGCGGTGTTATGGATCTGGTAGAAGCAAACCAAGTCGGCAACGCTCTGGCTCCTGCTGCCATGCTCTCCGTGACTAACCCCCCTCCCCTCTAGCCCCAACGCCACCCCCCATCCCCCGCTTCATCCCTCCTACTGTGCCAGCCGGGGAACACTGGAAAAAATGTTCGTCTTGACAGTTGAAGCGTTTTGTCTCACAGACTGTTGAATCTTCTGGAGGTTTTTGTTTGTTTTTTTTCCTAAAAGGAAATGAAGAAAAATGCAACATGGATTCAAGAACTTTGCTTTATTTTCACTTTATGATGGAAATCTTCTCAAAGCAGATCAGTAGCTTAAACTTTGAAAAGACGATAGAATGTCGCCAATTCACGGGGAGAACAGTTGGTGTGTTCACTGCTTGGGCAGGATGTCCTAATCAAGTTACATGTGGGATTTTGAGTGCAGCCGCCGCAGCGATGTTTGTTGTTGCAGATATTTCTTGCAGTGTACAGTTTCACGGTTGCGCGCAGCCTCATTGGCTTGGATTTTGAATGACGGGCGTTTCGCTTACAAAAACAACATCCCTCCTCCAGGGGGGCATTTGTGCTTCCCAGACCTGCAGACAGATCTCAGATCATTTCAGAAAACAGGCGACGCAACAGGCCACTTTCACCGGCTCAACTTTATTTCCATTACAGTCGTCGAATCTGTGTAAGTTGCACTTTCTGCTTAAAACGCCTCAAGTTTTAGTTAAATGCGACATAACCAACTTTCAACTGTTTTCACTGCACATATATTTTCAATCACTGTAATGAATTTAAAGACGCTATAATTTTGTTAACAAGTGAACTCCTCCTCTGGTGTTCTCTCTTTTCTCTAAACAGGCTTCAAAAAAGTTTCCACTTGCCTGAAACCAGTAAAAGGATTCTCAAGTATCTCTGTGAGCAGAGTTTTCACTTGTTTGGGGAAACACTTTTTTTTTTTTTTTTTTCTCTCCATTCTGCTGTAAGGTTTACTGTCAGTAGCCCACGGATGAAAATCGGATTTTATTTCTATCTTGTGATTTCCATTGTCCACACATTCATAGAACAGACATGACACAACTTTGCTCCTCAAGGGTTTCAGTGCTGTAGATGAACAGCGTGCTGCGCAGTGGTTTGGGTTCATGACTCAATGCGCCACGTAGTGGTGAACATTGGAAAACCTCCACGAACTGTCAGGATTCAGTCTTTTTTTCAGGAATTCAATCCTCTGCTCATTAAAGAAGAGGTCATATTAACATTTTGTCTGCTGGATGAGTTTAGAGGACAACATCACCAGGTGGAGTTGTAAGCTTGTCCATTTGGGAGTCAGAGACAGACAGAGCTCAGCCTGGTAGTTGAACTAATCCTCCTTACAACAGTACCACCGAGGAAGATCGTCTGAGGGCCGCCGGGCTCGACAGGAGGATTGTAAACTTCACTGAGACACTAAACAGTCATCACATTGTGGCTTCTGTTCACAAATAGCCTGATTTATTCCACCTGAAAAGGACCACTGAACTCCATCTCACCTGGTTCAAAGTTTCTCTCCACCTGTTTAGCCCCTGATTGCCACAGGGTGTAAAGTTATTTCAAAACTACTGGATTGCTCAGAGTACAAAATGAAATTGCTTCTCTAAAAGCAACAGTTAAATGGATGAGATGAGATATTTTTACGCATTATGTTTTGTTTTGTTTTTTCAGCTTTGAGGTGAGCAACTGCAAAATGAAGTGAAATAGAAAAAGCATTAGGTAGATATCACAACAAACACCTTAAATATATATCAAATCAAATGCTTGTCTATGTGGGACCGGAGCAGCAAAGTGGTAAGAGGTTCACTCTGCTGCCTCAGAGAAAGATAACTTTAGTGAGTTTGTATCCAACAAGGACCTTAGTAAAAATGTTATCATACACTGTATTCTCCTAGCACTCGGTTTGCATGTTCATCTCAGGTAGCTAAGTTCTGGCATCTGCTGTTTTGAGCTGTGAAAACTATTATACGATCTTTTGCCTTACAAAGTATAAAATTTGGCCTAAAAAAACAAAAGCAGTGATTTCTACGTAGTTGAATAATCTATAGAAACAGTAAGACTCACTCCAGTCCAAACTTCTGGCACCATTAATTACACATTATCTGTTGTCCCATTGGATCAGTAGTAACCTCTGCTGCATATTCGTTTGCAGAACTGCTGACAACATAACCTCCCAGTTTGAAAGAAAATGCTGCTCTGCACTTAAACCGGCACCCAGGTGCTGTGAAATGTTCCTCTGACAGAGAGTCTGTAAACAAACTTCTTCATCATTGTGTCTGCATTTATTTTTAGTAACAGGGCGGCAACAAGACTCTCACGAGGAAAAACAGGGTAAAAACAGCTCTACCCACTTTTGCATTGAGCGTACTGAGAACAAAATATGTAACACTCTCATTTACAGTCAGTTTTAATATTCAGTTTAACTGAATCTAACTCAGTGCAGCGTTAGGAGAGTTTTTCATTGAGGAACGCAAGACAGTAAAACTGTAGTTTTAACAAGTCTGGCAGATTGTTGATCCTGAGGTCTGAAACCCCGACCAACACCTGCACGTTTTGTTAAGAATACTTTTCCATAATAACTCAGTTCAAATTTCCTTTATGAAGTAAAATTTCCTGAAAATAAGCCTGACCTACTGAAACACCAGAAACACCTGCTGATACATGAACTCACCCAAAAACAACAAAATAAAAATTAAAACGCTATGACATGCACCTGCTGTACACCATTACTCCACAAATCGCTGGTGAGCGAGCCGAACCCAAACTCATGTGGGCTTTGTTTACAGTCAAACCACCTCACACTGTGTTTGTTTGGGTGTTGTGGTTGAGGCCATTGTGTTCTTGCATGCATGTGTCTTACAAACTCATCAATGTGTTAATGTGCATACACAAACCGGCAGGTCGAGTTATTTGCGTGCGCTTGCCAGCTTGAGTGTATGCTTCTTTTCTGTGTGTGTGTGTGTGTGTGTGTGTGTGTGTGTGTGTGTGTGTGTGTGTGTGTGTGTGTGTGTGTGTACACCAGGCTGATGATCCACCTCACCCAGGCAGACTAATCCATGAGCTATAATCACCTCATCTCCCCAGCTAAAGTGCCTGTCCTACTTCATTTATGGCTGATATACGTCTGTGTTCCCCAAGACAATGGAGTCATTATAAATTAGGGTCAGTGGGGCTGCCAGCGCAACGCACAGCATCCTAATGTTTCGCATGGCCTTATGAGTGGACTGTCACACACACACAGAAGAATGAGATTTCTGTGAAGTGTATATAAAATTACACACAGTTTTACCACAGGAAACTGAATCACGCTCTATGGCGAGACGAGCGGGAGCTGTAGATTGTTCTTTTTTTGTTGTTATTGCTGTTGTTCTTGAATGCAATCTGCAATAAAGCAGCACCATCAAAGTGCCACTGAGCGTTTATGTTGTGACACAGGCATCGCAGCCCTCCAGTCCTCTTCCATTAGCAGCTGGTAAACACACTGTTCTGCTCTGTAAAGAAAAATCCATTTCAATATTCCTATCTTTCAACTAAAGAACTAAACAAATCACTGATTTTATTCCCACAAGTTAAATATCAGCTATAATCGTTTGAGCATTTTTACGTTTAATTAATTAATTTGGGCTTTTTCAAGACTCCACGAAAGATTTGTTTGTGCTTCATTCACCAAGTCCAATTTCATATTAATGTGATTTGTAAAAGTGAAGTAAAAAGCAGTAGAGACTGTTGTCCAGCACCAACAATGTAGTTTTTGTTGTTTAGTGCTTGAATAAAAAGTGTGGACAAAAGTTCAGTCAGTTTTGCAGTTTAACCTTTTGGTTTTTATCAGAAATAATTTCAAAACTATACTATGTTTTATTAAATAGTTTTACACCTATAGATTGTGTATAGAAGTAGAAATAGTCTTCGATCTGGAAAGTAAAGCCAAGGTAGATGTGTCTTAAAGTGCAATACCACTGACAACCACTCGGGAAATGATGTGGTGGGCCTTCTGAAAAGAATTACATCATTAATTAGATATTTGACCTCAAAGAGAATTATTTTTGGGTGACTGTCCTGGTTTGATTGACAGTACAGTCAGTCAGGTTACCGCTATAAGTGGACGGGCATACTGTTCTTAGGTTCTCAGACAGATCCACCCCTCGCTCCTCTCCAGCTCATTCAAGTGTGGTCACTTCTAACTCCAAAAAGCCAGTATGGCGGCGGCAGCCAAAAAGCCAAACATGAGCTTTGAAAACAACAGTTCACAAACCAATCAGTGGGTTGCTGACTGTTCCCACCACTAAATACTGGTACTCATTAGAATAATTGTAGGAGAAAATAAAAGGCATGTGTCCGCTCCAGACTAATGACTTGTTTTGTTCAACCATGTTCGAAGGCAGAAACGGTTCCACTTAAAAGACTTCAAACCCGTCCTACTTCCACACCTTGGTTAAGTTTAGGGAAAGGTTGTGGTCCTAGTTTTAAAAAGCAACAATGGTTACTTTTTTAATATTCAACCAAATCTACAGCACAATGTTTCCCAGCCTTGACCACAGAGGCTTTGGAACATACGGTAAACCCAACCACATGTATAACACAAGACACAAACTCCATCCTCTGGTGTCAAAGTTCCTCATAAATTCACCATTAAAGACACAACATTTTCCAGTGAATGGTATCCATCAGCTTTTATGGCTTTCCATGGCGAGATCCCTTACCTATTTCAGACTAATCTCAAATCTCAATCAACGTTGAGCTGCATATGAGCTCTTGACCGAACTATGAAACAACCCACAGCTGCCTGAGAAACACTTAATAGCCAAGTGTCCAATTACTTTTGAATCCTTGCAATTTGAGCACAATGTGCTTAAAGTGCTCCTGCAGTTTTTTTGTATTTTTTCCGATTTATGTCAAGCCTACTCAAATTAAAGCTGAGACTTAGCATTTACATGTATCTGTTATATCAGTGCAAACTGAATGTGCTGAAGTATAGAGCCTGAGGAACAAAACAAAACAAAAATTGCCCAAACAATTATGGCCTGGACAGCTACGAACTATTGATCTATAAATACATGAATGCACTGTTACTGACAGCTACTTGAGAGGACTGGTTATCAGTTTGTACTTATTCTATGAAAATTATACTCTTATACTCGTCACACTCTCTTTAAAGGGACTTACAAAAACATATTTTTTTTTTATATTTTACCCTAATAAAAAGGAAACTGATGCCACACCGAAGCGGTTAGATCTTTGGGGAGTTAAATGTAGGTTAAATGTCAAGGTTAAAGGTTACATCTGCTCTGACTCTGTTTAATACAGGGCAGCTTCTGGTGCATATCAGATGCAAACACTACAGTCATACATACCAAGGCAATTTCTTGGAGATACAGTTTTAATTTAAAACAAATCAAAGCTTATTGTCTTCCTGCTGAAAGTCCAGAGTGTGTTCTGGTAACCTGCCCAAACTGCAAATTAATGCCCACTGGTGTTTATGGTCACTTAACATTCTGCAAGCTCTGCTCTGCTAGGTTTCAAAAGGGTTTTATGAAAAAATTGTAAAGGTCAGCAATAATTATTGGAATAAATTGTGTGTTAGATACAGACTGATGAGTCATGTACTTCCCTTTCTATCCATTTCTCCACTTCCTTTTCCTTTCATCTCTTTTCTCTTTTCCTGGTTTCCAACTGCTTGTAATGCTATCTCCATCCCCTCATGGTAAAGTAAATGTTTATCTCTCCCCCAAGGGAGCTGTTTATTCCTCTGTCTCTCCTTCTTCATCGCTCATTCAAAAACTCCAGGGTGAGCCTCCCCAGCCGGCCTTGCATGCGGCTCCATACAGGATTTAGATGTTCAGGTTAGAAGAAGAATAGCCTTTAATAAAACATTTGACCATGGTGAAAAAATATACAAATTAAGGTGAAATAGGAGTTGAGAGAGGGGGGTGGTGGGGTGTTAGGAAGATGCCTGATGACAGGTTGACTCAGACCCAGAAAGATGTGGGAGGTCTGAGTTATTCCTGTTGAATCTGCACTTGTAGGTCTGTGTGTGGCACCTGGTTGAACTCTTTTGTATACATGACCTCTGCAAACACAAATACACAAACTCACACTTGCACACAAAAGCCTGAGAGTGTGTAAACTCACACAAACACACACACACACACACACACACACACACACACGCACGCACCTCATGTTTTTATGGAGAAAAAAAACTGTTTTCATAGTGATGTTTCCCTGCATGTAGGTAAGTAATGTCTGTGACCCGTGGAGACTGCCCTGCTTAAAGTCATTCAGACAGAGGGCTGCTGACACAAGAATGTTAACTATGTTGGTGGGGGGAGGTTCTCACCAGATTTGTACATTTATACCAGTGCTGTGCACAGAGGGTGATGGAGGGGCGGTGCCTCTTCTTTGTAGCCTCTATATACCCGGCATATATCTTTGTCTCAGCAGGATAACTCATGCTTCATATTTGCCTTGTTGTTACACCAAAGGAGTATGTCTGTGGCCCGAACACACCTCACATAAACCAGTGTGCTTGATCAGTTCACCCATGTCCCTTTGTTTAGTGCAAAGCGCCTTCTCTTTGGATAAAAGTGCCCCTGTAATCAACAAATATATATTGAATGCATCTAAGTCTGACTCAAGCGTGTTTCTGGCCGATAGGTGCCTTTCCAGGTAATCTAAATGCCCATTTGGTTAAGGCATATGACGTACCACTTGACGAAGTTGCCCTACTTGTCAGCTCAAGGGCCTTTGGTTAACCAAAGTACCCCTATTTTCAACCAAGGTGCCCTCATGTTTGACCAACGTGTCTTTCTGGTCACCCATAGCGTACATACAGTTTCGGCAAAAGACTTGGCCAGGTCAAATTGCCCCGTGGATCACTAACATGTCACTAAGATCCCCTCTGGTTGAATAAAGGGTTCAAGTGGTCAACCTGCACATTCTTTTGTGTTCTCCTCAGCCTACATGCCCTTGTGGTGGACCAACGTGTCCCACTGGTTGACCAACATGCCCATCAGGTCAAGCATATTTCATGCGGCTGACAAGAGGGCCTCCAAGGGCCCTACTGATTGGCTGTAATTCCCTTTTGATTAAAAAACAAAAACAAAACATATGTCTATAAAGTGTCCCTATATGGTTTAATGAAGGGACCCTGTAATCCCCCTTTGATGGCCTTCATGTCAAACCAAACGGCCTTTGGTTAACCCAAATGCTTCAGTGGTCACCCAAGTATATCTTTGTTCAACCAAAGTGCACCACTGGCTCTTCAGTCATTGTCCTTAATCTCAGAGCCCCTAAAACCTTCTTGTCTTATCAGCCCAAGAACCCCTCTGCATGGTTGATCAAAATGAACAAAATGGGCATCTGTTCAACAACATTGATCACTAATGTGCCCTTCTGGTCAAGCAAAATGCTCATGTGATGGACGAGAATGCCCCCACGCACCTTTGTGGTCAATTCAAACACTACTCAGGTCAACCAACAACTTCTGGTCGACCAATGGAGAACGCAAGTGCTCCCGTGATCAAGTGAGCCCAGGGATACCTGTGGTAGAAAGTCATTCTCTGCTTAATCGCAGTGCCAACCCTGTCCACCAAAGTAACTTCCTGTTCAAGTGTCCCAGCAGTTGACTAACCAGCCCTTTGGTACAACATCTCTTTGACTAAAGCTGCTAATGAGTCCAAGCATCCTAATGTCTGACCAACATTGATACCTAATTCCCCACTAGTCAACCAAAGTGCCAGGGCCAGGTCAAGACCCCTTTTTTGAAACTATGCTGTGCACATCTCAAATACCTTTTTCATGTGAGCTTGTGGGAAAAACAGACTCGAGACTTCAAAACAGCATTTCACAAACCAATGGATGATGTCATATAACTTCTAAACCTGTGAGAAGAGGATGAGGAGCCCCTCTTTCTTTATATCCTTGGCCCTGAAAGACTCTAAACATGACACTGACCATACAGTTCATGTAAGCAGGACTAAACCAGGAAGAGTCACAGCTGTGGATTTCAACTCCAAAGACAAAATGAGAGAGTCTCATCCGGATCGAAGAAAATTGGCCTTGGGGAGTCACATACTGCGGAGTTGGAGGTCCAGCGCTGGTCTGCACATTGATCCACCCTCATTGCCCTTTCAATCAATCAACTCACTCCCACTCTCATAACACAATTTTGTTAGCCTGAAATTAGCTTATTTCTAAAGCCGCAGGAGTCTAGATTAGATTTGGGAAGAGGAACAAAGACAGAATGGAAAATTGTTTGAGAGATTTCCATATATTAAATTGTATTTGTGTCTATCTGGCCAGGTCTAAGCCCCCTCTTGAAAAACAGAAAAACATTTTGTACAGCACAGTAAGTGGAAAATATAAACAAAAATGGCCCTTTGAAGTGTCTGTTTGAGATCATTTCTATCAAAGTGATTAATTATACACACCACACTTACACCTTTTATTTCATGCGATGAAAAAGGTCTGAAAATGAGTTTTGCCAGCTTTTATTCATTAGCCTTTGATCTGAGGCAGTCCAAGCTGAAGTGGGTACTTGATCATGAACAGGACATTGGGGAGCAGTGAATCGGACCGGTAAAACAAAATAGCTCCATGCACGGTAAAATTGATCTGAAGATAATGATCGAGAGGACTCATCAGATCATGTGTCTGTGTGGGATGAATGTGTGTGTGTGTGTGTGTGTGTGTGTGTGTGTGTGTGTGTGTGTGTGTGTGTGTGTGTGTGTGTGTGTGTGTGTTAAGGGTCAAGATTTCGACCTGATACTGACCTGGAAGGGAGGGGGATCAGGAGCTGTGGCGAGGCAGGAGGGAATACATTGTCTGGCTCGGCTTCCGACAGATATCTGATCACCTTCTAGGAAGGTCTGTGTGAAAATGAAACAGACAATTTTCAATAAAGATGATGGCCTCTAATACTGGTTTTGAAAATAAATGATATGTGCTTGAGTCAGCTTAAGGAAGAGCCCCCCCCCCAAATTGAAATGGAAATATCTAATAATTTCTGGAGTGATTCCAGTGTAGAGCAGCAAAGACACTTAATAGCACAAATAAACTATTGAGTTACAGCGTTGATGTAACATTTCTACATAAATAATATTAGATTCAAGCATAACGAGGACCGTTATTGGGAAGCAACTGAATGAACTTAAGAATCAGGCTGCAACTAAATATTTTTCTAATTGATTAATCGAACTGCTTATTTTCTCAGTTAATCATTCAGTTTATAAAGGATTAGAGGATAATGGAGAAATCTGAGTTTTCTGGGGCTCAGGTTCACAAATTCAACCAGCTCGTTCGGTTTAACAATCGAAAACAGTGTTCAGTATCATAAAGATAACAAAAAACCCAGGTGGTATTAATTTTATTATTTTTGCTTAAAAATAATTGATCATATATCACCACACCATCTTTTTATTTGCTTATTGAAATGTACACAAAATAAGAGGTACCATCTGTCCAAATCTCAATAATACAGCTTACAGTGATATTTTGGTCAATATATGAAACCAAATTTCTGTTTCAACAAGTCAAACGTGCATAAAGCCAGGTCCAAAGTGATTGTCGGAGTTTGGTGTGGAGGAAGTTAACTGGCCTGAGAGGAGCCCAGACATCAACGCAATCCAACACCTTTGGGATGAAGTGGAACACCAACTGCAAAAAACAGACGTGGAATAAGATTTTCAACAATCACATATGTGCACAAGTTTGACCATAAAGTGTGCAATTCGGTCCTGAAGCAGCAATGACTCTTGCACCTGAGGAGAAACCAGTGCCAAGAGCTGATATAAGAGCTGTCTGATCTTTTCTGTTATGTCAGCGGCCCGGTTTCAAACAGGACTAAAAAGGCTTGAAGTTTACATCTAAAAACCCAAAAGCAGCCCAGTTGATGTTAAACAGGAGTGTACACACACTGCATGTTGCCTCAAGGTAGAGTATATCTCGACATAAAATGTTAATGTAGTATCTATAATATAAAGATGATTCATATAAGAATGTTTCTGCCATGTTAAATTTGATCAGTTGCTAAATACCTCGGAGTGCTAAATACCATTAAATGAGATACAACAATGTGTTCAGTTCGTATCACTCCCCTCGGATTTGATTAGATTACAACATTTAGACCTGACAAAGACCCTAATGTGGATTGCAGTGTGATTTAATTAAATCCATGGAGCACCAAATACGAGCTGTCAGGCCCACTCTTCCTCATTTGTATATCTCTGGCTTTCAAAGTTTGGCCCAGCACCAAGAATTCCCGCACAGCATCCTGCGAGCAACCAAATCATCGTGAAACTGTCAAACAGCCAACAGGAAGCAGCTGCCAGGCGGAGCATCGGTGGCATTTCAGCGATTGGCGGGACATGTGGTAACACCAGTATGTGGGAGACATCGGCAATGTCACTCCAAAGATCACCTGAAAGCAGTCATCAACATTTAGTGACATTTCTGTGTTTTGTGTAAAAATAAATGGATTTCTGACAAGTGGAAAAATGAAGCCAGAAAAAAACAGAGGGCTGGTAAATACACAAATATGAAAAATTCATGAGGAAATATTACTTTTTTGAATTATATTTCATGGTGCCTGGACCATTAAAAATAAAAAATAATGTCAAGTTATCTTCTTGACTAAACTTTTCCATTTCATTTTAATTCTGCTCTTTTTCCAATGGAAGTTTTCTCATTTTAGGACAAAACTTTTGATATAACGGCATATTTAAACATCCTCTCACTGAGCTAAATCTAAAGTATCACTGCTCCGTGTTGGGGGTGCGTGCATAACTCGTTCTGTAGATGTTATTTTATTGCACTGCGGCCGCTTTACAACTCTGTGCTCCTCCTAATTAGCAGACAGCCTGCGGAGAAGTATGGGGCTGAGGTGACTCTGCATTGGCTGTGGCTGGTAATGATGGATCACAGGCGTCTCTGCCAGCCCAGCAGAGCAGCACAGCCAGCACTCAGTGGAGAGGGAGCTGCAAAACATCTGCATGTTAGCCACTAAATCCATCATGCAGTGAGTCGATGAGATGAAACAATAGAATTTAAGTGTTTCTGTCCATTGAATGTTTCATTAAATATGGTTCAGAACATTGTGAACATGTGGGTGCAGTTAATTATGCTATGGCAGTGTTTTGGCAAGATTTGTACGGACATGTTGATGCCTTATTTGTTTATCAATAAACTGAATGTCTATTACATTGAATACCCACTGAATGTGAGGCAATGCAAACTTTTCTCTGGTTAATTTTCTGTGGAATACAAGCAAACCACTTCACGAAGCGTTGAGCAGCAGCCTGTTCTCATTCCCAGGGCGCCAAATATTGAAGATTTTTCAAAGCCATTGGCGTCAGAGAGATGCACAGGAGGTGTCCTTTGGCGTCGGCTGAAAGAGAAACAAAATCCACATATAGGGAGGAGATTGGGGTGGTTGGAGGGAACAAATGCAGGATTTTTACTCAGGAGGCGATGAGGAAGCAAAAGTCAACATGAATTTAATTTAAGGTACGTAAGTATGTTGTGACTTAGTTACATACGTTACATGATGTACATAACATTACGACTCATTAAAGGGGCAATATATAGGTAAGATATTTATTTTAAAACATTCAAATTTAACTAAAATCATCAGGAGAATGTGTTACAATAGCAGTGCGACATTTTATCAATAATATCTATGTATTGTGCTAGCCCCACCCGTCCTGTCTTGTAATACCACAATGTACCACAAGATGGAATAACAAGTCACAGTACTGAGAGAAAACATAATTAGTGTATGCTAAGATTCAAATTTCTTGTTATTATGAATCAAACTGTAAACAATGACCAAACAGAAGGAAAACAGTGGAGTTACATTCCACCTCTGGAGACAGCTCTTGAATGGGAGTCTATGGCGCCAGAGGCTTTTAAGAGCCAACCTCGGGCGGCAGTTTGTGGTATTGCAGCTTATGGCACTTCTGCATCAGCCTAATTTTTTTGAGCTGGAAGCTACGTCCACTTATACAGTCAACGGTATCTCTGAGATGCCACTGGGCTGTGACCTAACGGCAGTATTTCTCACCCTGGGAAGAAAACGTGTGGCAATTCTGACAATGCAGGACTGACTGCGAAATGAAATATGGTAGGCACCAAAAGTTGAAAAACTATAAGAATTTACCTGCAGTGGATGAAGATCTGTGGAGGAGAGGTCCATTATTGTAGTTTTTGGGATCCTTTGTATGTCCCTTGTGTCACAGTTGACAGCTGCTCAACACAAAGTCACAAAAACTGTTTTGAGAACATTTTAGAACGTTTATGTACACAATGTGTGCTAGCTGTTAGTTTGCAAACTGGTTTGGTTCTTTACTAAAAAAAAAAATCAATGAACAAAACCTTTTTAGTTCCATGTCACCAAACTTTCTGTTAAGTCTTCGCTGTGATCTTGTAAAACTGAACACTTTTGAACAGGTACTTAAACTATGTTGGCTTCTCACAATTACGTAATGTTCTCAGCAGCCGGTGTAATGTTACATTATATAATTATAAAAAATGAAGTGCCCTTAATGGAAATTAAAGCACTCAAGTATTTTTTGACCTCTTTTGGAGAATTCTAATTGACTGCCTGTAATCAAGTCACATTACTTCCAAGAATGATATAATTTTCTCAAGTGGCCTCTTTTTCTGCTTTACAAAGGTAATATATCATCACTGATACGTGCACAAAAATGCCCTGATTAGACAAACTTAGACAATCCCAGCCGACTGTACACATGCAAGGGAGAATTCAGTGTACATTGATGTGGCGGTTGATGGCAGAGCTTGTCACAGCAAACATAAAACACATTTATCTGAGTGACAGAGAAGAGATATAAGGAGGAGGCAATCACAAAGCAAATAGCTAAACTCCCAAGGGAAACATTTCAACATCTCTTCAAAACATAAAAAACAACCAGCTGTGAAAAGATGTGACAAAAGTAGGTGTGATTTTGAAATCAAATAAGGATAGAAGCGGGACAGTAAAATAAGGAAGCTCAGTTATGTGTAGTGTTTGCCTTATCCTTCACCGATATGAAGTCAGCTTCTGGCATCAGCAAAAACTGAGGACCACAAACTTGTTCATATTTGGCTGATTTTTGGGACCATTTTCAGAATATTTTTGAATGTGATGGCAATTTTACATGTCACTGTTTGAATAGAAGCTGGGTGATGGTCTCTCAGGACAGGTTCTTAAGATGTGTTGTCTGCCCACGTTGAAAATCAAACTGTTTAGAGTCATCCTGAATGGCCATACAAGAAGGTGGAGGGGAAAACTGGCTGTCATTGCGATGGGGAAGTAGGGGGGAGATGCAATATCACTGAAAAACAGGTATAACAACATTCATTTTTCGAAAATCTCTGCTGGGAGACAGGTGGGGATGTGAAATTGTTGCTTTTAGAAAATTGCAGAAAATGGATGACATTGGAAAAGTGTGGGTGTGTAGAATATTTTTACATCTATATCATAAAAAGTCTTTGTACTTTACTCTTCTAAGTAGAAGGAATGTCTCTATTCAGACAACAATCACCTGGATTACTCTGACACTGAAGAGAAAGTCTGAATCTGATCACTATGAGAAAAGATCTTCTAAAGCTTAAGGATTTCTCAACTGATTTATGGACATCTGTCCTTGAAGGACACCAGAGACTCAGACAGTGCAGTACAGAATGAATCCTGCTGGTTGCAACAAGGTGTGTCTGATGTGATGGCTGTTGTCGAGGAGATTTATGATTTAATAAAAAGTCTTTTCCCCACGCAATGTGGGGCAACAGAAGGACAAAAAAAAAGTAGTACCTAGATTAATATTCAGGAAAGCTAACAATCTAATACAATAAAAGACAGAATTAATGAGGGAATTCACTGTGAGAAGCTGGGTGAGCATCCCTCCTGCTCTCAATGGTCATTAATTAAGTCTTCAGTGATCTTTACTTTTAAACTTGATGCTCCCTATCGCGTTCCGGGTGGCAAGGCTTCTTTATTTATTCCCCTGTGTTTTAGGGCACTTTACAAGGCAAGAGAAATACTTTATTTCATGTATTACACCGTTAAAGGTCATACATATGTACCGGAGTAAATCATAGTTGTTGTTTTTTTAGCCTTTGCTCAAGGACACTTCAACAGTGAGTGACAGATTGATTGCTATAAAGATGAAATGTGTGATTTTCAAGTCGCAGGACACCCTCAGTAGCTCTCAGATCACTCGGCTGTCACACATGGACACCTCGGTCTCATTCATTGTCTTTATTTCCCTGCACTAAAGCTTATCCCTCACCAGTCTCCTTGAAGACAGATTTAGCCTCCAAAGGTGATGTATTTGTTTAGTTAATCTCCTTTACAATCCCGAAAGCTCTCGCTGGTGAATCGTCAGCGAGGATTATTGGGTAAATCTGTGAGGGGCTGCTTGGCGTGGAAGCAGAGGTCACATTTTTTCAGTAAGAGGAGTCTCTTGACAACAATTGCTGTGATTTTATTGAACTAGATGATTGCAGCCAAGAGTTAAAGAATTTCTCACTTGGTCTCAAGAAAGCAAGCGTCTTTCAACAATGTACAGTCGTCGATCTGAAAACAATATTTGTGTCTGATCCCCTGAGAAACCAACTCTTTGACATTTACCTGACAGCAGAAATACACAAAGTGAGTAAATTCCTCACTATCTCTGGTTTTTGTCTCACACTGGATGCAGCAGAAGTGATTCATAGTGAAGCTGAATGGGTGCTGGCAGTGATAGCTCAAAGTAATCAGCATTTGGCGGCTTTGAGGTGCCTGGTTATTGTAACCTTGTCATGGAAAAACAAAGGATCCTCACGATGGATTGAACAAAGTTGGGTTACAGAGAAAACAAGTCAGTGTACCCCATCGACAAAAGCAGGCTGGTTTCGTAACAACATCTGCAGCATTTCCAAAAGTTGTTCCACTTCCGGAGTGATCAGGTAAATTGGTGATGATGATGATTACACTTAAGGTCTTTATTGTCACCTCTGTGGAAACAAAGGATCAAGTTTCCTGTTTCTTCCTAAATTCCTCTAAACCACATGTGTATAGACTTACTTTATGCATAAGCTGTGATACCTTGTACCTGGAATTGAAAAGATTGAATGATTGATTTTTTTTATATACATTGTAAAAGTTGCAATGTTAACTGCATCAAAGGGTAGTCAGTCAAAATATTGTAACTTATTAGTATAACTGTCCGTCTACAGATTTGACCATAAAACATGAATTCCAGTGTCAAACATCACAATTATTTGTCTATCATTGAGTGATATTGAATTAATAACCTTGAAGGTGTTCATTTAACAAAAGTCTGTTTAGTCACTTTTAATCACTAAATGAGGTAAGATGATGGTAATTGAATTGTGCCTGTGCCCCACTGATGAGAGCACTTATATCTGCAATAGTATATATGAACGAGCTGAGAGTGGCATTCCTAGGAAAAATCTCAAGCAGCGCAACAGGCTTGCTTTGCACCTCATTTGTTTGTGAAGTGGCGCCATGCACTGAAAGCTGTAATCCTGTACACACTATGCATATCATTTATTTTATGATTTAGTTGTTTTTTTTTACATCAATTTTCAAAAATACAATTATGCAGCCTAATCTATTGTGTGTTTGAAATATGTTACAACCAGTAATATGTACAAAATATGATTGAAATAACTGATCTGCACACAGTATATACTTCATCTACATAGCCCCTCCACCAGCAGCAGGTGTTAATAGTACCAAAAAAGAAGGCTTACATTTAACCCAGTGTACCATCATATAGGCAATGAATTATCAGAAATCCAAGTTAAAGATGTTTGAACTGGGTTATCACCCTCCGAGCCTCAAAAGTCAGATCTGGTTCTTGTCAGCTTTAGAGGAAAAATAGATTGAATACCTCTGTAAGACAATACATAAATAAACGAGTTGCTTACAAACACAGTGCATTTGGGGCTTTGCAAGATTATTTTTGATGGAAAAAAAAAGATCACCCAAAGATAAGACATGACAAAATGCAGTGACGAAATGAACACTTTCAGAGCTGTCACTTTTTTTGACTGTCCACAGCAGAAAAACTGATAGTGCCCATCAATTGTTCCGACACTTAAGCCAATACATTTTCCCTGACAAGTGATGTGCGATCAATAAGTGCTGTCTCTCAAATGTAAAAGTGGAAGTAGATTGTTATCCTGCTTCAAAATGTCATCGGATGGCATTTTTGACTTTGAAACCTGAAGCTGTGGTTCACAACCAAGTTAACTTTGGTTTCTTTTAACCATGCCAATGAAAGTGGTTTTAGGCACTGATGGTCGTATGAATTGTTTTTGTATGCAGTCACATGGATGATTCGGGAATAGGTGAATGAGGATTTGATGTTCATGAGGTAAAAACTTAAAAGAAATCATACAAAGTAAGACGAGTAACAGTTGTGAATTGCTTTTGTGGCCATGTGGTGTTTATGCAGAACTTGTAAGACCTTGAAAACTTTCAATTCAAGAAAAGTGCTAAAATAGCCAAACTGTAGCTCACATCCTTTCATCTGTCAGAATAATTATGTGATTTTCTCTCAAACATTAAGAAACAGTTCTGAACAATAGTGTGTCCTTGAGAGTCTATTTCTGCTGCGAAACAACAACTTCACTCGCAGAGCCATTATCTTTGTATTACCGCTGCCTGTTTTTGCCACTTTATGAATATTGTTTGTATTTCCGTTTGGTCAATGAATAAAATTATAATAAGCAGTTTGTTGGTTTCTTTGCCTTCTGACGAACTGTAATGGAACCCAACTGTTCTGATCTTCATCAGGCTCATGAGTACAAGTTTTTTTCTGAAACATTATGTCTTCATCACTGTGTGTGCATGGATGTGGATGTGGTCATGAATACTTACATTTATTGTTTTCTTATGATAATATGGTCATTACATTGTCTCCTTGGCTCTTCTGAGTGCTTACACATCTATCTGTTATTACAGATGATCATGATAATACTGATCCCAAAGTGGAAATGATTCTTTACTTGCTCCCATCGACAGTCAGGTCAAAGCGCTGTGTCAGCATCTATACAACCCGGAATCACAGCAAAACATGAAATAGACCTTCCGGTCCACTACAGCAAAGCCTGAAATAGCCACCCTTTGCCTGTCTTGGCGTAAAATTTTCCTGTAGTGGAAAAAAAATGAAACCTACTGCATGCATACAGACATGTGATTTACAGATTTGCGGTTTGTGACAAAAAACATGGTTGGGTTTAGGAAAAATACAACATGGTTGGGGTTTGGAAAAGGAACATGATTGGTGTTACAAAAACAACAGGATTGGGATTAGGAAAGAAAAAACAATTCTGGAACAATTTTGTCACCTCCTGAAATAGAACCTCTGCCTCCTGCATAGCAGTCTACTGCCAAAAAAATGCCCGTTGTACCTGGTCACACTATCCTTTGTTACATTACTTTTACGTGTGTGTAAGTTTCACGCTCACAAAATGTGAAATTGGCTGGAGAGACCAAAGCGTGGCTATCTCACACTTTGCCGTGATACTGGATTGACGTATAGGTGGGCCTCAATGCGACATCAAATAATTGATCCAGTAGTCCCTGTGCATTGACTAACAGGACCACTTCTGCTACTAGTGTGACAAAACCTGTTGTTATTACTCGAAGACAGTTACTGGCATAAGTATTAGGCTACAAGTAGTAATGGTGGCACATGCTCTCTCAGTGTTTTCTTTTGTCTCTTGAGTGCCGCTTGTGTGTATGTGGCTGCCTTCATGAATGAATCCCAGCATGTTCTCACAACCTCGTATTAGCGTGTCATCCTGTTAGCTGCAGCTTTAATTCAACAAAGAGTCAAAAAATAAGAAGTCACTGGTTCAGACATGAATCATCCCATCTGTCTTTGCCTCTGTGACTCCACAGCATTCTGAGGAGCCTTTTATATAACCACTTTCTCCTCAACCATCTTCCTGTGTATGTGACAGATAAGGGGGAGCAGATGAAAGATGATGATGATTAAAATAATACGCCTCTTATCGTGGCGCAGAAAGCCTCTCCGTGCCCACTGAAGAGGCCGTTTCAGACGGTCGATATTGCCTCTGTGTTAAAAATGAAAAGTATTGATCTCTTTTACCTCAAGCCGCTCAGCTGATTGAGCCTAAGAAAATCTGTATCAGCTGCCAACCCTCACAAGCGGGCATGAAAACCAGACAAAACACACCTTAGAGTTCATCTGAAGGAGCCGTATTTCCTGTCAATATGATTTCAGGGAGGACAGCTGAGTCGCTTGTCCCGTCCAGTCCTGTAAGTCACACTGATAACAGCTTTATCTCTGCGATGCCCCTGTCCTCCATCACACCTGGACATCTTCCAGCTTTCAGATAGACCCGAATGTGTTTGGGGAGGCCAGATGTGACCCCTTGTTTACACTTCCATGTCTAACCGGAGCTGGTGAGGTGTCTAAATTGAAGCAAAGGGCGCTCACTCCCTCAGTAATCAGTCTGGGAAACAGCCGCGGGCTATCAGAGTCAGCCCAGACATAGCTTGTCATTGAGCAAAAGGTAACATGGTGACAGACTGAGGTCTGTGTTCAGCAGCACTACAGTCCCTTTCATAAAAGCCTGCTCACTGAGCTCACCGCTGGATGATTAGATTAGTGTGACCTGTAATCAAATCACAGGGTTCCATGACACACACACACACACACACACACACACACACACACACACACACACACACACACACACACACACACACACAAACAAACACACCGCAGTTCCTGCCCATCTTTCCATGTCACAACATCACATGCACATACCAACACACTCAGATATGTGGGATTAATCTGGAGCAAGAACACAAACACTGATCTCCTGAGTGAATCTTTCCCATCACTGTGTCCACATGTGTTTACCGGAATGCACGATAATGAGAGAAGTGGAAAATGAGACAGAGGCAGAGATCACCTGCTCCATTCTGATGAGGGACATTGATTGCAGAATGTTATTTTCAATCTGTAACCGGGTGACTGGGTTTAAACAAACAGCGAGGCTTCCAAAACATCAATGTCTAAATCACACAATATGAATGAAAAATAGCTCTGATATATGCAGGTCCACCACACTGCTTTAGCAAGGTAAAAAAGATATACTGTATAGAGGACAGTGTACCTGCAATGTTGCCTCTAACCACCTGTGGCAGCACTGAGCACACGGTGGTAGGGGCTGCGTTGGTGTGCAAGAAAGAAATCCTGCGGCATCGTCATAAACTGATCATGAAAATAGACATCACCTCCAGGTCTGAAAAGTGAAGCCAATACGGAAATACCTTAAAGTGCAATACCACTAAGGGCCACTTAGGGTCTGACTCCAAAAAAAACATCCGGGTCCAATTCAAAAAGCGTCACTACATGTTTTCACGTTATTATGGTGTCACTCCCAACCAGTGTTCTGGCAGTTCATCTGAAAATAATTACATCATTTACTCTGAGATTGCATATTTGGGGGTGTGTCTGCTTTGATTGACAGGCCTGGGGTGCAGTCATGTTTTTGGTATAGGTGAGTGAGTGTAGGGTCCTCGCAATTCAGTCAGATTGAGTCGTATCCACCGCTCGTTCCTCCCCAGCTCATTCAAGTGGCTCCAAAACACCAAGGTTGAAATGCGAGACTCGAGGTTTCAAGGCTACAAGTTTGAAAGCATCACTTAACTTTGAACAACTAACCCATAATTTGCTCTCAATTTAAATTTTTCTGAAAATTGTTTTTTTCTCTCCTGTGTTCATACATTTCGGTTGATTTTTCAAAGAAAAGCTCTCTGAATTTGACATCTGATTGTTCAGCTTCCAAAATCCAGATAAGGAAAGAGAAAAGCTGAGACAAAAGTAAATGTGCTTTCCTGAGTTGCCTTCAGTGGTGGTGTGAGGGTGGGAAGAGATTCAGCAGGTTTGTGGTGATTTTGTTTGCCCTGGGTTTTGCTTTTCAGGATTCTCAGCCATCCATTTGGAGAGTGTTGGGGTCAGCGTGAAAAAAAGATCAGCAGACAGTATTCAGAGTAAAAAAAAAGCTTCTATAGAATTCCTGTGAGTCAAACAGAGACAGTAATGTGTAGTAAAGGTGTAACTACATCATTACTATGATCATGTCTCTTTCAAGGAAACTTTGACTTTATATTGGAGGTTTATATTAGTCTTAAGAGAGACTCCACCATACCAAAACAATGTATACACATATGTAGCAGTGAGTATATGACAAATTAACTGTGGCTTACAGTCTTGAAATAGCACTAGCATAAAAATCTGTAAAGCATTGAGATTAATGCAAAAAATGTAATTAGACCCTCTTAAATGAAATATATATGGTTTCTGAAAGTTTAATCCATGATGATCTGTCATGGACTCGCACTCTTTTACACCTCATAACACACAGGGTTGTGAGGGAGTGAAAATAAGCGGGCACTTTCAATGACGATATTCAGGCAAGCAGAATTACCTTGAGTTCAAAAAGTATGTCTATTTCCCGTTGATTCTGTGAGATTTCACAAAGCTGCCATGCTTCTAAAGGCCCTTGTAGTTCTCAAACGAACAAGGCCACATAGTGTATAGTCAGACTAAAGGCAAGCTATGAATATTTCCCACGTTTTTGCTGCAGGGGGCAACTGTTGCAAACAGAGAGGAAGAAACGGCTGTGAATCACTCGCAGCAGTTCCAGTCCAATGCAATTGTATATTGAATGAGAAGCCGATAATTAGGGTTTATTACTATTGATTACAGAAATGATCTTGTCTTTTTGTTTTGAAATTTCTTATTATACATGAAACCTTCTTCATTAAGCATGGGGCTCAGTTCCTTCTCAGACATGTGCACCTCATCAAAACAACTCAGCATCAGGGGGTATTTATAATATGGACACTTCATGCAAATACAAATCAACTGCATCTTGGCTCATTAACATCTGCAGCAATCAATCTGATTTTATTTGCAGCACTTTTCCTACAAAAAAAAAATGAACAAAAAAACCAAAACATAAAAAACGTTCCCCCACTCTCACAAACACAGACACACATATGTACACCCACTTCCTGTCAGGATATGCGCTGTGAGCAGACCCAAATTCAGCACGAACAACAGCAGGACTTCAGGTAAGAATATTTACAAAACACAGGATATCAGGTGGATTGGCTGTATGGTTCCTTTGGACCGAAACAGCACGTCAGGCAGGTTCAACTGTGTGGCGCCCGTGGCCCAACACAGGACAGCAGGCAGGTTCAACTGTGTGGCGCCCGTGGCCCAACACAGGACAGCAGGCAGGTTCGACTGTGTGGTGCCCATGGCCCGACACAGGACAGCAGGCAGGTTCAACTGTGTGGCGCCCGTGGCCCAACACAGGACAGCAGGCAGGTTCGACTGTGTGGTTCCCTTGGACTGACACAGGACAGCAGGCAGGATCACAGGATCTCAGACAGGCAGGCATGCTGGTAGGAACTACGGCAGGTGGGAGACAGACAGGAGGGTCAGAACCGGAATTGCAAACATATGCAAACTGACTGAGGGAACCACAGCATGGTACCAGGTGAGGGTATTGTACAGAGTGATGCAGGTGGAGTGCAGGACCAGGGTTCATATACTGCCAGGTGGTGATTACTGGAATGTGAGACAGCTGTGCTGACCTGATTAGGTGTGAAATGTGGGAGGTGTCTGGAGGTGAGCAGTGAAGAGTCCACGCCCTCCAGACATAGACCAAAACAAAAACAAATGACAGACAAAACAGAGACAGACACAGAGACAGACAGGAAATCCTGACACTTCCCAATGCATGCACAAGCAATAGTTGACTAGATCATGAATAAAAACAAAAACATAGGAACACTGTCACACAGATTGATGATGAGGCAACACCAGAGGCACCTTAAAAGTTCAATAAAATCATTCAGGACGTGATGAGTCTGCATACAGACGGGAGGTTGAACATCTGGCTCTCTGGTGCAGTCAGAACCACCTGGAGCTGAATCCGCTCAAGACTGTGGAGATGACAGTGGACTTCAGGAGGAGCCCCCAACACTGCCCCACCATCACCATCCTCAACAACATGTCTGCTGTGGAAACCTTCAGGTTTCTGGGATCCTCAATCTCCCAGAACCTGAAGTGGGAGTCCAACATTAACTCCATCATCAAGAAAGCCCAGCAGCGAATGTACTTCCTGCGGCAGCTCAGGAAGCTCAACGTGCCCCAGGAGCTGATCCAGTGCCCCAGGAGCTGATCCAGTTTTACGCAGCCATAATCCAGTCTGTTCTCTGCACCTCCATCACCGTCTGGTTTGGCTCGGCCACCAAGCAGGAAAGGAACAGACTACAAAGGACAGTCAGGACTGCAGAGAAAACCATCGGTACCGACCTGCCCACCATTCAGGATTTATACACATCAAGAGTCAGGAAATGGGCCTGTAGCATCTCTGGAGATCCATCCCACCCTGGACACCCTCTGTTTCAGCTCCTCTCCTCTGGTAGGCGCTACAAAGCACTGTGCGCCAAAACCACCAGTAACGGGAACAGTTTTTATCCACAGGCTGTCAATCTGCTAAACAGTTAAAATGTTTTACATCACTGGACCTTTTTGCACTACACCCAACTGCATCAGCACAATTTGCACTACAGTATGTGCAATTGCACCATTGTTTTAGGTGTATATATGTATATATGCATTCATTTCTATTCTGTAAATATGTCTATTTATGCTTTATATATATATATATATATATATATATATATATATATATATATATATATGTTTGTGGTTTTTTTGTGTTTTTTTTGGACGCTGAGAGCGAACCTAAAACCGGAGTCAAATTCCTTGTATGTGTCAACATACATGGCCAATAAAGCGATTGTGATTGTGATTGTGATTCTGAACTAAAAAGAATAAATAAGTAGAAAAATAAGTAAATAAAGTAAATGTAATTCAGTTAAAAGTTAAACAAATCACTAAAATAGAGAACAATCATATACCAACTAGTAAAACAGACTAAAATGTATAAATGGATCATTAAATAAATAAAGTAAATGAAATTCAGTTAAAACTTAAATGAAATAGAAAAACTAAAATGTAAAAATAAATAGACAAATAAAACAAAATACAATTGAACACCAGGCTAAAAAAGTTTGTCTTGTGTTTACTTCTAAAAAAAAAATCAACAACCTGGTAAATATTTGCAGGAAAAAACAGGCTTTAACGTCTGAAAATGACTGTTTAAAAACAGACTGAGAACATGCAACAAAGTTTTTAAACAGCCATTTTCACAGATGTTAAATTATTACTGTCTGTGATGCATGTAGTTTAATTAAGTACGAGAAAGGGAAGAGAAGCAGGAGAGAGGATGAGTGAAGGAAGGAGGAGCAGCAAAGAGAGAGTAAGAAGAGGGGGAAGGAGAAGGCACAGAACAAGGAAACAAAAGAGGAGAAGATTAAACTGTGTAAGAAGAGAAGCATCAGGAAATAGAAAAGACAGGTTTGGTGACATTTGAGACAGGTAGTGGGGGAGATATTAATGCAGGAGGAAAAAATATATGTAAGAGTAAGAGGGGTAGGCCACGAACACGAGAATGAAAAACAAGAGCGTGGTGGCAAAAGGAAAGTACCCAAGTAAGAGGAAGTGAGGGAGGAAAGAAAAGAAGAATGAAGAGGAGACGAATGACAAGGAGTAGGAGGAGGGTTTGATTGGTGCTCAGGCTCCAGGCTGCATCGGCAGCCCTGCCTGCAGGTCGGGGAGGCCACAGCTGAATCCACAGATGCACTTCAGTCAGTAGGATCCTGACGGTGACCTCCTCCCTAAAAGAGGAGGTGATTTATCACAGAGGCCATAAATCATCATGTCTGACCTCCCCTGCACAGAGCTCACGCCCTGAACTGTTTACTCTGCCGCCCACGTTATCCATTATGTGGCAACTGTCGGATCCAACAGCCGCACACACACTGATGATACAGTGGTCCGAGTCGCCCTGGGAGTAGAGATGGACTGCTCCAAGTGGCACACTCTCTAAAAAGTCAAACACAAAAACACAAACATGCAATCACACAAACAAGATTTTCTCCTTTGGAAGTTTGGGTGATCTCTGATTTTCTGTTGAGCTTTGAGGACTATCACTTGAAATTCTTGAGAACTAAAACTGCCACAGTGAAAAAAAAATGAACAGCAGAATCTGCATTTTGACAGTGGGAACAGGTGATGAAATATCACACAACTGACACAACAAAATGATAATTGATTGTTGAGATTGTTGTGATTTTAAAGTTAGTCTGGAAGTTCAGAGGTCTGAGAGGACAGGGCACCTGATATTACTGTTATCACTGTTGAATAGGTGCTTATCATCTCAATTCTGCCCCAATTATATTACATTACATTACATTTTCATAATTATTATTATACATAATCATATGTGCTCATATCGAGGCCAACAAACCTATGAAGCAAACTGCACCCACTAATAGACTAGAGTTACAACCCTTAACTTCTGCAGTTAAAACAGGAGCAAAGGAAAAAGTCAGGTGATGCATGAAGACAGACAAAAGACCTCGGTTAGAGGGGTAACATGAATCAAACTCAGGACTTTCACCCAGGAGATTGCTGTTTGTGTCCCCTTCATGTACTGTGAGAAAACAAAAGTCCACGATGACTTATTTTAGATCACATATAAGCTAACTTAATAAATATGTCATATATATATATATATATATATATATATATATATATAATGTATACCCTGATTTTATGCACTTGCCACTTGATACCTATTTCGACCCAAAACATAATCCTCTACAAAACCTAACCAAGCACTATCGATGCGTAATCCTCACCAAACTGTGACCATGTCACAATGTTAACGGTTACCGTGACGACAAAGGTCTGCTATGTCTGTCATTGGTACTGTCCAATGCTCATGTATGCTGTTGATAACAACCTCCTCAACCCTCCAGAGAGTTTTAATATTTCCATACCAGCCCAAATATTCAGAACAGATCTGTGATGGAGTGGGGGACTTTAAAATAAAGGCACAAAACTTTCCAAAATTACAATTAGAAACATTGTTGAGAGTTCAAAAGAGTTTTGGGGGAAACACAGTTGCTTTGGATTGTGTACTCTATCAAAGTTTTGCTTCACCAGTTCCCATTCTGCTGTGGATATTTAAAGAGGTGGATCAAGGTGGACAGTCAGCAGTATTAGCAGGTGCAGATAGAGGTATTTCTGATCTGGATTCAAGTTGAACAAAACCACTTGTGTTGCAATTTGGGAAAGATTTTGGTTTGGTTAAATATGAATGAAAAAGTAAACCACCAACCAACAAAAGACCAACATCTTCCTGAATTTAATCAAATGCTTACATAATTATAAAAATATATTTTCATGCTATCGGGACTTTACATGGTCCAGGGTGCATCATGGGCTGGTGACAGTTCCGGGAAACATTTCCATGTACAGTACATAGAAGTCATGTGGCAACACCTTAGGAACATTTTTCCTGTCGTTCAGGTCAGAGGACCTGGTTGTCACCTATTCGGCTCATTGCAGCTGTTGACATATAAACACTCAGCCGAGTTCAGTGTCTCTGGTTTGATATTCAGTTGCTCTTATTCAGACGCTCAGTCCTTTCTGTCATCGCTGCTTCTGGTTTCAATTAGGAAAAGTCCTGTCTGTATGCACTATTAAGTTTAACTGTGTCTGCTGCTGCTACAATCACAGGGGGTATATTTCTGTGCCAGTGTCATGACATGCAGATCCTACACTAAACGGAAGACCACATAGCACAGTCATGCCTCACAGCTGTGTTAGATTCTTGATTAAATCATCCACTTCTGACGTGTTATAACATTAAAACAGTAGACAGTGTAAAATGAGATTTTACAGAGCAAATAGAAACTATCCCTCATCTTCATTTTAGCCTGCTGTGTGCAGTCTCAAATATCCAAGGGTTTCACCAGAGGAGAGATGATATCATCATGGCCCTCCTGCAGACCTCAGAGGAAGTAATGGAACCCCATATGACCTGCAGCACCTCCTGGTGCCTGAACATCAGCAGCACAGGGTGGTGGGAGTCACAGGGTAATGAACGGTAATCAAATAATCACAATGAGATACTTGGAATCCAGTTAGATCATACCAGCACTGACAGTAGCCACATACACATGGAGAAAATTAAATCATAGCCACACCAGGTTGGGAAACTACATGTAAGGGAGCATTTAGCCATGAACGCATATTAATGATTCACAGAAAAGGAAAAGTACCGAGACCTCACGTGAAGTAACAAAAACTGTTTAAGTTTGGCAGAAATGAGTGAGTTAGAAAAGTCCCATCACCATTTGTAGGAAACTGATTAAGAAATAAAGCTGTGTAGGTTGTCAGTTTATGTAATTCTGAAAAGCTGCACTCAAATAACAGTAAATTCTACAGTCATCTTCCCTTTACATTTTAATGTCTTTCTTTTCAGCTTCTTAAGCCCTTGGCTATAATTTGGATCTAACTAACAACCTTGGGCTCTGTAAAGAAGGAATAGTTGGACGAATTTTGAAATGTATTAAGTCTCCCTATTTACATCAAAATGTTGGAGTGAGATTTGAAAAAGTACTACAAATCAAAATTTGTAACCAATGTTATATTAAGGAGTCAGGAGACACTCATTTCATTGAATCAACTGAAGGCTACTCTATCAAGTTAGATGCAATAGAGAAGTACAACTTAATCTATTTCAGTCATAGTACAAATTCTTTATTTAATCCATCTGGAGAGCCAATCCTCTTAAACTGTAGCTGTACGGTGACATCTCCATAACAGATACAAAAGTTGACAACTGAGACATGACAGGAAACAAGGAGAGAAAAACTAGGAAAGACAAATAGGAAGGGTCCTGGCTAGAATTCAAGTCACATTGCAATTCATGGGGGATATGAAGATATATATATGCCAAACAACCGCCAAACTGGTGGCAACGTAATGCACCAGCAAGCAAACAGCTCTGAAGCAGCAGCATGTCATTTTTCCTGCACTTTATATTTTACATTTACATTACAATCGTGGATCAAAATGTTCAGAGACTACTCCTGCTGCACGCAAAGATTTCATATGCATGGGCATAAGTCCATCTGTCCACATAGGACAAGAAGAAGGTACATCAGGTCAGGACCTGGAGGTCAGACCTTCAATGCCAAATTGTTCTGTGAATTTCTGAGGCATCTGAGGGAAAACATCCGGTGCAAACGACCTGAACTGTGGCGTGATGGCAGTTGGGTTATCCAACATGACAAGTTTTTCGCCTACAACAATGCAATCGTCACTTGCCACCACCCCTACTCACCAGATTTTACTTCTTCCTGTTCCCCAAAAATCTGATACAAAATTTGAATTTCTGTTCAAGGTTGAGGTTGAGGAGGAATTGCAGATGTGCCAGACCAGTGGTCACAAAAAAATGTGTAACTCAAGTGTTGATGTTGATCAAGTGACGAAACTTTGAATACTTACTCACGAAGGTCATAACTTTCCCCTGCTCCTCACATGTCAAGGTGCATTGTTGGGCAGTTTCAGAACGTTTTGATCCATCCTTTAGTAGTAGTGTTGGACTCACCAACTCAAGAATGTCAAGATTCTACCTGTCCAAGTGATACTGAAGGTAAATACCAGGGGCCTGCTTCACAAAACCTAGATAAGGGATTAAGCTGGGCTTAATTAATCCTGGTGCATTTCAGTCAGTGTTTACTCTGATCAGAAACCAGTTTCTTACAGTCATTCCCTGTCAAAGGGAAGTTTTGCCATAAAATAAATAATAAAAGAAGTTTCCCTTTATAAAGACTACTGTTTATATTATTACTTGAGGTTTGGTTGATATTTTATTGCAGTTACTTACATGATTATAAATGGACAATAAAGTTGCACAGGTGTTTTGAATTAAGCCATGAAGGCAATAAAGTATTAAAACATGAGAGTTTCTCCATTTACAATTGTGTGCCCTTGATGATGTCAGGATAAAACACATACAGGCTTTCTGATGGAAAAAGGTGTTTCGGGACAAGTCGGATCCCTCGGCTTTTCTTCATGACTGCCTGCATTAGTTAATTACACCTGGCTTGAACTAACTGCACATGATCAGCCATGCTTGGCAATTGTGAAACAGATGAAGCCAGGATACACTGACTGGGCTAGGTCAAGCCTGCCTTTAAACCGTTACCCTAGCTCTCTTAACTCTGCTTTTGTGAAACAAGCCCCTGGTATATTTAACCGTATAAACAAATAGACCATGAAGACCTTTGAAATCTTTGCTAGAGAACCAAAATAACTGATCAACTTTTAGAGGATAGATATGAACACCACATTTAACTGAAATCTGATAGGTGATTGTCCTGATTTCCTGCTCTATATCAAAGTGACACTTGTGGCCCTGCCACAACAACAACAACAACAACAAATGTAAGACTTAATTTTTAAAGGGAAAGAGACATTTGTTGTAATTTTGGTCTCATCATTACGGCATTACTACCACACTCCCAACTACTTTTGTTTAGTAAAATGTGGTTATTCGCTCACAGCAAGTCCCCCAGTGCACAGTTAAATTCCCAAAATGCAGTGTATTGTGTAATGTCATGTCACCTTATCCAGCATCACAGGAGTTTGTGGTGCTAACTTCTCCCAGAGCACGTGAGGAGTCCACATTCCACATGCTGAGCTCTCCTCGGACATCCAGACAGGGGTCCTCATTAGTAATGACCTGCCTGTTAATAGCTCTTAATTTCACATGAGCGTGGCGACCTTTACCACGTCGGGTTCAGAGGTCGGGGCCTCGCTCTCGTTAGCTCCGTGAGAGGACGCTGGTTACATTTTATATCCTAGTGATTGAACCCGAAGCTGTGGCTTGTCCTCATTTCAAAAGAGCCTTTTCTCCCTGTGAGTTTACCCAACCCTAACACTCAGTTCTGTTTAGAGCTAAAGAGCTTCCAGAGGGAGGGATGTGACCCCACGCCTAAGCCGAACGCTTTAGAGAAGATGACACACTGCTTTCGTTCTTTCTTTTTTTTACTAATTTATTTATTCCCTTCATTAACCCTTTTACGCCCACCCCATTGGAGACAGCATCCTTTGGGCCACGTTATCTGTTCGTGCTTCAGGGACCAGCCCGTCAATTTAGTCCAGACTGAGTTATTTTGACAGCTGGTAGATCAACTGCCATGAAATTTTCACAATGGCCAAGTTTTAAATTTGAATTAATTTCCAGAAAATCAGACAAAAAAAAAAGTGAATTAATGCACGCTGTCATGGGTATAACAAATTGTGGAGGGAAACGTACTTACTGATCTGGCTCAACAGTCTGTGGACAGAGGGTTCTGTGCTGTAGTCTCTTGAGGCAATTTTGTAATATTCGGGCTATACAAACAAAACTGACTTGACCTGACTTGAATCATGCTCCCCAGAGGATGAATCCTAACTCTGTTTTCGGTCTCCACCAGCTCTTAAGAGACACATCTGGCTCTTTAGCTGTTAAATGCTGCATTATGTTCAGCAGCTAATGACTTCTGCCTGCTGATAGATCTTCAACACTGAAAACAGCTCCCTGCTGTGGTGAGGATGAACCAACCAAACAACCAACAGTGAAGTTGTGGGGCAGAAAATGCAGCTGAAAGTAGCTTTAAAGCTGTGTAGACCTGATGGTAACACAGAACTGGAAAGCAACTCTGTGGGTTCACAACAAGTGTCTGGTTACACATTTGTCATTTGATCTGCAGTTATTATGAATAAATATATTAATAAAAGCCACACTGTCTTTTTTTAAATAAGTTGGCAGAATCAAATTCATAATAATAAAGGTTTTTGAATTGCAAAAGGAAAAAAACACAACAGGGCAAATTACTGGTGGTGCATCATTAAATTGTATGTTTTGTGGTCAGCGAATCCTACTTCCATGAATTCATTCCCCACCTTTTCAATGTACCAGAGAGATTTTATTGCAAATATTTGGATTTCCTTATAGAAATAGATCACTTTTTCTGCCACTGACTAAAAGCAGAGTTTTGCAGTTTCTTTTTTTTTTTTTTTCATTACAGAAATCATATTTTTAGCCCAGAGAAAACATAACTATACAGACTTAGGCAGGCAAATTCCTAAAGTCAAGGCGGGATGAACCCTTCATCCCTGAGGTGAACATTTTGATTGCATTATACTGCCGCTTGTGTGTCAGTGGCTTTTAAGAAAGTTCTGAGAGAGTATTCTTTGGATGATACTCCTGTCGGGATTTTTCCACATGATGTCATCACACGGCTCATGGGTGTAACTACAGAATCTGCGAAGGTGGAGATCAGGCCAAACAGGGCTTTTCACATCCAAAAAGTACAAAGAATGTAAATGCAAAGATTTTGTTACCAAAAACAAGCAAGCAGGAGGGCACAGGGTTCTGTAAAATAAACCCTTCCTTGGAATTTATTAATGTTTCTGCTGTGATTTGATCAAATAAATGGCAGATTAAGTTCAGCAGGGAGAGAATCGAGACTGTCGAAAGTCCAACTCAGTCAAAGCTGATTATAATGCTCTTTTTCAAAGTGAGTTTGTCTTTAGCATGACAGGTCAACAGATACGAATATGAAAAGCAGCAGGGAAATAAAATACAGTATTGTACACTACACAAATCCTACAGTTTTGTCTTAGACTACAGTACAGTGCATGCACAGTAAATGCTTTTACTCCACTACATTTCAGAAGGAAGTATTGCACTTGTATTTTAGTCAGTACTTATACTTACCTAATACTATACCTAAAATGGTTAGCTTGTAAAAGTTCAGTTCATTTCAGTCTTTATCGTCCCACTTGGGAAATTTAGCTTGCAGCTCATTAAAACAGACTCATCAACTGTAAAACAAGCAGTAAAAGCTGTAATTGTTAACAATAGGTAACAAAAGATTAAAACCGGTAAAAAACAACTACGTTAAAAAAGCCAACAGTATAAGAAAGACATCTACAGAGGGTGCAAATTAATTGCTGGAGTGACTATTAAGTGAATTTATTGTACATAGTAAAAAGGGATGTTATGCACCTGGCCCTGGGGAGTCAATACTTCTGCCCTGCCGCTCTAACTAATTAGGATAGTATAACAGTAGAAGTTATGTTTGTTTTTTATTTCGTGATTTTTTTTTTTCCCACTAAAAATGAACACCGGCCTCCCATCTGCATGAATCATATTACAGTTCCAGTTGTGGGTAAACCAAGCACAATGACATGCACAGATCAGGGGAAGTTATAACCTTCATGAGTAAGTATTTCAAGTTATTTTGCTTGGCCACCTGCGTGACACACGTTCTTGTACTTGTCCATTTGCGATTACACCATGCACCTGAAACTTAAGAAGAATTTTATGTCAAATTTTTGTGGACAAAAAAGAAAGAAAGAAGTCACAAGAAGCCAAATGCGGTGACAAAGGGGGTGGAGAGCAACAAATGTGTTGTAGAGAGCATGCGCATTGTTATTTGAACCCAAGTGCCATCGCTCCACAGTTCAGGTTGTTTGCACCGAATGTTCTCTCACGACGTCAGAACGTCGCAGAACTCGGTGTTGATATTCTGACCCTGGGAGATCAATTCATGGAGCTTAACTCAAATATTTTGATGTGCGCTCTCTGCTCAAGTCCGCAGAGAAATTGCATCCATACCGCTGCTCACAAAAACTCAGTAACTCAAGTGCTGTTTTTGATTAAGCAACATACCTTTCCATACTTACTCACAAAGGTTACAGCTTCCCCCTACTCCGTGCACGTCATGGTGCTGCTGAGTCTGGCATCATCAGTCTTTGTGAAACTGTCAAATGTTTCTCAGCTTTTGAGATAAATACGTTTCTATTACATCATAGGAATATGTAATATTTGGGATTTCAGCAAAGTTTAATGATTTATCAGCTCCCATGAAACTTTACCATATTATAAATGCTTGTAACCGTTTCTTCTTCATTTGTGAACAGCGCTCACTTTGACCCTGTCCTATTCAAACCATAATAAAGAAGTAGTGAAATATGATTCACAGTTTGCTTCAAAATACCACCTGGATTGTGTTTCATTAACATATGAAGAAAATATTTGTTTAAACCACAAGATGTTAGCTTGGTTTAGCATAAGGAAACGGTGGGGAAAACTGACAAAATATGCCTATCAACACCTCCAGAGCTCACTTATTAACACATTACATCTAGATTTGGAGCTGTGTGTGTTGGCCTGTGACTAGGCAGCCAAGAAACAGTCTGATTACATGATTCATTGCACACTCTGTTTAACTACATACAGATGTTTACATTTCTAGCAATTGACATTTTATGTATTCATAGCTTATAAATGTGAAAGCAGCTGAACATATTGTGAAGAAAAACTAGCAAACATTTGGAATTGTTCTTAAAAACGAATATATTATCAAAAGTGTTCATAGTTTTAAGATAGTGTATTTGTAAAGAAAAACAAAATGTATATATATATAAAAAAAATAAACAGTACATCATTTCTAAAATATGTACCGTTATTGTCTTGTTCAATGGAGTGAATCATACAACATAGTTTTTAACAACGTTATTCTGTGAGGGCAGAGTTTCAGTTAATTTTGTTGTTACAAACATCCATGTGATTTTGACTGAGGTTTGTTTGTGGATAAGAGCCCAGAAGGTCTGGTTTAAATTAAAATCTCTGTGACTGGTAATAGAAGCAAAGACTAAAAAGGAGATGGACATTGGGTAGATGATGTCGAACTGCTCACAAAAAAAAAAAGCAATGATACGTGATCACCTAGGGGCCCATCAACAAAGATGTCAGCCGTGGCAAACATATTGAGTTGTCTACCAAGACCTCAAGATAAACAAAGGCTAACGCGTGCGCGCGCGCGCACACACACACACACACACACACACACACACACACACACACACACACACACACACACACACACACACACACACACACACACACAATGAGACCTCATTGGACTGGGAATTGATGCTGACAGTGGATGTGTGTCTCCACTGGTGGTGTGAAGAGACCTGTTCAAAGACTGATAGAGAACATGGTTTTGCATATTCACAGCGGATATTAGCCGGAGCCTGCTAACACCTCAGCACAGCAGGCATACAACACCGCTAATGATTTTTGCACATGCAAGTGGTAAAATCCTTGAACAAGGTGGCAAAAAATATTGATTGTAGTTAATGCTGAATGCATCAGATATTATGTTTTCTTCAAACGTTTTTCAAGATGAAAAAGGTAATTGGATAATTTCCAATTAATGAGATGGCGATGGCCTTTAAATATATGGGATTGGTGATATCAGACTTATAGTTAAGATAAATAGGTAACAAGTTCAGAGGAAGGGTGAACTGTAACATTGAGATTCACCATTTCCAATTAAATAACTGATGCTATTCTCTCAGATCAAACTAATGGCTGATATTTCTAAAATCATTCCTGTACTTCTTCCTCAATGATGTAAATCATACATATCTCTTATTATTAATATCAAGAAACAGTTTATTATCTTACAAACAGGAGACCCAAAGAATCTGTCCATTCATTTGTCCAACATGTTGATCAAAGCAACCTGAACGACTGGTCAGATTAAAACCCTGCCTCCTTTATTATTTATTATTGAAATAATTGTATTGGCTTCTTCCAAAATGCCTTCTTTTGCGATATATAATAATAATATGATTACTATAACATTATTAAACTTTTTATAGTTACATGTTCGTACTTGATTGTTGAAGTTTTTGTTCCTGTTAAAAGGGAGTTATTTTCCCTCCAACTGTCACTCATAGGAATTGTTGAATTGTTGGGTTTCTCTCTATAATGCTGTTGTAGGTTCTGTTATGGGCCCTGAGATTACTTCTGCTGTGATTTGATGTTATATTAAATACAATCAAAGTGAACTGATAAAGTTTGGTAAAAGATTGTGGCTCGGCTCCAAATTTAAAATACCGACTGATACAGGCACAAAGGAGTTCTTCAACCGACTCATTGTGCACTGTTGAACTTTGCATTGTCTGCCTGACAGTAAGAGGTCTTACGAAGAGCACAGAATAGGATGGAAGGCAGAGGATTCTCTTTACCTGTGTATGTACGTGTAAGTACTGATGTACCAGAGAGATGTCTCTGACCGATAATCTTCTGAACAAAATGCCTCAACTCTGATTTTCATGACCCAAACCTTGCAGTCATTTCACGCACAATAATCACACACAAAAGCTAGCTGACAAAACATAAACATGAATACTTGTTTGACTCCATACAAACACAATCTACATAAAAACTACTTATACTGGAGGAGCCGAGAACAAAACATCTATGACTATTACAAGTTAAAGTGCTGTCAGTGTGAACACCAACATACATCTAGATCATCTAATAGAACCTTTTGCATGTGTGTACTGAATGCCTGCTGTGTTGCTAAAGACCAAGGGTTTGAATAGACACTCATGCATTTAAAAGTTAACTTGGCTGAACTTAATGATAATTGCACAACATTAAAACAAGACAAAAATCCCAAACAATAAAAATGGAAAATAAGACAGTATAAGGCATAAAGCATAAAGGCAGTAAAGTAAATTCTTTCCATCTGAGACCAATGAGAGCATTCAGTTACCCTTCATTATGTTCTAATGATTAAACCTACCCTTCATCTACTGGCAGCACAATAAAAACACATTTCTATCCTTTTAGTAGGACTTGAAGTATTTCCAACCATTATGCAAAACAGTGTCAGTGAGGTCTTTAAATGAAGTAGAAACATCATATGACTGATTTCAGCTGTGATGCTGGGAAATACCTAAGCAAAGAAAAGCAGAAAGCACATGAGCTCGGGAATTCTTTGAGACTTGGAACAAAGGCTTTAGGACTTACTGTCGGCACAAAACACCACCACAAATCCATCCGTCTTCACTAGGTGTTCATCAGAGTTTTACTTCAAACAGCTTTCTTAAGTAGGAAAATGGCAATTGAGGATAATTCACTTGCTTCTTCTGTAAATCAGCTGATATTTAACTATGTGAAGCTGTCATTGAGAGGCTGTGGAAAAACAAATAGACACACCATACCCGTATTTGTACGCAGATGCAAAGCACAAAGGCAAATGGAAAACACACACACAGACACAACTAATTACTGATCAGTATTGTGAGTCCAAAGGAGCCTGCAGTCATTGGGCAGGTCTGTGTGTCATGGACAATATTAAAGTTATTATGATTAACCAAGTACAATATAAACTAGACAAACAAAACAGTCAAAAAGTTTTATAATTGTTTAGCAGACTTAACACGAGATATTTATCTGTCAAGCAAACTAAAGATTAATCTAAATAATAATAATAATAAATGAATAATGAAGATTTATTTTCATTAATAGACATTACACGTTATATTTTTGGTGAACTGAACAAGAACTGAACTACTTCTAAGACCATGAGTCCCATGCTTGTAGTGCTGCTGGGTTGCACCAGAACCAACACTACTTGTTTTCTCCAAATGAGGAATTAAAATGTTCACAGTTACCCTGTTAAAACATAATTAAAATGTTTTAAGTGCTTGGAGATCCAATCATCTTTAAAGTGTATATCATGTAAGATAGCTAATGAAAACAAATGGAATTGTTAAAGTTGTCATATTGACATTTAAGATCTATTGATTAATTCACAATGTCAACTAAAAGCCTCGTTTTGATCCACTACTGTTTGCCCTGTTAAAATGACTGCATCACGTGTTGAAACAAACTCAACACTTTTCACATTAAACGCTCTCTAGCATTTCAGTAGCCAGAAAACCTTAATTTTCCATGCTTTTATTGTGAAACATTTCAACATTATGTTGTCGTATGTACTAAATTACAGCAGTTCAAATATACATTATTCACCATTGTATGTAAGCTTGCCATCGCAGAAAGAGTGGTTACACAACCTTAGAAACAGCAACAACTTAAAAATGCACGTGAGTCTTTGCGTGCATGTCCACATGTATTCGTACGTGTGCATGACAGGTATATCAACAAACAGCACAAAACCCATATGGAGCATGTCTTGCTCTTGTCATAGAGAAAACACTGCAACACTTGGAGACAAAAACAGGAAACCAAATGACTGTTAATTCAGTAAAAGCAATAATATAATGACTGCAAAAAATCAAAACTGAGTGAGTTTCTCCAATATCACCTCTATATCTAAAGCCAGGCACACACGTCTACATACACACCCTTGGATCAATACATTTGAAGCTTTTTAAACCAGCAAGGCAATCGACCATAAAGCATTTGATTCAGACCCCCTGAAACAGCTACATTTAAAGGCTAAACCACCACAAGGGTCAACTGACTGTCATTGTTACAGACAGCATGTGCCCTTGATTATTGTGGTATAATATCGTAACGTCACAAGATGTTAATTATTGTTCATCACTTTCTAAATGCAACCCTTTACACAGTCTTGGCATCTTGAGATATCTCAGAGGTTAAAAGTCATAAGTTATTGATACACATGAGCTTCACTATACTTCAAGATGTTGTTAATAAAATGACATGATGAGTTGATGACAAAATGGTAGGTCAGAATAACATAACATAAGAACACAGTGAGGGTATTTCAAAGTCCTGCAGGAGAGAATGTGTTCATGTCTGTGATTGACGACTCTTCAAACACCTGCACAGTTACATGATAACTTGCCCGTAACAAACACTATCAGCACAGCATAGGCAAAGAAGCTATTTATTGCGTGTGTGTGTGTGCGTGTGTGTGTATTTCTAAATGCACATGCATGTCCAGCATCGATGTAAGACTAATGAGGGAAGAGCTACAGGAATATAACACTCTTCTCTGGCTACAGAAATGATGCTGTGTGTATACAGTACATGTACTTGCGTGTACTTGTCCAGGTGTGTGTGTGTGTGTGTCCATGCACGTGTGTAATGAATGACCTCCACCTCAAGGCTCTCAGCATATTTTCTTGTCTTTCTGCTCGGGGATTTGGAGCAGGCTTTGTTAAGTCTGTTCCAATGTTGCTCACATGCCTCTTGCCTGGGACTATCCTCGGGCTAGCTTGCATTTAAATCAGGGTGGGTACATACCCATCCACTGGTGTCTATCCCAATGATCCCTGCAGTGCACCCACCACCCTCCTGTACACCAGCTACAACCTCACATTTCAGCTTCAGGAATGGTTTTCAATTGCTGATCATTTATCATCCAACCAATACGTTTATGTTCACAATGAGTCAAAAGTGTCAGCTTTACAGAGCTTTTAAGCATCTTTAACATCGTGCATTTGGTTTTGAAGGCATATTTACAGTTCATTCTCAATGCTCTCATCAACAAAGTTTCCAGCAGCAGGCAGCAGCTGTTTTTAGTGAACACGCACTAAACCTTCTAACTGCCCAACACCAGACCGACTCATTTAAAAACTTAAGGAGCCTCCAAAAGGTCACAGTGGGATTTTATTTTTCTGCATTACTGTGGTGTTACCTTATAAAAAGTTTTACATTACTTTACATTAAAAATGTTACACTGTAAACTGCAAAAGTCAGTGCACCCTCAGCTGTGACTGTACTCAGACACAAGTCTGTCCTATTGCACAAAGAAGGAGAACAGCGAGTTCAACCAGCCCTCTCACTGACCGCTGCCAAGGCTGATAGAGACAGGCTGTGATTATGACTGCAGCTATGGGATAACATAGTTGTCACTGTTATTGTGGCTGTGATGCATCGGTTTCTAACGTCTGTAACACTGAATATGCAGTAACCGTGTCTGTGCAGTAAATTAAGTGGCTGTGCTGGCTCGTTGAAGCTACTGCATTCCTATATATTGGTAACACATCCGGTTCGGATAGCACTACATCAAGACATATTCATAGCACCCTAGAATTAACCACCTTCGCAGCCCAAAGTCCAAGCAGTAACCACATCCAGCCATAGCTTCATCCATCAGAGCAGCTGCAGCTGTACTCACAGCCAGTGGCTGCAAACTGTCAGAGATCAGCCTTAAATATAATCAATGAATGGATCATGTAAAGTGTCACATCATCTCTTCCTTCGGGTGTATTTGTTTGCAACAGTGGAATAAAACAACACACAAACTGTACATATGGATCAGGGGGAACAAAAAAGTAATTGTCGCCTCAGCTCCTCCCATGCACCACCTTTTTGCCCCGTTTTGGATTAGTAGAGAGTAAAGCAGACTCGGCCACTGCTAAGATGGCGAAAACCAGACTGACCCAAAATTGAGCTTGTAAAACAGATTTTCCGGAAACCCAGTGAGTGACATCACTATTTCATATGCAGGCAATGGACATGGAGCATTTAGCAGCCTACAAATTTTAAGGTGGCTATGGAAAAAAAAATGGGGTGTGGATATGCACTGGCAAATTTGGAGTTTAATCTTAATATTTCTAAACAACATTAGTCACTATATAAATCACGTGCAAAAAAACACATGCCATGTCTTTCTTTCTTTTGTCTTTTCAGACAAATTGAATGACTTGATGCCGTATACCGACAGGTGTTTCTATTAGTTTGTCCACTACATTCATATAACTGCCATAAAACAGTACCAGTAACATCCTACAGAAAGATACAACAGAACATGATAACCTGCATAAAGGATTTATTACAGGACTGTTGAATTGGACAACATAAGTTTTATTTAGACGGTAATAAACTGTTAACTGAGTGAAGACTGGAGCATTTAACAACTAAATAAGCAGCTATTATACTTCTACATCTATATCTACACAAAGACGGGTTTCATACAAGTCGAAAGCATGCCAAAAACTCAACCAACATTCCGACAGCCCAAAACAGAAAGGAAAAAATTATGAGATCAAAACCCAGCTGAGGAGAGAGTGAACATTGGATTTACATTTGTCTGGTTGCCAAAAACAACAAACGTTGCTACAAGTTTAAAATGTATAAATCGGCATATGTTTGCAAACTTAACCATAATTGTGATATAAGTCAGCAAAAAAAAATAGAAGAATGTGAATTTAAAGCATCTTCTTTGTACCCACCTTATAATATACACCATCAGATCCCACAATTTCCTCTACAGCTGCAAATGCACTGTGCAACGCCCTACACAAACACAGATACTGTACAAATGTTTATATTTAGACTAATATCCTCAGTCTCTGCTTCATAAATATATCATTTTGCACCATGAGATCCTGTTGTCCTTCTATTTTTTGTGTCATTATTATATTCTGTGAAGCCCTATAAGGTTTCAGGTCTCTGCCAATACAAACTCTTAAACAGTTATTGGTGGCTAAAGTGATTCCGATCACCATGATATCATGTTCCCTTGAGACGAAGGAGATTATGATCTTTTATTTTTGGTCTCTTTGTTTTATTATCTGGGGTTCTTTTCATTATTAGAAGCACTGACTGCTAAAACACACGGTGTGCTGAAAGCGATATGTTGGTTGGGGAATTTTACTTTTGCCCTCAACACCCCGAGCTATACAAACTTCTGGCTGCCTAGCTTAAGTCTTTGCATTTAGTGTAGGATTAACATTTGTTTTAATGAGTGCAGGATTGGAGGGTTGATCATCTGCTCAAAATGAGTGAGGAACACAAAGATGTACAGTGGCAAGAAAAAAAATCCTTTGCAAGTGTCTACCTTTATGTAGAGGTTTGTCGTTGGGATGGATGGATGGATGGATGGATGGATGCTTTATTAATCCCCAAGGGAAAAACATTTAAATTCCCTTGCTAAAACCAGTATCTGGTGTGTCCCTTCTGTGCCATAAACATGGCACGGCAACATGGTGGACTATGTGGAAGAGGACCTGCTCCCTATGTCGATATCATTCTAAGATAATATAAACACAATAACTATTTGTTTAAGTTATTATACACTAATGAAAGCTTCAATCAATTTCATATTACATTTCTGCCAGTAGATCCACCCAAATCCTCCATACTGAACATTTAAAACACGGCCAGATCTTCATCTGAGAGACTCTTATTAAGAAACACTATTCATTGTAATTAATAACACACAGATCATTGTTCTGACCATGTTGAATACATCATTCATTCAATGCTAATTGGAGTCAGGAGTTAGAGAACCAAGAGACCTATTAATAAAACAAGGTGTGGGTTGGAGCTGCTTTGATGTAGTAAAATCACTTCACAATTGTTCACTGAAACATCTGTTGATGTGAACAATCCCTAGCAAAAAAGAGATCCAAGAACACTTACCACAAAGTATTGTCTTGATGGTAAACTGGGAGCTGTTCCACAATGATCTCAAAGACTTTAGATCTTGACACAGTAAGACAAACTGTCAGTTTAGTTATGTAGTTAAGTACTCTCCCTCTATGTGGGTGTTCAGCTGAGAAGACTCCAAAGTACAGCTAAAGGCTTCAGGGACTCTTTGGAGCTCGTGCTGCCAGAGGAAAGGTCATGGAATCACTACAGTCGATAAGATTAATTCTCTGAGGACGATGGATGTCTCCACTAAACTTAATGGCAATCCATTTAACAGTGGTTTAGAAATTTAAATCTGGCCCAAAATGATGGACAGGGACTTACCAACCAACCGTCATTGTCATCCCGAGCACGGTTTTATAAGCATAGAGATAGTGTTGCTTCAGGTGCCAGTGAGACAGTGACATGTGATCCAGGAAGGCTAAAACAATGCACTGCTGTTCAAAACGCCACAAGTAAAGATTTTACAGCTGGTAATAAATTTAACCTATGTTGCAACAATCACCAGATAAACAGCAGCTTTACATCATTCACATTACAAAGTAATCAAGCAGGAATGTGCGCTTGCACATATTTGATTGGCCAACTCAGTATGTGGTTGGATGGTGTTCCATTGTGTTGCAGCAAAAGCCACCCACTGTGTCAGGGAAACACACTGTGCCAACTCAGTGCTCTCATTGAAATGATTAAGGGATCTGCATTTTTTCATGCTGGGCTAATGTTAGCTCTCTGAGAAGTTTGCATTGACAGCATCACTCTACTGTCTCCAGGCAGCATGTCGAGCTAACAAACATTATGTGCCTTCAAACCCTCTGAAAGTAGTTACTTAAATGTTATTGCCACAACCAAAAGTGTGACAGACACCTTTCAGATATGACTTTATACACACTCTACCTTGTTATACTGCTGTGGCATTTAGCTCACATGGTTGGTTATTTTGCAAAGCCACAGGAACATGTCAGATTCAGTGTGTAACTCAAGGACACATACAACACTGTGATTTTGGAGCGATGGGATGCTCTCTCAAACTACCAGGACACCCTCATGCACAGTTTTGGCAGCCAAGTCTCAATTCTCTACTGATGACACTGCGTTCTTGACCCAATGGTCATGTCCTTGTTGATGTTCAGTGTGAGCCATGTTTGCAGTGTTCCTTTGTTTTAGAGTGAATACTACGTCCACATATGAAATGACCTTCAGATGATTATGATCTTTGGCCCTCTGTCCTAGCCAGTCTATAGGTCATTTTTTGGGGCCTCTTTATTCTCCCTTGGGTGCCCCGACCCTTAATTGTGACTCCACTGGCCTTTCTGTCCCTAAAGCCCCTGCAAGGCAAGGCAATCTAACCCTGCACAGGAAACCAGTCAGCCTGTTATTGCTGGCAGCCAATGGAGTGGCCATGTTTTAATATTTATCCACCAAACCCCTCATACCACATAAATCAGGGGTGCAGAGGGGCAATACCAGACCTTACCCACTGTTAACAAAACCACAAACGTCCTTGGGCAGGAAGAAAAGGTAAATAGTAGAGCAGATTGGCTAGAAGAAGGGATCAGCAGTGCCTACACAGAAACTGAGCCGGTACATCCATAAACGAGGAGAGAGAAATGCTGAACTTTCCACTGCAAGGGAATTAAAAAGAAAAATGTTCTGGTCTTGATTTAAACTAATCAGAATCACATTTAATTTAAGTCCAAAGCATAATAAATTACAACACTTTGTTCTCATGACTGTGTTGTACAAGTACCCATAGCTGACTATATATACAACACTGTATAACTCATAAACATTAGTGTATGCATACTTACAGATGTGTCAGGCTCAGAAGAAAAGTGTTTTTTCTTGGAGATAATTCTATCTGTTCATTTATTTGGGGGATTTTATGGCATTTCAGTTGTCATATGACATACAGCATAACTAATGTGTTTCTGTGTAGATTCCTCGTGAGCCTCACATAGTTTACATAATCACATTTCACCAGAGAGGCTGAACTGAACTGGCAGCCAGGAGAAACATTCCCAAAGGACATTTGAGATTCGGCTTTTAGTTCATGGAAACTGAGGCTTGGAACCGCACCTGTGAACGTCCGGCCGTCACAGCAACACAGGATGGTAACACAGTGAAGCTGCAGTGAAATAAAACTTCATTAATGAGACATGATTATCTGTGATGTACTCTCACCCAACGCCGTAGCGTCATCAGACTCCCAAACGTGAAACTCGCAGCTGGATTCTGTCTGCCGCTTCTACAGCCGAAGCCAAACTCCAGAGCAGGGGCGTTGTTAATCCTTCTGGGCTAACAAACTGGCTCTTATCTCTCCTCCGAGGATTCAACTTGTCAGATCTCACAGATAGTGCTCATGCAGTGAAATGGTACAGTGCACACCGTTTAAACACATGAACCCATTAGCGTGTCATGTTGGAACTTTGGAGGTCCCTGGGTCCTATAAACTCAGTTTCAGCCGGGCGTAGGGATCAGCAGCCCTGGAAGCCTAAACCACCACTCTGACATGGATCCTGTCACCAGCTAATATGTCAGTCATCGTTTTTTTTTTTTTTTATCTCGCACTTAACACAAGGGAAAACACTCAAGCACCTCTGACAGACCCTTGAGAAAATTATTTTTTTTCCATGCAGAAACAGTCAGACCTGTAGTTCGGTGTGACGCCAGACTATTGGAGAATCCCCAGAAGCATATAAATATTATGTTACACATCATAATTGATAAAGGGTACTGGCTTCATGCGTTTTCAGTTTTGCTCAAATATAGGTCGTAATTTTGCTGAGGAGCAGGGCCGTTATGTGAGGAAACACGGTGCACATTTCCCTCGTTAACTCTCCGATGGGTGAAAACCAGGACATTCACGCACGCCTTAGTCAATGGTAAAATGCAAAGCTGCTTGTAGGTGTCCTTAAGGCCAGGTGTCACGGGGAGTATCGGGTGTCTGGTACGCTGCACATGCTCAGCCCTCCTCGCTTTTATAGAAAGCCCAGATGTTTATTGGAAGATTTATTAGCAGCTGAAATGTGGTGTGGAGCTCCGACTGTGAGGCAGACCGTAGCTTTTAGCCTGACACCCTGTTATTGCAGGTTGCTAATTCTTTCAGGAGCTTGCAGTTTGAAGAGGAGGTATATGGAGCTAAGAATAGTAACAGCACCCATGAGGCTGATAATGTCAAAAGCAGCCTTCATCAAACCTGCATAGACTGAGAGGCTTTTTGTTGATGTTTGTTTTTTGTTCTGAAGTATGTACATGAGCTGCTGAATATGTTGCCAGTTTTTCTGCCTGTTCATCTCTGTGTGAGCAAGGACCCTCTTGAGTGCTTCTGTGTAATTTGGTTAGTGAAAGCAATGAGCAGAGCGAGAGGTAGTGAGAAAAGAGGAGAGGGAGACAAATTTAGTGACAGGAGAGAAAGCTGAAAAACAACAACTGACACTGTATGTACTGACAGTCCAATCTATCTGATTACAACAAAAATGATCAAACATGTTGAATACATGCTTTTGTCAAAGCCTTCACAGCCACTTAAAGTCCAAGATATCAGAGTATCAGATGAAGTCTTTTTTCAAGTACATCAGATTCAGCCAAAGTTAAGTTGCAAGTCTTCGTAATCAAACTGCAAGTCCAGATGCAAGTCCTACAATGGCAACTGTTAAAATGACCAGGCATTTAATTGACAACTTGACAAGGCTTGAATATTTTTGCTTTTAAATCTCAAAAACTCAAATCAAATAAAGTCTTTACAGTGTTAAATCTCATAATATTCATGTTGACATCAAGTCTCAATTCTTCTTAAAGTGGCTATAATCACCATTTTTATGCAAACAGTAGAAATCTGTATCTGCTGGGTGTGTAAATGTTCAACTGTTTACTGACAAATTTGCCATATCTGCTTTAAAGGGCCAATTCACTGATTTTCAACATCTGTGTTAGTTAGGGATTATTAAAGATTAGATTAGATTTGACTTTATTAATCCCACAGTAGGGAAATTCAGTGAAGAACAACAACCTTTGTTGTTAATGTAATAACAACAAAGGGGGACAAGGAAGAGCTGCGAGTTAATTCAGCTTCCTGGAGCGCCACATGTAATACTCTAGATGACGTTTCGCTTGTACTGTGAGTAGTTACGTTTCCAAGAGCAAAAATGTCATCTCAACAAATGACTGGAGAGGATGTTAGGGACGGGGATACATTTAAAAAAATGTTGGCTGACTCAGATATTCATCTCTATTTATTCGAGCAAGAGTATATGGCAAAAAGAATGCAGCTGAGAGAGATCGAAACTGTGACTGTGTTAGCCTGTGGCTGTGTTAGCCACAGTTTCCCTGGAAGAGGTTATGGCTGGCGGGGACCATCCTGAAACTGAGCTGCCGGAAGCAGACAGCGTGGGGTGTGCCTGTTTTCAAACTGCCCTCTGATACCAACAGAACTGGAACCTTAACTAAATCCAACAAGGCCGAAGAAGGCAGAGGACCACTGATTGAGTACTTTTGTCACCTACAGCTGTATTTTGGCCAACAAAGTAGGCAATGTTGGACAAGCAATTTCCTCATCACGCATTGCATAGTAGCTGCTACAGTAAATGTTCAGTACCACTAACTTTTGAAAACAACCTTCTTTCCTGTCATTTGATTTAGCTTTTGGCTGCATATTGTTTAGTTTTTGAGTGGTTGCTACAAGTGACCAAGAGACTTAGCAAAGGGAACAAGGGTTTTGGAAGGATCTGAGGGTAAGGAGTCAGTAGCTCACACACAGTGCATCCTGGTAGATATAGGCACTGTGGGCATGGCTCTGGAAGCAGGAACACTCAGAAAGACGTCGCTTTCTGAGTCAATTTAGCACAAAATTAGGAATTGAATTGCTTCAATTTATGTCGTTTACCATCTGCTCTGATGGGGAAATCTACGTAAAAAGTGGCAAAATTTTCCTGTTAAATGTCAATGGATTATATAGAGCTGTTGCTGTTGCCAAAACATGTCCTAAAATTACACCATTGATTATTTGACTTTATATCATTAAGTCATAAATGACAAGCAATTTCTGTCAGTCAGGAGATGTGATCATTTTTGGGCGCAGCCGTGGAATATCAGGGAATTCTGTTTGCATATTGTTCTTTTTCCTCACATTAATTCACATGTTTCCTGTATTGTATTAGTGCTTTTATCCTCTTTCAGTTCATAACAAGTGGCAAGCACTTCAGTAAAGATAGGCCTTTCCTTGTACCTGCTTAGAAAGGCAAAGATTCCAGGGGGAAAAAAAGTATTTCCAGAGCTTTGGCTACAAAACAATGACTTTAGACTGGGGGAGAAAAGCTAAATGTAAAGTTTGTAAAACTCCTTTAGATCTATCAAATATGGGAGAAAGAAACCTGCATTGCCACGCCAACTGTAAGAAGCATGCTGGCTTTTACCATTGCCTTTTGAAAACATGTTTGCATGTTGCAAGTTGTTTGCAGAAGGGTTTTTATAAGGGTGTACAGGCCTAGTTGTGTGTGATCATAATTGTGCAGTAGGTTTAAGCAGTGAAAACTTTTGTCCTGAAAACACCTGTGCGCTTACAAATTGATGGGAATATATTAATGCGACTGTTTCATGTCTGCTCAGCACAACTGTAGCCTGGTTTTGTGTCATAGTTTGTTTGTGTTTGTATAATTTGTGTAATCATGGAATTTCAGCTTTTTGTCAGTGAATTAGACATTTGACTCAGAGTGGTAACCCTGACACGGTGTCAGAAAAAATGTTGAATTGAGAAGACAAACCGAAGGAGTGGGAAGGAAAGAGAGAAAAAAGAGCAACTTGTGGAAGAGAGAGGAGTCATCCTCGCTCCGGACATATCTGCCCAGATAATGACTAGGTGAGGAGAATCTGTGCTGGCAGTGGCAGTAGCTGACTCCCATGGACCAGCTGGACAGTCAAAAGGACAAACAGAACACAATTATACTTCATTACTGCTAATGTTAAATGTATTTCCTCCTCCATGTCTTGTCCTCTTTTCTTCACAAAAAACATTACTGAGCTAAATATCTAAATTAGTTGCGAAATCTTAATATACTGCATATCCAGTCACATCAAACAGGCAAAGAATCACAGAGTAGAGGACACTGCTTGATCTCTTGTGGTGCTGAAGTGAGAACACTACTGCAAAAAAAAGTGATGAAACAACAAGACACATGTAGACAAACAGACCAAGATATAGGCAGCCTGATTGATGATGACTTACTCTGCATTATCCTTCAGTCGTGTCACGGTAAGAGATAAGAAAAAAAAAAAAGGCAGGATGAATGTGACTATTATTTTTATCCATGCGAGGATATGATCCTAATCTAATCTCCTTATAGCCAGAGGTAAAAGAACAAGTTGAGAGAGGTGACGTAATATATCTCTTGCCCACCATGTCAGGGCATGTGAATGTGCACAATGAGAGACATATGTTTTTAAAACACTGTCAGCCACTTATTGTTATCATCATTTAATATAAAATGTAGTTGAAACAATAGCTGTGACGGTTAGATATTCCTGTTTTTAACATGGTGAAAATGTATTTATGACTTATATAGAAACAGTATAGAAACATGTATGAAAACTTAGAATACTGTTTGTACAGTTGTTCTCCCTGTTATTGCTTTTTCTTTTGCAAATACTGAAAAGGTTCACAGGCCATATTCAAATGTGAAATACTAAGACATCTTGGCAACAACAAAACTATTTGCCAGGATTTTACAAATATGATAATTTAGTCCTTCATGTAGACACGTAGTTATCCCATCAACAGTTCCGTTACTTTCTTCATAAAAGCTTTGTAAATTATATCTCCCAACATAGTTCAGATGTTGTTTCAAAGCTTTTTACTCACAAATTCTGGTGGGAAAATTATTAATCCATTATTTGTGTTATTTGTTTGTTGGCTCACAAATTGTCAAACAACATCAACATCATTGGTATTGACATTTTTATAGAATGCTATCTCACCCTATTTTGTTAAGACAGCCAAATTCACCAAAAGTACACTGCAGATAAAACAACAGAATATTAAATATTTGCTGTAGCTCTGGTCACAAACACAGTTATGTCCAAGGGAATGCCTGAATCCAAGTGGAGAACGTGCATTCAACACAAGGTATGTTACCGACACAATCCTTCAAAACAATCCATTGAAGAAAGACACAAATACCACTAAACTAAAAAAGAACAAACATTGTCCCAAGGCCAAAGCTTGTAATGATCAAGGGATACAAAACCAAAAGTTGTCAGGATGTCATTGGAGCCCTGGATGACTAGATCTGCAGTAGCAGAATTACAGCTGTGAATAAACTGTGAAGATAAAGATGAATGGTGATGTTTATATGTCAGGCGTTGGTTAACCTCCAAAATACACTCTAAATTTGTTAGCCACAGCCCCAATCAGACAACCCAACAGGTAACCTCAGAGATGCACGAGAATGAGAATGGCTGTTTTAGATGGGGAGTTGATGAGAGCTACATTCAAGACCCCCCTCCAGCAAACAAACACGAGGAGATGAAAGCGAATAAAAGCTGCCTCCCACTTCAGACTGTACCTTTGTAAACTGCAACTGTACCAAAAATAATACAAATGGATATTTAATGATCAAGTATAAATGGAAAAACAGAGCAATATCCTGCCATATGTAAGTCATGCTTTTCCACAATCCCTCTTTACTCCCCCCAAAAAAGGGAAGAAAAACAGACACTATAGATTTTATCAATGTCAAGTGACCATTTATTCTGCTACGTGTCACTCGTACATATTAATCAAACCAGTTTATCACAGAAACTTCTACCTTTCAAAGTTCAAGTTTCTCCGTCTGTACTTTCCTTACACTTTATCTCCAAATGAAACTGCTTTTAACAGTTTTATTTTTTGTCTGACCCATTCACAACCCAGCTCTTTGTCCTCCCCTCCAATCTCTATTCATATTCCCCTTTTTACCTTCTCCACTCCCTCTCAGAAGTTCACTTTCATTCCCCCCTATCCCATTATCAAAACCATTTTACCATGCCAAAGCGACTTGCTGATTCCTCCCTGAGACGAAGAGCCTGCCTTTCATAGAAAAGTGCTCTCCCTTGAATACATGGTATTAATAGCATCTACCTAGCATGCAGCTTTCATTGCAGTCTCCTAAATGGAAATGTTTTGTAGGAAGGTGTACATCTCACATTTCTCTCAAAAGAAGTCGGAGCAGAAAGAGCCACACCTCTGGCACTATTAGAATTTTTTTTTCCAGGCTATGGATGAATTATTGATCACATTAGTCTAAAAGAGTGGCAGCTCATTGATCAATAGAAGGCCCTTAAGGTTCCATTAGCTCTATTGTTCAATAATTACTGGGTCTTTTGCAATGCATCTAACTGGCGAGTAATGAGTAATGTCTCTTCAGAAGGCATATTCCCTATTAACTCTATTCAACCTATATGACCCCTTGTCCAACATAGAAGCCTGACATAATGGCTTGTCTGGTGCCAATGGCCTTTACCAGTTGATTGTATTTAACATTTATTGGGAGGCTATGTTATATTTAAAGAGCTAAAATAATATCAACTAACAGACCTGACTTATAATCACTGTAAAAACATGTTAAAGTGGATATTTATACATTTAGACAGGGGTGTCATGCATCCAAAATTTTGAGGAGTCAATATCAAAACTTTACACAAATAGTTGTATCTAATCATGATGATAGCCATTTAATTATAGACATAACTATAAGCCATTTTATTATGGATTAAAAAAAACAAACATCTAAGTCCCCTGTGACGTCCACAGAACAGGGAAAAGCTAAACCTTCTTAAGAAAGTATTCCAAGTTTTTCGCTTGATCAAAATCAGCACCCGACTTACACACGTTTTTGTGAGCTTAGGTCTGTGCACACGGTTTATGAAGAGACTAACATGAAAAGTTAGTTTTGTTCCCATAGTTACAGGAACACATTAAATCGGCACACCTGGGAACTTGCAACTATCTTTGCCCCCTTTTGGTGGAAAGAAGAGAAACTCTCCACAGACTGTAATGTAAACTAGTGGTATCAAACCTACCATTAGAAAGCCAACAGTGTGAAATTATTCAATAATTGACTAAAAGACATTCTGTTCAGTATATACACAGTATGTCCACTCTGCCTGCCATAGAACACGCCAGATATATCGAAAAGTTGCATTTGATCCCTCTCCAGTCATGTCCCTTCGGTCTCCCAGCCGGCATAACGTTGGTGCAATAATCCCATCAGTGGCCAGAGAGTGTCCTCCACAGACATCTATTTTTACTGTGTCTCCAGGTAAGAAAATTAACAGTAAAACATTTTACTTTTCAGTCTCACACTACCAGTAGTAAGCTAGATAAGCACTGTGCTTTGACAGCCGACCAGGCCACATTGTAACCCAGAAGCATTCTCCAGCTTTAACCAACTGTGATGTACCTCAACCGGCTGAAAATCGACCACCACTGCAACCACATTTAGAAAAAAACACGACTTCAGTGAGTGATTTCACTGCAAACAGGGTGTCGGGGTGATAATCACAGCGGAAAACTGAAGCCGTGAGATTTAGGCTATGTTCAGAGTTCGAATCAGATTTTTTTTCTCAAATCAGATCTTTAGGACAGACTGTCTGCACTGTTATTTGCAAGTGAACAAATGGTGACGACATTCACGTAGTTTCGCAGCTTTCCAACACACATGATTTCGGCTTCTGTCCATGGAGTGTTGTGATCGTTGTGCTTTACACTTTCTGTTAGCTCTGCTAGCAGTAGCATAGATACTACTTTCTCTGTCTCTGAAAATGACGTTGTCACCGTGTGTCCGAAAGAAATCCCATCTGAGCCAGCAGAGCGCCTGGATTCAGACACATCTGTAGAAATCTGATTGCAATCCCATTTCAAACCTCTGCTTCCTGGTTTTGATCTGAATTGCAGAAATCAGATTCCATGTGTTTTTTTGCATTTCAGACTTTCGAAAATCAATCTGGATACAATCTTGACATGACAAAAATTGGATTTGGGCTGGCAGTCTGAACAGAAGCTGATAGCTTGGAGCATAAAGCTCTTTTTTAAGACATGTCAGTGGAACAATTCGGAGATCAGCGTTTTTGAATATATTATTGGCACAGCAAATGGAGACACGTCTCAACTCCATCTGTTTCCTGTTGCCCTCTATGCCTAGAGAGGAGCATGGTGATGAGATTTTACTGTGGATGATGTGATGCCGATCTGATGTACAGTAACAGCAATGAGAAAAACGAGGCTGTGAGCCTGTTAGCTCAGAGGGTATAGTTGGCTATCAGCAGGTGGTTGACGACTTTGCATCGAAACAGCAGCAATAAACATTTGATTAAAGGTCAGACAGCTGACAGTTAGTGTATGTTTCTGTCTGTTTTTTTTTAATTATTTTTTATTATGCTCATGTTCACCAGTGTGTTTAGAGTTTCAGTTTGAGAATCAGTGACAGCTGATGGGAGGAGCAGACTGATTGTTATAGATAAAAATTGCATCACATTGTAATGTTTTAAATTGTACGGACACAAAAGAATGAACAGGCAGTTGCCTTTTTTGTGATCCTGTGACTTATCAGCAATACTGATTAAATTCTGTATTTTAGCAGTTTGTCAAGTATCCATATTCTCTTTGCCGCAACGATAATGCTGATGTCCTGCTTGTTGCCCACAACTGCAGTCATGATATGTGACTACATGTTAAACTCCTGCATTTCCTGTTTACTCTTACTTTGGTTTCATATCAGGGTTTCCATTTCTGTTTTAATTATCGCTGCATTATCTGCTAACGCTGACAGTGGTGGTCGGGTCAGCTTACAGTGCTACTTTACTGAAGGGAAAAGGAAAAATGAAGACCGCAGAAGGAAAGTGAAATGGACAGTTGAGTAATTTTCTGTGTGCACTTAGTTTCAGATGACTAAAAATTATATTTGATTGTGTTATCTGTTTGGATTTGCTCATCTTCATCAAGATGTAGGATTCTTCTTCATACCCTCCTCATCTCTTTGAAGTCAGATTTCTCCAAAATCTTTCTCCTTTGTTTGTCTGTCCTCTGGAGTGATGAACCTTAAAGAAAGGTTTGATTTTTACCGCAGATGAGACAAAGTGTGATTAGCATGAAATGACAAATAGGCCTACTTTCCATATTTATTTTAGATATTTTGTTTATTTATTTAAAGTAATACCTCAAACTGGAGCAGCAGTTACAACTAATGGTTAGATAAAGTAACTTGTATACACTGTAATATCATCTCCCAGTGTTAGGTTAGGTAGTTACTTTATTAATCCCCGAGGGGAAATTTTTTCGCTACAGCAGCATACAGAAGCAATAAGATAATAATATAATAATAGAAAAGCAATAAAATAGCAGTTCTTTAGCAATATAAATATATAGAAGAGATTGTTTCTATACCATGCTAACAGTATGGCTCAAGGAATCGCAATGTCAGACTCAGGCGATCCATCAACTAGGTCCACACTCCTTTTTGATTTTAATGCATTTCCATGTGAAGCACGTCAAAGTTTTCACTTAATAAATTTGATTGATTGGATTCAAATTTTAAGAACATTCATGACTCCCACACGATCACTCCTGCAGACTTTTGTGATCCACTGACCCTAGCACAATTGTGGGGCTCATATTTGTGGTTTTGAGTGAAATGTTTAAATGTCTGATGGATTGTTGTGAACTTTTTACAGTCATCCATCGGTCCCACTACAGTAGGAGTTGTAATGTCTTCTGTGATCCTCTGTCTTTTCTGAGGTACCTGCAGAACTATGACATAACCATCAGCCTGATCTGTACTTACCACCTAATTAGCAACGGTTAGCATGCTAATACACTAAACTAAAATGGTGAAAATGGCAAATGTTATAATTACTTAACTTCACCATGTCATCATTGTCACTGGAGCAGTCAGCATTTAATTTGAACCCCCACTGTGGATCAGCATGCATTAGTTAGAATTCAGTGACATCATGCCCTACGTGAAAAATGCAGCTGTCTGCAAACACAGGATGTGCCCCCCCCTCCTCCCACACACACACACACACACACACACACACACACACCTAATATATATTATAACTAAGGCCCTGAAGCAAACACGACCTGCACCAACACAGCCTCTTGAAAGTGGGCGCAAAAACACAACGTAGAAAAGATTCAAGAGTGAAGAAGAGAAAATGAGATAGGCAAGAGTACAAACTACCTTCACCGTGTGGGACTGCCGTTAATGGTGGACTTTCATGTTCTATGTTTGTTTTTGAGGCACTTCCATCGAAGTCGTCATCACATTGGATATTTTGAAACTTCAAGAAAAAAAGCCATGAGTAGCCTACGACTTCTACAATATGGTGACAATTTTTACAAGTTCGAAAGGAAAAGTGTCTACAAATAGGCCTGTTAGTCTGTGGGATCTGAATTTGTACTGGACACTGATCTATTAGATCATATTCTACTATGAGAATATAACAGCAAGAAATTCTATAGTATTTGCTGGGATGGCCCAGTTTCTAATTAAAGTGCCAGGCTGAGTGTGATCTGTGATTTCTGGTCCTACTTGGCTGGCTGGCTGTAGGAGAAGCAACTGGCTATATTCTAGTTGGTCATGTGACTTCTCTGGAATATTTAATCGACTATTGCTGGTTTTTGTAACACTGTTGATATACTAGAGAAATCTCCTATGGTGTATTGTGGTATGTTTTTACTCTATGAGTTGCCTCTACCATTGACATAATTACATATTTATAGTTAAGTTTTATCACGTTGTTTCCATTGTTTACTGTTTTTTTTTTTCCCAGCGAAATGACATCCTTAATACATTCTGTAATCATATTTAATGGGCTCTGCTGATGTTTTTTTTTCTTTGTATTATAGTGGTTTCTTTCAGCATTTAGCAGGTGTTGGGCTCTGGTGCTAAGAGGAGCTGTGTGCCATGAGTGGGCTCAGCAGGACCTCTCCAGCCTTTTTCTTGGACCACTGACTGTGACGTTCGTGGTGGCCGAAAAATCTTCAGGGCTGTAATGAGCTAAAATTGAACAGAGAAAGGGCAGCAGATGTGGCATCACCATGGTCCACAGTTGCAGCTCAATCTCCAATTCAAATCCCTCAGTTACAGCCATGGACTCTTTGGTTTCCAAACAGAACCACGTCAGATTAGCACTGTCAGACGGAAATCTCCAAAGACTGAAAAATAATAATTATTGGTCTGTGTAACATAATTTCATACAGTAGAGCTTGAACTGTTTGTCCTCCACCCTTTATTATTTTACATTTTTGGATGAGAGCAACCCTTTCTGCACTTGGAGAATAATAATCAGAAGGATTTGGGGGCTCAGGTGCCACAGATGCACATTGAATTAAATACAAAGCGTCAGTCCAACAAGGCATGAGCACAGAATGCATCTCATCATGTCCGTGTGTGTCATCTTAATTGCATGAACAGATGACATTTTTTTCTAAATGGGGAGAGAAAATAAAACCTTTCTTTTAATATATTTTATTCCTGGCATTCTGTAATTACCTCCTCATAGTTTTCATTGTTGCTGGCAGAGTACCTTTTGCACAGAATGGCGTACTGACCCAGAGAGGGTCACATAAAATGATTCATGAACATACTGGATATAATATTTAGGACAACGTTCTATCTCAAGGTAAGTCATATAATCAAAGACAAAACTGATGACACTCTCTTTTAGTCTATTTAAACAGTATGATGAGAGTAGATGGATGTTACCTTCACTGTAAATGGATACAACGATCAACATTCCATATCTTCACTTGTTCAAGGTGTGTTTGCTGCCCTGAGTGGCCAATACGCTAATAAGTCAACCCAGTCTCGCATCAAAATATGTAATAGCTACACTGGTCCAATGCACAACATGTATCAGATGCACAGAGTGCTGTGTCCAGCAAAATCTGCTGACGTCTCAGACATTTGCACAAGGTGCTTTATGTTTAGGCACCAAAACCATGTGGTTAGGTTTAGAAGACGATAATGGTCTGGGTTCAAATACGTACATTACTATCATCCTGTGATGTTTTATATGTAAGTCATGTTTTGTACCATATGATAAGTTAAATACATTACACAAGTTTACCTTACTTAAACCAAGTCCCCATTGACTTTTCTTTTGCACAGACTTGAGCACCGCTCTCCTGGCTGTAGGACGCGTGTTTGATCTATCCGCCTACTCACAACCTCCTTCATAGGCTCTGTCACTTTTTCTGCTCTGTTCAGTCTCAAGTGTAGGCATGTCACAATTTTAGAGTACTTATTGTGAAACTATTAGATTTTGCACTGTGGAACAAGGGTACACATTTTGATGTAAGACTGGGCTGAATAATTTCAATGGAACTCTTGATCAGAAGGAGTGAATTTAGGTGTTAATGCCATAAAGACCTGAGGAAAAAATGTATTGACCTTTTATTTCATGAGAGGAACTGACACATTTTGAATGGAAGTCAATGCCCCTAGTGGCCTCAATGGTACAGCACTTTTAAAGCACTTAAACAGAGACTATGTCCATTTTTATATACAGTATATATATATATATATAAAGGCTAACCTGCAGCTAGTTCTGGTGTCGTCATGTGAACGCATTGATCGCGAGTAATGAGGATACTGTGATGAAATACTGAGATTTGACCTGAACTATGGCTCAGATTAAACTTCCTGCAGACACCAAACCTTCACACACCTGTCAGTGCAGGACAACATACATACCCCTGTCACAGAGGACATTTAGCAAAGCTATCAGCTGTTAAATACAGCATAAACAAACTAAACCAAATCAACACAAAGAGAATATGCTGGGTAGCAAACAGATCATTCTTTATGCTTTGTTTTGTTGCAACTAGAGTGGATTCCCAGTCAGTGCAACACAAGCACAAGTTTCAAAACAAAATTCCCATTTGAACAGGGCTGATTTAATGTGGTATTTAATATGATATGTTATTTCCCTGGGTAATGGAAAGCCCTTGAAATGAAGGAATAGGAGCACTAAATGGCCTTGTATTTCAGCATAACAACGAGCGAGGGGAAAACCGACAGGAAACAAGGGACAAATGGCAGAGGAATGAGTCAAACTGGATGAATAAAGGAGGAGTGAGGAGAAATGAGGGGGACAAACAAATGAGTGAAGGTCATTTCATAAGGGAGCAAAATCATTTCATAAAACCCTCAGAGACAGAGGAGTGTATTTGTGGTTCTCCCAGCCGGGCAGCAGGTGCTGGTTTGGTCCCTGCTCCAGTGAGCTGTGTCTTGGTGTCTGGGTGTCTCCACTCCCAGATGGGGCAAAACAAGTGTGTGTGTGTGTGTGTGTGTGTGTGTGTGTGTGTGTGTGTGTGTGTGTGTGTGTGTGTGTGTGTGTGTGTGTGTGTGTGCGCGCGCGCGCGCGCGCGTTACCATTAGATGAGGTGAGGTGAGCTGCCATGTGGACAAGGTGATTAGATTAGCAGCATCTGAGGCCTGGGCGCTTGGCCGGGTGTCTGTCGGGGGGGTCAGGGCTCATCTTTCACTGTACATTCAGCTGCTCTGTGATTAGCTGCTGATGGGCGAAGTCACCCAAAACTTACATCGCAGCCAACTTTTCCTCCAGTAAACAAGGTGACCGTGTTCCGCATTTGCCAACACATCTCGGCTCATCGAAAATTAATGAGCTCACAGCTGAGGGTTTCTTGGCTGATGGTGATATATTGGTTATCTCTACATACAGAAGCACTGGACGGTCAGCTGGTAATTTGCTGTGTTTGGTCCGCTCGTCTCTCAGGGCGTTCTTACATCTGTGCTGATTATGAGTCTTTTTGACCCAATACACACATCTACGGAACTCGGGAGCAAAATCAATCATTTATTGGACCCATTTTTGGCTTTCCACTGCATCTGACAGCATATGAAAAGGGAAATTAGACCAATAAGATGGAAAAAAGGAGTGCCTTGGTTGGCAAAGATTATGTGTAGAGATAATAAGAGCTTCATGTGCTTCACATTAAAAGCTTTCCAACAGCGAGCCAGCGGGAGGATTTTATGTGAAACAGTTAGAGAAAAAAGCTGTCATTCTCCCTTAGTAGGATTTTGTAAGTGGTGCTATTATTTCATTTAAAGAAGTGGTCCACATAAGAAGAACTTAGCATATTTGGTTAGAAGATCAGTTTTACGGTACATTTCAGGGATCCATGGTCCAAGCAAAAGCAGCCACACAGGACAACACCTGTTACATGAAGAGATGCAAAGTAATAACAGCAACTTTATTTATATTGCACCTTCTAAAACCGAAGTTACAAAGGGTTTTACAATGAAAACTGATATTTAAGGTAGAAACAAGGTAAAATAATTTCAATAATTTCAGCAAATACTGTACCATCGGTTAAGAAAAAGCTGGAGGATTTCAAGCAGTGATCAAGCTCTTTGTGAGTTGGCAGATGACAGAAATAGGCAGACAATTAAAAACATTAAAAAACATGCAGTTACATTTTTAAGTCAATTAAAAAAACTCACAGGTAGCCAGTGGAAGACCACAGGGACCACCGTCATGTGGTTAGAAGCCCGGCAGCAGCATTTTCTACCAACTGCAGTCTTTGGATGTTTCACCTGCTGATACCAGAATAAAGTGCATCGCAATAGTCAAGTCTGGAAGAGATTAAAGCAAGGATGATCTTTTCTAAGTCTGCAGAGAAAAATAATGGCATGATCTCAGTTAGCTGTCTCAGTTGGGCAAAGCAAGACTGCACTACTTAAATCACCTGAGTCAAAAGTAACAGCTTGGGTTGTGGGCCTCTTTTCAAACATTAAATAATACACCCAGTGTGTTCCTGCTATTGAAAAATAATATTAAAAGGCAACTGAAAGTGTTTCAGAGGTCACATTGAATCTAAAGAACTGTCATGTTTCCGTATTGCTAATGTTTGTGCTTTTTGATGTGATGATGTGACTTGTTTAAGGCGGTGTTTCACACTTGGTGCTCCATACCGCTCCCTACCGTACTCATGTATGTAGTATGTTCGCTCAGTTTCAACTTTGCATTCACTGATCATTACACCATTATAATGTCATTCATTAATTCGCTTCTTCTGATTAATGTTTGGTGGCCTTTCTGAAAGTCATTCCATAATTGATTAGATATTTGACCTCAAAGAGAAGTATATTTTGAGGTGTGCCTGTTTAATTGACTGGCCTGGGGTGCAGTCAGGTTTCTGCTATAGGTGGACGAGCACAGTGTCCTCATGTTTTCTGTCAGAATGAGTCAGATCCACCACTCACTCTGTCCAAATATGGTCAATTCTGGCTCAAAAAAGCCAAGATGGCAACAGCCAAAATGCCAAACTTGAAACTTTGAAACTGCAGTTCAGAAACCAACAAGTGACATCACAGTTGGTTTCTGCTTGGCAGTGACTGTCTGGGGATGATGGAGTTGTAGAAGGAGGGGGTCAAGTGTTCTGCTGAGAATGACATTCTGTAAAAGTCACATGTGTCAGTTAATGAAAGCAGTAACTGAGGATGATTCTTTGTGTGGCTCACCCTCTACTTAACCTGAGCAGATGGTAGGTTCCAATTAGATGTGGCTGAGAGGGTAAAATACCAGCCGCTGGTCAGCAGTAGGTGAAAAGGTGACAGCTTGTTTTGAGACTGTGGGTCTTATATCATTTTTCTTCTGTACAGAGCAATTCAAATTGTTTATTAGTAGCAACTGGTAATGTCAGTTGAGTGGTCCACCACTTTGGTCCCTTGATTTTCCCAGATCTGAGACCCTTTGCCCTCTAAATGAGGTCTGTTTTTGTGACAGGTCAAAAAAGTCGACACTAAAAATAATGTAAACATCCATTACTGGTCAAAATTTGACTGCTGAAAGCTGGAGCAGTGTCTGTGTTTTCAAATCGCTACGGCTTACAGACCAGATTTACTGAACATTCCTATAATCCTACGATCTGCACCAAAACGCTCTGCAGCTTCTGACCAAAGTCCCTCCTCAAACTTTTCACTTGTGTCCTTTTTCTGTCTTTGCTTTGTTGCTGCTCGTGCATCACCCGCAGATTTCCCCTTAATACGCAGGCTTTACAATACGAGCTGCTTAAGTCCGACTGGCACACATCCATATTCATCATCCTCCTTACATCTTGAATAATCTCCTTTGAATTTCAGCATCTGTATGTGAGTGATGCTCGTCTTTCTGTCTCGTCAGTGGCGGGTTTGGCTGGCGTGGCTGGCAGCCGGGGTACCCAGGTGTGGTGCAGGAGGTACCCAGCTGTGAGGCCACCAGCCCAGGCATGAATCATAACAGCGTCCCCCTGTCATCCTGTCAGTCACGGCTGACAGAGGCCTCGGCAGGACACACAGCGTGGAGGGTGACGAGGTGTCTGATGGCAAGTATGAAATGTGAGAGGCCACAAGATTTGTGTGTTTGTGTGTGTGTGTGTGTGTGTGTGTGTGTGTGAGTGTGACCTTGGCTCTGGTCCAGAGATTATGTTCAGGATGTTGTGTGCGTGACTCAGTGAAGAAGTGTAGCATCATCTCCCAGAGAGGTGTGAGGCTCCAGACCTGCAGTGCATTATGGCTAAGAAGTACATTATTGAGGCGTAACCAGGGATGGAAAGAAACTGCCTGGTCACTCTCAGCATGAACAATTCACACTTTTGTCTCTCTGCATGGTGGAGCTCAGATGCTTTTGTTCTTTTTGGAAGAATGATTAACTCTGTGGTCTCAGGCACCAATTTCTCTGGACTGTATATTTTTACTTCATTATAAGTTTATCATACAATGTTTGCTATAGATACTGCAGAGTTAGGTTCGTATTGATGATGGGCAGCCTTTCAGAGAAAGTTAATTCTCAATAAATTGTTCCCACAGTACATCCCAGACAGCATGTCCTCATGGTTTACCTGTTTATATCAACTCTTTCTTTACACAAAGCATGTTGATCCATCCAGTCTATTTCTAAAAGTGTTCCCAATTTCTCATCGTTAGTGGTTTTGAGACATGCTGGCTGCATACTTCTTTGTATACTATGACAATCATTGGGTCCTTCAGTTGGCCCACCACTTTGGTTTAGACTGAAGTATCTCAACAGTTACTGGATGAATTATCATCAAATGTGGTATTTACGTTCATGGCTCCAAGAGGATTAACCCTATTGAGTTTGATGATCTCCTGTTTTTTATAGCACCACCAGCAGGTCATTTTCACTTACCTAAAGAAATATATCCATATCTACTAAACATATTTACTTTGGTGATACCTTTACCTCTATGGCCATAATCAGTTCAAAATTTCACTGGCTCCAATTCAATGGTTCAGATACGTTCAAAACTAATGATAATGCCATCAAGCTCAGCTGTAAATTATATTTAGTCTCGAATGAGAAAGTATTAGCAAGCAAAGGCGCTAAACATGCGGGACATTACATGTCAATGTCCAGCACCTGCCTTAAGAATTTACAAAGCGCTTTACAATTTTTGCATAACATTCACACCAATGACGACAGAGCTGCAATGCAAGGTGATCGCCCACCGTTTGCTTTAGGATTGAATCATCAATCTGCAATCAGTGGAGAACCCACAGTATCATCTGAGCCCCAGTTGCCCCACCAGCTGAACAGCAGAAAGTTTGCATTCATTTGCCTCTAACTGCCACATTATGAATAAGCTTTGAAATGGATTTCCACCCATACGTTTATGTCCTCCACTAGATTTGACCTGATTGTACATAATCAGTAGAAACTTCACTGGCAACTACTGAAGACTGATAATCATGTAAACCTCCAATAGCAGATTATTTGGCCACCTTAGGCAGCAGAAACAAGTTGTAAAGACCACATTGAAACATCATCTTTGACGCTGATATGGCAAATATTACATTAGCATTCATCGAGAGTCAAGTCTATATCTAACTAAAGAAAATAAGGCCAATATCCACCATATCCATCTTTTAGCTCTGGTTTTGGGTCTCTACCAATTCCTGTATTCAGCTCTTTACTTACTTAATGTTCCACTATGTTCACCAGCTAGTCAAAAACTGCATCATGTTGTTTTTACATGGTAATGTGATGCCCTGTTTTCATAGAATTATTGATTATACCTGCGTCAAGTCATTATTTAAGCAAATATACCAAAATTATCTCATCTACATTTACAATAAACAATATTTAATGGTTTGATTTTGAATCCACAACTTATTGTAATTTTCAAACAAACAGTAATTTTATACAAACATCACACATACATCCAAAACTGTTGCACAGCATATATTAAAAAACAATGTTCTAATTTTATTTTTTCTTTCCACTCTAATAGTTTGTACATAAACAACCAGTGTTGTGATTTTTGGGATCAAAATGCTGCTTATTTAAATACATTTGCTATGTACAGTTGTGCAGACCATCATTGATTTACCCAAACCTCCATCATTTTGTAATGTTTAAAATAAACATGGGTACATTTTAAATTCGTACTTTCTTTTTTAAATGAATGACCAACGTGTAACATCCATTAACTTACTTGCCCTTGTCCTTGTTCCCTTCCACCTATATCACACCCTCTCTTTCCCATTCATTGTGTACAGCCATGGGGAAGTGATGATCTGTGAGCCCACCTCTGAGTGCAAGTACTGTGGGAGTGAACCCTTATTCCACACTCGGGCAAGCAGCACGAGACCATATGAATAAAAGACTTCCCCTGCTGACACCGAGGTTCACACCTCCTCTTCTTTCTTCCTCTTTATTTCTCACCCTTCACCATTCTTCCACATCCACACAACAGAAATTAAATCAAACAAGTCATACTCTCTATTTAACCCGTAGTTATGAGTCTTTTTATAAATGCAATTTCTCATATAAAATGGAACTGGTCAGCTCACTTTTCTGAGTCAAAGTCACTTGAAATAAGGTGCATTACTTCATGATTCAAAACAAATCTTTCCTGGTTGATTTGTAGCATGTAGTTTGTACAGAACATGCAAATAACATCTGGTAGTCAATAGTGCTTTTGGCTTCGTTAAAAAAAGTCATGTTTGATGAATGTATGTATTCTGGAAAATAAAGCAATGTACTTTCAAAAAAGATTGTCAGGAATTACATAAAGGAAAAAAAAAAAGATCCGGCTTTTACTACCAACTGTTCCCATGGGTATAAATATATTTTATCTGCCCTATGGTTCTCCATTTAAAAAAACATAGTTTTAGTCAGTATTCCTTTCAAATACCCTTCCATTTCTCAGCTTTTTAATTGCTGTCAAATAACCGTTCATTAAACTATTTTTTCAAATGTTCAAAGTATTCAGAGGCTTTAAGTGATTGTGAATCGTGAAAAGTAACTTGTCAGAAGTGAAAGCTTGCATTTAAAATTTTACCTTAGTAAGTCTCACCAGTAAACATGGACTTAAAGATAATAAATAAAAAGTTAAAGTACTCATTATGCAAATCGATTTCCATCACTTTTAATTTGAAACATCTGTAAGAAGTGGTATCAAAACTGCACCTCAAAGAAATAATAAAAGTACTGAAGCATTGTATAAAAGTCTTTAGAACCTCCGATATTGTCAGAAGTAGGAACATCCTGTGTTAGAGTAATCCTAAAAAACTAGTCCATGCTTATAGGCAGAAAAATTAACTGTAACTTTACTTAAAATAAATCCACATTGACTTTTTCTTTCTCCCAGACTCTAACCCAGGTAGTTAGACTCTGTCCAACCACAACCAACCTCCTCCATACATGGAATTGATCATTCTTTCTAATTCGTAACATGACTTTCTTCGTATGACCTCCCTGTTCGACCGGGGTCAGGTTGGTCATACATGCACACCTAAGAGAGGCAAAACGTGATACGGACCCAATATCCTCTCATTGGCGAGATCTAAATATCTTCAGTCTTTGTCAATGTAATTACTCTATGAAAAAATTCATGGTTAAATTTGTTATGGTTTTGTTAAAGCCTACTTACAAAAATATATTTATGTACACTGGATTTTATAGCTTTGGGTAGCATTTTTCAGCTGTGAAGGAAATGCTCTGTAATTTATTATTTAAAAACTTATTACACATGACCTATATATATATTATACAGAAATACAATTGACATTAACACTACATCTTTTATCTTTGATCAAATCCACAGTTTCCTGTTTTTTTGCTCTAACCCCAGCACTGACTTCATTGCCATAGGGAAGTTCTTGACTTTTCTCACCTTTGTTTTTCTGTATTGGTGGCTTTTTTTGCAGCTGTCAACAACTGATTGAAAAGACATTGGTACATAATCAGGGCATATAAATATCACACTATATGTAGGGCCGACTGAACTCGAGAATATTAGAATTTACTGTGACATACAATTGCAGAGGTTTGGGCTATTAGCACGAAATGTCAATCCAATTATTGTTGGGTACAGCCCATTATCTATCACGTAATCCAGGAGCAAGGTTGTCCCCACTGTGGGAGGCAGCAGATGCGACAATGCTCCACACAATAAGGTTTCAAGAGGCCCCTTTGTTGAATTGCTGCATCTGGAGAGGCTTTTTGGAAAAATACATTAAAGTGGTGTTTAAGGATGTTATAAATTATACCTTCTTTTCTTTCTTTCTTTCTTTCTTTCTTTCTTTCTTTCTTTCTTTCTTTCTTTCTTTCTTTCTTTCTTTCTTTCTTTCTTTCTTTCTTTCTTTCTTTCTTTCTTTCTTTCTTTCTTTCTTTCTTTCTTTCTTTCTTTCTTTCTTTCTTCAAGCCTCAAAGACAGGAAAATGTATTCTGAGTAAAAAGTGAAGCCTGCACATTGCACATGGATTTTATTGTCCTAGTGAGCCTCATTACAGTTCGATGGATGGATTCTTGGATTTGCAAACAGAAAGGAAGGTTTCCACATTTAGAAAAGAGACTAACAAATGAGAAGGCCTATATATCTGCCTTTATTTAAAGCTAAATGAACAATAAATTGTGTTTATCTTTTTTGAATCCAACATAGGTCATGTATCTATTTACGTGGGAATTTTCTGTTCAAATTTCTGCTGATTTAAAGGTCTGTCTTATCTAATTTTAAAACACTAATTGTCAGGATTTCCTGTCTGTCTCTGTTTTGTCTGTCATTTGTTTTTGTTTTGGTCTATGTCTGGAGGGCGTGGACTCTTCACTGCTCACCTCCAGACACCTCCCACATTTCACACCTGATCAGGTCAGCACAGCTGTCTGGCATTCCAGTAATCACCACCTGGCAGTATATGAACCCCGGTCCTGCACTCCACCTGTGTCACTCTGTACAATACCCTCACCTGGTACCACGCTGCGTTTCAGTAAGTCAGTTTGCATATGCTTGCGATTCCGGTTCTGACCCTCCTGTCTGTCTCACACCTGCCGTAGTTCCGTAGGTGTCTGAGATCCTGTGATCCTGCCTGTTGTCCTGTGTCGGTCCAAGGGAACCACACAGTCAATCCTGCCTGCTGTCCTGTTTCGGTCCACGGGCGCCACACAGTCGATCCTCCCTGACATGCTATATCAGTCCAAAGGAACCATACAGTCATCCTGCTGGATATCTTGTTTGGGAAATAAATACTCTTACCTGAATCCTGCTTTTGTCCGTGCTGCATTTGGGTCTGCTCACACCATATATCGTGACTCTAATTGAGGTTGTGAATATACAGAATAATAGTCTCTAACAGAAACAAAATATTTCCAGTGGCCTCGATTTTGATGTGTTTTTTTTGTTTTTGTTTATTATATTTTAAACTTAGCGTACTGTGGAGCTAAAAAGACAGAACAACGGTAGGATGATCGCCTATACAGTATATTCTCTTGAGTGGATTTATAGATTGCAGCTTAGGTCAGTGTGTTTGATTTCTCCTCTGCGTGAGTGTTTGGTGAGGGAATTTTCAAGATAATAATGATAATAATAATCACATGGTGTCTTAATGGATAAGTATAACATATAATGTGTATAAAAAAGGAAAACGTCACCGTGAATACAATATTTGAATCCCTCATTTGACACGGCTCCGAACCAACAAAAACTCAATACCCATTTGAAAAAGGAAAAATCCCACCTGTAGAATTGTGTGGCTTTATGTTTCCTCCTGCATTAACAGAAATTTCTCTGACCTCTGCTCAGTTTTATTATATGCTTCTATTTCCTGTTTGTTTTGTAGTTTTTAGTTTTGCTCCCTTACTGAAATCCTGATAAGCTCAACGGGTAATTTTGTTCTTGTCACTTTAATTAAATCTCCTCAGTTCATTATTAAATTGGACAGTTTGACATCGACTGAGCTGAACATCTGATTGCCTGAAAGCCTTTTCAAATGGAACAAATGAATCCTTCACATTTCAGTTCCTTTTGAATGCTTAGTTTCATGGCAACACTCAGAGTTAGGGCAAAGTGGCCAGTCCTTCCCCTCCATCCTGCAGACATGGTTGTGACATCATCGTCTAATATTATTAGCCCACACTATTGAGCCTGAAAAAGAATTAGTCCTAATCCCCTTGATTACACTGTAAACCTTTGTTATTTAAATCTGTTTTTCCAAAATATCGGGCGCTGGCAAGAATGTCTCCAGGACATCTGCATTGCTTTTTCTCCTCTAACCTTTTGTACTTGTTCCTAAGGAATAACTGGGATCAGGATCTAATGTTGTTACCAAAACTCACCTGTTGCCCTTCCATGACGTGCGTAAATAATGTTCCCTCTGTAGCGTGGAAAGGTCAATGCGCCATACCTAATAACGTCCATGTTCTGTACATCAGTTGTTTTCCTCTGCAGATGGAGCAATTATGCACAGATCTGGGAGGAGGGGAGGTGGTGGGACTAAGGTCTTGGTATACAGGAAGATGCTTACCGTGGCCCTGAAGAGGCTACTGGGAGGTCTGTCTCTCCTCCTTATACTGACTCGATACACATCTCAACCTAGACTCAACAATTCGGTGCACTGAAGATACATCTTCCCAATAATTCCATACCTATCTGTGTGGAATGCAACCTCTAGAATCTTAATGCAAAATAATCTAATATTTGTATGTCATCAAGTAGTCACGTACACACGTTGCTTGTAATCATTGGTAAATAAAGTGTTACTTAGAAACGCCAGCATCAATATTGAACCTGTGGTTCTCTTGTAGCTTTAGCTTCAAACAAACAGTTGGGATCAATACAGCATGATTGCACAGACAGTACAATCATTACAGACAAAATTCCTCCAAAACTAAGTATGTTCTCTAAATGGAAAACCCATAATTGCCCTGTAGCCTTTTTACGCTATTTCAAATAGAGATTTCAGGCCAGTTTGTAGAGTCAACCTAGTATTAGCAACTCAAACTATGATCAGATGTTTGGCGATTTCTTTAACTTTCAGTTTTTGGATAGATCTGTAAACTCTGTCAAGATCTGGGGAGAAGTATGTTTGGTACGCTGGACAGATTTTGTTGTTATTGTTAGCGTTCCACTGAGCTCACCATGTCTGTGAAGCCTCTGTACAGCCACATGACAGATATTTCAGTCTGGTCCACATCTGCAGTCACACTATTGGCATAGTCTTCTTCATTTTTAGCAGTAGAGTACTGGTCCTGCATGATACAGTAAAATGGGTTTCATTAACTGTAGACAGACAAGACAAAAGTCCCCAAAATTCAAACTTTAAAACACATTGCATGGTCTTTGTCAGTGGATGGGGTTTGCATCATGGTCTATTTCACATTTTTTTCTTTTCTTTCTTTCTTTTTTTTACTTTTTTTGAATAGACAACAGTCCTCAAATAGTAAATTGTTGATGTTGGCCAATAAAACCAGTTAATTGCATTCATTTTTGTCTGCTATCAGCAGCAATGTGAGGAGCATATTACATTACATTTCATTTAGCTGACGCTTTTATCCAAAGCGACTTACAATAAGTGCATTTCAACCATGAGGGTACAAACCCAGAACAACAAGAATCAAGAAAATACAATTTTCTTCAAGAAAGCCAAACTACAAAGTGCTATCAGTAAGTGTCATGTTAAGCGCTACTAAAGTGCTACTATTCAAGGTAAAGTCGAAAGAGGTGTGTTTTTAGTTTGTGGCGGAAGATGTACAGAGTTTCTGCTGTCCTGATGTCATTGGGGAGCTCATTCCACCATTTAGGATCCAGGACAGCAAACAGACGTGATTTTGTAGAGTGTTTAGCTCGCAGTGAGGAGCAACAAGCCGATTGGCAGATGCAGAGCGGAGTGAGCGGGCTGGGATGTAAGGTTGGACCATGTCCTGGAAATAGACTGGACCCGATCTGTTCGCAGCACGGTACGCAAGTACCAATGTTTTGAAACGGATGCAGGCAGCTACTGGTAATCAGTGAAGGGAGGAGGAGTGGAGTAGTGTGTGAATTTCGGGGGGTTAAAGACAAGTCGAGCTGCATATGAATATTTTTTTTCAGCTCAAAGAAAACTTTGAGTTCCTCTTGAAGACCTGAAGACCGGCGTGATCGTCATCACTTCTTGTACATCTTTCTTCCTATCCACACAGTGTGGACGGGTCTTGGCAGGAAACTGTGGTTAGGATAAGGGTCAATGGGAAATCAATGTTTTTTACCTCTGTATTTCTTTTCAGAGGCAGACTGTCCTTAAAGACAAATTGTAGATGAGGTGAGCTCCAATAGTTCTGTGCTTTTCTATATCCATCAAAGAGCTTGGGGATCCCTGTGGAGTATATGGTGGTGAGAAAGGATGGAGGGCAAGGTCACATGGCTGAAAAGATTTGAAGTCCAACTGTATTACAAAAGTCGTTCCTTTTTTTGTAGTCATAAATCATGTCCAACTGCTATTTAGACTCACTGTTAACAGCTCTTTAATACTGAAGGAAAACGTCTTTGGTGGTGAATCAGAAGAACTCCTTCAGCCTTCATCTAGTGAATAGCCTTGCTAGCTGTTTTGTGAGGAATTACTGTTAGAAAATATCAACAACAAAAAAAGAAAATAGGAAAGTTGGACTCCACTGTTTGTATTTGCTGCAAACACAAGGAGACAGGGTAAACTGAGCCAACTTGTTTCTTGGCCCTTTCACAATTTCTCATGGGCTGTTGGACAGTTGTTACACCTGTCTCTTCCACTATGTAGATCATATGTGGGGGGAATTCATATCTGATAGAACACATAATATTCAGATGAACATTCCTTCATCACGGATGCCAGCATGTTGAAGAATTCTGCAACACTTAATCGATTGAAGGCAGTGGGTCTTACCAGTGACGTAGCCTCTTGAGTTCGGAAAATAACCCGCAGTTGTAATTGGGTAAAATGAAAATAACTAGTTTAAAAAAAAAATGGCCAACTCTCTTTTGCTCTTTCCAGTCTTCAGGAATAGAAAACTGGACATTTCTGGATGAAGTTCAATGTTAACATCACAAATCTCATGAGCTTTTGCTAATTTGGCACAACCTGTTCCAGGTACCTCCTTTACTTGTGTAAAGATAGACACCTCCTCAGTGTCTGACTTGTGGTCATTTACCACAGACTGAATGGACCTCCCCTCTGACACTTGTCTTGCTGCTCTGTTTAAATCAGTAAAGGCAGCTGAGCTTCTAATACTTAAATACAGTGCATATGTGGCCTATGTAGGATGTCGGGGGTAAATTGAGCTACTGACTCAACGTCGCTGTATGTTTTACCCCACAACCTCCATTTTGACAAAACTGTTTCAAACAGTGGCTAAGATCCACAATACAGTTTATGAGTTAGTTTTGTGGCTTACACTGATTTAAATGAAAATGTAATAATATAAAAAATGTATTTGAATTATGGTAAAAGACTATCTTTCCTCAACATGTCACATGATTACTTTTGTTGATGGTTACCTCGATACTCAGGTGGCTCACCTTACCCACCGGCTCTACTTACGCTGCTCTCTCATATGTTGTTAGTATTGTAACATAGTAATTAGCCTCAAACACAAAATATAACCAAGGCCACAACGGCTGGCAGCAACAACCACACCATTTTATCTTTTTGAAATTTGGTTGCACTGTTGCTAGCTGATAAGCTAATTAGCTATATTGGTCATATTTGCCCACTGAATGTTTGTTTGTTTGTTTGTTTGTTTGTTTGCTCCTTCAGCGACCCAAAGGGGCAAAACCACACATGTTCACACCAGCAGATAAGGGAGAGACTTTAGCAGGAATGCTAATGTGTTCTGCAGACTCATGTCACAGGCTGGTATGCACACAGAGGAAGCACCGTCGTGGGAGACACTCATTTTCTTGGAGAGCTTTTGTTTTTCTCTCAAAGGACCACAAACAGAAGCCGAGCTGAGTTATAGTTAGCAGAAAAATAAGCATGCACTTTGTTATTTGCTGGAATTAAAATAAAGCATCAAATAATAATAATCTTAATAAATCCTTTCCATTCTGTGTTTTCCTGCTCTCAAGACATACAATCTTTGATCATCTTTGATTTTGCATTACTGAATTATTATGTGACATTAAGATAAATGCATTTATTGATTTGTGTTTAAGAATTCCCTCTGACAGGGAGCCGTCCCTGTGATCTGTGCAGTCCACGATGCCACTGACATGTTGAATCTGACAGGGACAGAGATCTGTGTTTGTTTGAAAGTCTGGTGATGATCATAGTGTGTGGGAATTTTGGCAGAGATTTGGCTTGCTAATGAAAGTCATCTGTTGGACTGAGATAACCCCGCCAAATGTCTGTTGCTGCTTCTACGAGAAAGAACGAGAGAAATGTGGAATGAGGGAGTGTATGACAAAGAAAATGATTCAGCCATGTTCAAATTCATGCTCTGAGCAGAAAACAGTTTCATGCATTTCTGTGATTTGAGCCCTGACATGGCTGACATAGGTTTAGTATTTTGTATGCTTCCAACATTCTGCACATTTAGAAAACTACTATTCTCAAACATTACAGTGTTGGATGTAAGTAATGTAAGCAAAGCAAAAGTAAAAGTTTAAAACACATAATTGTGACACCCAGAAAAACAGCTGCTCATTTGCCAAAAGTTTGTGTATGACAAAAATATCCAGCGGCAACCAACCGTGACGTTGCCTGTTGATTTGTGAACTTTTGGAGCCTTGAGTTTGGTACTTCAGCCATTGCCATTTAAAAAAAAATGTTTTAGCCAGACAACGAATTAATTATGGAATTATTTTTGGACTGACCACCAGCACACTGATCAGAAGTAGCAAATTTAGCGAATGACACCATAATTACCTAAAGAAAACTTACTTTGTATTTCACAAGACAAGTTCACTGGGAGTGTGATGAGTGAGGCTCCCTCCTGTGATTCCTGCCACACCACTGATTGAGAACAGGTGATTCCACTCTTCCCTGGTCGAGCTTCAAAAGGAGTCATGTGCAGCTCAGGGAAGGTTGCCCTGCCTTGTTGCTGACCTCACTGTTGCTCTGGAGCAAGTCAAACTGGAGGTTAGCTTTCACTCCAACAGCACTATAAAGTCAATTTTGCCAAGTAAAGGGAAGGTTGGGTTGCTACAACTTTGCATGTGGTTGGCCACTAGGTGGAGGTTGCCTTTTCTTGCCCTGGCTTATCTCTTGCTTGACATTTTTTTTGCTGTGTCTCCTTAACCTTTGTTCTTGTCTTGCAGTGCCACTGTGATCAAATGTCGATGCACAATGGAGAGCATCCTGGCCAGCTGCATCACTGTGTGCTACGGGAGCTGCACCGCCTCCAACTGCAAGAACCTACAGCGCATAATGAAGGCAGCTGGTAGGATCATTGGTTCCGCACTCCCCTCCCTCCTGGACATCTACAACATCCGCCTTACCCGCAAAGCAGTCAGCATGGTGGGAGATTCAACCCATCCCTCACACAGCCTCTTCAGCCTCCCGCCTTCTGGGAGGAAGCCTCCACGCACGCTCCTCCAGACTGAGGAACAGCTTCGCCCATGAGGCTGTCAGGATGCTGAATTCTCTCCACCTTGCCCCATAAAGTCTGAACTTTTGCACTATGGTCCCGTATTTGCACTACATTGTACTTATTTATACTGCAGTTAAGTGAGGGGAGAATAAGTCTTGAAGGCTTTTACACGACAACTTCGTAGTCATTATGAACACAGACAATGTTGTGAAACACAGCACAGCTGTGAATACAGAAATAATGGTATATGTAACCAACAGAAGATCCACAACTAGCAGAGGTATGCACGTATGAAGACAAAGGATGAACACATCCTGAGTGTGACCCCGGTCCCCCTCTCCACCAGGGGAACGCAAGCTCCCTTTGCAGCTGGCCCACCGGCATGCTTTCCATTCATCATGTCACTGATGCCTTCTTTAAAATGTTGGATGTGCGAAGTGTTACCAGGTGTGGCCAAGAATTGTCACTGTGAGGCCAATCTCTGCCTCTTCACTCAGATGGTTGTTCAGCGCTTGGAACCACATAGCGGTTTTCTCAGCCTTCATTAAACCCTTGCTTTCACTGATTGTTGATAAGCTACTGTTTGAGCAAAGAAAAATAGAGTTTGGGATGAAAATTAAGTAAAAAGTTGAAGGGCAGTTTTTAAAATGACCATGAAAAGAGTTCATACCAGAATATCTTGCATGTCTTGTTCCTTTGCATGTCACTACCTTTTGTTTCACTCCTTAAAGGTAATCTTTAAACAAGAAACTAAACTATCAAATCACGGTGAGCTATTCCTCATGCAGTATTTACACATTTTCAGGTTAGAAGAAAAGCCTTCGGCAAATATCTGGCCTTCTACATGTTGCTTTAAAATTTAAAAGCTCAGTGAGTTATTCATATAAGACCTGCACTCTGTGTTTCTCGCAGCAGAAAAACAGGAAGCAGCCTCCGTCTTTGTTCCCTGACCGAATGCGAGTGGTATTGTCCTTAGAAAGCACTCTCCTCTTCATCGTGATTCGAGGACGGAGCTCCCCTGCAGCTAGAGGCGACACACGGGTCCCGCTTTGACATTCCCCGTAGATGCTCTGCACCCCCTGGTTCCAGATTCCAGAACCAGGGGGAAACGCTGGGTGACATCAGAGGGAATAACTGAAGGGGAAGAGGCAGAGAGGAGGAGTGTCACCTTATTATAACCTGACCCTAGGGCGCTGCATTCCTACCAGCAGGAGCTCAGGAGCTGGTCACTTACACACACACACACACACACACACACACACACACACACACACACACACACGCACACACACACACACACACACACACACACGCACACACACACACAGATGAATTTCTGATCCTGAGTGGAAAATCTGGGCGGGTAAAGTGAATAGTTGAGCTGCCCTTAAGCAAGGCACTGAACTGCAAGCTGCTGTAGTGGAGCCTCTCAGAGGCACTGAGAGAAAGAGGAAGTGCCGTGACTGTATGAATGTGAAGCAGCACACGCCGGAAAAGGAAGGTATTCCCAATCAAAATGGCCTGTTTTAATACAATCCTTATCTTTTAGTCTGATAATTTATTAAATCTGTGTAATGATGAATCTCATCTCTCTGATGCGTTTTAGACATTCTCAGCTCATAGTTTTACTGTACAGTTCATTTATAATACTCATTGAACCTGTTTCCTCTGGGTCAACTGCCAGCACTATGTCACGAAATTGGTTTTGGGAAAAACAATTTCCCCTTCAAACACATTGCACTCTACCTGCCCACCATCAAAAAGTTAGGAACTACCTGAAGTTGAATATGGTGGAGATAAAAACAGCATGAAGTGAGACCAACCAACCTCTTAAGGAAGAAATATAGTATTATTCCTCTTACAAATGAAAACCAATTATTACAATACACCATAGTGTATTAGGAAGTGGCTTGAATATTCAACAACAACCCTTTTGAATTTTTCAATGGCCCACAAAGGCTAAATAAAACTAAGGTGTATATTTCTGAGCTGCTTTGAGACATCAGGATCAAAGTAGGAGTGTCATCTTGAGTCATAGACAACATTTGTGGGTAAGCTTGGCGACAGGATAGCATGGGGAAAGGAAGGATCAGAGAATCCCTGTGTTTGTGTGTTTGTGTGTGTATTTGTGTTAGTGACAGCATGTGCTGTGATGCAACATGATTTCACCCTCGCTGCAGCTGCTATTTGCTCAGTCAAACCACCTCTCTGCACTCTGGGCTGGAGGGTCACAGAGAAACTTGTGTTAGTTAAGCTAACAACAACAACTTTCAAAATGTCTCTCCTGAAGCTGAAGAAATGGGAAAATCACCAATTCCACACCAAATGGACTGACAGGTATTAATTGACTTTGCCAGCGGCAACGAGTAATAAACCAGTGTACTGGCTGCTGTCTGGAATCGATTACAATGATACCATTAAAGTGTTAAAAAATTACTAATTTATTCCTTGTAGTAATATGTCCATGAACAACATACTGTAAGTTTAATTCGAGTTATTTGTAGTCATTAATTGAAAAAGTATTCAGTGTAGCCAACGAGCTTCAGTGATTTTCCTACCAGGACCACTTATTATTGAAGTTAAATAGCCCTGATGGAGGCGAACTGCATCTGTAAACTGATCATACTATGGGTTTCATTTGTATTGTCCTGAGTTACTGTTACTTCCATATTTAAACTAAACATTATAATTGACCTGTTGGTGCAGTTTTAATGTTTCTTAGATGGTATCCTTAGCTGAGAAAAATATTTTAAAAAATCATTAGTTATATCAGACAACATTAATCATGCTACTTTATTATTTTATTCATTCACACAGAGGTTGGTGGTCTGCTGATCAGAGATCTGTAGCCACTCTGACATACTGTACTTTAAAACAAGTAGTTATTTTGATCACTACCATAACATTACAGTTTTAACGTGGTGTCTTATTTTAATTCTTAAATTTTACCTGCTGCTGTATGTTCTGTATGTTACCATTGATATGTTTGTGGCTGTCTTTAACTTTTATAATTGTATTCACTTCATGTTGCAGTCTTTGTATTCTTTGTAGCTGCAAGGTGTATTAGGACCATGTTGCTTGGTGATTGTGGACCATGAATAAATTGATTAATTGACACTTTTACTTCTTTTTGAGTTGCTGTTTTTACAAAGTAACTGTACTCTACCCACCTCTGCAGCAGGATCACTGGTATGCATGATAAGCAGGTGACTGTAAAAAACTGTATCGTCCTTGTTTTTTTACGGATAACAAGGACAAAAGTGTCCAGGATGAGAACATCAGCTAAAAATAATACATGAAAAAGCAGTGGTCCAAGTAATAAGAGCTGCACAAGGACTTCTGAAAGGTGAAATTATCTGTGATTATATGAGTGTGGAGCCGGCTTTAAGGAGAGCAACTGTGAATGAAGAATGAGAGAATCGCTGGGTGACAGCAGCAGGTGTAAATCCCTAAAAATACCTGAAAACCCTTCTTTTTTCCCTCCTCTCTAATCTCTGGCTTGTCTACTCTGTAACCTCAGATTTACACACACATATACACACACAGAACACGTTGACAGTCACATTGTAAATGCATGAAGGCAACACGCGTACATGCACAATTTGCTGTCACTTAGCTGTGTTTCTTGCCCTGCACGCTTCATTTTTCCCTCGAGTCGCTGTGTCTGAATGACAGCCAGCTCGTGTGCTGCAGGAAGACGGAGACTTGGAGCCCGGAGGCCGCCGAGTTTTTTCTCCGCCCCGAGAGAAATTCAGCCTGATAAACCCAAACCTTTAAGAGGCATGTACACAGATCTGCACACAAACACAACTAAGACATGCACACTGGTGGCAACATAACGGAATAAATTGACCATGACTGTGCCGGGTGGAATTATAAAGTAGCATCTGGGGCCGAGTGCGTGGCTACAGCAGAAAGATAATAACACGTTTTTTTTCTTTTGGTGATTTACGATCACGTTGGGGACTGGCTCATGGCTCCAGAGGGCCGCGGCATGTTTGTTTGACAATGCTTTTTTAAAATTTTCATTAGACTGTCAAAGCTGAAGAGGACTCCGGACATGTGTTCACACACTCTCAGAATACCAACAACGAGCAAACACTCCTCTCTGAAAAGAAAACTGCATGTGCACTGTTTGACATGATGATGAATTGCATATGAAATATTTGTGCTGCCGTTTCCAGTTCAGCGGTTACCGTCAGATGAGGAAATTCACACTCGTTCCACTCCTCCACTCACACCACAGTCCGTGTGAATTGTTGCACTAAAATGAGAAGGTGGGGGAAGTCACCTTTAAAAGAAATTAGCTGTTGCTCTCATTTCTTCCGCAGGTGCCACATGTTAACCCGTTGGAATATATTTCTACACCCAAAGAAAGCAGTCAAGAGGAATTTCTTCCTGTCTTTTCTGCTTCCACGCATCCTGAGGTGCATGAAGGTAATTGCAACTCTCGTTCTTGCCTCTTTGTAATACGAATCTCAAGTTATTTCCGACCCTCTCTTGCCTTCTGACTCCAACACAATGTTATGAGGGATATAGCAGCTCCTCGTCATTAGTCATGTAACCTGCCGGAGACTGCTGAAGGAAACAGAGCAGACTCTGTGGGTTCGGAGAGGACCCGGTGGACAGCGGGACCGGCCAACAGCAGCAGGATGTGGAAAGCGGTTCATGAGGTGTTGCTGGACAGGGACAATAGGCTGCTGCTCATGAGGTCACCCGCCGCTCCTCAGTGGTTCGGGGTAGGAAATCTTGGCGACGGGTTTGTGGTCACAAGTGGTCTTGGTTTCGGAAAAGGGTGCATACATGACTTTTCCACTTTGCTGGTATTTCATGATTAAGCTGAAATGGTCTCCTGAGAAACATGTGGGAGACTTCTTTTCCTATAAAGCAGCGCTAAGCTGTTTTCTGAAAGGTTCTTTATCAATCACTAAAACACCCAGTGAGCAGGGGTGGATGCACAAGGGGAGTGTCACCCCAAAGGTTTTTACACTCCTGGGGTACTTTTTCATTTGATTAATTCACAGGACAATATATATATTTTTGAAAGGTCAAATTTTTGGGAGATTCCACACCTTGAACAAAGACATCAACCTATCACATCAGGCATTTCGGGTGACATCCTGAGTTTCTGCGGTGGTGAGTATTTATACAGATGCTGCACTTGAACCACACATGCAGAGATATAGAAATCAGAATTAGTCAGAAATAATAAGAAAAGAAACCTAAATCTATCAAACATTGTGCCTTTAAGCAGCAGAAGCTAGAGCCAGAAAGCACCCAGCAATTTGAAAATTACATCCAATCTTTTTCCCTTTTTTCTTATAAATTTCATAATGGTCCTTTTAAATCATTTTCTATTCCACTCCATTATTTTAGATTCTGTGTAGACAAAAGCAACACTTCTGGCAGAAAGTGTCTCACATCCCACAGCTCAGGGTTACATATTACATTGTACATGCACTTGTATGGTTATGTGTGTTTTAGAACTCAAAGTTAAAAAGCTTTCAAAACTTTTATTTATGATTTTACATCCTACAAAGTGTAATAAACACAACAAGTCAGTATTTGGACCCTCTGCTTTTAAACAGAACCAATTCTTGCTCAAGGTACTTGGCAGGTAGCTTGTTTCAAGCATGTAGTCTGTCTTCATGTGATCCAAACTGATTCCATGATATTGAGACTACAGCTCTTGTTGCAGTCCTTTATGAATCTTTATGAATTTTCAAGCTGCTAAATGAATTTGGAATTGATTAGGTGCTGATGGTACGTATATAAATCTAAACATCTCTTGCCTAAAACCTTCGCAAATCACTGATATACGTATCTATTTAATGCATTCTCTGACATTGTTCTCTTGCTCCTCTCTGACATTTCATCACAAAGAAGGATGTCACTTCACTGAGCGCTGCACACAAACACTGTCAGATGTCTGTACTGATGTTTCTATCCAAACAAATATGCCTTTGTCTTCAAAATGAAAACATACAGTAGCATGAAACAAAGGGACGGCTCTAATCTGCACAAAAGTCAAATGTTGAATAAAACATATGAGTGAAAAAAAGCCTGTCAGCGCACGACAGTCAGTGAAAAGTAAATCAAAGGAAATCTTATTTTTTGTCAGGGGGCATTGTCAGAAATCGTCAAACGCAACAGCCACTCGGGCAACAATCAAATCCCTCAGCATGTGCCACACAAACCCATTTCTCTAATTAGTCATTGGCCAATAAAATAGCGGCGAGATCGAAAAGCACAAAACACGAAGCGCCAGGGCATTTTTTTGGGGGTGATAATAGCTGCTGTGAGAGACAGTTATTTGAGACAAAGAAGAATAACACATCTGCAGTGTGTTCAAAGGTCCCCAGGAGTGTCCAATTAGAGAAATATGAAGCTGAGCACGTTTAGAGGTAACAGTGTGCGACACTCAGCCACCTTCTGTCTCACAAAAATGGGGGGAAGGTGTGAAACAAACAGCCAATTAATTTAATTGGATCTTTTACTCTGTCAGGTGCATTAAAGGCCTAATTTTAGATTCCCAGCTGAAATATGAGTGTAAATTAAATGTTTTTTTTTCCTTTAACCACAATGGTGTTTAATCGCATCATTAAAGCCATCATTGCACAATCACTCTTGATATTAACAAAGTGAAACAACTTTTAGCTGCACTTGAAATGCGACTGTCAGATTTATATGATGCTTTGCAGCACAAGACAGGCACGTTTCTATATTGTCTTCCCTCTGCGTTTATGATATACATGCACGAGTATATCAAGATGACTGCAATGAAATGACTGCAATGAACTCATGTATTTATCATGCAAGTTACAAGGCACTGTCCACGCAGGAAAAGAGATGACTGGCAGCATTTCTACGTCACATTGTAAAACACAGTCACAGAGAAGGAGAAGTTGTGGCAGTGGCTGACTTTCAGGATTTCAGCAAAGATGTTGTAGTGTCATTGACAGCAGGTCCTGGGTCATTTTCCATATTAGCATGATGAATCATTAGCTCAGTTCCACAAATACCAGAACACACAAAAAAAACTACTGTATTAAAGGAGTAGAACGACTGTGACACACTTGTATATTGAAAATTAGAAGAATGTGGTAAATAAACATAGAGTTCATAGAATATGTTGCAGACTGAACAATATTGCTATGTAAGCTAACAATATAGTGAAAGTTGAGCTTGTGTATTAAAAAAAAAAAAACTACTTCATTTATGAACGATACCAAATGATTATCTCATCTTAGGGTACACTCAATTTATATGATTTTCATTATTCCATTTTTCTTTGATTTTGAGATCTGAAAAAGTTTTTTTTTTTTCAAAGGAAAGAGAATATTTATACAAATTTACAGTATATTTAATTGAATAAGTCTGCCCACTTAGGAATTTTATCTAATTCAGAATTTGCCTAGAAATAGGTGTTGAATAATAACCATTTGAAAAAACAAACAAACAAAAACATACTGTGATCAACAAAGTGTAGTGTAAAAGTCATTTTTGAACACCTGGTGAACCTTGTAAAAATATGTGATTCTATTGGTATGTTTTATATCCAGCATTTCACACTATTAGTAATATTTTATGGCTTTAAACTCACCAACGAATGATTATTATACAGTTCTTGCATAAACAAAAAAAAAAGTCTTGCTGGACTTTGTGTTGGATTGTCCCACATAGTGCTGACCCATGCACTGGCATTATTAACAATGTTCCGGCTGAAAGACCCCCTCATATAGAATTCATTCACTCATTTTCAACATGATAAAGTGAATATAAACAAACGACTGCATGCAGGATTGTGTCATTTTTTCACAGCCCAGAACATAATAAGAATGTGTGCTAACCTGTCTATGAGCAGCCCTCACTGTTGAGTTCCTACTTATGAACATTAAGGAAGTGAGAAAACTGGTAAATCTGACATTTATTATGATGTTTATTTTTTTCTGTATGCAAAATTTAACAAATTCAGACCAATGACTAGGAAAGTGGCAGAAATAAAAGAAGATATTGAAGATTTGAAATCTTTGCAAGCTGATTGTCACATGAGAATAAAGTAAGAACGTCATTAAATGTAAAATAACATTTGATATGTATTAAATATTACTTCAATTGATGTGCGAGTAATTATTGGACTAATAATATTTTTAACGTGAACCCTAAACTCAGTTCCCAGTTGAAGGTCAATGCGCTGCAAAGTAATAATCTCTTAAAAGCACAGAGAATATATTTTTTTCCCAACATCAGTATCAGATGTTTGGATCAGAGTACTTTTATTAACCTTTATGGGTCAGCTACATGAATCAATAAAAAACAGAGAAACACAGAGTTGATTAAATCAAACAGCAGGACGCAGCTGTCAAGTCCCATCATTTCCTGTGGGTCTGAAAGCACAGGGGAAATTACTGCTGGTAAAACCACTGCAGTGTCCACCGTCTATCAATGTGGGTTAAAACCATGTCAAAAAGATTCAAACAAAAGACACACAACTGTAATTCATGACTTGTAGAGGTCCAAAAAACCTTTGACATCTTAAGAATCATTTTAGAAGTAAGAGACTCAGCGAGGAGGGAGTGTGTGTGTGTGTGTGTGTGTATGTGTGTGTGTGTGTGTGTGTGTGTGTGTGTGTGTGTGTGTGTGTGTGTGTGTGTGTGTGTGTGTGTGTGTGTGTGTGTGTGTGTGTGATGGGTGGGCAGGGGGGTTGTTATTACAAAAAAAATATATCAGCAGATATGAGAATTTTTCACAAATCTAATCTGGTCAGTAGTAGTAGTATATTGTGTGAAGGCAGAATTGCAGTGGGGGTGTCGGGATAAAGTGAGGGAGCCTCGATGCCCTAAGAACCTGCAAATATACAGGACAATGACAGAATGATGTAAATGCAAAGGTTGGAGGGTTTACATAAAAACTGTTTGATACAGTTGAAAACTGAACTCTACGGTGACTCGATAGCCAAGTGATTAGGGTGAAGACTACGTGGGCGCATATGCCCCGAACGAGTCCCTGGTTTGATTGGCAGCTGTCTGCACCTTTGCTGCATGTCATTCCCCACATTTTCTGTCTCTCTCTCACTGACACTATCAAACATAAAGACATAAAATGCCCAAGATATCCTAACAAACTGTAACCTAACAGAAACCTAACCGGCTTTAAGTACGAGGGGCATTCAAAAAGTTCACAGTCTGCTCATGTTGTGTGTGAACAGAGCACATTGACGCACACAGAACAGGGTGATGCTATAATCTCCGTCAATAAATATTCCAAGTTTCACCGCTTAATCAAAAACAGCACCGGAGTTCCACAAGTTTTGTGACCACTGGTACGGGCGCATCTGCGGTTTGACCATGTTGGAGAAGCTACGTCCCATTGCGCCACAGTTCAGTTGGTTTGTGCAGAATGTTTTCCCTCAGACGCCTCAGAACAACACAGCAGTACTCGGTGTTGACAGTCTGACCTTGGAGGACGATTTCACGATGCGCATCCCCACTAATGTCAGAGAAGACCCACCTGCTTGCGCTCCTGACCTGATGCACTTTTCTCAGTCTTGGACAGTGATGTTCTGCAGCTCCTGAATCGTGAATGTCACTCAAAACATCACAGCCAGCTCATTGCATCGTCCCGTAGGCATTGTGAAGCATTTTAAGGGTCTCCTTAGCTGATTTTAAGTGTTTGACACAAACTTTAATGTGCACTCTATGATCAAATCTATGGTGAAACCACAAATGCACCCCGACAAGTAGTCATAAAAATGTGTGTAACTCAGGTGCCGATATTGATCAAGTCATGAAATTTGGAATAATTACTAACAAAGGTTATACCTTCCACCTACTTTGTGCACATCACGTGCTGTACTCCGTTGTACGCAAGAGGAGCAGTCTCACAGTTTTCTGATTGCCCCTTGTATCAATGTTTGCTGTCATTATGTACTATACCTGTACATTACTTTGCCCTAAAATTAATATACCATAGTTAATAATGCATTAAGATTGCGAACTGTAATTAAAATGTACTTTTTGGTCCACCAACACATGCCAAATCATTCATCAAATTATTCACTAACTTTCTCCCAGTTAAATTGTTCTTCTCTGTTTGCACTAAACAATGCCTTCAAAATGGCAGGAAGCCACCTCAAAAACAGAAATAGTATCCAGTTTCATTTTAACTGGTTTTTTCCCCCACATCTTTGTACATCCAGTCCTCAAATCACAGGCTGCACAAGTTCCTGTAAAATAACCGTCTGGGCTTGAATCCCAAAAGAAACAACACAAGAATATACAACAGATGTGTGTTCACAACTCAGGTTCACATACTGTGCTGGAGGCCCTGTAGGTTATTGGTATGAATACAAATTAGCACTGTGATCAATCCAGTTTGTGCCAGTTAATTACAAATCCACACCACCTCAGTGCAGGTGGAGCCTCTCTGGCGTTTCTGATAGAGGTTAATAAAAGTGTCAGAGAAGAGATTGTTGTTGTGTTACAACCCCGTTTCCAAACAAGTTGAGACATTCTGAAAACTGCGTACAAAAATATCAAGTGATGATTTGCAAATAATGTCAACATAGATTTAATTGAAAATACTTCAATAATTCCACATATCCCAAACTGAAATGGAGAATGTGTATTGTTTGTTGTACTTTATGTTTTGTATTTGATTCCACACTTGACTGTTTTATTTGCTTTTTTTATGTTCCACCTTCATGCACACAAAATCTAGCAGCAGATAGCATCATATCGATTGTGCTGAGAGGATCAGCAGGTTTGATATAAGATTATATATATATAAAATGTGCTAAAGGGGAGACTGAACCCTATCAATCACTGCATTTGCCCTTAAATTGCCTGTCATACCTTGATCCCAGTGAGTCAAACACAACTACTGAAGCCCAGATCAATTGTTGCACAATTACACACTGCCCAGCATGACACATGAATATACTGCTGATCAATGCTTTTCCTCCCTGTTGCTGTTGTCCCTGCTGCACCCTGGACAGACTCAGATGAGATCAAGTGGATCACTGAGCAACTGTAAAGTCAGAGGATCTGAGAGATAAGACGTTTCAGCACAAACCCGTCGCCTTCTGCACTCGTTACCCTTTGAAATCACTACTTATTACATGTGATGCAACTTTAATGTAGCCCAAGGGGGAAGCTGAGAGAGTAAGAAAGTGACATGTCATTTCCTGCCACTGCGATCTGGAGAAAACTGAGGAGAAGATGATCACTTTAAAAAAAAACATGAATTAATATGGAATAATATGGATTTAATGACAATGTTTAAGACTATTAATGTATAACTACTATTCAACTAAGGTATTAGCAGTTGATCGACCACATTTGAAACACAAATTACAAGATGACAGAGGTCAATATATTCCTGTACTTTTGGGTGTTTTGTCAGTCCCATCAAGAATTCCCAATACAAGTTGGCTGCTCGACACTGCATTGTACTTGAAGTACTTGGGTTACTTTATGGACATAGGAAGAAGCAAACAAGCTGCCGCTACTAATTACGATACAGTGTGTTTAATAGATTACATTCTATATCCAACTTTTGGAAAAATATACGTTTTTGTTGGGGTTTTTTCACCTGGGAATTAACAGTATTATCTTGTCTTATTTTATCCATTATGAAAATAGGCATTACAATTCTAGTTTAAAAAAAGGTTTTAAAAAAAGTTTAAAACAATGACATGCCATTTTCATAAATACACACTTAAATACACATTCTGACAGAGTTAGATGAGACTGAGACAATGTCCAGACAATATTGGGAAGATACAGCCAGCAGATGTTTAGCTTAGCATAAAGGCGGGAAAGATGGTCAAGTTGTCATGAGGTGAGGTTGGAAGGGACCCAAACGCAGACTCGAGTCAATGTACAAAAAAGTATTTTTACACAGGGGGTGGTCAGGTGCCTCACGTCTTGTCCCCCGCTCTCTTTCCTCTTCAGAGTCGGGAGGGAAACTCCACGACTTCTCACCGGAGGGGGACGGAACCAGCTGGTGCGACCCCGCACTCAGCTCTGGTCCGGGCAGGATCAGCTGGGAGCCACAGACGTGGCAGGCAGGCTGGCAGATAGACAGGCAGGCAGATAGACAGGCAGGCAGATAGACAGGCAGGCAGGAGACGAGCTCGACTTGTGTGGGTTCCCGAGGTCCGCCACCAGAGGGCAGCAGACTGGATACTTGCGTGACAGGGTAGCAGGCAGGATGAAGTGGGTGGTAGTCCACGACACGTCGCCAGCACAGAACGGAACGGGTACAGGTACAGGTACAGGAACAGGTACAGGAACAGGTACAGGAACAGGAACAAGTACAGGTACAGGAACAGGTACAGGAACAGGAACAGGTACAGGTACAGGAACAGGAACAGAAACAGGTACAGGAACAGGAACAAGTACAGGTACAGGAACAGGTACAGGAACAGGAACAGGTACAGGTACAGGAACAGGTACAGGGACAGGTACAGGCACAGGAACAGGAACAGGTACAGGTACAGGAACAGGTACAGGAACAGGAACAGGTACAGGTACAGGAACAGGTACAGGTACAGGAACAGGAACAGGAACAGGTACAGGTACAGGAACAGGTACAGGAACAGGAACAGGTACAGGTACAGGAACAGGTATAGGAACAGGAACAGGTACAGGAACAGGAACAAGTACAGGAACAGGTACAGGTACAGGTACAGGAACAGGAACAGGTACCGGTACAGGAACAGGTACAGGTACAGGAACAGGTACAGGAACAGGAACAGGTACAGGAACAGGTACAGGTACAGGTACAGGAACAGGAACAGGTACAGGTACAGGAACAGGTACCGGTACAGGAACAGGAACAGGTACAGGTAGAGGAACAGGTACAGGAACAGGAACAGGTACGGGTACAGGAACAGGTACAGGTACAGGAACAGGAACAGGTACAGGTACAGGAACAGGTACAGGTACAAGTACAGGTACAGGAACAGGTACAGGTACAGGAACAGGTACAGGGACAGGTACAGGCACAGGAACAGGAACAGGAACAGGTACAGGTACAGGAACAAGTACAGGTACAGGAACAGATACAGGTACAGGAACAGGTACAGGAACAGGAACAGGTACAGGAACAGGAACAGGTACAGGGACAGGTACAGGCACAGGAACAGGAACAGGTACAGGTACAGGAACAGGAACAGGTACAGGTACAGGAACAGGTACAGGTACAGGAACAGGTACAGGTACAGGTACAGGGACAGGTACAGGTACAGGAACAGGAACAGGTACAGGTACAGGAACAGGTATAGGAACAGGAACAGGTACCGGTACAGGAACAGGTACAGGTACAGGAACAGGTACAGGTACAGGAACAGGTACAGGTACCGGTACAGGAACAGGTACAGGTACAGGAACAGGTACAGGAACAGGAACAGGTACAGGTACAGGTACAGGAACAGGAACAGGTACAGGAACAGGTACAGGTACAGGAACAGGTACAGGAACAGGTACAGGTACAGGAACAGGTACAGGTACAGGAACAGGTACCGGTACAGGAACAGGAACAGGTACAGGTAGAGGAACAGGTACAGGAACAGGAACAGGTACAGGTACAGGAACAGGTACAGGTACAGGAACAGGAACAGGTACAGGTACAGGAACAGGTACAGGTACAGGTACAGGAACAGGAACAGGAACAGGTACAGGAACAGGTACAGGAGCAGGTGCAGGTACAGGAACAGGAACAGGTACCGGTACCGGTACAGGAACAGGAACAGGAACAGGTACCGGTGCAGGAACAGGAACAGGTACAGGAACAGGTACAGGAACAGGAACAGGTACCGGAACAGGTACCGGAACAGGTACAGGTACCGGAACAGGTACAGGAACAGAAACAGGTACAGGATCAGGAACAGGAACAGGTACAGGAACAGGTACAGGAACAGGAACAGGTACAGGTACAGGAACAGGATCAGGAACAGGTACAGGTACAGGAACAGGAACAGGTACAGGTACAGGAACAGGATCAGGAACAGGTACAGGTACAGGAACAGGATCAGGAACAGGTACAGGTACAGGTACAGGAACAGGTACAGGAACAGGTACAGGAACAGGAACAGGTACAGGTACAGGAACAGGTACAGGAACAGGTACAGGAACAGGAACAGGTACAGGTACAGGAACAGGATCAGGAACAGGTACAGGAACAGAAACAGGTACAGGATCAGGAACAGGTACAGGTACAGGAACAGGATCAGGAACAGGTACAGGTACAGGAACAGGAACAGGTACAGGTCCTGAGACAAGTAAGTGAAGTAACATTCCAGAAAACTGCACAAGACGTACAACTGCTACAACTGCTTTTTCCTCAACTTCACATCATGAACTATGAATCATGAGAGAACAACCCAAATCAAGGCTCCTTGTATTCATTTGTATGCATTTCATCTGTTTCTTATGTATTTTATCTGTTTTATCTCATTTCTTTTCTATATTTTAAAATGTTCCTTTATATCTGTTTTTATGTGAAATACTGCATGTAATTATCTTGTTGTGAAGCACTTTGAGCTGCATTTATTGTATGAAAAGTGCGATACAAATAAAGTTTATTATTAGTAGTATTTATTAACCAGTTTGAGTCTAATATAGTACAGTATAAAAAGTAATACAAAAGTAATATAAAAATCTTCCTGGCGGCACCTCTAAGACTTATTTACAAACGTGTTTAATCTGCACAAAAACTGAAATGAAAATCGTTCATCAGCAGGTGTATTTTATGTATGTTTTATGCGTAAGGTGTTAATTAGCTACACTGTGTTTATTACTTAAACCATCAACAAACTAGCTTTAATACTGTCAGTGAAAAAAAACTAAAAAGTTTGCTGCAAATTGTGCCGCAACATTATTCTGTTCTACTCAGGAATGTTTCAGTGGATATGTACCCCCTCAAAGAAACCCCTGCTTGGTGCATATCAATGTGAATGTGGTGCATTGCCACCTCCAGAGGGGTTCACTGTCTTATGAGCCAACGGTTTGATTAGGATGCCCTATAACAAACAAGCCTCCCCAAAACGCTGCCGGAGGATCTGGACACAACTCATCACCTGCGTAAATTGTGTTGTTGAGACGTCTGTAATTTGAAGAATTCCCAAGCATTACCGCAAGGCCAAGCCTCACATCCAGAGAATGTCTCCCTAGCCGGGTAACATCGCCAAAAGCTGACTTTCACCTCCCTGACTTCACTTCTGCTTGTTTACAGAAACTCAAGCGATGAAAAAAGCCAAGTGGGACATATTAGGGGCATTGTTAGAGATGCAGCTGGCTACTGATGGGACGTAACAACACTTAAAGAACACTTTACTTCAAACCATTACATCCTACACAACCCTGAAGACCTGGGCGATGTGATGAGAGCTCGAGACCTCACACTGAATTTATGGGCAGATCAGTCATACCAATGAGCAACACAGCCATAACATTGAGAGTGAAAGGCAGGGTTGCCTCAGGTTTAATGGCAAAAGCCAATTTAGCATTCAATTTAATAAAGAAGAGTTGTTGAAAGCGTTGCCATGTGCCAATTACTTCAAGGCCTGCTGGTCAGATCACTGTAATTGAAGGTAAATTGGCAGTATGTGGGGACAGACAGGAAGTGCAAACTACCACTGGACCTTTATAGTTTCCCTCCACACAATGTGACAGGCAACATGTCATGACCTTTCTATCTGTAGAGCATTCTTTCTCCAGCCTTACTTAAATACTAAATCATTAGTGTGAGCCCTATGAGAACTCACTGACGTCAATCCGGAGAATTAAGCACAACAGTGATCCATGGTCCATTTGTGTCCCGCAAATTATGCTCTCTGCTTGACTCTTCCTGTTCTGGCTTCCATCCCTGCATCTCTGTAATTTCTCTACTAATGTGTTTTCTTGGCCTCTTTTCTTTTCTTCTGTTCATGCCTCTATTCCTCTTTATATCCTGCCTCTTTCATTTCCCACCTTCACGACTGCAGCCTCCTGTCAACACCCCAACTGTCCTTCTTTCTGTTCTGCTGTCTTGTTTTCTCAAACAAGAGTTTTTTCTCCTCTCTTACTTCTTGCTTCTGATCACTTTGTTTTTTTCCTCTGCTGCCCCAACCAAGAGCTGCTGCCAATAGACCATAGACCTGCTGCTATTATACTCTAATTATAGTGTCCACTTCTTCTGTGTGATGCTTGCTCTTCACCTCTTCAGGATGGGGCATCTAATCAACAGAGCAGGCACATGATGAAGAATATTTAAAGAACAGATCTGCGAACCAGGATGGAAATGTTGTTGATGAAAATGATGCCACAAATAAGGTCACCAGGCAGTTTGGTGTGGCGTTGTAGCAAAGACACATATGTATGAAGCCAGGGTTCCTTATTTACTCGTCAATATCTGTTCCAGCTATTCCATATGATCATAACCTCTGCATCATGAAGTGAATAATTAGATTGCAGATACACAGGATTTTTCACACTGTATCCAGACTTCAGTCCATGCAGACTCGTGACACCCATTCAGCGTCTCTGTCTTTAAAACCTGCTGCCTGTCAGAGCCGGAAGAAGAGCACCTGGACTGACTGTCGCCACCAGGCTGACTGACAGCAAAATGTAGATCCCGAAAGCTCCCAGTGACACCAGTGACTGCCGACATCACTAAAAAGCTCACAATGTATAAATAACCAGGGATTTGTGCAATTTAGACAGCTGTCTGTGGAGATTAGAGGAAAAATTGAATCAAAACTAGGGCTGGGTGTCAAAAATATGATTACAGTTATATTGATCATATCAATAATTATCGTAATAAAAATCTAATACACTCAGCGAGGCAGGAAATTTTTTTTTTAGACCTTAAGATCTAACACAATGTGCTTTGGTATAACTGAAAGTAAGGAGTACATTTTTTTGTTCACACAAAAACTCCACAGGGAATCTTTTAATTGGAAGTTTTTAGGACATTTTCATTTTACGACTGATTCAAAAATGCATCAAATAAAAGTTTTTTATTGCTTTAAAATATAATTTATATCATTTTTGAATCCCTTAAGCCCCTTGGTTATTTTTTTTGTTAATTTCCACCTGACAAATCATCTCTAAATTTTGTGAGAAACAGCTGTAAAACTGTGAGGCCAAAACAAACAACCCTGGTCTCCACGGGTCAGAGACACTTGGGAAAATGTTGAAATACAATAAATCTTGTCATCACCAGGCCAGAGGGAGATTTGAAAAACTTCAGCAAAATTTCAGATTTTTACTTAAAGTAAACAACAGCTATTCAACAAGTCAATGACACTTATGTTATTGAACCTGTTCTAAAAACTCTCAACCTCAACTGCAACTCTATCAAATGTGATTCAACAGAAATGAAGCACAACAAATTCTACATCCATTTTAGTTACATTAGCAGCTTCTTCCCTGAATGTGCCACACTTAGCAACCTTCGAAAAATGAGGCTGGTTGTGTTTATAAACAGCCTGGTCCTGATGCAGGCTTAAAAGCACATCACACGGAAGATCAACGTGTTATTCTGCACATCTCAGCTATTGGGCTCTGGCAGTTGCAGTTACTTTTATGTACGACATCACAATAACGACTACAACGTTGGACTGTATAAATAAAGTGAGAACAAATCTTTGATCTCTATATTCTGTGGGATGGCAATAGGCTACCACTTACATTTATCATTACTTTCAAATAGTGTCATACATTTGTTGTGTTTCTTTTTCTTTTCTTGACACAAGTCACCTACTGTAGTTATTTGCATCATATATTGTTTTTCTGTTTATCCAACTTTACAAATCCATTTCCAAATCACTGATGTTATGTGATCAAAGTTTCCTTGTCTGTTTTTTTTTTCAATTCCAACAGCATACATTTGTTTTTTTGTTTCCACATGTCGAACCCACATTTCTCAGCTCTGTATTCTTTTGGCTGTATTCGAATGCATAAACTACATGCGTAACAAATACATCTATCAAAGCTGATCCATCAGATCCATCGTCTACATTTAGGGGATTTGTTCATGATAATTATCAGATCATTTTATCGCCCCGCCCTTCTCTCAGGGTGACATATGTCTCGGACTCACTGTGGACTGATACATTAGGTAGATAGAACAGAAGTCTATATATTCTGACTCTAATAGGACTGACCTGTGAGGTTATCAGACATCTGAAGGGAGAACAAAGTAAAACTGCTTCACGCTCCTTCTTGTTGAAAGTTTGTTGAAGTCATGTAGGTATTTTAATCAGAGGCCCCACCTGCACATCCATCTGGGAGGAGACCCTCGTGCACACTGTCGGTATTATATATGTTCTATGAACACCTTTGGATCACCCAGGAGTAAAGGGAGGACTTGATCTACTACCACCATGACATATATGTGGATAACCAGCAGAGAATGGATGAAAGAAGAGATAAATTAAGTAACTGTAGCAACCAACACGGCTGTGTGTTTGACCCTGTTAAACATGGGAGTCAAGGAAAGAAGCCCAAAACATACCACAGGTTTTCTTTTAGATTATTTTTGACTTCATTAAAGTGACCAAGGAGAGTGACAGGGACAAAACAGACACAGATGATAAGGAACAAAAGTCCCTAGCCAGAATTCAACCAGGAAAGTTGTCATTTTTTTTTGATAGCAACATTAATAACTTGTCGCTCGTCTTGACCACCAAAGGATGTGTTGAGCCTGTCATGATTTCTAAAAGCATTGAATATCTTAAAAATGCTATTTGACAGGTGAAAGTTGACATTTGGTTTTTGATCAAACGGTTGACAGTACAGATCTTGCCGAGGAAATATGATATGTTCACCAAATCCACACAATAACACAAACTAACTAAACCATCAAGTTAGCAGTCGAACAGCAACTCAGTGTGTTCTGTGAGGTAGAATTACTCTTTTTGTCAAAGGAGTCTGGTGGTTTTGAAGAGAACACAGATGGATATCCCCGTCAGAAAAGGTTGCCTCATGGCAAGGTACAGCTTAAACGGATATTGATTTTTTTTTTAAGGTAGCTAAAATATGTTTTGTAGCTGACCGCGTCCACATCAGGGTCAAGAACTAAAAGCTAGTAAGCACTTTGTTTGTGGGACTGTACTGTTGTGCTGTACATCATGGACACTAAGCTATGTACTGAAAACATCTTTTGAAAAATCAATATCATTTTTAGCAGTACGTTGCCATAAGACAGCCTCTTCTGCATTGTTTTGCCAAACAGTCCAACAAACACAAGGCTTCGCTTTTAATCTGTTTAAGTAAAAAACAAGGGGCGTGAATGTTGAGAGTTAATTTTCTAATGTAAATTCAACATTTACTGCACACAATAAAACAGAACTACTGCACCATTTTCCTTTCTCCAAGAAATTAAGGACAAATAAAATGATAAGCTCTACTGATCCTGCCCTGCTCTCCTGAGGAAAGTCGGACTACTGAAATATATAACCCTCTTTTTTGGCTCCCCCTCACTGCCTCATAAATTTTGTACAGTCCCCATGGTTCAGAAAATCATGGTGGGAGCAGAGATATCACAATTTACAAGACATGTACCTGGGTACATATAATACATCTTCAGATATTTGAAATAAATAAATACAGGGTTAAACCACGGCTAGTAAAGACACATATGAACACGTATGGGTGTCTGCACAGCAGGAGGAGACGTGCACAGGAAATTAAGCTCCTGCTAGCTACCTATGCCAGGTCACAAAGCTCCAGCTTTCAGTTCTCTGAGAAACAGTCAGGCCAGAAATTTTCACAACAACAATATTACTACTTCTAACCAAATAATGAAATTGGCTCCAAACTCAGTGAGAACCCTGCGTTACTGCACATGGTGTTTCAAAAGTGGTTCATGACTGAGCATATCTCATCAAAATGAAGTTAGTGCACAGTGCAAAACATTAGTTTCATAATAACAGCTCACAGATGGGATTTGCCTGCATTGTCTACTTTTTTTCTATTTCCCCTTTTCCACGACACGTGATTGTCCATCCCAGGGCGTCAAATACTACCGTGTTGTCACCATCTGCTTACGTTTGTTATTTACATTTGTAAAGTTAGGTACGTTAGGTACTTAGTAGGTAGATAATTAGGTAAGTTCAATACATCACATGAGTTTTTTCACTTGCATTAGGCTTCTTCAAATAAATCCATGTTGGTTTGTGATTTATAATGATTGATCCATCCATCCACCCCTATCTCCTCCCTATTCAGACTTGACAACTCTTTCTACTCCATCCTCTTTGACAACATAGACATCTTATAATTTTAGAGCTGTTCTAATTAAATCTTTCACTGTGGACAACCATTGTTGTGAAACCTTGTTGACAAAATAAAAAAAAAATAAAGAAGGATGTCCACAAAACAGGAAGGCCCTGATGAAGAAAAAAAAAAATAAAGAAAGTGGGTGTAAACATGTATTTGAATTGTAAAACCTTCAAATTTACAACTGAAGTGCAATGACATATTTCATTTTCACTTTCATTCTGGCCTTTTTTTTTAACAAGACATGATGAAGTGCCTATGTGTAACATTAAGTTGTCCTTTAAAGATAAGGAACTGCTACATATAAGCATATATACTATGTTTAAATTATGCCCAGCGCTGCCCTTTTTTCCCATCATGGTTTTTAAAGTCTTGTCTGCATTATGAGAAGCTGTCAAATATGAATTATTGTTGGAGTAAATTTTCCTCCACAGTTGACACCATTGTTAACAGCTGATTGACTGGCATAAACATATGGTAGGCTTGAGTAAAGCTGCAGCATTGTTTTCCAGTAATAATGTATGTTTTTGAATGCATAAAGTTTTAACAGCTTGCAGAAGAAGTCGTAGTAAACAAAATACAGTAGTGTTTATTTCTGTGCAATTATAAGCCAAAATTCAAGTAAAAGCTCTCCATAATTTGTGTTAGTGATGTTTCGTAGCATCAACATCTAAATGACTGTAAAATCTTGATTTAAGTCCACACTTGAAGCACAGCAACATACCTTTCGCGCATTTTCGCTCTTCATGTTTAGAGATGAAAGGTTTTTCTTGCTGGTTTTAGCCTTCAAGTTATTGTGCCCTCCGCCACACATTGAACTGCATCCCTCCAGCTGTGGACCTCGGTGTCAAACTGCGGTATTTGCACTGCAAGGCCAAAAGAACTCTGACTTTTTTTGAGTGGCTGTATGGCAGTTGGCAATGTGGAAAATGTAGATTTCAGCGAAAAACACTGGTGTGTAGGCCCCAAGGACTGAACAATTTCTATTCCTCATGGGTCCATGGGAGGGCTGTTATATATGGGGGACGTATTTTGGCTTTTATTGTCGTATTTCAATTGATTCTCAGAGAGATTGGAAACCTTGAAAGAGGGATTCTCCTCTCAGAAAAAAATGCTTTCACCGCCTCGCAGGTTTTGGTGTTCTGAGGAAAATGGCTGCATCGATTTAACCAGGCCCGACTGAATTCTAGGGACGGTCCCAGTGGCCTGTCCTTCTACCGCTGCTTTCATCTGCATTTCCCCTCTCCGCCTGCATTTGTATGCTTTCTGAGTGAAATTAGCCCAATGTGATGACTGATGTGCTAGTGGGACCCCGCTGATAGCTGCCAACCACCTCACCAAGAAGCAAACTGCCGAGACGGGAAGCAGCAGGCTTCCTTCCCAGTAGATAAAAACACAAACATGAATTGTTATTATTATTATCCTATCTCCCGTCTCTCAAATCAGCTCCGAATATTCAGCCACCTTCCCCCCGTAGGTTGTCAATAGAAGAGCGAAGAGCTTGCAAATCTGTCTGTTTATATACATCACATCAAGAGCAAATATTAATGCTCAATTTCCTAGCAGTGGGCCATCCTATAATGCATTTATCCTCTGCAAATAGCAATGTCACGCTAACTCTAGGGAGAGACGTAAGCTGAAATGTTATGAATAACTTGATCAAATTACACAGTCAGAGCAAGAGGGGAATAATAAGGCTGGTGCTGTGGTGCTTGGCAGCCCTAAAGGGCCCAGCCAGGTTAAGGCACCCAGCCAGACACCATGCCTGGAACTAAATGAAGCTGTTAGGAAATGCTACAGGTCGTTCAGAGGCGCACACTGCGCCCCCTCCAGACCTGCCATCTGCTGACACATGAAATACTGAGACCAGAAAAATACCAAAGTCCTTAAATACTTTTTTAAAGGAAGTCGGACTCTTTGGTCCTTTTCAAGTTTTCATTGGGAATTAAACTTTAAGAAAAGGGCAGATGTATTTATACCTCTTTATTTTCTTGCACTAAGCTAATTGTGTTTTCCTTTAAAGCCACACTGAACGCATAAATATGTTTTATTTCACTGTGCGGAGAGATATACAGTATGTAGTCACTGGACAACTGGACTTTTACGTGTCATAGGAAACACTGTGTCCAACATTTGAAATGAACAGCATTTGCATTTTGAGAGATTTTAGATTTTTCTATTAGTTAATTCAACTCTAAAAGCCACATCAGACACAAGCTATTCTTCTCATCACTTTTTTTTAACATCCTAAATTAATTAAGAATATAATTTATATTAAAGAAAAAAAACAACAACATGTGAAACAATAAGTCTTCCACTTACCTATCTCTGCTCAATGCCAGTCAAACTGGTCCAAAGGACCATATGGACAAAAGTATGTGATCATGGTTTGCTCTACACATCTTGGTTCCAGTGAAGGTACATTTAAAATCAACAGTGCAGGATTTGTACACATAAAAAAACCTCAGTTACATTCAGATTCTTGCTAAATGAGTTCACTGCCAAAAAAAACTCTGTACTTCGCAACATTCAGAGATTTCAAATCTGATGTCTAGTGAGACGTTCCCATGCTGGAAGGGTAAATGTGAACGAGGCATGCTCTGATGGCAGAGCATGCTCAACCAAGGCGACAACAAGGGGAAGCTATAAATAATTAAAGGTCTTCTAGACTTTTCAAATGTTATTGGACAAAATCAATTCTGATAGTAAAACGAGCCATTTTGTAGGGTTTGTAACCTTTTATTTAATTGACCAACCATTTATCCACTGTTTTACTGCTGCAACAGTACGGAGTCGACACAATCTTATGCCAGTAAAGCACAGACATCGTGTGCTTCCAATCCTGGACAAGTAGTTTAGGGAAGACCCTTTCCTGTTTGACAATGTCCCTATGCACAAAACCAGGTCCATAAAGAAGTGGTTTTCCAACTTCGGCGTGGAAGAACTTGGCTAGCCTGCACAGAGCCCTGACCTCAACCCCATCCGGCACCTTTGAAATGAACTACTAAATCAATGTTAGTACTAACTGATGCTCTTGTGCCTGAATGGGAGAACATTGTGGCAGCCACACTTCCAAATGTGGTGGAAAACCGGAAAACCAGAAGACTGGAGGCTGTTATAGCAGCAGATTAACGTTCGTGGTTTCAGAAAAACATGAAACACACTTCAGTTATGTGAAACCAGGAAGACGTCCGCAGACGAGACTGCTGTGATTTCTTTTAATCTCAAATGAAAAAAAAAGGAGGGGATAGAGGTTCTGTACTGAGTCATTATGTTTCAGGAAAATAGTTCCCCGAAACTTATTTTTCTCCTCACACTAATTCAATTATAAATCCAATATCTTTTCTCCCTATGCCAAATGTCAAGCTGTGCCTGAGTTATTCCTGACTACGTGCAGAATCAGTTGGTTTTGGCCAGAAAGACGTGAACCGAGGCATGCTGGGATACGGCTGGCCCAGCTGTGTTTCTGCATGCAGATTGATAAAGAGATTAGCCATCCCATATATCTGACCTAAAACAAGGTCAACCAGGGAACATACTGTAGATAAAGCAACTGTCATTATTATCTGCATGTCTTCTCACAGACTACAACGTCACACCTGGGTTATGGAGAGAAAACATACAACTTCTGAGTAGCTAAGTGCTGAGAATTACTGCCCTGGAATGAGCACTGACAAAAACAATATTTAGAGTAGGAAATCAAAAGATGGGTTTTAAAAAAAAGTTTCCGAGAATGCTGGCTCTGTGCGGAAGGAATGCTTTGTTTTGAAGCCGCTCCAAAAGCCTGTTAATAAAGCTTTAAAGGAGCGGTGGTCAGTGAGCTCAGTTGTCGGAGACCACTTTAATTTCCTCTGAGTGATCACTGGACAATTGTGCTTCACTGCCCATCACACCATCTCATTAATCACCACAGATATTTGCAGCCAGTTGGAGGACTTTGGTGGCTGTCTGGGTTATTTCTAACTAATCTCTGTCATATTTATGGCACAAAGGGGGCGACGTGAGGCTGAGAATGTGATGTGACTTTGGACTTTTGCAACTCTGTATTTTGTTTTGACAATACAAATAGAATTGATGAATAAAGAGAAGCTGTTGTCACTCATAATGTGATGTACTCTAATGAGGAGTGATTAGGTCAGAGACCGCACGCTAAATATAAACTGTAAACCAGTTTCCTACTGAGCATCAGTTGTTTACATCTGTGGATTGGGGCCTCTTTCTCCATAGTTCGATTCATTTTACTAAAGCGGCTGATAAACTCCTGACCTTCTGCTCATTTCACCAAAATACCAACACAAGAACACTTCCCCTCACTCATTTTGACGCAAGGACATTTTCAGGATCTTTTCTCCTCTGGAGTTCATAATGGATAAGTAAAATGTCCTTTTCTCAATTCACTTACTTTACACTTTATACAAACAGCGTGCAGTTTCCTTGGAGACTAACCTGAACTTTAACTGCACTCACTACATACCCATCACCAAGTCCTTGCATTAAAATAAACCTAAAGCCAAATCGTAATGCCTTTACACTTTGTGCGCCTTTATACTTTGTGTGTAACAAATTAACTTACAGGAAAATGCAAAATACTTGCCGAACAATATTTTTGATCAAAACTATTCATACTGGCAGCGGTATTTATAACAGAAAATAATGGCTTCTCCCCCTCCTCCTCCTCACTTGACAAAAGAAAAGGAGTTGTATAACCAACCTGCTGTGATACTGTTTCCCACTTACAACCAACGCTACTTCATCCTAAAGTAACCTGACAGCCTGGTTGTTCAAAGATGTTATTCCATATGTCGTCTTTGACATGTCCTTATAGGATCATCTGAGACCCAAACAATCAACATTGTCATTAGGAGTGGTGATACCAGGTTAGGTTGGTTGCCTTTACTGAGCAAAAGCTCCGAAAAAATATGTCTATTTCTGAAAAGAAGGTGCTTTTTTGCCGTGTAATATAGTAATAATAACAGTTCGAAAAAATATGTGGATGTGTGAATTAATAGCACAAAATGCAATGACACCCCTTGTGTGTGAAGACTTTTATTATAAAAAAAAAACCTTTTAAAGTCTTAAGTAATGGTCTACCTTGTGATCCGTGAATTTTATCCCCACATTGTGATTAAAAAACAAAAACAGGATTCGCATCAGTTGTAAAAGGAAAATATAACAGCTATGAATTGACTTGACTGGATCAATGTCGTGACATATTAAAATACTGTTTCATAATTATCTTTTAAATGGGATTTTTGCAATATGTCCGAACATATTATTCTCCTTTAGTCCCATTATTACCTGTTTTCCCTAACCACTAAGGTAACCTCCTATTTTGAGATTAAGAAAGTAAAAAAACATTTTTTTTTTTGAATGTCAATAAAGTCAAGTTAAGGTGCACGACTTCTTGACCTTAACTTTCAGCCACCTGTACATGTGTGAGGACAGAAAAGACAAATGGAGGAGTCACACAAAGACTTCCTTCCCTTCCTCATTGTTTAAGACTGTGTCACCCTGATTGTGTCCTGCTGCTCATTGTTATTCATGAGCTGTCTCGACATGTGTGAGGATGCTTTATTGCTACTCTGCCATTCTGGCTGCAATGACTCTGTGATGAGGCTGTGTAGCCTGTAGTCAAGTTCAAAGAGTAATTTGCCTGAGTGTTATTTCAATGGAGTGAAATGGCTTCTCATCACCGGCCTTTTTCCTCCCAATAATGCCAGGATGGTGAGCTGTGGCGCCGCTGGGCACGCGCGTACACCTCACAGAATCATGACGAGGTGGCTGTTTAACACATTATTACACACACACACACACACACACACACACACACACGGTTCAGGCAGGCTGGTAAAAACACAGATGAGGCCAGAGCGCCTTGTTGATGTGTCATCTGGCATCCTGCAGTGGATGTTGAAACCCATTCATGCTAATTGTACTGTTGACATTTATCAATCATGTGTGGACTGTCAGATTGTCAGTTAGCAAACTGCTAATAACATACATTAGTTTGCTGTTGGGCTCTCTGTTCCACCAAATGTCAGTACTGTCACGATAACTTGCTTTGGTCAGTGCTGCAGATTCACTGTAACGTTCACCTAAATTGAATTTGATGTGAAAATCTGTGGATTTAATCCTGCTAATCCACTAATTAAGACATTTCCATTGGAATCAATTGATTTTGCTTTTTGAACTGCTGTGACCAAACATTTACCTTTCTCAGAGCAGCCAGTGAAACTTAATGGTTCGTATTCTTGATGCAAGGAGTTTGTGCAATGTAGGTAGGTAGGTAGTTACTTTATACCTGAAATTACTGAAATGTTTTCACTACAGCAGCATTTATAGATACAGTATCGTCTAACCACAACTAAAGGCAACTAAAGGCTTTTACGCAGTGGTCACGGGTGAAAAAAACCTGCTCTCGTAGCTTCTCCCTGCTTACACAACATCACTCCTTTATATCTTTTCCTGAACTCTCTGAGTGTCAATCTTGCAGATCAGTTACAGTATACAAAGACCTTGAGGGCCTTCATGGTGTCACTCTTGGTTGTACACTTTAGCTTCATCATAAAGGGAGAGTATTGGTCAAACCCCAGATGGCATCAAAGAAAATATCAACAGAAACCGCTCCCTTATCATATTGAGGTGGATCAGCATGTGCTGCACTATTGTTCAGAGAATAACTACTTAAAGTTGATTTTTTTTTTTTTCCATAGATGCCTTGTTTTGTCGATGAACACAAATATTATGGCACATTTACTAGAAAGAGAAAGAGGACATCAAGCTGATCTGTCCCAAAGTAAAGTCCTTCACATCCACTGTCCTCAGCTTTATCAATGAAAACTGGTCGAAATAACAGACATTAGACAGCATATGGATTGTTTTTGGTTTTATTTTTTTATTGTTTTAACTCAGATTGTATGGAGCCATTAATGGATTGACAAAAAAAAAAAGGCCTATAGATTACGTTACCTTGCCTATCTACATTTTTTTAGAAACCATATTAGCAAGAAAACCGCCGTAGCAACATTATGTATCGGTGACATTGCAAATATGTTTTGCTACGGTTTGTGTTGTGCTATAAGTTTTGAATTGTTCAATCAGCATGCCTGGTTTATTTGCTTCATAAAGTTTCCACCGTTTGATAGATGAGCTATTTGAGCTATTAACATAGGCTACAGCTATTCTAACTGGTCTGAATGGTATATCAACAAACAGAAAACTAAACATACACACACATAGTATGTAAAAATGACATTACCTCATACCCCTTTGTACATGAAGAGGCTATAGTGAGTCACTGTAGCTCTGGGGTTACGGGTCCCATGAACTTGCCCAATGAGTATTGTTTGTTGTAACACTATAGTGTTGTGTATACCGATGTGCACTAGGAAAGAGATTCAGCCCTGGACTTATCTGCTTGGACTGGACCGTCTGCAGCACTCAGCTGAGGCTACCTGCACATCTGCACACCACAGTAAATAGATGCCTGACATAACGTCATTCACATTCCTTGAATGAGTTTGGTTATTTTTTTAACGTTTTAAAATTTAAATCTACATATTGCAATTAAATACGCAAAGCCAGATGACCTTTCACCTTTGTTATGCTGCAGAAGCACCAGGGTCATGACCAGGAGAGGAATAACAGTGCCCCCCTCTCTGACCATCCAATCTGTGTGGACATAAATAATGCTAAAATCAGATATAGAGACGAAAAGAAAATACAGCGAGGCAAAGAGTCAAAAGAAGGAGAGAAAGAAAAGGGAAAGCATGTCTATGAAATTGCATAATTGTGCTGCAGGGAATTTTAATCAATTAAAACCGCAGAGCTAATTAAAGGCGGCTTTGTGTTTACTGACTCAGAGAGGCGAGCTCAGGGGGAACAAACACAGCCAACACACGCACACTTCCTGTTAACTCAGATATCCCAGGCGCATACACTTGTATGTCATAGGTTCAATTCTGACTCATAGCATTTTGTCACTTCTGCCCCCATTTTTCACGAAGAGATAACAATCCAAAAGCTTTAAAAATGTTTAAAAGCACATATGAGGCAGGCATGTATGAACACACACACAAACACACACACACACAAAAACACACCTGCTGGCCATCGGCGGCCAGATCTGTTCATGAGCACAAAGCCCAGTCACGCTTTAACTGTCAGTGTTGAGCTAAGAGAGTTGACCCTCCCGAGCAGCCGGGCGCTGAATGTCTAATGGTGTCTGACAGTGTCCAAATGGACTCCCATACAGTTCAGAGAAGGTCATTTACATCATTTAGTGCTACTGATGAGATGAATAATAAATGAATTACTACCCTGATGGGAGCAGAAAAAAATGAGTTGATTGAGACAGGAAGCTCTGCCATTGGCCGTGAATTAAGACGATGCAAACAGGTGCTATGTTTACCACACGCGCTCACCGAGGGGCCTCTCTCCAGCTGTAACATTTTCCTGACATCCTCCAGAGTGAAGGTAATTTCATTACCCAGCATCCAAACTCTACATGCTTCACTAGTCGAGGGGAGAGAGAAAATCAATATACACCATTACCATGGTTCTCAGTTGAGGCGTAATGGATATGCATACATTCAGTTTGTGCGTGCGTGTATTTTTTTTCTGTGTGTGTGTGTGTGTGTGTGTGTGTGTTGCAGTGTAAAACAAACCTCATTTACTGTTGACTAATGAAGATTTAAGAACCCACTGTTTGTCTTTTCCTGAGCAGCTGTCAGGGCTTGATTACATCTTCACATCATAGAGGAGTCTTCGCTGCAGTATGACAGCGCTGTCTTACGTTTTATGCTTGTCTCCCCCGCCCAGGGCCCCTCCGGCTGAAGGATGGGGGCCAGAGCGCGACCCCGTGACCCCGCAGGATGATGGGAGAGAGAAAGAGGGGGAGGTGTTGAGGGAGGAAGTCGAGGAGTCAGCCGGGTCACCGGAGTGAATAACACCACGTCAGGCCACCAGACTCCTCCATCTGCTATCAGAACTGCGTCTGTCTGCTTGGTAATTAAAATTAATTACCAAAAATGAACTTCAGGCCTTCTCTATCTCGGTTAAAGTCTTTCACACACATGCAGAGATACAAAAGCAACATCCACTTGATGTATGTTTGGCAGAGCTCAAAAAGCTCTCCAGTTATGACATCGTCCTTGATAGACATCGTGTCTTCTGCATTGGTTGTTATCTATGTAGCTCATCGTCACGAACTCGCGGTGCCACAGTTGTTTTGTTTAACAAGCTTATCTAGCTCCTGCTGGCGCCGACAATTTGTCTTTTAATTTCGAGACAACATCACTTTGCATCAGTCATTTCAGAGACGGTGGGAGACTGTCTTTGCCTCTCCTGACGCTAGCAGCCTTCGTCATGTCCCACTGTGATGTATGGATCAGTAAAAACCTTCTTGACAGTCAGCAGCACAACTGAGGGCACAAACATCCTCATATATCTGCTCATCACATGCTGATCTTTGTGTAAAAATGATTTTAAAAAAAAGCAATAATCTTCATAAAGGTCTGCCGATAGAGATAAATACTTCAGTTATCTTCAAAAAGGTTTCAGAGAGATCATTTTATCTCAGTAGCAACATAATCTGAGGCAGAGGTCTTCAACAGGGGGTCCGCGACCCCTAGGGGGTCCTCGGAGGTACGTGAAATTTTTGGTTGATTAAACAATTTTTCATATTTTTTAAAATATTTTTTTCCCACAATTTTCTTTTCCACTAATTAAAATGTCTTTAAATACACATTAACATGAATCCAACATATTATAGTGAATGGCTAAATGGAGGCAGAAGATGTTATCTTCCAGCCAGAAATGCACACATTCAGCGACACACAGGAGCTCTCTGAAGCTGGGCACCGGTTCACTCACAGCGGGACTAGCCTGGACCTGTCCCTCCAAGCCTGCTGCACTCCTCCACTTTAATATAAAACACAATTTTATACAATATATATAGTAGGGGGTCCCTGCTCCATCTCTCTATCAGTTTGGGGGTCCTTGGCCTGAAAAATATTGAAGACCCCTGATCTAAGGAATTCGATTTTTTTACAACCCTGCTTTTATTTATTTTTTTCACAATGATTCCATTATTAAGGTCTGCATCTGAGGACATCATGTGCAGTTGGCCGTCGCTTCAGTATTTCAACTACGATTTGTGGAAGAAAGTGTGTATTTGTACACTGCACTGTACTGTACACGTTTTAAATTGAAAACGTGTGGATGTCACCTTGGTCATGTTTCACTCAGGCTGGCTTTCCTGTGTCTGACTCCAACTTCCTATTTTACCAACTGTCATGGTTCTGTCATGGTTTGGATTTCATTTATGTCTTTTCAGTGTTTCCTGTTTTACTTTTCAGTCACTCATTCCTGTCTCTTGTGCTGTCCACTTGTCTTCTATATAGAGGACTATGTCGTGAACAAGTGACCAATCTTACCTTGTTCACTGTATACTCCACTATATACTGTAGTGGACAAAAGGACAATCATAACACTGCATTGGTCTACTTCACCCCCTGTCCATGTGTGGTTCTCTGTCCAGCCCTAATTAGTTTCAGCTGTCCCTCATTGTCCTGCTCTCCTTTGCATGTTTGACAAACTTGTATAAGTCTCAACTGTCGTGACTGTAGTTGCAGCAATACACAGCAGTTTATGGTAGTTATTGGGACAGCAGAGTGTTGTTATGTTACAGCAAGTCTGAGGTCCCAGACACAACGCCCCCCTCACAGTGACACCTTTTCTTTTCTGTTTCCACATTTTTAAATCTTTGTCAGCTTTATGTCTGTTTCTGTTTGGTTTTTTTTTTTTACCTTGTTTTTGGTCTCAGTCTCAGTGTTTTATTCACCTGTTTTGTATACTTGATGCATTGTGAGTACAATTTATGTTTGCTTAAAACTCCCGCCTGCTTTGTCTTGCGTTTTGGTCCTCTCCTCTGTTGAACAATCCTAACACAGACAGATGTAAGTCTGTTTAATATTCTCCTCTAACTCCCAGCAAGAAAGCAATTTATTTCCCAATATGTCAAACTATTTCTTTCCCAACAAATTTCAAAATAATGTTTGTTTATTGCCTCACATCAGACTCAGCTGAGCTCAACTCATATTTAAAGATAACATTTTAAACATTTAAGTTTCCTGATTACCGTCTTACACACTGTTCACTGCTCATCTTACAGTAATGTACAGAGTGCTAACATAGTTCATGTGCGGCAAAGCAATAAATTAACTGAGCAGCTAATTAGTTCATACTGCTAAATGCTGCTATTAACTGAGTGAGTTGTTGTGAGCTAATTCAAGCAATAAAATCTACAATTTGCATTTATTAACCACAAGCTCATGTCATTATTTTATCACTAATTAAAGTGACAGTCACCAATCATTCTGATAACTGGCACTAATTGTTATAGGTATTTATAAGAGCTATTTATAAACTACATCATTAAGAATGCGACGTGTTTTACATTAAAGACAAGTTGAAGTAGAAGAAAAAATTATTGCAAAAATGTATGTCATTGTTGGGAGTCTGTTGTGAAAGATTAATTAATAATGTTAAGCTGTACAGCCGAGCCATTTTCCAGACTTCTCTCATAAATGTTTTGGAAATCGGAAAAGCTCTGGACCAACGTTTCATCCTGGCAAATGGGTTTCACTATGAATCAGCAGAGATGACATCAAATAAATTCACTTAGACAGCAATCTGTTTGGTGACCGCTGCGTCTTGTGCAGTGATTCAGATGTTGGCAGAGTTGTCTAAAAAAAAGGTGAAATATTCATCACTTTAAAAAAAAAAAAGAGGGGGTGACAGGCGGAATAAGCACAGCATATGCTGTCTGGTTAATTAAACCGTATGTATGAAAATGGGTGGGTGGACAACAGTTAAGTGTGAGACTGTGTGCATATATCTGATGTTTTCCATGTATTTTTCACAGCTTTTCTGTATAATTTGCTTTACGTATTGTTTTTGAGGTCTACAGCAGAGCATTTTTACTTATTTTAAATTCAAAGCCCTGGTTCTTAATAATAATTCACTGTACATTATCAACAGTTCTATTGTTTATTTAGTCAGACATAAATGGCAAAATACACTTTGAAGATTCTAATGAAATAATATCAATAGATAGCTACTATTGGCAACTCTAAATATTCTGCAGCCATGGACAATGGGACCCTGACAAAATTGTTCTTTTCTTTGTAGCTGTTTGTGTCTCTTTATAATCAATTTGCATATATTGTTAGTAATTTTACATCTTTCTGAGGCCACTTTGCAGGTCTTTGTGATGGTTTTGTGTCACACTGTGATGATTTTTTGTTTCTAAATAAGTCTTTTAGGTTATCATTTGCAAATAGTTAAATCCATGCTTGCACTTGGTCTTTGGACAGAATTTTTTTGGAGAAAGAATAGTCTTATTGAGTAGTCTCGAGCCCATTTAAACTCTGACTCAACTGCTGCTTGAACAAGAGTAGTCGGTGGACTTAACAATGGGCCTGTAAGCACATCCATAACAAAAGCTTGCTTGGGTTTCAGTACTAAGATACAACAGGTGGCAGACATAAAGCTTGAGCCAATCAGAAGTAACCATCCAGAGGCTGCTAAAGGTGAAAGTTTTGCTGCATGACCAGAGACCAGCATTGCTTTGCTCGCACGCTGCCAAACCATTAAGTAATTACAGCATGCGACTAAATAATTGACCACAAAATTACTGCAGCGCAACCACTCGCACATGTCAGTAAAATGTTAAGTGTGAATGTGACAAATTATGTGGGACTCTGGAGTGTTGAAAAGTTTAATTTACAAAACATTCAGCTGCTTCCCACTTTTAGCCAGCGCTCATCATCGCTGTCGTCTGGCAATCAAAAATGAAACTTTGCTGTTGTCTGTTTTGTGTGTCCCAAAAACAGCTTCACTCCGTAACACCGCTGTGCAGTCTGAGTGGACTGAGTGTTTCTGTAGTAGAACAACTCAAACAGAGTTTACACCACCTGATTTCATGACATTTTATTTTTGACGTTAATAAATGAAGTGGATTAATGTTTAGTTCTAAAACAGAACCATCAGCATTTGTCACAAGTAACTACTGGAAAAGAAATTGTGCCCAAGTCAGTAGTACTTTCATTTCAGTGTGTAATACATGCAATACTTTGTCACTATTATATTTTTTGCTTATATGCATATATTTATTTTTACTATGTATGCTGAGCATATTTGGCACAAAAATGTATTTGAGGATCAATTAAGTTCCATAATATCTCATTTTCGGGTTAGGAACTTTAAAGGCTGCCCCTCAATCATATGCGTCTTCTCAACCAAATTTCCACAGGATCTTGAGTAAAGAGATTTCAAATAAACACATTCACTACTGAACTTAAATTGGATGAAATGCACCACCCAAAAAAATAAATAAACAAATAAAAGAAAAAATTAAACAACAACATTTTGGCTATTGCCACTCAAATTTTGAGGTTAGTCGTTCAAGTGTTTCAAGGTCAAAAGATCAGTCCAGAGGGTTGAGAAGTCTGTGAAATGTGAAATTATACATTAAAAGTTTCTGTTCTGCTCAGAACAGAAAGTTATACATAAACTTGTCAAACATAATAATAACAATATTATCTAAAAGGAAACAGATTAAAGACAAAGTATGTCTTCATGCAGAAATGAACAATTCAACATTACAAACAAAGTAATTTCAGAGCACGATTAAGGAAAATGTTACTTCACCCTGATAACAAGCTGTGGTTATAATTGTAATATCGATGAATTGTCCCACATGCATTATTGAATGCCTTAGTGGCATTTAAGAGTCTCTATTCAGGTGTCCAAAGAGTGCAAGTCTGCAGAGGAAACCTGACTAAACACAGTGTAAACTCAGAAATCTATCTCCTTATAGTAGCATGTCCCTGTGCTCTTCTCCAGGACTCAAGGCTGCTGACAGCTTCGCCCTGCAGTTGAAATCAATACAACTTCTTTGAGCATCATGCACACACACACACACACACACACACACACACACACACACACACACACACACCTGCAGTTAAAGGATAACCTTGAGACAGATCCCACAATGGAGCAGAAGAATGAATGGAAAGTGGGAGGAAAAGAGAGAACATGTCTGTGGGGGTTTGAGAAAAGACACAAGGGAGGTAGAGAAAGAAATGTCTTTCCTTCCTGATTGACTTCTCTCCAGGCTACAGAGGATTTGTTAAAGAACAGCTGGTCGATTGTGACTGTTCAGGATCCTGAAGATACTAATAAAGCAGAGGAGGATCTGATTGAAGTACAAAAACATGACTAAGTGTTTACAGCCATACTAATGACTCTTTGAGGACTTCGCACTTAGAAACAAGGTTGGATCAAAAAGTTGCAAGACGGCTGCATGCCAAAAGTGCGCAGTGCCGTGACATGCACAGAGCAGTGGGAAGCTCTGACCTTAATGAGTAATGCCTGATACACCATGCCTGCCACATGTGTGGTGCGTCATTTATAAAATAGAAACGATGCCTATTTTTCATGCGTGCTGCCCTTTGTTCTAGCTAAAATATACAAGGAAACGATCTGTGATCACATGTGCACTGTATAATCATCACAAAAACCCAGTGTAGGCTCTGATTATATCATAGTGATACTTTTCTTCGCTGCTCTCTCTCTATCCCTCTCTGTATCGCTGTCAGTGACTGTGTGCGTCTGTGTGTCTCGCTATGAACGAGGATAAACAAAAAACACATGCCTGGCTTTTGGTTACAACTCATTGCTTTTCGGACCTCAAAAGTACCAATGGTCATTAAACAAAGGGAAACTCACTGATTAAATGGAAGGACCTACAGACGCAGAACCGAGGCTGACACAAAGCTGGTGTGGACACACAAACAACCAAGCAGCAGCTAAACTGCACGTGAGAGGTAACGCACACGGCAGGCAGGCAGGCAGCGTGTTCCAGGCATCATTATTCCAAGTTTAGTTACCTGATCAACATCTGCATCAGAGTTACACACATTTTTGTTGTCCACGGACCTGAAACTTGACCTGAAAGCAGACATCCAAGTTTGAGTCAATTTTTTTTCAGAACAGAAAAAAATTACAAAAAGCTGAATCTGGTGAGTAAGGGTGGTGGGGAGTGACAGTTGGGTTGTTGAAACTTGTGCTTAAACTATAAACTCTGTGGCTGTGTCAGACAGACTTGTACCTCATCAAAGAACAAGGGGCATCATTTATCAAAATGTGTGGAGATAGAGCTCAAAATCTATATGTTAAAAACTGCAGTGCTCACTTGCCCGTACACACAGCTGTGTTTTTGTCAGCAATGATAAATCCCAAGAACTCTATATAGCTGTGCTCATGCACACTGAGTCAAATTTACATAAGCACACACTCAAATCAAAACATGGTAAATCACTTTTCTTTACAAGGCTCTGATGGCACTTGCTGCTTGAACAGGGAAAAAAAGAAAAGAAAATCTTAGTCTCTCTCAGTCGTTTGATTAATGGAGTGGCACGTTGAAGCACCTTTTTCTCAAGGATTATCAAAAAAGGCTTTTCATTTTAAATGAGGGCTTTTAATTTGAAAACTTAGTCACGCTGCATCCAGCTGATCAGTGGTGTAACTTCATCACTCACTCCCTCAGTGACTGACTCACTTATTTAGTGACAGATATTAGTGCTTGTAGGTGTTGTCGCATCGAGTCAGCCAGAAAGACATGGCTTGGACACATGTGATTAAAAAAGGCAGCGCTGTGTTTCCGGTAACAAGCAGTTACAGGTCAAAAAGAAGTTATGATATTAAATGCCAAAAGGAAATTGCTGCACAAAAAAAAATGTGAAATGTGAAGGAACAACAAATCCACCTCATCGGTATCGCCTGTGGATGAAATTAAAATGGATTAACAAAAGGACAGGAATCATACATGACAGGAATCATCTCCGCCAGGAATCATCCCTGAAGGTGATATGTGCCACATTGAATATCCACAATGGAGGAGGTGGGAAAGGCAGGATCACAAACTATTTTATTATATTGCCTGGTAATTTATTTGGGCGTTGTATAACCTATGACTCACGCTTACAGAACTGAAAAACACAAATTACCTCATTCACCCCTCTCCCCCCCACCCCCTCACACACACACACACCAAGAGCACTGCAAAACCCCAACCGACAAGACTTGTGTGTGCACCAGGATGGCCTTTGTTCGTCTATTTATTTGGCCTTCAAAACAGGAGCGGGTTAATGGCACCATTCAAGTAAATCTGGCAGTAGTGAATAAAATCTACTGATGAGTTACTCAACCCTGTGTGCAAAGTGACTGCTGTACCTAAATATATGCTCTTTGTGCAGCGCTCCATTTAGTAAATCCTACAGTGAAGCCAGTCCAGCCATTTTCTGCATTTCTAACTATCTGTTGGTGCATCTGAAAATTTTACCGTCGTTAAAGGATCTGACAAAAGAACACTCTTTGGACTCAATTGTATGCTCCAGCTCAGGAACACCAGGGCATATCCGATATTTCAGATTTCTTTGCCCAAATACAAACACAGTATATTTTAAATTCAAACAGGTTGAATGCATGTGCTCAAGCAAGTCTTATGGGTCTGCAATTGTTTTTAAGATGCTGAGAACTAAATGGAAAACAAGGACAGGCTGGAAGGAAGGTGAAACATATGCAATCATCAAAACTACTGTATGTTATAGAAGTTTCAGCAGGTTTATTATAAACTCTCTGTTCAAAACTCACAAAAACAAACCTAATTGTGTTTTGTGATTCTCAGAAACATCCCTAATAGATGGACATATATGGAGAGGATAAAATGAGGGAGAGAGACTTCCTGCATGCTAATAGAAAGGGTTATGGCTGTCAATGAAAAGAGAGTTAATTGTTTCCTTGGAGACAGGCACAAACTTGCCAGGCTTTGACATCTATGCTTTTCTCATTAACGCCGTACCTGACATTCAACAGGAAAAAAAGGAAAATAATACTCTTCACTGTTTTACCTCAAAAACGTCTCCACACTCAGACTGGCAGATGCACACTCCTTTGTTGTTATCCTCCTTTTATTCTTTGTTTGTCAATAGTATTAATCTCTCCACAGTAATGTATGTCTTGTTTACGTCTGACAGCTGTGGAGACGCAGTCCTCTAGAGCCACCACACGTATCATGTAGGCTTTTGAAAGACTGCGCCTGGATTCCCTCCGGTAGCCAATCGCGTCCAGTTTGCCTGCCAAGTGGATGCCATCATTATACATACTGAGCCATGCCTACACCTATCTGGACAAGACAGGCAACGCTGTCAGAATCATGTTCCTTGATTTCCCCACAGTACTTAACACCATTCAGCCTCCAATACTGAGGAATAAGGTAACCTGTATGCAGGTTGAGGCTCCTGTGTTGTCTTGAATCATGGCCATCACCTTATGATCCACCCTCCTCATGTGCACCTTCAGAGTTTTAGACACTATGGTGAGCAATGCGTCCTGCCCCCTTTCCACTTTACCCCATACACTTCGGATTTATGATACAACATGGAGACCTGCCACTTACACCAGTTCTCCGATGATTCTGCAGTTGTTGGGGGTGATGATGTGTCGAAGTACCCAAATGTGGTGGACGGTTTTGTGAACTGAACCATCTACAGCTCAATATGAGCAAAACAAAGACGCTGGTGATGGATCTAAGTACATGAAGTGTTCCTACTACTCCTCTTTCAATTAGGGGAGAGATGGTGGAGATGGTACCGGAGTAAACACACCTGGAAGTCTACTTGGATAGCAAACTGGACTGGATCAGGAACTCTGCAGCTCTCAACAGGAAGGGCCACATTTGGCTCTTTTTGCTGTGGAAGCTCCTCTGGTCCTTCAGATTAAGTGGCACTAAGCTGTTACAAGTACTTTTATGTAACATGTTTTTATATTTTACGTTTTGCGTCGGCAGAATCAGGTGAGCGTATTGCTAACAACGTCTGTTCAACCAAGTTCTATTTTATTTCTATATTTTTATATTTTTGGGGATTTTTTTGGTTTAAAGAAACCCTCACAGCATCTTTGTCACCAATGATCCCAAAAAATATGAAAATATAGAAATAAAATAGAACTTGGTTGAACACAGCTGCGGGTCATTTTGACCCGAGGACAACACGAGGGTTAAACACTTTACACCATCAGTTTACCTTGAATCTGCATCTTTTGTTGAATTCAGATTTTGTTAAAATTACTATGCAGATGGACTGTTGTACATAAATAAAATTCTGTCAAGAGTGAAAAGTCTGTGAAATGAGGACAGTCAGACCCAACCTGCAGAGACCATATTATAATTAGACCTGGTTCAAAATTCTATCCATCAGCAAAAATCACGTCATTATTAGTGCACATTAGTCCTGTCATGAATATGGCATACAATGGGACAACAGCTGATCCACTGTAGTCCTGTTGAGTATTAGACACAGGGGCTGTTTCTCAATTCGCATACTTCCATTAGTAAACTACATGTTAGTATACTTACTTGTGTAGTATGTGAAGTAGTACAGAGTAGTGTAGTCACAAAAACTGACTAGAAATGACTGGTAAGATGGCGCCGCGCTAGCGGCAGCCTGTTGCAGCAGCTCCCCTCCCCGAGTGTGTTGTTTATTAGTATTTTTTAAGCCTTTCTCCTCTTCGGAGTTATTTTGTTTTTTCTTTCTCTCGTGTGTTAAGTTAACGGTCAGACAATGGACCGTAATTTTTCCACGTTTCTGGATGGGGCATTGTTATTGTTTACTCTCGTGATCAGCTGATCATGCTGAGTAGGCCCCTACTGCTGCTGCCCGGAGCGAGGCCTGAGATCCCCGTTGAACTTCAGAGAAGACGGCGGGGTTGCAGAGCTGGAGCTAAGCTAAAGGCGGAAAGGAGGAAATATAAACCAGCGGTACCGGAGATCTTAATGGGGAACGTGAGGTCGTTGGCCAACAAGACGGACGAGCTCGGCGCGCTGGTAAAGACCCAGAGAGAGTACCGGGAGTGCTGCATCATGTGTTTCACCGAGACATGGCTGCACTCACATTTCCCGGACCACAGCGCGGCCGTACCCGGCTTCAGGACTGTTCGGGCGGACAGAGACGTTGTTCGGAGCGACAAGAAGAAAGGTGGAGGGATTGCAGTCTATGTGAACGAGAGGTGGTGTAATCCCAACCACGTGTGTGAAGGAACGTTTCTGCAGCCCGGACATTGAACTTCTAGCCGTGGGGATGCGCCCTTATTATTTGCCGAGGGAGTTCACGTCCGCCATTGTTATCGCTGTGTACATTCCTTCATCAGCTGATGCAGAGGCAGCAGTGGACACCATCCACTCCACTGTGTCTAAACTGCAGACTAAGCATCCCGGTGCATTTTTGGCAGTTACTGGAGACTTTAACCAGTCTGGATAAAGTACTGCCAACTTTGCACCAGTATGTGAACTGCCCCACACGGAACAATAAAACTCTGGACTTACTGTATGCTAATGCCATGGATGCATACAGTACTACTGCCCTTCCCCCCCTTGGTAGATCAGATCACAACCTGGTCCTGCTGACTCCCAAGTATGTTCCCCTGGTGCAGAGGCAGCCTGTGACCACCAGGACTGTGAGGAGGTGGACTCTGCGCCCCCTGGTGAACTGCATAGAGCCCTCAATCTCAAAGGGCTCTTCCTCCATCGACACCTCGACCCCCCCCCCCCCCCACACACACACACACACACACACACACACACACCCCTCTCTGTGACTACTGGCCAGGTTAGGAGACAGCCAGAGAGAATCAACCAGCGCAAGGTTGCAGGGCCTGACCGCATCAGCCCCGGGGTCCTGAAGACCTGCGCCGTCCAGCTGGCTGAGGTCCTACAACACCTCTTCAACCTGAGCCTGAAGCAGGAGGAGGTCCCGGTCCTGTGGAAGACGTCCTGTCTGGTTCCTGTCCCCAAGAAGACGACTCCATCTGGCCTCAACGACTACCGACCGGTTGCCCTCACATCTCATGTGATGAAGGTGCTGGAGAGGCTGGTCTTGGCCCACCTCAGGCCGCTGGTGAAATCTTCTCTGGACCCTCTGCAATTTGCGTACCAGCCTCGTGTGGGAGTGGACGATGCCATCATCTACCTGCTGCAACGAGCTCAGTCTCACCTGGATGGAACCGGTGAATCTGTGAGAATCACTTTCTTTGATTTCTCCAGTGCATTCAACACCATCCAACCACTGCTGCTGAGTGAGAAGCTGCGGGTGGTGGGGGTGGACACGTCCACCGTCTCCTGGATCAATGACTACCTGACAGGCAGACCACAGTTTGTCCGTCTGGGCAGTGTGCTGTCTGATACGGTGGTCAGTGGTATTGGAGCTCCTCAGGGAACTGTTCTGTCTCCCTTCCTGTTCACCTTCTACACAACTGACTTCCAGTACAACTCAGAGTCCTGCCATCTGCAGAAGTTCTCTGATGACTCTGCAGTGGACGGTGTATAAGTGATGGACGGGAGGATGAGTACAGGACAGTAGTGGAGGACTTTGTGGAGTGGGCGGGAAGGAATCACCTGCTCCTGAACGTGGCCAAGACCAAAGAGATGGTGGTCGACTTCAGGAGGAAGACGACGGCTCCACAACCGCTGAGAGTTCTGGGAGAGGAGGTGGACATGGTTGAGGAGTACAAGTACCTGGTGTCTCCATGACAACAGACTGAACTGGAAGACCAACATCAACACTGTCTACAAGAAGGTGATGAGTCGACTCTTTTTCTTGAGGAAACTTCGATCCTTCAATGTGTGCAGCGAGATGTTGGAGATGTTCTACCAGTCTGTTGTGGCCAGTGCATTGTACTTCGCTGTGGTCTGCTGGGGGAGCAGCGTTGGAGCCGGTGACACCAACAGACTTAACAAACTGGTTAAGAAGGCCGGCTCCATCATCGGCTACAAACTGGACAGCCTGGAAAAGGTGGTGGAGAGGAGGACGCTGAACAAACTATTATCCATATTGGATAATCCTGACCACCCTCTCCACCACCTGCTGCAGGGACAGCGGAGCACTTTCTCTAAAAGATTCCTCCAGCTCCGCTGTCACAAGGACAGATACAGGAGATCATTCCAGATACAGGAGATCATTCCAGATACAGGAGATCATTCCTGATACAGGAGATCATTCCTGCCCACTGCAATAAGACTGTACAATAACTCACCTCTGGCAAAATCCATCACAGTACAATAACACTGTTGACTGTGTTTCTTGGTTTGTTTGTATATAATATATATAGATATATAATGTGCTGTATAAACTGTGCATTTTATATTTAATATTTTATATTTATATTTTTACTGCTATTTTATTGCTTTTCTATTATTCTATTCTATTATTTTATTCTATTATTTCTATTATTATCTTATTGCTTCTGTATGCTGCTGTAGCGAAAAAATGTCCCCTCGGGGATTAATAAAGTAAATACCTACCTACCTACCTACCTACCTACCTAGAAATGACGGCTGCAGCATTTAAATGCATCACCCAGCAAACACCAAACCACACTCTGGTGGCTGTTTAGTGGTTGAACTTCAAAATGAAGGTGTTTTTGTGCTATTCCACACACACAATAAACATATTGAAAGCTTCTATCAGTATTGTAATACTTGTAAAAAGTTAACTTTTGTGTGGACGTGCACTACTTGCATTTTTATAGTGTGGCTTTTGCCACAACAGCTGCAGCTTCTTCGGCCACCAGTTTCAGCAGTTTGAAAATACATTGCTGGTCCCTCCAATTCTGCTGTGTGGCTGAGATGGCATCTGCTGAGGGTGAGAAGTGTCCAGTGTTTCACGTGCAACCTTTGATTATTCAGCTACTCATATGCATGCACTGCATGTGTTCTATAACATGAACACACTTCCGCACTAAAAAAAGCTAGTGTAAGTAAGGAAGTGTTCAAATTGAGACACCATCCTGGTCTACCTGGACCTTGGCAGACACAACTGGACCAAACCTTAGTTACCAGGAACTGAGAAAATCCATGAAAATATCTAGAGCAAACTTGCTGGCTAAGTTTGTTTGCACCTGTGCAGCACATTGAAGGGCAGTTTACTTATCATTTCAAAGAAAATAGGAAAGAAAATCCCTAAACTAAATTCCTAATGGTAAAATGTGTCTCAAGAAAGTCGAATCAAAATAACTAGACTGATTTCACCACACTGTTCTGGGTAGGGCTACTTCGTATCAATACAATACGGAGGAAAATCTGTTTGAATGTGAATAGGTGTGGCTTTTAATGAAAGAACTATCTTGAAGTAAAGAATCTTTGACCCCCGCACATTTCTTTTCAGGAGTTACGAGACAACACCTAAAGTGCTTGTAAATCGCCACAGGTGGTGCTAAAAAGTGCACATGGAAGTGTATGAAAGGGACATAAAGGACACAGCATACATGTGAAATTACTTCTCTCTTCTGTCGAGGCCAATATTTTTTAATTCTCTTTCAGGTCAGCCATTTTTCTTGCTCAATCACTGAAGATGAAACCATCTAACACTCATCCTTAATATTCGAGCGTAAGATCGCCGGCGCCTTTCCACTCTCCTCCACGAGCTTCCATGTGTCCATGGCAACATTTCAGTTTAGTATTGATTTTACCATTTGAACACTTTGCAGATCTTGTTATGCCTTATTACTGCAAAATGTCTTTCTCCAGCCACTGGACTGCGATTTCAGTTTAGAGCCGCGCAGGCTCCATTAAGAGCAGGCCTCAGCCTATTTGGGCCCCAATGAAACACCCTAATGGTACCATTAGAGCAGGTAGATTAGTCACACATGCACGCACGCTCACATGCTCGCACTAAGCTCCCCCTTCATGCTGTGAATGCAGTCAGAGCGAGAAAGACAAGAAGAATGTGAGATTTTTTTTAAAAAAGCTGATCTTCACCTGTTTTTCAATATGGCTTGTATACGGTAAAACAAGTGAACCTGAAAAGACCACATGATCAAGAAAAGGCATTTCTATTAACTGAGTCTGTGGCGATCGAACAGTTAAGGCAGGGGAAACAAATAGCAATCAAGAGGAAGAGAAGGAACTTTATTAACAACAGTGGAGACAGAAACATAATTGAATAAATGGAAACAGGTCGTAGGAAGTAATTTGGAAAACAATAGTGAATCTCCAAGCCTCTGCTCCTCGGGAGAGGTCTCTAAGAGCATGCTGACGGCCAGCACTCAAACCTGCTTTCATTTTCTCTCTATTTTTAGAAATAATTTCCAATCGGCGCAGGTGTACAGGTTTACTGTAGTACGTACGAATGAAACGGGGCTGAACATCAAGGGTCAATCAGCTTCAAAGATGACAATTTCGTTACAGTAGAGACCAGCTGGCTTTTTTTTTTTTTATCAGAGCCTTTGAAGGCTTAGGTAATGTTAACTTCACGTATGATTGTAATGAGTTTAGTGGAATACTTTTATGAGTCAAACAATGTGTTGCCCTTAGCCCCTGAAAACCATTTCAGATCATCAACATTATAAACCTGTCCTCCTTACTCATTGAAACAAATTGATAATGTACTGCAAGAAAAAAAACATAAAAGCAGGAGTACATTTGCAGTTGCTTGAGCCGGCCACTGATCATGAGAAGGGCTAAAATATTGTCAAAGAGAAATACTGTGTCTATAGACGGTGAAATACAGTAGCACATATTATATATATACAGAATATAATGCTGTGATTTGTTGTTTGTTCTGTAACCAACCAGATCTGCATGAGAATCATAGTGATCAACCATTCAATTTGACATCCGTTCTGCAGAAAACACTGCAGTGTATTTATCAAAGAGTAAAAGCGATAATGCAAAAATATATTTAATCTATTTCGTTACTAATTCCTTCAGTACAATAACAGACCTTTGGTGTACATTTTTGGATTCCAGGTCCAGTAGGAGGGTAAATCTGTATTTCACTCTCTTGCACTCAATTCAATCTCAAACAACTGAATTCATTACTTAAAAATATGATTATAGTATTCCTGCTGGTACTCGTGCCACTCCTGCTGTGAACCGCCTGTATTTTTATTGGTTTAAATTTGGTCTACAAAGTTCCCATTTGGGAACGTCCCACTTCCGAGTTGAGAGCGTTCACAAACATGCAACATGACAGCCCCCAGAAAACGTGCTCTAGTTCTGCTCTCATAATATAGAAAAGTAGCAAACAACCTCTTCATCACCTTTAACCAACACAAGGACGAAACTGAACTCAGGAGGTAAAAATGATTTGTGCTCTACATTACACATTTCAATGTATTGCTGTTTACCACTAACAGTAAGCTAGGCTAATAAGTCTGTCTATTTCACCCCTAAACATTTTTTTAACACTAACACGCCATGATGACTGACATCAAACTATTTAGAAGCCTTCCACTTTTTTGTGGGATATTCCCAGTTCGACAGGTGTTCAGGTATATTTTGGAGGGGGGGAATTTCTCACTTTCCACTTGTTCATGAACGCATCATGAGTCTTGTTAAACACAATATCATATATTCTTTGACATCTCTTAAATGGTCTATGCATTGCTGATGAAACAACTGCAAAAGATGAAGATAGGCCATTGTCCTTTTTCTAAATTTTACCACATATTTGTGGTTTAAAAAAATATATACTCGTGCTTCCAGTGGATCAGTTGTTTCGTGTCATTCGTGTGTTAAAATGACATATATTGTATGTGCATTATCATTTTTTATGCCAAATTATACAGAAAACATACTGTATTTGTTTATCTTTATTGTTTCATTATTCAAGTTTTGAAAATACAACAGCGTCATTTTTATCTGTAGCCTCCGATGCCTATTTTCAATCATTAATAATGCTTTTCTTTGTTCATTCATTTGCTGGCCTTGCAGATGAAATGTCTTCCACAGGTAGGAGGAAATGAAAGCCGACAGGGAATTCAGCTAAATGACAGTCAGAATGTCAGACTTGATGCCTCCCTGCTCTCTGCTCCTTTTTTTTCTTCTTCTCCTGTCAATAGTGCAGCTGGGTCTCCATTTCCCATAGGCTCCATTTAGAGGCCTTGTTTTGATTTCCTCACATGAAATATCGCTCCATCTTTAAAGGCCCGGGGGTGGTGTTCCCCGCTCTGACCTTTTCCTGTCAGTCAATAAAATGAACCCTCCTTTCATCAGGAGGACCCACGGGAAACATTTAAGCATCATTTTCTGCTGCACATTAGCCTTAAAAGCATTGATTCTGAGCCTCTTAATCACCATTTCTGTTATTATTAGTTTAAAATTGTGCATGTTTTGCAAGTTTTAAATAGAGAAGTTCAGTGGCAATGGGGATTTGTTGTTGTTGTTGTTGTTGTTGTTGAATGTTGTGTAAAGTTAACTTTGTTCCGGGTTCATGTAATAGGTTGAAAACGCTGTAGCAAAGTTTTTTTAATTATGAAACAGACACCCCTCTTATTTTTTGGAGATACCACTGAAGAAACTACGCTAACCGAGTGTACTTGAACGCATCGTGAAGTTTCCCTTCAAGCCCAATGTAGCGCGAGTCAGAATAAAATGGCGCTGGCTCGATGAAGACGTCACCTCATCGTATGTTTCTTCATTGATCCACATGTTCAGCCTGTGGATCACATGTTACCGGTCCAGATACCCCGAGGTCTGGCGCCGGTTACATTCACATGGAAGATATGGAAAATAACTCGGTACAACCTTTCTAAGCCTTCAAAGGTCTCATCTGAATATTTGTTGATGCAGCACCACCAGGTCCCAAACCCCCTTGGCTTGTGACGTGATTGTGAATTGCTGAAATATTCTAGCATGTAATACACCCACCGGTCCACTAGAGGGCTCCGTGACCCCAGTGTCCTCTTTTTCTCCATATCACTCAATTTGCATTTGAAATTTAGGCATATAGACGTAGTTACGCGGATGATTTATGTGACGATGCACTTATATGGCACCTTTTTACCTTGGCTGTAAAAAATGTTTCCAGTCCCATTCACGTACGAGCATCGTCACAACTACCTGCGACGGGAGCAACTTGTCTTGCTCAAAGACACTTCGTCATGTGGACAGGAGGAACCAAGGATTTTACCGCCAACCTTACGATTAGTGGGCAACCCGCTCTACCGTCTGAGCAAAAGTCACGTGGGCTGTCTTAACATTTCTTTTTAGAAAGTTGTTGTTGTTGTTGTTATTTTAGTTTTTAGTGGCGCTTCCCTCCATTTTGCATGTTGCCCCTACAGTGTTGTGTACATCTACAATTACTTTACAGTTGGTAAATTATGTTTCAGGTGGATGTGAAGCTCAGACATTATTTTTGTGCCTGAATGTTTTCAGCCTAGAAAAGATGATAGAGAAACGTCTCATTGTGCAGCACCGCATTCCATTGATTTTTTTTTTTTTCCACTTCCTGCAGACTCAGCATTGATTTGAAGTGCGCGAGCTGTGAGTCCACATCATCACTGACAGCAGTGCAGCCCCGAGTCCCGATGTTTACAATTCCACCCACATATGTTTGATAACGTTGCGTAATGCAGTGATGGAAGCACACTTAATGCACACGTTGTCCCGCTCGCTGCTGCTGCTGACTGATGGGCCGTCCTCGGGGGGGGGTTAGGGGGGGGGGGCAGGGCAGTGAATGATAAAGAGCTCGACGGAGTTTTAATTAATGGTGTCTATCCAAGGTCAGAGTCATCATGTCAGTGAGATGTGGCCCCATAATTGATTGATCACATTCTGCTCTCGCAGTCACTCAGTCAGTCACATGCACAGTCCGCTGACACATCGATGTGACTCTGCGCCAACTCTCCAAATACAACATTCATACATGCGTTCCATCTTTTTAAACATCCTCCCATTCATCCCTCCTTTAACCCATCATACATTTATCCAAATATTCACCCAACCTTTTACTCTTCCTGCCATGAATCCATCCATTCAGCTATACGTGCGTGTAATCGTTCAGCCATCCAAACAGACGGCAATCAATTTTGTCTGTGGACTTGTATTGTCTATAAATGGGTGCGATAATACCACAGTGTTAGTGAGGTTTGAAAGCATCTGCTGCCTTCTCGTCTCCGGACGGGTCGCTGCAGAGTCCAGGAGCTCTGACGGTGAAGGTCTGATTACCTGCGCGACTAAATCTGGACCTCGGATCTAACGATTGGGAGGAAAAGCAGCGCTGCATGCCGATTGGCTGTTTCTGTCCCAACAGTTCATCACTCTGCAGTCAGTGACTCTCCGTCACCACACGGCTCCAGCTGACCGTCGGGGTAGTGACCCCTGAAACCGTCTTCCATTAATCACAGCTGGACAACACGCAGGGAACCACGGTGGTGGAGAAATGAAAGTTGCTGGAGGTCAATCTGGCGGGCAGCAGCGGGTTCATCGTGAGGTATCAGTTGTTGCTGTTTCTTGTACAAACTGAGGCAGTAACTTCGGCCTGTATGCAAGAAGATAAACGCAGCAGTGGGATCGATTGCTGGGGATCAATCCGCTGCAGGGGCCGGGCTGCAAGGTCATTCTGGCACAGGGGCCACACCCAGCACAGCCCATCAAAACACCAACTGGATGATGCACAATTACTCCAAAAGGAAAGGGTTTAAAATCAAAGAATAACATGAATGAAATATTTGGAAAGTCATTAATGACTCTTTGTATATCATTTAGAAAAGCTACCACTCAGGCAAAAACTTGAGGACACAGTGAATGAGGATATAAATGTAATGTCAACTTTCCCATCCTTGTTGCCAGGGGAAACAAAGTGGAAGATTATTTGATTAACCAAGACCCTGGTTTTTTTTGTTGTTTTTTTGCTTGACCGTTTATTATTCATTGTAAAAAAAAAACAATTCCATTTAATTCCAACAATGATGGACAAAATGCATTACAAATATCAACAATCAGTATCTCTCTGTTCCATTTTTGAAATATTAGACTGTTAAAATTACACTTAAGGCATTTATTATTTTGTAATATTTATTTTACCAGTAGATTGACTTAACTTTCACGAGCCTTTCTGTCTTCATATTATTATCAACGGTTCTAATAATAGACTAAATGAGGAACACTGTGTACTTCAGCTCTGTGTCAGTGGGAGTTTAATCTCCGTAAAAACACTGAATTCTTAGTGGCATTAAGCGCGGCTGTCCTAAAGGTTCTACTAAATGCAATAAAGTGGTATTAGAAGTGTGTGACCTGCTTAGTGCAGCCTGAGACGGCGTCACGCAGGGAAACAGTCAGCGCAGCTGCAGCCACGGGCGACTCAGCTCCTCACACGTCTCATGAGGGCTTTATTGAAATCAAACTGACTTTGTTTCTTTATGCAGCGGCTTTTTAGACAAATGGGGAATGACTATCGATCACATCTCATTCAGTTTCAAAAGTTAATGGTGTTTTTTTTTTAAGAGGCCACTCCTGATTGATTTGGACAATTGTTTGAACTGCTGTGTTGTGTTTTTTGTTTTTTTTGTGCACTCTCTTTGCCTTTTGATTTTGTTAGGATTTGATTCTCTTTAATTGACACTATTGTTTTAAACTTGAAAGGTTTGAAAGAGAGGACATTGCTACCTGTGTCTTCTGAGGGGGGGAAAAAAAAGAAGAATGAATTTATAAACCAAACATGATAAACATCGACAAATCTCCTGTACCCGGCTGATCTAAAATGAATTTTACAGCAGAATAGGTTTCATCATCCTCCAACAGATTTATTGTAGACGAGACAAAATGAGATCTGTCAGTACAGTCGCTGCAGTACAGCAAAGCCATATGTCTGTATGCATACCTGTTGCCAGAGCGTCTCTGAGGTTCCTTCATGTTGCACCAACAGGAGTTGAGCTGAACGTGACTCCTGCAGCCTCCTGCGTGTTGATCCTCTACCGCCACCTAGTGGATGACGGGACACAGTAACTCATCTGAATGACGGTTTCACTTTACTGCAGGTGATGAACCGTGAAGGTTGTCCGTCATTATTAGTTTTTTGAAAAGGAGGTGAGATGGATATAATACTGGACATGTATGTGACGGGGAACATGCGAAAAGTCAAAGGGTTGGGGAGGATTTTTGGGGGAAATATTGAAGATTCTCCTGAAGTACATACAAAAAAAAAAAAAACATGACAAAAGATTGATTATGTGATCTTTTTTAGTTTTTTCCATCACAGAGGTGAACAGAACTAATCTTTAGAGATTTTGATTTGAACACATTCACTTGGTTAGAAACAGAGCTTGGCAGACCGAAACGGAAAAGTAGCTCCGATAAGATCTTTATCCCTCTGTTCACTACGCTAGACGGAGTCTTCCCTGATGGAAAGAAGAAGCTGCCTCCCACGTCTCATTTACATGTGTCTCTCTTTAATCTTTACAATGTACAGATTGTGGTGGTTTAGGGAGAGGGATTTGCATAAAACCACAAAACAACATGTGCTGAGCTATTTCTTGGACAGGTTCAGTGTTTTCCAGGGTCACAAACCTTGTGGATTAAAGAAAAAAACGATAGAATATGTTCATTATTGAATGTTGGAGGTGCTGGCAGACAGACTTTGACCTTCGAACAGAGCGAGGCCAGTCGTTTCCCGCATTAGCAGCCTTTATGCTGAGCTAAGCTAGCCGAGCTGAAGCTTCACTTTTAATGGAGAGATACGAGTTTTCTCAATAAGCTCATTCTTTCAAACTGAAGTGTAATTGTGATTTTGTTGAAGGACACCCAACCCCAACATCACTTCTCGCCTCACTGGTGACAGTTTAAAGCTGAAGTGTGAAACTGTGTTCGTGCCTGCAGCTCCTGCAGCTCCTGCAGCTCCTGCCAAACTGTTGCTCTCGGTTCCTTCCCAGGACTTTAATTCACCCCGTCTCCCTTTAATGACAGGAAATCACCCACATGCACGTAAATTGTTTTTGCAGTGAAAAACAGATTTCAGAGTGAGAGTGAGTGCTGCTTTAAGAGAGTGAAGTCGGCTGCTAATGAAGACGGAATGATCCGATTTTAAAGACAACATTTTGAACAAATTGGTTCCATTAGTATTTACTTGTGCATTACACTTAATGTTGTTTTCATCGGGGAAAAACTAAATTACTTTAGTCTGTAATTTTATCATTTGAATTTGAATTTGCAATACATTCTTTCCAATTTAGTGCATACCGTATCATAGCAACAGCATATAATACAGTTGGGGAACTAGTTACATGTAATAAAATAAAAATACATGTAGTTGTAATCAATTGCTGTGAAAAATGATGTAAATAAATTAAGAGTTCCTCTTCAAAATGTCAGTGACTACGAGTTACAAGTCAATATATTCTTTTTGGTGAAAAACTTTACACGTAGAATTTAATATTCTGCCGTTTGCGTCGTGTCTCCGTCTGAACAGGCTTCATTCATTCGGCCGCATCATTCAAATATTCAGTCTTCCGTTTGAATTTGCTTCACCTCTCGTTTCCCTTCGTGTCAAAGCGGTCGTTCGTGTCGTCAAGATGAAACGAAGCGGTTTCCTTCAAGAAGCGGTTGTAAAACCATGTGAACGGTAACCAGCCTGATTGAGTGTAGACCTGGTTTGACCTGTTTCCTTCACTCCAGTCAGCTGTGATTGGTTTTGGTGGTTGTGCTTTAAAAATCAAAACATTCTCATCTTAATTTAAGTTGTTTTGAAGAACTTGTAATAAAAGTTTACAGTAAAACATAATGAATTTTGTTGAGGGGTTTGCTCTGCCCGGTTTATATTTATGTTTTAGGACTTTTCAACTTCATTGCCCTGTTCAGAACATTTGCTGGAAAAGTAATTAAATGTAATAAGCTACATTACTTTAATGAGGTCACTCAAATCGTTACATTACTCTTTACAATTTTAACAAGGTTCAAAAGTAGTCAGTCAGTCAACAACAGGAAAGCGTGTCGGCGTCACATTTTTCGTGACCTGAAAGTACTCGTGTACGAGCGGCCTGTAAAGAGTAATAAAGTCCACATGAAGAGAAGATCAGAGACGGCTGGATGGACGATACAGAATTCAGAACCAGGAGACGGCGTTCGAATCAAATAGAAAGCAAAAGCCAATGTGGATTTAATTTGAGTAATGACGCTCGGTTACTGACGTAACATAATATTTAACTAACATGTTAAAGAATGTAAAGACTTGATTCAACACAAACCATAATCTTTTCATGAATCTGACCACGTGGTTTTAGGCTTTTAGAAATTGTAGTGCCACAATTTACAATGTTACGTTGGACAAAAGCTTCCAACTCCACGAGAACCGTTTGGGGGAGTTCCCTCTGATTATCTTCGGACCCATCCAGCAGTTTTGTCATGCGTCGTGTGATCCGGGACTCATGACCAAGAACCAGCGTCGACCTCGCTGATGCTGATGGAGCTGAACAGTCGTGTTCTAAACTCAGGTGAGAAGCCTGAAACCAGAAGAGGAGCTGATTGTTCCGGCAGCTCTCGGGTATCGAGTCAAAGTTCAACTGTCATCGAAATGTCCGCGCATCATTTTATCATCACACAGACTCAAAACCTTTGATTTGCAGTGAAATACAACTCGACATATTAAAGTGACCTCCGTATAAACACAATTACAAACTCTTGACCCACCTGTTATTTCACCGTACTTATGGTCATATTTTACAGCTCCAGCTCCGGAGTGTGTTAAACATAAAGCGTCTACGTCGACACTTTCAGATCGTCCCGGCACGTTCTCCGGACGGAGCGTCTCCGTCCCCCTCCGGCAGGTGGTCCCTCTGGTGTTTCTTGAAGTCGCGGCTGTAGATGAATTCTTTCCCGCAGGCCGCGCAGCGATACGGCCTCTCTCCCGTGTGGACGCGTCTGTGCAGCTTGAGGCCGGCGGCCCGACCGAAGCGCTTGCCGCAGACGCTGCAGCCGTGCGACTTCTCCCCCGAGTGAGTCGCCGCGTGCAGCTTGAGGTTGCTGGGGTTGCTGAACGTCTTGCCGCACCGATCGCAGCCGTACGGCTTCTCCCCCGTGTGGACGCTGGTGTGGTACTTCAGGTTGACCGCGCAGCGGAAGGTTTTGCCGCACACGTCGCAGAGCGGCCGCTCTCCCGGCTTCCTCCCGCTGTGGACCCTGGCGTGGCCGCAGCGCTTGCCGCAGGTCTCGCAGACGAAGGGCCTCTCTCCCGTGTGCGTCAGCATGTGGTGCTTCAGGGCGCTGCGGTGACTGCAGCCTTTGCCGCAGACCTCGCAGGTGAACAGCTTCTCGCCGCCGCCTTTGCTCGGGTGACTCCGGGGGACGCTCGCGTCGCCGCTGCCGGGGCCGGGCGCGGCCAGGCGCGTTTCCTTTTGCGCGTGAGTGACGCGGTGAGTGGATAAGGACGAGGACGAGAAGAATGTGTCGCCGCACATTTCGCAGACAAAGTCTCGGTCGCCCGAATGCAGATTCTCGTGATCAGCCAAACTCGGCCTGCACTTAAAGGTCTCTGGACAAAGTGAGCAGACGAACGTGGTCTTCAGAGCGCAGCACCTGTGCCGCTGAAGCGCCCGCACGCCTGCGAACTGCTTCTCGCACAGCGTGCAGGTTTGGGCGCTCTGTTGGTTCAGGCCGTGCCGACGCATGTGCCGGTGGAAGGTGTGCCTGTAAGCGAACCGCGTCCCGCAGTCGGAGCATTCGTAAAGCTTCTCTCCGGTGTGTCGTCTCGAATGTGCGACGAGCCCTCGGAGTCCGGAGAAACGTTTGCCGCACTCGGAGCAGAGGTGCGGTTTGGAGTGAGTCAGGCGGTGCCGGTCCATCAGGCACTTCAGGGAAAACATTTTGTCACAAGAGGGACACTTGAACGGCCCTGTAGTCTTCCTCTTTGCCGTCTCCGACGAAGGGTCGGCGTCCTCCCGGGCGACCTCTTTCTCGCCGACGTCGGAGGCCGTCGGCTCCGTTGATGAAGCTTCGGGTTCAGACGGGGGTCCGCTGTTACTCCCCTCATGTGAGGCCGCATCAGCTGAAACCAAAACGAGAGCTGAGAGTAAGTCGGGAGGACAGAAAACACAAACGCACACCGCAGATTCAGTTGCTGAGGGAAGAAAAACGGAGAGACATGACCGATCGCGTCCCGTCGACCGTTCATCAATAAATAATGAGACGCGCTAATGAGACGTGTGTGTGTGAGACCCTGCAGTGCTATTTGTCCAAAGTCTCTCTGTAAATCTCAAGAGACTTCCTATTCAGGGAAATAAATCAAAATGAACACACACAGGAACTATTTGTTCTGCGAGTTTGTGAAGGAACGTAGTTACCTGGTTCCGTCGGTGAGTCCGAGTCAGCTGCTGCTCCTGCTGGTTCTTCAGTCTGCTGCTCCTCTGAAAAACGTTTTAAACTTTACTGTAGGAATATATCCTCTGCTCAAAACAATGTAATCCTCTGAGCCCCACAACCTGCAGGCGTGTGTGTCAAAGGAATGTTTCTTTGAAAAAGAAAAAGTCAAAACGACAACATTTATAAGGCAGAAAGTGTAAAATATAGAAATTATTGTCGGCTTTCCAAATTTCTGACGGTCTTTGAACTAATCATGTTGAAGCTTAAGACAGTGATATTTCATCAAAATCACTTCACTCTACACATCTCATTTAAAATTTCACTGAAAATAAGCCATTGCTTGAATGACAGCTGAGACCAACAGTCACGTGACCAAAGTTCACTGAATCTCCGACTCGACTGCAGGCTGGAGCACAAACTCAAAACAAGCAATCCTACGACGAGCAGCTGGTCGAATACCTCTGCAGGTCACGTGCTCCTTCTTTCTCATCATTGGTTGGAATCCAACCTGGATTCTCTTTCTCCTCCGACGCGAGATCCTGACCGCTGATTCTGTCATTTCAAAACAAAAACAAAAAGTTTGGTTTAATACACAGAAATCAGAGAGCGTGAACATAAAAAAAAAAAAAAATCTCCTCAGCCGTTAGCTGACTTACTTTTTCCGGGCGAGGAGGTCTGCCCTGCTTTCAGACTCGCGTCACTGAGCTCGACTCTCTGCTCGCCGTCAGCCGCACACGTGGACACTTTCAACATCAGGGAGATTTTGTCCGCTGCACCTTTGGCCCAGGCTTCCATGAGGGACGCAAACTGGTCCTGTGCAGTGACGGGGTGAGACGGAAAGACATGACAACGTGCTGCCTTTCATAGCTTTATGTCATTTTTAAATGGAGTGTCTTTTGGTTTTAGACTAATGATTTTCACAGAGTGATAATTCAAACCTGGGAATTTTCCGCCATTTCATTTGGAGCTTCCGGCCATTTATGATTAAACGCAGCGATATCAACCTAAAACGATATCAGACACAACCCAGAAATAGCTGCACTATTTCCTCACTTTGTTACAAAACTGGATGTTAAAAGATTCTCATCTGCATAGTGACTGCTTTGTAGCCTGGCATGGCCAGAGCTGCCTCCACTGCACTGTGTCAACACTGAAGAGTGGTCTGGCCGCACCAAGCAGCATCCTCCAGGGGTGAAAGACGTGAAGAAGCGCCGGCAGCTGCAGTTCCTCAAACGGCCCTCGTGTTAAAACGCCCAACTTTACAACAGTAACAAACATGTTTACAAAACATTTTTGGTCTCTACAGCTAAATTCCTCCATTCACAATAACTACATGTTCATGTAACTTCACCCATTCAGATTGTATTAATGCTTAAAGTGATGCATAGTTCAGGGCGGTGCTCCTCTGAGCGTCGGTCTGCACCCATATATGAAGCTGCTCGTTGGGAAACAGCTGTTCTGGCTTGTTTGTATTTCTTAACGGTATTAAACAGCTAAATCAATGCAACGAAACACGTCAACTGTCGAAATCTTAAAACACAACATGTCATTTTCAGCATGTAGTTTTCAGAGGTTGTTGGTTCCCGTGGTTACGGAAGAGGAGACTCTCGTCTGACAGTCCATCGATGTTTAGTGGATACATACATATATATACATATACATACATATATAATTATATATATATTATATATGTGTGTGTGTGTATATATATATATATATATATATATACATATATATACATATATAATACAGCATATAATATATTACAGCATAATACAGCAACAGTCCACATCCGGTCAGTCTGACCATCTTCCTACCAGCCAGTGCACTGGGACAACATGATGACTCTATGAAAATGACTAACTTTTGTAAAATGTGAACAATTATTGACGTGGTTTGAATTGAAGTAAGAACTGAAAATAAAAATGATTTGGGAAACCGTGTTGTAACAACCTTCAGATCTTAAAAAGTATTTATGACGCAAGCTCAACGTTGCTGTCAGAAACCCGTCAGATTTAAGCAATAGCCCTCAAAGTTTTTATATAATTAATATATTCTTTGAAAGATTTTGACAAATACTCACATCAACAATGTCTTAATTTCGAAATAGCAAACAGGCTTGAAAAATAAAAGCCATAAACATACTGAAGAATGAGAAGTTGAAAAACACGTGTTCAGGCTCGGAGCTCAAAGGGTTCATTGTTGTTTTCTTTTTGGTGAAACAACAACATTTATTCAACTTGAATCATTTTCTCTTCAACTTATTAGCTTCTTTGCGTTTTGCTGATTGTCCTCACCATAGCAACAACCGACAGGGCTGCTGGGTAATGTAGTTTTAATTGGTGTCATTCGAGCCGCGAACTGACCGAAGTACTGTTCGACGCGGTTTAATGACGCGTCAGTCTGTTGACGTCACCAGCTGAAACACCCGCCATCAAAACAAACAGCACGTTCCCGATGACGCTGATTTAACGCGACCTGCCTCTTTACTCTCATGTGGCTAACGTCGGACTCCGTGCCCAGCTGTTACCGTTATACGTTTATTGAACGGCCGCCGGTCCTCCGGTGGCGTCGGCTCGCTCTCCTCCGAGGACTCCTCCAGAAGTCGGCCGAGCTCCGTGACCGCCGCTTCCACCAGAGCGTCCATCATGGCAGATATCTGAGCCTCCAGCGGCTCCAGGCTGAACGTGTCCGTCTCATTATGGCTGTCCATCCTGCGCCCGATTAGAAATCTCACCGTCGGCTCTGAGGAAACTGTCAAACTTCCGTTTGCTTCTTCTTCGTCGCGGAAATTCAGGTAAAACAATCGACATTTGAGACGTCTGCGCTCTAGAGGACATTAAGTGGTACAGCATATTTTTATTATTATTATTTAATTCTTTTTTTTTTTTTACAGCGTTTTTGTTATTTCCCCTTCAAATATTAATTTCCCCACATTCATTTAGAATAAATACCCACAAGATGTGGTTCATTATAGTTATTTAAAAAACAGTCTAATAACTTTCTGGTTTCAAATCTTTTCTGGTTTCTTGTGCAACTTTGGGAACAACGTTTGTGTTCAACCCCACTTCAACCAAACTGGCAGGTATATTGTGGACATAAAATTCCAATTTAATGTTAATAGTGAAAATGTATTTATTTATTTAAATCAAATAAATGTACAACGAGTACACTGTAAATGTTATTGTTGTTGTAGTTCCTGACTCGTAACGCTAGAGGGCAGAACTGTAATAGTATCATTTTCATACAAGGACCATATTTTTACAACACCATTTGTACAAATTTACACTTAAATAATCCAAAATAACATCAATACCCTCATTCCATAAATAATTTAATTGCTATATCACACCAGGCATCCCATCATACAAATCGACTCTCTCCTGTCTTTGATGCAGCATGTGCACTTCCTCCTGCAGACTTCTGCACGGATCATCATTGTTTTGGTATTCCTGGTCAAATGTTGCATGTTGACTGAACTCCTGTTCCTGCTGAACTGAGCCAGTGAGTTTAATATAACTGCTGTCAGGTCAGAAGGCACAAGAGGGAGGCCACGTGTTTCCTCGGAGTGATCTGAAGACTGCTGTCAGAGATTCCTTCTGATGGTTGTTGTGTTAAATCCTGCACAATTAACAAAACATGGCAAGAGTGTAATACCTATGCACGACACTGTTTTTATTTTTTTATTTTATTGTAACAACTTGCAAGCAACTGAACATAAAACACTTTATTTCCCCATCGAATTTTGATGTACATGATGATATTATCTGTTGACTTCAGGCCCAAGGACAGGTACATTCATATTTGCCATTAATGAAAACTTTTCTAGTTGTTAAAGAGAAAAATTAATCTGTCGACAAAAGGAGAGAAGTCACAAAACCTCAAATAAACACCTGACAAGCATTAAGCTACCAATTCTTTAAAAAAAAAAAAAAAAAGAAAAAAAAAAAAAGAAATGAAGGTTTTAAAAGAGCCCATTGTGGCTAAAAGTAATATAAAATGATGTACCAGAAAATGTTTCTCACCAATGTGTTGCAGAGATTCTTGTCTGTTTGTATTGTTTTGGTGCTGTTGCTTGGATCCCGGTGGTTCCCCATGTATTGATCCCCCATGAGAAGATCTCCCTTCGTCCACACCAGATATGAGTTAATACTAAACTGAATTTTATGCAGCACTAAGTGTATACAACTTAAACATGGTTCATGTGATACAAGACTGATCCTGGAATTGTCTATATTTCTTTGGTTTGTTCATCTTTGCATTTTTTTTTAAGGAGTCATTAGTGATATTTCATTTATAAGATTGTTGGGAAACAACGTGTCCAAAATGTTATTGGTGACCGGAAATACAACAAACTAACTGTTCTGTTTGTGTGTTCATCTTCCTTAACAAACGTGGGTGGATATGAATATTTTTGCAACCTCAGCGTTAATCACAGCTCTGTTGTGTATCCTAACAGAGCTTTTTCATAGAAGACATCATCCTTGTTTAGTGAAAGCACAGGTGCATTAATGATGGCTGCATTTCACTGCTTCTGTACAGGATGGTTCTCTCTCATGGTTTAATGGAACTGAGCCATCATCATTAATTCCACCTGTGCCTGAATGTCTGCCATAAAATCGATTCTATTATATACTACATTTTTATCTTCTTTAGATTAGATACATCCAGGTATGAAGCACACAAAAGAGAGCTCAGATATGATAAACAGAGGTATTAAGACATGTTGGTTAGTTTGTCATTTAAGCAATTGTTAATTAATATATTTTCTTATTTCAAATATACTTTCCATTAAAAAGGCCTCCATACTACACAGTATATTTGTTGAAGTATTTTGCTAAAAATAACGCCAAAGACAGACTTCTCCTCTCCATTGTCCCTGTAGTTTAATATACAGATCTGAAATCAGATCAAGATTTAACTAACACCCTCTACACCAAATTAACCAAGAGATGATTTATATTTCAGGACGAGCTGGAGGTTTATATGCAAGTTATTACTGTCAAAAGTAAATGAAAAGATGGACAATGTGTCCGTCCGTCTCAGTGCCGTCAGACCCTGCCTGTGACCCTCATCCACAGCCCACTGGTTCCCAACACAGTTCATACATGTATACTATTTTAAAGGCTTAGTAAGTTGCAGTAAGCAGCTGGGTGCTGGAGCTTTTGGCAGACATTTCTCAAACAGGAGTAAACATGTTTTCACCTGCGGATTAATACATATCTGCTGATCTAGAGTGATTCTTGTTCTGGCAGCAGGTCAACAGTGTAGCTGGACTCCAAACAAACTACATCGTGGCAATGATGGAACATTTCATGTAACAGCGTGGGGTTTTTGTAGCTTTTAGACAACAGTGCTGTGACCTCAGTGGCACACAGATAATACATAGGGATCAATTAAATGTTGGTTTTAATATTTTCAACTTGTTTTCAGTAAGAAAATACAGATTATTGTGGGTCTTGTCCTCCAAAGCAACAAGAAATAAACACCATTTGGTGGAAGACTTCAATACGCGAAAAGGAAGTAGATTCTTACTTTTTGCACAATGCGTCCCGAATCTTCTGATTTTGTGTTCACAGCTTTGAAACGTGCTGCCTGACAACATCATTTACAGCTCATTTAAGCAGACGCCAGCATCCAAATTCATGCCCTGTCACACAACTCCATCATCTCTGCACAAGTAAAGAACTTAGCCACTGTGAACAAATATCTAAGACTCCCTGTTCAGCAGTCGACTAAGCTCTGCACCTGATCAGACACAGCAGATACACACGACACAGCACAAACACTCTAATCAACTGATCTTGCCTCAGAATGTCTCCTCTCAGGTTGATCCGCCAGCTGACAGCTTGAAGAACTCCCATCTTTGAAAATGTCAAAAAAGAAAAAAACAACAACACTCAAAGCAGGCAGAGGAAAGTGTTAACACTCTCCTGGTCTGTGTGTGTGTGTCCTCCCGCAGCTCCAGAAGCAGCAGTGGTACACACCGTAGCGGTGTAGTAATCCCTGGCAATGTGATTTTTTACTTTCTGTCCCAAATCACCATGCCAGAGACCCTCACAGCCGCGGCGAACAACTCCGACCTCCGGGGTACTCCTCTGTCTGCCTCTCTCTGAAGTCATCTCGCTGCTGTCTCCCGCTGCTTTTTCTCTCACGTCCCAATCCGTACGGTGGTGCCCCCCCCCACCCCCCAATCCCCACGCTGCCCTCTCAGGCTCCCATGCTCGGTTTAACTTTGGGTATTTCCCTCATTAACTGTTACGCCTATATCAGGGACTCCAGAGAGGCCCGAGGAAGTCTGGCTCTGAAATTAAATGACAGCCTGCTCCTATGATAGTAACTGATGATAATCACACACACACACACACACACACACCCCTCCACTCCCTGCGCTGGGTGGGCACGTCTACTGGCAGGTGTGAGAGAGTAATTCTGTGACAGAAGCTTAGACAGTCATTGATTAGACAAAATGAGGAAAATCTTACTCTGTTGTCTTTATGTTGTGACTCCCGTCTCGTTTAATGCAGGAAGGTGTTTCATTTGGATCTGCATAGAAACATTCAAAGAATAGTTCCTCTTTTTTGTGAGTGCTGTCATAGATTTTATAGTGACATTGGTTATGAATCAGTTTTCATACGATGGTAACACCAACACAGCACTTGACAGGCCGTAGATTAACTGTTCTTAAGGATTGAGTTTAGTAACAAGGAAATGATCTCTCTATTAGTGCACAGTGTGGTAATAAACATTAGAACTGTGACAAGATTGTTCTGAAAATTGTATCTGTTCAGAAGGAGAAATCACACAAACATGAAAGAGGTGGCAATTAATGCACAGATGCAAAGGTATTGATTGTTATACCTACACAAGAATTTATTCTCTACATTTACGCTTTATTGTAACGTTGATTACTGAATCTTTCTCCCCCTGTTTTTCCCATTATCGTGGCCCTAATAATCCAGCATAGTACAGCCACTTCTTCTAAGAGCCTTGGTCACAGTTAGTATTCGAGGAAACACACTGTAGGACTGAGGGAACAAGAGGCTGTGTTTTTTTCATTTAGGAACCCTTAGTAAATACAGTGCTTGGTCCCAGATACATCTCAGCTAAACTTTTCAACAGGTCACCATGAATCTGATCCCACAACTAGAATAATGAGAATAGTGCATGGATTTTAAGATGATTGAAATACAGTGCCAACAGCGAACGAATGATCTCCTCAGCCAACCCGGGATGATTTATGGTTCTGGACTATTCCCACAGCTGCCTCTTAAACCCGTCACTCATCCCAGTTTTTCATGTCACATAAACAATTTTCATAATAAATTCTGTGCTCTTACTCAATCGCACCATGTTTAGAGAGTTAAAGAGTGTTCAAGTTCACACAGTGTGCTCAGGTCAGTGCTGGACTGGGACAGGATCCTGCTGGATGCTGAGCGGTTTGCTGTGCATGTGAGCACTGGAGCTTAACTAATGGGAATCACACTATAATAGCACGCTCCATCCTGCTTGATGGGGTTTTCAGTTTTTACATGTTTGATCCACGGAGGCATGACATACCAGGCGTGATCTTGGCATGTGACCCCCGACAGCTGTACAGCCACTCTACCTTTGACCTCCAAACCCCTGGGAGTCGGAGTGAAATCATGCTTGACTTGCTGGGGCCTTTGTGAAAGGTGGAGACCCGACTACCCAACCGGAGGATTGTAGCAGAAGCATGAGAGCAACGCGGCGGAAAAAGAGAAGAGAAATTCCTGAATTGCACCAACACATGCCACCTATATTTATAAGTTTGTGTGTAATATAATGATACAGATAGAATAGATATAAAATGATTCTGCATGAGTGTGATAACATGAAAATATAAAGCTACAAATAATCACAATTACTTCTTTATGTTTAAGAACTTATTTTACTGTCCTTACTCTAAATTCTATTTAAAATTTCTTTGATTTCAAAGAAAATTTGGAAGTGCCTTAAAGTGCAATACCACCAAGAGCCACTAGGGGCTGCCTTTAGACTTCATGCTAAACTAAGCTATAAAAACTGAGCTTTATATTTACCAGGCAGATGTGAGAGTGGCATTGATGTTCTCATTCAGCCCTATAAGTGCTAATGTGCATAGCTCTTTGAAATGTCAAACTGTTCCTTTAATCTCAAACAATATGAAAAGATTCCTCTGCAGTGGATTGAGCTGCTTACTATGTGCAGCTCTGGGAGAAAAATATGATGAGCTATGAAACAACATTTGCACACACCCTGCTGTCACTGCCATTTACTAACATCTTGTGTCATTTTCAAACCTGCCAAAGGACATTTTTATGGGACATATTTTGACATGCCGTATTGGTGTAAATAATAAAATGAATGAGTGCTGATTTCTATTTAGCTGTTGTCTGTCACACTGGGACACTTCAACACAACAGAGACATTTTATCAGTAACACCGGACAAGTGAAAAAGGATTGTTACCTCCGACAGGATGTTCATATTCTGCCTTTTGCCTCTTGCATGTCTGTTGTCCTTTTCAGTTATGTTGACTGTTTGACTAGCTTATCAGCACATTATAAACCATCAATGTGCTGCAAATCTTATTGTAATAGTTGTGGCCACAGGTACGTATTTGACATGTGCTAGACATTTTGGGAAAAACAGTCTGTCAGGCAGATTGAAAAAGTGGTGAAAGCTCTTGCCAAACTTCTGGATGTGCTTGTCCTCGTCAAACCTCGTCTCCAACATAATAAAAGGAGGCGTCTGTCAGATTACAAGTACGTCACAGTTTAAAATGATAAATCACAGACATTATTACAGTCAAGACCTCAGAGAGTGACTCATGCTGAGCAAGCAACTAAGATCTGTACTTAATCACAGTTTTGAGGTACTTTACTTGAGTATTTCCATATTTATACTTTCATCCCAATCTCTGCTCTACTACATTTATTCAACAGTTTTAGTTATTTTGCAGATAAAGATTTGACACAATGGATTATATAAGAAGCTTTTGAAATACAACACATTATTAAAGATTAAACCAGCGATTTCCAACCTGATTGGTTTCAGGGTCACATTTCAGATGTCAATGAGTTGTTAACAGCTCCAACAAATATCAGTTTTTTTTCATCTAAACTTCTCATGGGTTTGTTTCAATACATTTTCAAATGATGCAATATTTCACATCAATCAAAGATTAGAGAAAAACGAAAACAGATTTATGGATCAGAACTTTGATTTTTCTTCTTTCATCTGACGACCCCTCAGATTTATCTGCTGTCCCTGGATATAAAATTGGATATAACGTAGTCCAAACTAGTTCCACCTGCAGCAACCACAACAGTAACATGCTGCTGAGACACTATAATATATCAGTCATAGGGACTGAACCAGGACTTTTACTAATATTACATGTCCCTGCTAATACCACTGTCCATCTCTTTAATTTGTTATGAAGTATATTTACATTGCTTTCCTTTTAGTTACATAAAGGGTGTGAACACTTTTTTTTACTACTGTTGGTGCCACACATGTATCTCCCTGCAGCGTTGAATGAATATGAAGCAGCTGTCTCTGTTTGCACCATAAATGTGCTCAGACATGCACAGACAGTCTAAGAAGCTGCTATGACCCTAATTTGAATGAAACATTATAATTGTACCCCCAGTGAACTCAAACTATGAGCAGAGAGATGCTAAAACTCTCTGCAGAGCTGCAGACATATATGTGATTATTCTCTGCGGAGTCATCATTTCAAACAGCTTTAGCCACATTGCCAATCCCACACCATGTGATTGTGAAGCTTTTTCATCTTTTTCCTTAAGCTGCTTTACTCGTGAAGATGGAAAGAAATGAAAGAAAGAAATAAGCAAATATACAGAGACAAAGAAAAGAAAAAAACAGAAACTTTCATTGTTTCAAGTTGTTTTCACTTACTAGAGAGTGTTGCTCGCAGTCTCCAGATGTTGTTCTTCATACTCTGCAGTGCTCCCTCCCTACAGACTCACGGAGAAGCTTTAAAGTCATGGTCCAACCCCCTCACACACACACACACACACACACACACACACACACACACACACACACAAGCTCTTCTTACCTCCATGCCTAATGATGCTTTAGTCAGACGACATTACTGAGGAGTATACATATATCATTTTATAATCAGCAGTGAAGTCAGATTGCTTCCAGTTAACAGTGTCAGGATGCTCACATGTCAAACATTCAACACTCGCTCACTCGTGTCCACTTACTCTCTGATTGGCCAGTTGTGCGTAGGTGAGACGCGAGTTCGAACTCACTCATTTTTCATTCTTAACACAACTACCTCACCACAAGCAAGTGCATCAGTGAATGCCTTTAAAGAGAGACGGTCCATCTCTTTTTGTAAAATTGTTCATATCTTGTTTTTAATTATGCCACAGCTTTGAATCTGGCCATTCAAAACAGGTATAGACTGTTCTACTTTGGGTTAAGACGTGGTTGGGTGGCATGTTGTACCAGTTAGTCAGTTTGAAGTACACTAACACAATTAGACAGCACACGAAAACAGTGATGGTCGGCATATAGCCAGTTTATCTGCCTTTGTGTATAACTCCTGGCCAGGACGCTATAAAACCAGCTGAACATATTCATGATCCTTGTTGGATTTCTGTGAGGTTTTTTTAAGTGCCACTATCAGGTCAAAATGTCAGCAACCCCTCTGTCTCACTATTGAACAGGCAAACTGCAATGGAATTTGCTGAGTATATTCATGCTCCACAGAGGATGAACCTTTTTAAAACATATATATTATTATAACCACATTTAAAACACTAACAAGTACCAATGCTATTATTAGCTCAAAAATAACAAACAAACTCATCAACTGTGGGATTAAAAACAGTGTTAACATGTTGGTGTAATTCCACTACTTTTAGGGGTAACTAGTGATTTAACAAATTACTTTTTCAAATCAAATAATGTAACTTTTGTCTAGCGCATAAAACAAACTGCAGACTACAGGTGTTTCCATGAAGATTTGCTCAGCCACTCTGAGGGCCAAACCTCTGAGCGACCAGTGAGGACAAAGACAAATTACACTGAAGAAGTTCCAACAATGGCAGCAGTGGTCCAGTTTTGGCACACATCATACAGTGTTGGTCAATGCTGATTGGTTGAAAGCTTCTTTTTATATATATATAATTAGATATACAATATTCATAAAAACTATCAAAACTATTAGTTTGTTTTACTGTGATAGTCTAAACAACAATTTTTGATGCAAACATCAGTACTTTTTAAAGGTTATCTTAAATATTTTAGTCCTGTTTTCCTGTTTTCCTTCCTTCCTTGAGCACACCTGTCTGATCTCTGTTTCACTTTTTATAATTTATGTTTAGTCATACATTTTAGTTAAATTGACAGATTACAGGCAGCTCAAGAGAGGCTAACATAATCCTATGATGCTTCTGTTTAGAGAAATGACTGCAGCATGGTACACTACACAGATTACATTGCAGCATAGTCTGTTAGCTAGAAAGTAATAAAGTTAAACAAATTTAAGGCTTTTTACTGATAATTACTCTCTTATTTTAATATCTTAAGATATTTTATCAGATTCCAATTTACTTCTTTATATCTCAAACAGACACTCTTCAAATGTTTCCTAAAATGCCAAAAACATGCTGACTTACTGTATAATGTGGTCCGTCCTCTCCGTCATGCTGTGACCCAGTGACACTGTCTTCCTGCAGCTTTCTTCTGTATCCAGAATGCCAGGAGGAAGCAGTGGGCTGAGACTGACGCCTCTCTCTCCTTTTATAAATCAGGCCTTATGAGTTGACATAGTGTCGTTTGTGCATTCAGTCTGTCCCAACTCCAAAACAATTCAAAGACCACTTTGTTGCTCTGTTCCTTGCTGGCACAAAGCAGCTCTTTCAGCCTGTGCCTGAGTGGAGGAAGTCATGTTTCGTTTGCTCAATTCATTTCACTTCAACAGAGCTTAATTGGCATGGTGTTTTTTGACAAACAAAAGCTCGGAAAATAATTCAAAAAAAAAAAAATCTGCTTTCTAATTTAAAAATACATGTTTTAAGTTATATTGAATTAACTTTATTCTTTCCTGTCTTAGTAAGTTTGAAAATGTTTTAATACTTTTTCTCAAGTGTGTTTTGATTTTTTTTTATCACACGGGGGCAGCAGAAAGCACCTGTCAATACAATATTAGTATGTTGTCACTTTATAAAGTTGATTTGATGAAATTACTAGCAAACAGTCGCCTATCCAGCAAACATGGAGCAACATTATCACCCATTTTGGAGTTGTGTTTCTGCAACCTGATTAATGTAGCACTAATATTCATTCTCTTTTAGCTCTGTTTTTGGTCGCTACTGACTCGAGGGAAATATCTGCTCCTCTACGTTCACCAGCCAGAAAACCAATGTCTGTTTTGCCTGCAAGCGATATTGATGATTGCAGCGTGAAAGAACCAAAACATAAAAGTTGCTGGCCAGAAACCAAAAACAATGCGCTAAAAGACACTATCAAGCTCTGTACAGATGAGGGGAGCAGTAGACTCAGGTGATAATTCTGATTGATCCCTTTAACATGCACTGCCGTAAATACAGTATTTTGATTAGCTGTGTGAAGCTCAATTGTCGTCCAGATTAAAACTGGCTGACATAATTATCTAAAAAAATAAAAGAGGTTGAAAATTGGCAGCAAAATTATGTAATGCTGCTTATTGATATGGAATAATGGCAAAATAATTTAGGTAATACATCTAATATGACATTTGTTCTGTATATTTACAGTATATCTACTTTGAGATGATACCAACATAGCAAATGCATCAAGTAAATAGCTTGGAGGTAGAACTGAACTTCAGATGACATCCTCTAAACTCAGTTCACCTCCCAGAACCAGGAGCACAGTGCAGTTCCACAAACAGCCAGCAGGCGTCTCTATTACTTTACTTTCATGTGTAAATTCAACACAGGCTCATTTGCCTGAAGAAAAACATTTACAAAGTTCAGCAAAGTGCTGACAGCTGCAAAGCTGAAGCTTTCATTTTAGATCGTGCGTTTTAGCAATTAAATTAATATATCAATTAATAATTTTGTAGATTTTTTTTTTTATAGGAATCTTTCAATAATGTTAGATTCTGGTTAACATTTCCTATTCTATATTTCATAAATCAGTCTGGGAACACCCCTCTTGTCTCCGTTTGGCTCGCCTCCCTCTCCTCATCCCTCCTTCACCACTTTGAGCTCCAGAACTCCTCAGAGAACATCTGAGACACATAAGGACACAACAGGCCTGGCAGATGTAGAGTCATCTTTACACGGCTCAGCAGCTGCCGGTACTCTGGTACGTGATCAGATCAAGTTCTGGGTTCTCCAGAGATCTTCAGACCTGCAGAAAGTGATATTAAAGCCCCTACCTGATGAAATCCTGGAGAATGAGGGTGAGTCGAGTGCTGCAGCTGTCCGTTTTGCTGGTGGGACTCTGTCAGGCCCGCCGAGCCCTTCCACCAGGTGATGCCTCTGCATCACAGGAGGCAGGCGAGGTCCCCTTGACCCAGATGAGGATGCTCTCGCTGGGACTGGCTCACCTGCTGCAGGGGGTGGAGGAGAATGCAGAGCGGCTGGAGCAGCAGGGAGAGCTGGTGGCAGGAAATATAGATGGAGTCACCAAGAGTCTGGAGAGCGTTCGTAAGCAGAGCGCACAGACAGGACGGACTCACAGGCAGGTGGGCAAGATTCACATTTCTGAATGATCACATTTGAATCTTTTTAAAGCAAGTCAGGCAGCTAAAAGTCCAAACTTTGCACCGTTTTCTGATCCACAGGATTTAATTCAGACCATACATTTTTAAGGGTTGGTAGGATTGTAACGAACGTTTTTTTTTTAATGATTAAATAATAAATTTAGTCTATAAAATAGTGAAAACCTGAAGACCAAGGTGGCTTTCTGGTTTTGTCTGACCTAAAGATATTCAGTTTATGACCACAAACATGAAAAGACAGAACTGGGAAGTGTTCAGCATTTTTACTTGAAAAATAACTCAAACTATTATCAAGATAGCTGCTGATAATTGTTTTGTCAATTCACTTACAGAATAATCAAATAACTGTTCCACCTCTAAAAGCTGGTAACATTTCCTCCAGTAATTGCATTGTATTTGAAGACTAATTTTCCCTTTGAATCAAAAGTCTCAAAGATAAAAACACGTTCTTCTGCACAGCAGTGTTACATACTGTGTTATGTATGCTCTTGTCAAAGCTGTCCTCTAATGCAAAGTATACTTCAACTTTTGGTGAGGCTACTTTTAGAGTTAATGCATTTATGCTATAAGTGTGGATAGATTTAAAGGTAAACTTAAAAGACAGATTTTTACTTTTTAATCTATTGAAATCTTACTTATTTAATTAAACATATATTGTTTTTCTTCATATTTTAATTCAATGCTTCTACATTTTCTTCGATGCTTAGTCTCTGATTATTTTAGATGTAAACTTCAGGTCAGGAAGGACCAGCAGATCCTGAGTGCCCAGTGGGACCGGCTGTGGAGGGCTGTCAGAGATCTGCAGAAGGAGTTGGAGGATCTGGAGACCGAGCAGGGAGCAGTGCAGCAGCGGATGAACCGGATCCTCCAGAGTGTGACGAGCCTGACTGAGCCGAGGTCAGCAGCGGGCCAGACTCAGACTGACATCAGTTCCATGAAGGTGAGAAAAAAACAAGAACTTAAGAAACAAATGATCAAGAATTTGTCTTGAGACACAAAGACACATAAAAAAGTTACATCCTTATGACGACCTGTGTTCAGGTCACGATGTGAAAACAGGAAAAGGCCTTCCCCAAAGTGTTGCAACAGAGTGCTGTAGCACTACTGGCACTACCATTTCTCATCATTAGAACTAAAACAGTTCCAGCGAAGGGGTTATGCAATACTTCAGAACATAAAGTGTATCGATTTGTTTTTTTGTGATTAAAACTTTAAATATTTAATGTATAAAATGTTAAATAACCGTGTATTCTTTAGTAGACACATTTGCCAGGGGAAGTGAGAATTTGTTTGTGTTGTAGGTTCTACTTGATGAACAGGCCCGACAGCTCGCCAGTCTGACCGCAGAGGTTTCAGCCCGAGAGAGACTGATAGACAGACGCCTGCAGCACATTGAACACCTGGAGAAACAGCTATCCTCAGGTTCACTGCTTGTACACTGTACATCTTATCATTCTGATTTTGTGCCCTTCTCCTTTTAACTTGACATTTTACAGTTTGTGCACTTGTGTTTTGGATTCTTCAGCCAAGTGGCAACAAACAGTGATGTCACCCATTGGTTTCTGAACGGCTGTTATGAAGCCTCGGATTTTGGTTCGGATTTAGTTCGGATTTAGTCCGGTACCATTTTGCTAGCCTCGAGTGGTTTGGAGCCGGATGTGACCATATTTGGACGATCTGGGGGGGGTTCGAGCAATGGATCTGATTGATCTGATTGGAAATCCAGCGATACTACATCCCGCTCATCGATAGCCATAACCTGACTGCACCACAGGCCTGTCAATGAAGCACAAACACCCCCCAAAAAAATTATATAATTAATGACGGGATTATTTTTAGATGGACGGCCAGAAAACTAATAAAATGGAGCAACTTTAGCCAGCAAAACCGAGATGACTCGTGGAGAAATTTTATGGACTAGTTGAATGGGAGTCTATGGAGTCGGAGTCTTTTTGGAGCCAAACTCTGGTGGTACTCGTTGTCAATACACCTTAAGGCACTTCCTCATCAGCCTATTTTTTCAGACCTGGAAGCCAGGTCTACTTTTAATCACTGGTTTGGCCTGCTCGTGGGTCCACAACTTTGATACAGAATAGAATATATCAACAGTTAACTATACTGGTTGGTATACTTGGCAATACTTTGGTTTGCTCTCTTGCTTGCTATACTGTGGTTTTACATGGCACATGGTGTTGAGTTGAGAACAAACTGGAGTACGGATACTCATTAGCTTCTTTTACAGTATTTCCGACCTGTCTTTATGTGTTGGTTTCAGGTGCCTGTGAGCCTCCCAGCAGCTGTGAGGGCAGATTCTCACCCTGACTGTTTCTGAGGAGCACAGCTGCATCAACACAGTGACTCCGACCACTCACACGCCGCGATGACAAAGTAAACTGATCTGACACTCACAAAAGGATGTGTCAGAATCAACCAAGTCTAGACCGATCTAGATTTTATACTCTTTTTACTCCGCTGCATTTATTTGATAATTATAGTTTACTTTTTGGATTAAGATTTTAAATACAAGTGTATCAAAAACATGAAAGTTCAAACCAAAGCTTCTGAAACTGTTTGAGATTTGTCCTCTCATAAATAGCTGTTGGGGCTCCCTGACAGGTGTCAGATGTCAATGAGTGCCTAGCAGCGTCTCATGGCATTCATTTGGTGACCCTTTGGAGGGGCTCTACTCATAGGTTGGACACCACTGGATTAAACTGTACATAAAGTAAGAAAAAAGCCATACACGTTCAGCAGAGCAGAACAATCCTGCATATACAGTGATGCCTCAGTATTATAATCATGTACTACTCTGTATAATAACATGTCCATACAAACACTTTTACTTGTACTGTTTGTTGATGCCACACTTTTACTTTTGTAGAATTTTGAAAGCAGGGCTTTTACTTGTAAAGGAGTCCTTTCATATGGAGGCATCGGTACTTAGACTTTAGTGAAGAATCTGAATAGTTCTTCCACTTCTGCAAACAACAAATGTTTGTGTGGCAATTACAACCAAAAAATATCAAAGGCTGTGTTAAAAACTGTGAATATGTCTTGTCCTCAGTGTCTCTGTTTATAAAGATTTAAAAAATAATACTCTCTTGCTCTTGAGCCATGGTGTTGTGGCGCTGACTTCCACAATATTATGGTGTTGAAATGCCTTGTGAAGATAGTATGTTGCTTCACACCAAAATAAACAGAAGTCAGAGGACTCTTCAGAATAATAATAATAATAACCTACAAACTTTAGGGTTTCATCACCTTCCCTCTGTTGGAGGTTTCTCTCCCTTAAAAATGACTTTTTTTTCCCTCCTAGCTTATGTGGGAATTGTTGAATTGTTGGGTTTCTCTGTATAATATTGTAAAGTTTTGCTGTAAGGACTTTAATGTGTTAAGTGCCATGAAATAACCTATGTTGTGATTTGGCGCTATATAAATAAAGTTGAATTGAATTGAATCACCTTAAAATAAACAGTGTCAATTTGGAATTTAGGTATTTACATCACTTACAGCCTCATTTTAGACCGAATACAAAATCAACTAAATATTAGAGAGTAAAATCCTCTAAATTAGACTTGGTCCTGTTTTTACATGTAATTATTCCAACTTCATTGGTCGTACACAGAGCTCATATGTAGCATTAAAGGGCGCAGAAATATTCTTCATATTGTTCTGTCAGTGTACATACTGTGATATGATATGATATAACATGACATAACTGTTACATAACCATGAAATATTTTGGAAATATTTATCTAAATATCCTTATGGGTCAGTGGTTCTTAACGTGCAGGCTCAAGACTCTTAGATCACATTGAGTGCAGCAAGAAAGGGCAATTAAGAAATTCACTTAGACTAGCTTTTAAAATTAACTTTTTTCTGACAACAAGTAAAAAAAAACAAAAAAACATGCCAACAGAGACAGATTATTTCTCCTGTTCTCTCTGGTTCAGTAGTGAAAGCAAATGATCACATTTTATTTCACAGATTTTATTCAAATAACCACAACATGTTATAAAAAATATTGCAGAAATCATCAAAAGAAACCTGTGATGTGCAGTAGTTGCTTACTTTGATGTCACTGTAAATTGACTGTAGCTTTAATGATGCACTGTATATCTGTAATATATACGAATATGAACATTAACACAATAAAATCAGGCTCAGTATTAGGAGATGCTCAATAAAGATGAAATCAATGGAAAAAAACAATATCAAGGATTGTTTTACTATTAAATGAGCACTTTGATTTTTCTGATGACAGTATTCACTTTAGCAGTGGTGGAGGAAGTACTCAGATCTTTTACAGTAAAAGCACTGACATTGTTCCTTAAAAATAAAATGTTATTAAAAGCATGTGAGCATAAACATTATTATTACTCAAGCATTCATGTGTAAGCAGCACTTTGTAGATTGTAAGTGATTATAATGTTTCATTGTTGATTAATCAGATTATTTTCTTGATTAAATGACTGTTTATTTGGTTTGTAAAGATCAAACCCAAAAGCAACAGCACACCAGCAGCTCTGCAGCCTCACAGCTAATTGTGACAAAGGTTATGTGTTCAATCTTGGAGGACTGAGCTGATATCTGATGACCTCTAAGTCACCATCTTGACAGTCGGGGAGCAGGCAGTCTGTCCCCTCTGGTGTTCTCAAACAAACCTCTAACAAGTCGACCTCTGGCACACTTAGAGGACGGAGGAGAGACAGACGAAGAGCTGAGGAGAAATAAAAGAGGAAAATGTATAGTGAGAGAGAGTGACAAGAGCATTTCTCTTAGTATGTAATAACGATATGAAAGGAAATGCAAAGATACAGGAGAAAGAAAAGGATGGAAGAGAAAAAAAAACAGTAAACATGTAACCAAAAACAGGAACATTGCTCACAGTAGTTCAGATTATTACAGATTATTATTGTATACCATGTGGGGAGACGGTCAAGGCCTGTTCTGCAGACGCTCCAGAGCTGCAACCGCACCCCCTATAGGTCGAAGGGGAACCCTGACTTCTCTGCTCTCGTGATGGTCAAAGTATCTGAAAAGTCACTTTTATGGCAGGCTGCAGAATGTTGTTTTTCTGATCTGAGGTCACTCAGAATATTAAGGATCCAAAAGGTTTACGATCACGCCGGTTATAGAAGAACAATTGTCTCAAAGTCTTTGGCTGGTAGGCTCCATTATTATTAAAAAAATAGAACAGCAACAACTAAAATAAATATATAGCTGTATGTCAAAATATATTTCAAATATGTCAACACTTAAAAAAAAAAGAAAAAAAAAGAAGGTGTGTTCAAGGCAATGATTATATACAGGTAATCTCGAGCGGTATAAAGTAATTACTTATACTCATATACGTTGTACTTTGTTCTAAGTATCATAAATCTTAAACTAAAATGTATTTTTCAGTTAAAGATTTCACATTTAAAACACTTGAAGAGATTACAATATACATTCTTAACATGAAAACAATAATTGTAATATTTTTTTTCGGCTGCCTGTTTGTTTGCCCTGACAACCAAACGGTGATAATCTTATAGAGCACAGAACATTGTTGAAGGTTAAACCAGAGGTGCAGGTTTTGTTCATTGTTTCACGCTTTATATATAAAAAAAAAAAAAAAAAAAAAAAAAAAAAAAAAAAAGTGTTTAATGTAGCTCGAAGTGTAACATCTCTTTGTTCGAGTTCATGCTTTCACCGTACAGGTGTCTTCAGCATTATTGGCCATGTCAGTCGGAGACTCTCATGCCACAGGATCCATTTACAACAAATGCTTGAGGAGTTAGATTTGTCAGAGGCTCTGATGTATTAATGTGGTCACTCAGCTTTTGAATGAGCCGTCGACGGTGAAGCATGGATGAAACAGGTCACACTAATCATCCAATGTGACTTCATCGCGCTGCCTGAACCAACGTTATGCTGTTTAAGTTACACTGAGCTGAGATGAGAGAAAAGCAAGGAGACAAAGACAGAAAGTGAAAGGAACAACGGAGCAAGACAGACTGGAGGACAGGGGGCGGGGGGACGAGATGATGATGATGATGAAGAGGAAGAGAAGGAACACCTGATACCGTAACATGTATCATAAAATTTAAACCACGCCAGTTTATAGTAAACAGAAAGGTAGGCGCATGAATGACATCCTACATGAAACCAAAGTTTAAAAAAATATATATATATATCAAGCTGAATGATGTTGTAAAAACACAAAAATGTACAAATAGTCCATTACACGTTTAAGTTCTGTGTTTAAAATCTCATGATAGATCTAAATCTCCAGTTTCTCTCATCCTTATGGTTTTGTGAAATATTTAACCTGGTACCGCACTCAAGTCTGTAATATGTCGGTCCACTGGACGATACCATGTCAGTGACACATTTTGCCTCACCTACGGGTGATAAAATCCACGGTTAGGTTAAGAAGATTTTTTTAAGGTTTTAAGAAGTAATCTTGCATAAGTAGCATTAAGTACTTCACGTAAATTACTTAACGAACGTTACGCAAGTTACGTCATTTACGTCAATTAAAAGAATTCCACTTTGGCTTCTGCTTTCTTACAGACTCGAAAACTGTTCTCAGGGGAGAGTCCTACATGTGTGTACGTTTCACACCCAGGGGAGATCAAATGTTACACTGACACTCCTCTAGTGGCCTGACACTGTGCTTTTGTGTGATACCGGGCAAAAACATTAAAGGAGCGAGAGAGAGAGAGAAGAGTAGACATGCAACAAAGGTTCTCTGTTCAGGAATCAAACCGTGGACGATGTGGTTACAGTGCATGTGGTGTGTCTCTTAACCTTTCACCACTGAACCAGCATAAAATGTAAAATCTGAGAGCTGGGACCCTGAAGATCGAAGTGGTCGATTTCTATTTAGGTTATACAGTGAAGTCAATTTGACAATAAGAAACATAGGCAGCTCGGGGAAAGAAAAAGTCCTTCGTAAGAGTACAAAGAGTAACGTACAATTAGTATAATAGGGAAACATCCAACTGGTTGATGTGACCACTGTTAGGTAGAAGAGACGAGAACTCGTGCAATTATAGATCAGATTTAGATATACAGTAGATGTAGACTTTATAAAAGTTTGTCAAGAAAGAAAATACATGAAGGACGAATGGAGAAAGGCTGGAGTTCATGATATCAGCATCAAAACTTTAAAGAACCTGCAAAGAAGGTCATGTAGGGCAATTTTCTTAGATTTTTCTTGAGTAAACAAGATAAATGAATAGGATTTAATCCCTGGTCCCCTCTCTCTCTCTCTCTCTCTCTCTCTCTCTCTCTCTCTCTCTCTCTCTCTCTCTCTCCAGCAGAAGGTGGCAGTGATGCAGTTAATATGTTGGTTGTCAACCTGTGTTAAAAACCAAAGAAGGCAAAACAACATAAAAGCTGACTCTGAAATAAAACGACTGTAAATACAGCTGTCAAATGAACGAAGTGAAGTAAAAAGTACAATATTTTCCTCTGTGGTGCTGTACAGTAGAAGTATAGTGTTGTGGAAGTACCTCAAAAATGTGCTGAAGCACTGCATTGCCTGAATAAATAAAGTGGAACACTGTTGCATGTTATTTCCCATCTGTCCCCTCATTTCCTGTCAGCTCACTTGTGTTTGTTGTCTAATTTTATGTTTAATATCAAATGCCCTCTAAAACTATAAAATGTGCTGCCCAACCTTCAAGAATGAATTGTATTATTCTTCCCCATCATCAGTGAAAACATGAATTCTGTAACCAAATGTTTAGTTAAAGACTTAAACCAACCGTCTATTATTTTCAGGCTCTGGTGTTGGTAAAACACATTTCCACACACTCCTTCATGCAATACTAACAACTACAACTCAAGAGTGACTCACAGAGGTGCTGGGGAATAGGACAGCAGGTAGGCGGAGAGACAGACACGCAGAGAGAGAGTGAGAGAAAGAGAAAGAGAGAGAGAGAGGAAGTGGTGAGGATGCTCTACAGTCGCTGCAGCTCTTTGCTCCTCATTTCACCACAGTCAGCCAGACAAGACAGTCAGTCTGCTCAGAGTTCATATCACACAGCACCACTGGTGGATCACTGACCTGCACTGACCACCGGCTTCATACCGCCATGCTTGTTCAGGTAAGAATCTGTTTTTCTCTCTGTCTTGTTATGAAGGGAGGAGGGAGAGGGGGGGGGCAATTTGAAGTGTTTGCATGTAATAATCTCAGCTGTAAGTGTGTCATTGTTTTATCTCCTGTTGTGAGTAATGATAATAGTGTCACAAAGCCTGTACAGGCCATTTGTGTGTCGCTCAGGGGGAAGATGAGCTGATGATGGTATCACAAGAGGAAATCAGCTGCACTTCCCTTGTCAGAGAAAGAAAGTAAGATGTCCGCAATAAACTGGAGAGAGGTTGTTATCATTTACATGCATGCAAAAGAGCTGCAGTGTGTGTGTTGTGTTAAGAGTGTGCAGGTTTAAATATTCACCTGCCTTCATCTGAACCCATCAAGTTAGAGAGGTCTATACTGTGTGTACAGTGCACACCCAGATACAACTAATGCAGGGTAGTTCAGCCATTAAATCCATTCAACAAAGTTACAATGTTACATTTTTGTATCTATTTAAAGGGTTAAGGTTGTTGATTTGACTCTGGTGAGTTAGGAGGATGTAATTAGGAGTGTTGTTTAACTTTATAGCTTCATGCTGAAATATGTACAACCCCATTGAAAAAAAATGGGACACTGTGTAAAATGTACATAAAAACAAAATACAATGATTTGCAAATCAAATAAACCCATATTTAATTGAAAATAGACCAAAGACAACATATCAAGTGTTGAAACGGAACATTTGTATTGTTTTATGAAAAATATATGCTCATTTTGAATTTGATGTCTCAAAAAAATTGGGACAGTGGCAAAAAAAAAAAGGTGAGAAAAAGTTGTGTAATTCAAAAAAAAAAAAAAAAACACCTAGTGGAACATCTCACGCATAATTAAGTTAACTGACAACAGGTCAGTAACATCATTGGGTATAAAAATAGCATCCCAGATAGGAGGGGAGCAGTTCACCACTCTGTGAAAGACTGTGTGGGAAAATAGTGTAACAATTTAAAATTTATGTTCCTCAACAACAAGATTTTAAAGAATTTGGGGACTTCATCATCGCCGGTAAATAATAACATAAAAATATTCAGAGAATCTGGAGAAATCTCTGTACGCAAGGAACAAGGAAAAAAAACATGATTGTATGGCTTTAATCTTCCGGCCCTCATTAAAAACAGACACAAATCTGTAGTGGAAATCATTGTCTGAGCTAAGAAATGCTTTTTAAAACCATTGTCTGTGAACACAGTCCATTTGGAAACAGAGTTGTATTTAATTTGTAGTCTACTTCTAGTTTGATTACAATACAATTATATACTATAGGCTCTACTGAGATTATTGTATATTTTCTCAACTTTCATAGGCTGGTGGGTTATCTGACCTCAAAAAGAGGTATATTTGGGGGCGTGTCTAGTTTGATTGCCTGGAGTGAAGTCAGGTTTCCTGAATAGATGGGTGGGCATGTTGTCCTCGGTCGGATCCACTGCTTGCCTAAAAAAAACAAGAAGTTATTGGCTGAATTGCCAGACAAAGGGGCTTCAAAATGGCACTTCACAAACCATTAGGCGACATCACAAAGGTTTGCTGCTTGGGTCTAATTTGTCTGTCCTATGGTTTGGTCCAAACTGAAATGTTTCAACAACTACTGAATGGAGTTTAATGCATTTCTGCACAAACATTTGTGGTCGCCAGAGGATAAATCTTACTGATTTTAACAATCTTCTAACTTTTCTGTAGTGCCACCATGAGGCTGACATTTTTGGTGCACATTGAAACATCTCAACTAGTTTTAGATAACTTATCATAAATGTGGTACAGATATTCGTGGTTCCCAGAGGAGGAATCTGAACTGCTGTGTTGATCCCTTGACCTTTCCTCAAGCACCACCACCACTCAAAGCGTTCACTTAAAGTGTATCTCATCATCAAATGGATTGGCACCAAGAGTGACACAAACATTCATGGTTGCCAGAGGATGTATTCTGCTTACTTTGGTGACAGATCGTAGCATCACCACAAGCTTGACACTTGTGGCTTTATTAGATTAGCATTAAATTTGGTCCACAAATCTAAGGATGAATTGCAATCACTTTGTTGATCACACGGCTCTTTCATCTGGTGCCAACATCAAGTCTAAATTTGACTTGTTCCATATTACAGAAGTAAACAAAGATTTGTGAGAATATTAAGAGGAAAAAGGTCATCACGTTGTATCAGACAAATTACACGACAGTCAAATGCATTTATTTTGGAATTTTATTTGTTATTAATTAAGAATCCTCTTTATTATTAGTGCAACTAATCAGCATAGTTCTGAATTAATTGACTGTTGTCAGTATGTAATTGTTGCATCTAATCTCTTTAACTAGCATTAATGCAAATGAATTCATGTTTTTACCCACACTGTGCTGTCTCATCATTGTGTGCTTTCAGTCTGAAAACTGAAATAATCTGCCAATGATTTCATGTACATATAATTAACCCCTTTCACTGCTCTAGCCATGAGGTCATTCTTTGATAAGGACCAATACTGAGCAAGTCTCTTTGTTGTCTTCAGCCTGTAATTCAAACATGCAAACAACTTCGAGAACGGCACAGCAGGTCCTTGAAAAACAAGCTCTCTCGTCATGACCCCTCATGAAACAGTTTCATTCTCCTCAAGTCAGACCACAATACCACATCCTGACGCACTACTTTAAATAAACAGGGGCTTTAATGTCAGGATCTCTGCTGGATTTTGCAAGTTTGCTGATATGTTTCAGACACTAATGGTTACCACATTGACCCAGAGCAAAAAAAAACAACTATATATTCATATAAAATGTCTCCAGCACTTATTAAAGTCAGGCCATTCTACAAACAAATGCAGTGAGTCGATTACAGCTGAGTGTTAGCGCACTCGTCTGTTTTCTGGCACCAGAGAACTAATCCGATCGATATGGAGCGGTAACCAGGTTTGACTGGGTTTCCAGATTGATGACTTTGCTGAAATAATCATACCATCTTTGGGAATTGCTGCTTGTAATGGTGTTTTTTGTGAGTAAAGACACATAATGTCATAGTGTATTTAAAGTTACATGATGTGCGATTCCACTACAGTTTTAAACACAGCGCAGTAATGTGATAGATTTAATGTCAGGTACATACATATATCGCAAAACATAATTGTACAATAATGGATTTTAAAAAGCACATAATATTATGCTGCCTTCTGCCTGTTTTGGCCTTGACTCCCTGAAAAATGAGATTTTCATTCTCAACCGGACCTTTCCTGATTAAATATAGGATAAATAAAACAAAACAAAAATCTCCCATTGAGTCTGATATAATGTACTTTAAAGCTGGAGCTGCTTTAATGCTCCAGAAGGATCTAAAAATGTAATCATGGGACATTGAGAAACCCCAATTTCAGCTCATTGGCATGTGAGGTACTACATCTATCATAATCAGCCTAACTGCAAATGTATGATTGGAGCAACCATTTTTTGTTCAATGAACAAGCCTTGTTTTGTGTTTTGTTTTGATAATCAACATCTCCTTTTAGGGGAGCTGTAAGTGAGAAAGCACAGTTATAAAACTGGGGGATTGGTTTCCAATCCTTCCTAATTGGGATCAAAGGTTGTTATTCTGGCATTATAGACTCGAACAAACACCAAAGGACTCTCAGAACTTAGAAATACCCCAGACAGAAAGGTCTCCACGTCCAGGCTTTACTGTAAGTAACAGGACACACATGGAGGAGAGAAAATTTTAACCAGACGGTCTAATAGATTTTTTTAGGTTTCTGAGTTGAATATATTGTTGTAAGCCCAGAGGTGCGAATGCAACTTGAGTAATTGGTAGTTTTCATGCAGTTTTTTTAATTTAATTTTTTTTTACTCGCTGGCATGTGCTTTGCATTGACATTCATTCAAATGCAACACACTGTGTAACTCCTATTCTCTTTACCTTATCTGCAGGAGTGGTGTACCTGGAAAATGCAGATTCTGTAAAGGTAAATTAAAGCGTCTGTCCATTCATCACTGAGGGGAAAAAAGGAACAAATACAGCCTCAAAGTTGGAGGAAGGACAGCCAAGCTTCCCTCTATAATCAAGTTCTCTCTGTCCAAAAGATGTCAACAGCCACCATCGACGTTGTAGGAAGAGGAACCAAAACCTCTCAAGTGTCAAAGGATCACAAAAAGGTAGGCGGATGTCATTATTCATCATCAAATATCATTTGGAACAATGGACGATCTAAAACGTCCTCTGTTGGGAGGAACTTTACTCTCAGTTTTACAAAATCATTGCTCATATCAAAACTGAAAATGATTATGTCGAAGGTTGTGTTCAAACATTAAAATCAAAAGTCGTCTCTCAGACAACAGCATATTTTGGGTGATGTGTCAGTTGTCAAGTACAACTCTTAGTGATAAAATCTTTTAACTATGTTCCATGACAAATGATCATCCATAAGCTGTTATTCAATAGCTATTCCTTTCATATTGCAATGAAAAGCTTTATTTTATTTTTTTTTTCCAATTTATTTAATTTCACAGGGTATTTCATTGAACTATTTAAAAAAAAAAAATCTATTTGTAAATGTATTTTATTCAGGAATGTGGAAAGAAGTCCTTGTATAGTGCTTTTAATAACTTGTAATTTAAAGTATGAAGGATCCACAGGTCATGAAAATCGTGAAATTCCATATCAAAATGAAGAGAAACACTTGTGTTTTTTCTTAGCTGTATTATGTAACAGAGCTTTTTGGTGATGGAGGAAGCAGCGTGGTGAAACAAGGCGATTAGTGGTCAGCTTCACTTTCTTGCTCACAGAAAAAATTAAAAGGAGCTTAGCTTGTTAGAATAAGCTCTTTGTTTTACTTAAGATATTAATTTGATATATGTCAAGGCTTGATTAAGTTCTCCATGCTTTAGTAAAAATGTCTCCAGACTGAGCAACTTTTCTGATGTAGAGCAGCTTTACACAGTAGATAAATTACCTATCACAAATGTTTTAGCCTCACTTGTGTCAGTTTGGACCAGATTGAAATATCTCTGAAGTGATGGATGAATTAAATTCTGTAAATTCATGGTGCAGGATGAAGCTTAAAGACTTTGGTGATTACCTGACTTTTCATTTTTTTTTATGTGCTAACATAACACACTACACTAATGGTGAACATGGTTAACAATAATCAATTCAGTATCAAGGCAAAGAACACGCCCGTCCACTACAGCAAAACGTGAGATAGCCACACTTTGGGATGTGTAGGTGTGAAAGTTACACGTATTGTAAGCATGAAACTCACATGCACGTAAATGTCATGTGACGCGTGATCATGTGACTAAGGTCCCACAACAGAAGTTTTGAGACCAAATAAAAGGACATTTTTGGACATTATTAGGAGGTAGGATGGGTGATCTGGTGGCAATAGTCACAGACTGTCTTGCGGGACAATGAGGTTAAAATCTAGGAGGTGACAAAAAAAGGATCTTTTGTTTCCTAACCCCAACCGTGTGCTTATTTAGTAACCCCAACCTTTTGTTTTTGCAAAACCTTTTCCTGTAAATCACATGGCTCAAAGCATACAGTTTAGGTTTCATTTTTGTCCACTCCAGGAAAACATGTAACTTTCACGCCTAGACAGCCCAAAGTATGGCTATCTAGGCGTGGAAGTCTGCTGGAGTTGACGGGTGTGTCTATTTCACGCTTTGCCATGATACCAGGATGTAATAATGTTATACCCGCTCAGCTCACATTGTTATTGTGAGCATGCAACCCAATATCACACAAAAGTGTGTAATATAGCTTCTCTGTTAGCATAGTATCTAAACAAGACAAACATTCCACATCGGTGTGGCCCTTGGTTGTACTATTGTAAGCATAGTGAGCTAAATGCTAGCGTGCTAGCAGTGACAATGCTAACATGTTGATGGAGCAGATAATATCCGCAATGGTCACGATCACAAAAGTTACTAATCAGCACTAAACACAGTACAGCTGAGGGTGCTCAACAAAGGAATTACAATTCAGCCTGAGGGTAACTTAATTCATCCAGTAGTTGTTGCCGTGGTTTTGGACCAGACCAATGTAGTAGCTGTTGAAAATAATTAGGAATAACTACTCAGTTTCTTTTTTTAAAACATTTTTCTATGATTTGGAAGCTGACAGCAGCCGCACTGAAAGGAGCCATCCAACTGGGAATCGGTTATGCTGTGGGAAACCTCAGCTCCAAACCAGACAGAGATGTTCTTATGCAGGACTTCTCGGTGGTGGAGAGCGTCTTCCTGCCAAGGTATAAACTCATCCATGCACCACTTTTATTTTGCATAATTGGCCAATGCACATGCTCAGTGTATTTAACCTCAAGGATCATTTCATCTAACTTACAAATATATGTATTCTGACTTATCTCAAGTTGTATCCATGCAGACTTTTTCAAATGAGTCAAAATCATTGTTCACTCTAATGTCAAGGGATGTCCTTCTGTTTATTCAAGGAACTGAAAAAAATACTTCTTTTCTTTTGATTTAAAAGTAATGTCTTTGAAAAATAACTTGTAGACCACAAAAGAAATTGTGATTTTTTTTTTTTATTTTTTTTTTTTGTGAACTGACCTTTTAAATGCCAGATTGTCCTCATTGCAAGGTGCAGATTGTCCCATTATTCAAGTACTTGGTCTATATCCAGGAAATTAAAATACTAGGCTAAGTGAGTCAACGTCCTCAGTCTGCAGTCTTCCAGCGTCCCCAAAAGGAAAACATAAAAACTTTTACAAACTGGTGTACATTATATATATGTAAAAAGGAATGGACTGGGCATGACTGAAACCTGAAATTACTGTTAACCTTAAGCAAAAAGTAATTTGTAAAAGGAAGTATGAACTAGGAGGGCAGGAGATAACGCAGAAGTCAACCACAGCCAAAACTCCACTCTTCTATGAGATGCAAATCTGTAACCACAACCGCTCTACATGTCTGGATGTATATGCATTTGTAGCAACGTTGCAATTGAATCGGTTCTGGTTCTACCATGAAACCACTGACCCCGAGTGTTCCAAAGAGGTGCACTTACCAAGGGTCATACCAGGACAAATCTCGGTGGAACGTCACATCGACAGGCTGGTGGGCCATCAAAAAAATCCATAACATTTTTTCTGTCTCTTTAAGCCCTCTCTGTATGCCTGTCAATTAATGGTGCACATGAGTTGTATTCATGACAAGTTGTCTGGTTCCAGTTGACAAGTCCAGGACTGAATTTGTTTTTCAAAGGCCACACCACTGGTGTTTCATTCTCTGAATTGTATCAAGTCTGGAGAAGTATGTATGTGGCCCAGAGGATTACTGGTACCCATGAATGTTGATTCGCATGGAGGCATTGTATTACTAGAATAGCCTATGTTTTGTCTCTACTGAACTTTATTGCCATCTCTAGTCCAAAACATAATGGGTTCTTTCTCGGCCCATGCTACGCCTTTCCACCAAGTTTCATGAAAATCAGGCCGGTAATCTTTCCGTAGTCCAGCTGACAAACAAACAAACCGCAAAAAATCTCCCTGGTGGAGATAAACATGTAGCATAGCTTTGAAAAATACACTCGTGTAAAATTACAGATTTGTATCAACTTTAAGATAGCAAGGTAAGCTTGTTTTTGAAGCGTAAAATCTGATTACTTAGAAAACCGCAGTCATTTTTATATGTCCCAGTGAGGCATGGGATATATTTGTGTTTCATACTGTGAGTTGTCACAAGGCCTGATGTAAAAAGGCTGATGATATGTTGCAAACAGCTACTCTTATAGACTAACTAATGGACATATTGTATGTGTTCCAGTGAGGGCAGTAACCTGACTCCAGCACATCACTTCCCTGATTTCCGTCTGAAAACATATGCTCCACTGGCTTTTCGCTACTTCAGAGAGCTCTTTGGCATCAAACCAGACGACTACCTGGTGAGACTCTCAAAGCCTATTTCACATTATCATTCTGATTTAGCACATTGTGGCGTAAGTTTCCACTGATTCGATTGCAAAACTTAGTGACGCTGAGACGGTTGCATCATTTTGAATTGCAGTACTCCATCTGTAACGAGCCTCTGATAGAGCTCTCCAACTCCGGCGCCAGCAGTTCTTGGTTCTACCTCACCAGCGATGATGAGTTTATCATCAAGACTGTGCAGCATAAAGAGGCAGAGTTCCTGCAGAAGCTACTTCCTGGTTACTACATGGTGAGCTGCTCAGACAAACAAAAAGCTGTCACTACATTTACATGCAATAAAGACAGAGACATATATCTTTTAGTATCACTATTTATTGGTATGTGTATTCAGTATGGATATACCACATCAAAACATCCTTTGGCAAACATGACGAATAGTAATTTCCCTTGTCATAATAGCTTACACAAGTGCTGTGTAATTGTTGTATAATCAGAGGTGAGATTTTCTTTTCAGCAATTATCAATGTCGTTCAAAATTCCTGTAGGATATGTTTCCAATTATTATTTTGTATTAAATTCAAATGCATGGTGAAATACATTTTTCAGCAGGTGAAATGAAAGGATTTTTAAAGGGTGTGGCCATTTCTGCTCTACATACATTTGTATGCAAATGATTTCAGCTCCTCTTAAAGGTTCCCTCTGCAGTTTGCTGAAATTAGGATTGAGTCTCTTGATAAATATGTCTTTTTCACTTTTTGCCACAAAGTTTCACTAGAATATCAGGATGTGGCTGTATAATTTACATTTCCTGCAATGACCTGATCACTCTAAAGCTTGTATTTACATACAGCTGCTTGGTTATCAGGTCTCTTCGCTGATCACCACTTTCATTTTAGACAGACTCTGTAGTGAAAGAGCTCTTAGTTTTTTCCTGTGTGGGCATGAATTTGACATTTTTACAAATGTCACACTGTGCAGTGATGGAACCTGGCTTGATTTGGGTTATTTATTTAGAATGCAGTTTCAGATTTGGTCGGAAGTCTTTCATGGACTTTAGACCGTCACTGAATATATGTCTCAGTCTCTATCAGTTTCTCTATTTTTGTCCTAAAGAAACAAATCATTGTGTTTATTATTGTAGAATCTGAATCAGAACCAGAGAACGTTGCTGCCCAAGTTCTACGGCCTTTATTGCATCCAGTGCGGTGGCGTCACCGTTCGCGTGGTGGTAATGAACAATGTGCTGCCCCGAGCCATGAAGATGCACTATAAGTACGACCTGAAGGGGTCCTCGTACAAGCGCCGCGCCTCACGCAAAGAGCATGCCAACCCCTCACCCACGTTCAAAGACCTGGACTTCCAGGAGATGCACGAGGGCCTGCACTTCGACTCGGACACCTATAACGCCTTGATGAAGACCCTGCAGAGGGACTGTCGGGTATGTTTACATAAAGATCTTATATCTATTAGCACAGTGGGCCTTTATGTTGGCATGGAAATACAACGTTCTCTTCAAAATATTTCTGCAAAAGTGCAATGTATTTTAGAAATTAAGCAGAATAGCATTTTTATCTTTCTGATTATTTTTTCACAAATTATTTTTCAGATATCTAAACAGTTTAAACTCTTCCATGATGATTTCTTTAATTTTCTAATTTTATTATATTTGAAAATATAGGCTATTCGAAAGAAAAACTAAATATAATAGCTACTGATAGTTGATTAGACTGAAAAGGGTTCATCCTGTGGGGAATAGGAATATGACCAGGAAAAATTATAGAAGTCATCCTCTGGGGATCATTAATACACTCAGAACATTTCATTAAAATCCAGCTAAACCACTGGTTTGTTGTTGTAAGCCCTAGTTCATTAAACTGCTGGCTGGTGGAGTTGATTCCTGGAGATGTCCAGTTGAGCACCCTTGACTTTCAGGAGAGGACACTGAACTGTCATTGAAGCAGGATGCATTACTGCTGTCCACAGCTGGATGATACATCAATTAAAGTTTAAACAGCAGAACTGGGATTTTGAAATCTCTTATCATGGGCCAAAGTGTTATTGGGAAATTTTAACCTCATAGTGGCTCTTGATAAAAGGTGAAATTGTCTCAGAAATCGTTGGGATTCATCCGTGGGAACGATACTGTAACTATCCACAACAAATTAAAGGGCAAAATCTGTCCAGATAAACTGCTTTGGATTACAATGTGGAACTAAAGAATGGATATCTCACATTGGGAAAGCACAGGTATCAATTAACTTTCCAGTTACTTTTTGTATAGAATAAAAAATTCCAACTACGAGGCCCAAGAGCCCAAAACCAAAAGATATTCCATTTTCCAGTACCGCAGTACTAAAACATCTTATAATGGGTTTAATTCTTGCTCTCTGCTAATTTGAATTAAGCCAATAATCAGTGCACAACTCCCCCACTTTTATATTATGCAACATTGGCAGGCCAGTACATCACACTTCACTCCCTCTCGAGCTGTCACATTAGTGCCTGACTGGTATTTCATCAGTAGAAGAACAACAGTGGCCCCTTGATGGAGGATTAACACTCAGCAGAGCGAAGCACCTGACTCATGATCAGGCTGAGCAGCTGAACTCTGGAAAACAAATTGGTGCATCTGGGTGTAATACGTTCTCATTGGGCTGTTATATATGACCTCAGTTAGTGTATCAGGTAGCACATTATTAAGGACCTCTTTGTTTACAGAAGTTATCTTATGACATCAGTGCTTGGTCAGAGGCTTATGTTGGACTGTACTTTTGGTTTGCAGATCCAGGTTTAACCTCCAAGAGGTCAATTTGTTAATTTTTAGAGAAATTTGAGCTATAGGTGGTTAAAAATAAGTATTTTAATTTTGTAAAAGTCTGGTTTTATTACATTAGTCACATAAAATAGCCAAAGAGGCAATTTTGAGACTATTCTTTGCCAGGTGAAAACTTTTATTTTGTAAGGTCAGAGGTAATAAAGTTGTCTCACAGTTCGAAGGCGGATTCTTCAAAGGACACATATTCAGACCTAAAAGACAGGTTGAACCCGACTAGTGTCACATTGTGACAGTTCCTCACTACATATTGAATTTAACCATGAACATACTGTCTGTGGCAATTTCTTAGTAAAAACAATCATTATGCTTACAACATTTTCTTGATTCTGCAGTTGTGAGACAACTGGAGGGATCTCAGAATACCAAAACAATAAGCATTAAATCTATAGAAAGACATTTGCTTTTTCTTTTGCTGTTGGGATACAGCTTAAAACAAAACATGCACATGGATACTCTTTATCAACTATAACACTTGGATGTTAGATAGATAGATAGATAGATAGATAGATAGATAGATAGATAGATAGATAGATAGATAGATAGATAGATAGATAGATAGATAGATAGATAGATAGATAGATAGATAGATAGATAGATAGATAGATAGATAGATAGATAGATAGATAGATAGATAGTCAAATTGGTAAATACATGGAGCCTCTTTCCATGATTTGATTTTATGACATGTGCGTTGACATTTAAGTGCAACATAACAGTCAGTTGTAATTCTAAATATAGTAAAGGTCAATGGAAATGTAATGTTACTTTATTTAGGAATATGTCGTATGTGAGCTCTGAGCAATTTGACAAAGAGAGCCACAAATTAGCTAATATTGCATAGGTCTTTTTAGTTAATTTTATAATTGAATTGTTCAACTTCTTTTGCAATTAATTGCCTAAAACCAGTTGACATGCTGTGATTCAGATGGTTCTGGGGCCTTTGGTGGTTTGGGTCCTATGTGCAGTTGTCTGTTTTGCTTGATTGGTAAAGCAGTACTTTACTAGCTAGTACAATATGGCATAAGATACTGAATTTGTCCTTCAAAAGTAAAGCTGCATCTCTGGGGAGTCTTTGAAATGAGACCTGTTTGTCAGCCCTTTTATTACAACCTCAGCTCCACATTAGGACGCAGCTGTTGTTTTTCTGTGCGATCCTTTATCCTCGCTTTTGTTTATCACCCTTGTAGTTTAGTGACTTCATAAATTTGGTGGCCTGTGTTCTGTCTCTTTCTGATTAGGTCCTGGAGAGCTTTAAGATCATGGACTACAGCCTCCTGCTGGGGATTCATGTTCTGAACAGGAAGTCACTGGGCAGAGGAAGCAGATGTGACAGCAGGAGACAGAAAGTCCTTTACTCTACTGCCCTTGAGTCCATCCAGGGGAGTGTTAAGGACCCAGAACCAGTGGCTGATGACGAAACGTACGCTAACATTTTCCATAAACAAACACTGTCTCTATTTTTTTTTTACTTTGTAGGTATTTATTAGAGAAATCATTCGAGAAAAATACAGTTTTTTAACATTTTATCACAAAGACAGGTATAATAATAAAACAAGGAAGAAAATGTAAGCTGTTTCATAGTAAAACATTTATTTTAAAGTGTAGAGTGGCTTAAATATGCTAAAACCTCAAGGCATTTTTTTGTTGTTGTTGTTTTGGTCTGTCTGTGTCTCTTTTTTTTGTGTCCTGTGCTTTTCTCTTTTGTATTTTTAAAGTCTTTTTTCATGTTTTGTTTTTTTTTGTAGCTTTTTACACAAACTGTTTATGTACAAACACGACTGACTGTTTGATCTGATCCAAACTTTAGATACTCAAAAATAGGTTGCAGTCTTCTGATGCTGCTGCTATGACAACAGTCTATATATTTATATAATCATAAATATATTTCATTTACATATTTATTATACAAATATGTAAAAAAACTAAACTCCACAACACTCTACTGCTACAGTTTTCTCTACAATCTCTAAGAGTTTATCTAAACTACAAAATGATGATATCCATCAGTCTGATTCGATTAAAAACTGTCACATTCATGTTTTTTCAGATTGGGTGGAATTCCTGCCAAACATAAAGATGAGAACCTGCTCATCTTTTTAGGAATCATTGACATCCTCCAGTCTTACAGGTGAACTTTTTCTGGGTTTTTTTATGATAAATTAAATAAAAATTGGAAATAATTTTAAAATAGTCAATCAGATTACATAAAAAAAAAAAAATTCAACCTGAAACAACTCTGCATCAAAACCTGGAATATGACTAAACAGTGTGGGAAAATGCCAAAAAGCTTTTAATTAAAAAAAATGATTCACGTCGCTTTTGGCCAACTAATGGTGTCATTTCATCCCTCAGTGACAGACACTCTGGTATTTGGAGCAGGCCCCATAGATACAATCGTTGTTTGTTGCTCAGTTTAGTTTCCTTATTCTGTCTTCAAAGGCTTATTTAGAAATATCACTGAATAATAATTCAGTTGGCTCCCTACAGGGCTTATACAAATACTGTCAGAGGAGTCTGCAGCGTGTCACCAGGCTCCATAAACTCTGTGTTATCCGTGATTGATCTAATTACAGAGGTTGTTACTGACATGGATATTTTACTTTTTTTTTTTTTTTTTTAATTATTTTCAGGTTCATCAAGAAGGTGGAACACTCCTGGAAGTCTCTTGTACATGACGGGGTGTGTATTGTCTCTTTATTTCTCTTTACATGCAGGTTTTTATTTCCAACATACTTGTGATTGTTTGTAAGTGTGTGTATCTGACAGATTTCTTTGCGTTTCAGGACACAGTGTCAGTTCACAGGCCCAGTTTTTACGCAGACAGATTTCTGAAATTTATGGGCTCCACTGTTTTCAAAAAGATTCAACGTGAGTCCAACATGAATCTTGCAGTCTGTACTCTGCACAGACAGTCAGATATATATACAGCTTTGGCCAAAAGTTTTGAGAATGACAAGTATTGGTTTTCAGAAAGTTTGCTGCTTCGGTGTTTTTAGATCTTTTTGTCCGATGTTACTGTGGTATACTGAAGTATAATTACAAGCATTTCATAAGTGTCAAAGGCTTTTATTGACAATTACATTAAGGTTTATGCAAAGAGTCAATATTTGCAGTGTTGGCCCTTCTTTTTCAAGACCTCTGCAATTCACCCTGTCATGCTGTCGATTAACTTCTGGGCTACATCCTGACTGATGGCAGCCCATTCTTGCATAATCAATGTTTGGAGTTTGTCAGAATTTGTAGGTTTTTGTTTGTCCACCCGCCTCTTGAGGATTGACCACAAGTTCTCAATGGGATTAAGGTCTGGGGAGTTTCCTGGCCATGGACCCAACATTTCTATGTTTTGTTCCCCGAGCCACTTAGTTATCACTTTTGCCGTATGGCAAGGTGCTCCATCATGCTGGGAAAGGCATTGTTCATCAGCAAACTGTTGTTGGATGGTTGGGAGAAGTTGCTCTCGGAGGATGTTTCGATACCATTCTTTATTCATGGCTGTGTTCTTATGCAACATTGTGAGTGAGCCCACTCCCTTGGCTGAGGAGTAACCCCACACATGAATGGTCTCAGGATGCTTTACTGTTGGCATGACACAGGACTGATGGTAGCGCTCACCTTTTCTTCTCCGGACAAGCTTTTTTCCGGATGCCCCAAACAATCGGAAAGGTGATTAATCAGAGAAAATGACTTTACCCTGGTCCTCAGCAGTCCAATGCCGGTACCTTTTGCAGAATATCAGTCTGTCCTTGATGTTTTTCCTGGAGAAAAGTGGCTTCTTTGCTGCCCTTCTTGACACCAGGCCATCCTCCAAAAGTCTTCGCCTCACTGTGCATGCAGATGCAGTCACACCTGCCTGCTGCCATTCCTGAGCAAGCTCTGCACTGGTGGTGCCCCGATCCCGCAGCTGAATCAACTGTAGGAGACGGTCCTGGCGCTCGCTGGACTTTCTTGGGCGCCCTGAAGCCTTCTTCACAAAAATTGAACCTCTCTCCTTGAAGTTCTCGATGATCCGATAAATGGTTGATTGAGGTGCAATCTTACCAGCAGTTATCCTTGCCTGTGAAGCCCTTTTTGTGCAAAGCAATAATGACTGCACGTGCAACTCAATCAGCATGACAGAGTGATCTCCAGCCTTGTCCTCGTCAACACTCAGCTGTGTTAACGAGAGAATCACTGACATGATGTCAGCTGGTCCTTTTGTGGCAGGGCTGAAATGCAGTGGAAATGTTTTAATTGGGATTAAGTTAATTTTCATGGCAAAGAGGGACTTTGCAATTAATTGCAATTCATCTGATATCTCTTCATCACATTCAGGAGTATATGCAAATTTCCATCATAAAAACAGAGGCAGCAGACTTTGTGAAAATTTATATTTGTCATTCTCAAAACTTTTGGCCAGTAATGTATATATATATATCTTTAAATACTTCTTTGTGTGTTTCAGCTTTAAGAGGAACATCTTCAAAGAGGAAAAGGAGTTCACTCCATGCAGCAAAGTCAGTCTCTCAGGAGATTCTGTCCCCACAGAGGGAGAAGAAGGAGGAGACGAAGGCTCAGAGCATGGACAACCTGGATGGAAACTGTGAGCTCAACAGGATCTTTTAGCAAATAAATTACAGACGAGGCTCTGCTTGATTCACTGACTGATAATTGTTGCAACAGTTTACAGTGTCTCCAAACGACCCGACCTTCTTCCAAAACCTGCTTTTTCTTTTGAGTTCACTCAAAATGCAGAAGTGGACCTTGAAAACAGGTACCAGTGTGCGGCTCTCGCATCAAAGCTTTTAACACGTTCGATTTTCACTGATCTTCTAAAGTTTAAATTGTCTAATCAATTCCTAAATATGTAGCCTATTATCAATATTAGAGCATTTTCATATACATCTTTCCACTTACATTGGTTTGTATTTTCATGTTGCAGTGAAGACCGACGAGCCTCCAGTTCAACAATCGCTCTGGACGATCCGCTGCCGCCCCTCAGCAGGAGCCTATCGGACTCTGAGCTGGACGTCTACTTGGTAGACATATTTTCCTTCATATAGTTTACATGACAAACACTTTCAATTGAAGGGTGTAAATACTAAAACCAATGATACATTAGGCGTCTCTCAAAACTAGCATCAAGCACTGTATGTAATACAGCTGACAGTCCACTAGAGGATAGCGTGTCAATGTCACGGTTTTGTCTTGACAAGGTGTGAAAAACAACACAGTTGGTTTAGGACACACAAAAAAAAACATAGTGACATTTAAGAAAACAAAACCGCTTGTGTTTGCGTTACTTGGTTAGGAAAAGATTTCTTCAAACAAATCCACATTGCAGACCAGGAACCCTGGTCTCCTGGCTGAAAGTCAGCTGTTTTGTCCCTCCAACCAGCCCCACCCTCACTGTACCTTAGCAGTTCATCAAATTGCATCCTTTTCTCACCAAGGTGAGGTTTGCCGTCACACTAACACGTTGTCCTTTCACAGGCTGGTGGGTCTGTTACAGGCTTTGGTGGGATACCAGGCTAACTGATCGTATCCTGAATCCAACCATCAAAACCCTGCTGACCAGTTACTGTTAGTTTGTAAATATTTTTAATAACATTATCAGAAATACCACATTTGCAATTGTTATTAAATGGGATAGGGTTTGCTGGGGAGCAAGTAAATATACACTGAATATAGACTTGGTTATTGTTACCATGACAACACAGTCCTAATGTAGACAGAAACAGCCTATGAATTTAAGTCTACTAACACAGACTGTAAAAAGTGATTTGTAATACTACAACTGTGTTCTTGCAATATTACAGGGTTTTTCTGCGGTTTTTTTGGTTGTTTTTTTTGCATAAAATCACAACAGGGCCACAGTTTATTTAAAAAACTGTGGTGTTCATACTTTGTTGTTCTGGTGTATTTGGGAGCATCTTTCACGATAAACTCAGGGGTCACTGGGTGTCTCTGCATTTTCAGCATCACACAGTGTCACCCAGGCGACCCAGCTGGAGTTGATCAGTCGTTTGTGTCCCAGCAGCCGTAAACTGTAAGCAGCAAATGACATCCATAAGCTATATTATTGATTTGTATTGATCTTTTTTTGTGGACTAAAGTCACAAAGAGTTCTTAATGACTCAGCAGAAGACACTGTGACCCAAACATATAGACGAAGTGAATCATGAGCATCCACGGCCCTTTTTTCACGAGACGTTACTATCCATTACGTGCTGACTTCTTCCTCGTTATCACTCGCATGCTTTTCATCTCGTCCTCTTGGAACGTTCTTCTTTGGTGGTGGTGGTTCTGGGACCCTGCAGGCCCCTCTGGCATCCTGTGACGTCCACACTCTATGACTCAGCTGAGCTCGGTTCCCTCCTCCTCACCCTCAGTCCTGACGTCTGTGTCAGCCTGAGAAACCTCCACGAATTCCCTTTTCTCCAGCACTTCTCTTGCATAACCACAAAATCCTCATTTGGGCTTATATGAAGCCGTTCCTCAGCCCACATTAAGCAGCCCTGCTGGAGCTCTGTTGGAAGCCTGCAGACGTCCAAATTAATCTGATCTAAAAGCTTCTGACAGAGCACAGTGAGATTCAGAAACTATGCGGAGGTGAAAAGAAAATCTAGGCCTTGAATTTATCTGTCTCCTTAAGTAAAATTAGTGTCTGGCTCAGACAGATGTGCTGCAAGGCATGGCTGTCAGGGCAACGGTATTTTTTTACTCCTTCATCTCAGTCACTATATTTACAGGGTCATAGTGTTTTTGTGTTTAAGCCAGTTTACTACAATTTACATTCTTAATATTGCTGCTGACCAGTTTCTGTGTTTGTATTGAATTTAAAGCTGATTCAATTTGGCGTGTCTCTTTCCATGCACATGTTTTTGTTTTTTTTCCCCATTTCATTAAGGTATGAAAAACAACAAGTAAATACACGTGACCTATTTAATTACATTTTTATTCATGTTGTAATGCAGGGGAAGAGTTTACAGGTCAATCTGTGCTCACAACATTAACTCAACTGTGACAAAAATAGATAGACAGTGACATCCACGTTGATGGACGACCTATTCATATATGGAGAAACATTTGCTGCCTGAAAGTGAGAATAAGATATGTCAGAAAATGTAGAACACTCTAGGATGGTTTGGAAACTGGTCATCATTAATGTGGAAGAGACAGACGAAGGAAATAGGGAGCTAGTCCACACACAGATTGTAGCATGTGATGGAAAAATAGGTTACATACAGTATCTTTAAAAGATGGCAACTCCACCTACAACTAGGAGCTGACATGATACAACTATATTTGTTGTTCCAAACACAATCTACTACGTAATAAAAGCACATAGTAACTTTCATAAAGCAGGAAGATGACTACTTAGCTCTGTAATATATGTACATTATAATATAATGTATATTTGAACCAAAAATGTGCATTGTTGGCCACCAGGGGGAGACAATTCACCAAAGCAGGGGAAGGAAATTACATTTATGTTATTTGGTTTTTTTTATTCCATAAACATTTGTATTAATGTATACAGGATATATTTCCAAAAGGCACATGAGTGACAATAATAATAATAATTTCAAATCATGGATGGATCATGAGACAATAACATGTCATCTGTCACCAAAAGGGAAAAATTGTTTCTTTTTTTTGTTGTTTTCTATAGTGAGGAGAAATGAGCGATGGCTCCTGTCCAGTCACCTGTGTTTCTGACCCTTGACCTCCCAGTTCAACAGCGACGAGACATCAGGACCTCACAACAGCGTAAACATGACACAAACTACAGTGACATATCCGAGTCGCCACCGGGAGCATCACTCTGTGCCTCTTCTTTCATTTCTGAGTCAAACTCAACGTCCCAAATCACTGGAAACCCCAGATAGTGGAACAGTCTGTGTTCATGTGTATTAAGTTCACTGAACCACTGTGTTGGTATACAGTAAAACACTATGAAGCTGCATCTTCTCCTGTTGCTAGTAAATAGCTACTTGAGTATAGTTTGTCCTCTATTCGCTTTTATTTTCAGAATTTCCGCAAATGTTCAAATATCTCAGCGGAGGAAAAAAATGTGTCTGAAAAATTACAGGAAAATGTTTTTTTTTTCTGATATTTTCAAAACATGTATATATAAAGCCATGTACAGAAATCATCCTGGTTTCAACAGTGTATATGCAAAATTCTGATTTGGCTGCTGTGCATTCATATATATTTGTGATATAGGCTACTGCACTGTACTTACAAACATAACTTGTTTCAAAAAATTACAATTTTACAAACCAAACAAACAAAAAAAAAATCGAATTAACACTCTGGATGCATCATCTTGTTATCTTGTGATGTCATCTTTAGAGCCACCAGCTGGTCACAATTTTACAAAATGAATCTGTTTTCTGACAAACTATACAACGACATTCCCGTTGGCCTCATCTATACTTTGTGGTTAGTACTGATTGGCAAATGTTCGCATCCCACATGCTACACTCAAGATCAACATGGTTAAACTATTAAACATCAGCATGTTAGCGTGCTGAAATTAGCATTTAATTGAAAGCTTCACAGAGCAGCCAGCAAGGCTCAAACATCCAGAACATTTTAAAATGTTCATGTGATATATTTTCCTTGTTATTACGACACACCAGTTAGTCCTCTTAATATTTTTGTAACAACACACTTTAGCTTGTACAAAATCAGTGTCTCATTAATACAAGAATAATTATCGTTATAAAATGATAATGAAAATGATGTTAAGAAAAAGAGGACAATATTGGCTACACTGGTTTATGTGGTTTTGATTGTATTTTATTTCACATTTAGAATGAGGCATAAAAAATGGTGAAAAAAATACGCTGCTATACAACTGGATGGAGTGTGTCGTTTCTTGAATGTACATTAGACCCGGATTTGATCTTTTTGTGGAATTTGATAAAAATTAATGATTGTTATAAACTGTCCGGTATCCTGACAATGACCACAGCGTATGTTTTATCTGCCGTCTTATTTTTGGCTTACAAAGTATAGAAATCTGTGCTTTTATGTGATTAAGAGGTCTACAATTGTATTATAGCAATACTTTGAACTTGTATTAATGAAATAAATTAATATTTAATGTCCTTGTTTTGGTCATGTACTCTTTTTGCAATGTATTAATGCGTAAACACAAAGTTTGAAATAAATGTAACAATGAATTATAAGTTTAGTTTCATTATAAAAAAAATAAAACATTTTTTTTAGATTTTTGTGAGAAAAGAGGCACTCTTCAGAAGTAGTGGGCAAATTAAATTAAGATTCATGACTTGTATAGCCTATAATAACCTAAGTTATCATATGATCAGCTAACCAAGAGTAGCTTTAAAGTGGTGTAGCTACAATATGGAGAGAGACCTTGCAGCAGAAATAACAGCAGGTGTTTGTTTACCTCTCGGAGTCAAGTTTCATTCTCACAATGACTCACCCAAGACCATTAACAGCTTCTTTTAAGCTTTCCTGTTTACTAAAATACTGGCATCCGACACATCAGAGGGTCCTAACATGAACCGGTTAGACCAGTCGCACCAGTTGCTTTTTATACCAATGTGTGTTGTAACAATGTGCACAGGAAGCACCATTGGTGAAGAGTGCTGCCACAATCAGAGAGTGAATGCATTGGTATTTATAAAGACAATTTACATCAAGAGTCGCCATAACAACCACTCCATCCTCTCAGCAGGATAATGAAGGGTGGTTTACAGATTGAGATAGTGGCTGATAAGTGGCTCCCGAGTTAAATTTAGAACAGTTTGAGTATGTTAATGAGATGTGAAACCCCATTTCACACATGAATTATTCACACTTATAATAAAAAAAGGATGTAAAATACACATTTGAAAAATTGACATACATTAAGCTGTAGTTTATCACTAATGATCCATCATCAACATCACTCATCATTTAACAGGAGATGTTTTACACACCAAAACCAAAATGTTGAACCCATGACATACTTTGAATGACAGACCCATCATTTGCATAATAATGTAGAAACAGAAATACATGTGAAAAGACAAGGCTATATAAGGGGGAAGGGAAATAATACATGCATACTTAGCCTACATGAATAAAAAAAAGTTACATTAAATCAAATTTATAAATTTCTACATATAATTTTATTGAATTCAGTTTGATAACATTTTATTAATTCAATTTATAAATTGACAAATACACTGGACAATTAAGTGGCAAAGTAAATGAGTGAGCGAATTAATACAAATATAAATAATTACAAAAGCAAATCAAATTAAAATATCAATTTATGTCACATTTTATCGATTAAGTAATACCCACATTTATCTTTTTTTTTTTTTTTTTTTTTTTTGGCACATATCATCTCATTTATCTGTGTATGTAGGTCCTGTATTCATTTGGATTTTGGCAGTTTTGGGATGTCATACATAAATCCTCGTAAAACTACGTGCTGAATATCCGAAAAGCAACACTCTGCCTTATTTACCTTTTTTTTGGTAGGCTCGTAATTTCTATTCGTTGATAGTAAACGGAGTCATTATGTCCATTTTAGGTCACAGAACGGGTGACTCAGGGGACAAACACCGTCTACCGCACCCAAAGAGAGTCGAAACTACAGCGGTGCCGCAGCCATGCACACACGCAACACACCTGCAGAAACCAAGCCACGCCCACATACCTGCGAGAACCAGGAAATCACATTATTCGGATTTCGCCAAAACATTTGCCTCGTCCTCGAATCCTCATTTTGTCACTCTTCCTCTTCTTCACTTGTGGGTTTGGGATTAGTCCGCAGCAGCCTCTAAAGAGCAGGACAGAGACGCAGTTTCACCTGGTGAGTAGCTGCTGAATCGTCCGCCCTGAACGTCGTCGTGTTTTCACCGCGGGTCGCTGCGCTCACCTCCGTATTCCGGCATTGTGCCGCTGCGAGCGCAGCTCACGGTTTGATTTTTGACGGTTTATGTGATAAACAACATTTATATACCGAGGCCGAAGGCAGTAGTTTGTTATTTATGATTATATCTTTGAGTTTCTTGCCGGCCAGTCGCCGCTTGTGACCGACATCGTGCCCAGGCCTCGGTGCCACTGTTGCCGTGTTCGTAAGGACTTCTTCAGCCTGCTGGGTTTCATTGATACTGTCGCAGGTAGTTTGTGTGTGTTTCCACGTGGTGGAGCAGCATTTTAACAGGTGTGAACAGTGGAGTATTCAGGTTCTTTATAGTAGGCCTGTAGTGCCAAAATGTGAAAATACCCCAAGTCAAGTATTGACTAAAATTATTACTACTACTAATTTATTACTAAAATAAAAGTAGGCTGTGCTAGTATTGTGAGTAGCAGGCTACTGAAAGTACTATTTGTGCCGTAAATGCTTCCTGTCTGTGTTTTACTATTATATATGATAGTTTTTGATGGGTATTCTGTAGTTATTTAGGGTTGTGCTAATTTTAACTGCATTATACACAGTTTGTTAGTTCAATCAATGCACCACAAGATAAGATAAGATAAGATAAGATAAGATCATGTTTGTAGTTTCAGTTTTGTGACAATACATTTTTCAGCTGATCCAAGTGTTTTTTTTTTAAATAGTTTAAGAAGAAGAGAACTTCTTTCAACACAAAGGAACATTTATTCGTTCATTTGACCAGAAACATTGGTGCAGTGCTTGGAACTGTTGCCTAACAGTATGACGGTTTGGGATAGGAATCTCAGCTGGGGCCCTTCTGTGTGGAGTTTGCAGGCTCACCCTGGTCCTGTGTTTGTTTTCTTCAGCTTCCTTCCATAGTCGAAAGACATGAATATTAGGATGATTTGGTGATTCTAAATCGGCAGTAGGTGAGTGATTGTTCGTCTGTCTGTGTTGGTCCTGTCATGGACTGGCGACCTGTCCAGGATGTATCCTGCCTTCTCTCAAGGTCAGCTGGGATGGGCTCCAGCCCCCCCCCCTGTGATCTTGTTCAGGATAAAGCGGGTACAGATAATAGCTGGGTCGATTTTTAACAGAAAAAGACAAACGAATGTGAATATTAGTGTTTGCACAGCCACTCTGAAGGGCGGACCAATCAGCAACCAGTATCGGTGGTTAACCGTTTTTGTCCCGCCTCTCCGTCACTGTGATTGGACGGCTGGTGACAGTGACGAGGGCAACTCTCGGTGACTGAAAAAAAACCACGCTAAACGCAGAATAAACACTCGGCACCATGTCATGCTGCTGGTGTTCCTTAAAATCAACTTTAAAAACACGCTGTGCTCAGGAAAAAACAACAACTTTGGTGGACACAGTAGGTAGTTGCAGAGTGTCGGCCGGTTTCAGTGCGAGCTGATTGGTTCAAATTTACTGGAGATCTACGCCCAGTTGGAAGGAACTTCTGCAAACAAGTCTCTATGGAGCATCCCCAGACCCATATATTCACGGAGTGAAATTGGGTTCTGGTTCACACCAGGCTAATATGGACTTGCCTTACTAGCAAAAGAAAAAGAAGCAAGTCTTATCATCAGTTTAAAAATTCCAATAAATGTCCTGGTAAGTGAGTCAGCATTCACAGTACAGGGACCCCACATTTGGCAGATTGTAGTCTAATTGATTTTAATCATTACACCTGTGCTTTTCCTTCCTGTAATAATGTGTTATGGAAAAGTCTCCAAAGAGGACATGATTTGTGCTATAAAAAAATAATTTTATGAGTATTTTCAAAGCTGCTCATGAAGGAGACGCGCTGATTATCGACCACTGTTTTATCTGAGCTGCTCATTTAATCGTCAACTTGCATGTTGCACTGCTGTTTTTGCTAAAAGCAAACACCTTTAGCACGGAGAGCTGGCTTTTGTTTTCAGATAAATTAGAAAATATCTTTTTTTGTTGTTGTTTTTGTTCCAGTGCTTTGGGAGTTTCTACTTTTCCCTTCCAGGCCACTTCATGCTCTCTGATGATCCAGATTATACCTGTGGAGAGGATGGGCACTCTGATTCTCCTCCCTGTCAATCTCTCTGCACTCTCCTGCCACAGATTTGTGAGTGGCATGTGTCCCTCCATCTGGCTCGCACATGCATTGCATATGGACATTGCATAATGGCCTCGGGCCTCAGTAACGCAGCACCACAGTGCTACTCCCAGCACGTGGGGAAGTGACAAGGGGAAGAGAAGCAAACTGCTTATGTAAAAGCATTAAGAAGACCAAACAGCTCCGGCCTCATTTGCTCACCCTGTGGAGAAAGAAGAAAAAATAGAAAGCACTCTCAGAGTTCATTAAAAAGTGAAAACATGCAGTGACAAAAGAATTAGCTGGAAGAGTGAATCACCCTCCCTCTTCTTTCATAATTAATTATGTGAGCTGCTTTAAAAAGCAAAATCCCTGACCATGCAGGGGTTAGATGCACATCAAATGCTCAGTTTAACTCCGTAAGCTGATTCGTATTTGACACGATTTGACAAAAACATTATTGAAGGCAGCAATTTGAATACTTTATAATATCCAGATGTAACAAGTGTTTGTAGCTGCTGTTTCAAAATGGGCCCAAATTTAGCTGTTTAAACTAAAGTGCTCTTTAAAAAAAATTATTTTCAAATTTGCACTTGTATTAAATGGGATTTTGGGGTTTATTGTGATCGCAGGCCTCTTCAGTCTTCATGTGCTTTCAGCAACACGATGAACTCGATGTTGTTCCAGATGAGCAGACCAGCGCTTTGATGTGTGAAAGGGGAGGTCACAGCAAAGTTTTAACATAGTACAACATTTCCTGTTATGCAAAACATCAAATCTTAGATAGGAAGTAGCTACACGTAACTGTTCTGTAGCCATCTGTGGAAACTCAACAAGATATTGTGAATATGAAGTTGCAACAGGACTGCAAATAATAACTATTTTATTGTCGATTAATCTGTTGATTATCTTCTGATTAAGTTATTGGTCTAACATTAGAAAACATTGAAAAATGGCCATTTCAAATTCCTTGAGCACACACAGTGATATTGTTATCTATTATATTATTAATTATCATATCAGTAAATGTCTTGCTTTGTCTGACCAACAGTCCAAACCCCCAAAATCCTCACTTGGGTCAGTTGAGAGATGAACTGTGTCTCTCAGCCCATTAATCAAATCTTTTACTAATTGTTCAGTGGAATTATTTTAGCTTTCAGGTTTGATGTTGTTGAGTTCAGAAGCTGATGACAGTGTTTATTTGGTAGTTATGCAGAATTATGTCTGTGGTGAAATGCTGACTAAAGGCTATTGTTGCATTTAAAAAGTTTTTATGTGAAATTAGTTTGCAAAAAATGGCTCGCGTCTAGTACAACCCACAGACACTGAGTGATATTGTCATACACTTGGACATATTTGTGCTCACCTGGTGAATGCGAGTCCAATATTCTCTCTCCTTTTCACTTTCTTTCTGTCTTCAACAATTCCTGAGGTAGATATCTGGCTGATTTATCATCGACACATAAACTGTGATTATTGTCTCATTGACTGGAAACCAAACACAAACTTTATAAAATGTAATTGTTGCAATTTGCTATGGACAGTGACCAGGAAAGTGTATTTGAAGGGATTATCTGATATTTTGCTGACACGCACTGTTTGTGAGGTTTGATTCCACTCTGAATTGTTTGGTGAATATAAAACTAAACCCAGCAGTTAGCTTGTCTGAGCACAAAGAAGCAGCTAAAGCCTTCCTGTGTCCACACATAACAAAATCCCCGACACGAACCTCTAAATTGGAGGAATTCAATCGCCTTGATTCTGTAATCTGTATAAAAATAGAGGTGTAAAAATGCCACATGGTGGGCGTTATCTGGCAAACTGTTACCTGGAGTCTTTTTGTTGCTTTTAGGTTGCCAGCCAAGACCGTAGGCAGTGACCGGCCCTAAGAAATAGTTTGCCAAATAATCAGCCTTTAAAACTAGAAACGGTCCTCGTCTCATCTTCACTCATCAAACTTCAGATGTGCGCTGGTCTGATTGTGTAACTTTGCGTGTTTGTGCACATACTGGTCAGTGTGGTGTTTGTAATCTTCCAGATGCACACACACACACGTACACGCTGTTGTCTGGATGCAGTCAGTGTTGGATCAGTGTTCCCTGGGAGATTACTGTAAAGTGTTGGATTATGGTAAAGCCAGGGAAAAGAAGCAGTGTGCAGAGCTCCGTATCTTAAACTCGGTTATAACACTGTTCATGTCAAAGGTGCCTGGTGGCTTCCAGGAGAGAGAGAGTGATATGCCAGCGCGAGTTTTCAGTCAGAAGGGACGTCTGACGGCCTAAAATATAATCTTCTAAAATACAGCACACACTTAAACTGATAGTGATATTTTTTAGTTGGTTTAAATGTTTAGTTGCTGACCCTGTCCACAGCAGTACACGGCTTAACTTGGTGCTGGTACAGCTGCCTGCTTATTCAAACTGGGGAGGTGCTGACCCCTATCTACTGCAGTTTACACACTGACTATGGTTTAGTACCACATAACAACTCCACTTCCTCGCTATCCCTTTAAAAAGAAACTCCCTCCTTTTTCTGCCTCTCCCTTTGTGTTGTTTTTTATAGCAATTTTAAAAATAGAGGCTTGTTATTTTTGTGCCCCCCCCCCTCCCCCCCCGGCCCCCCTTCTGCTGTACTTCTGGCAGGTTTCGGCCCCTCTTGAGTGCCGAGGGATTTCTCCTGCTCAGTGAAATCTGCAGCGGCTCTCATGGCACAGCCATCCAGAGCCGTAATCCAGACGTCCAAGCTGCTTGAATATAAATCCTGTCCAGAGTTTACATTGGCTGGCAACTCATCAAGAGGCCACAAAGATTATTTATTTATTTCAAACCTCTCAGGACATGGCAGCCTGCTGTCATCTGGTGACTCGGGGAGGACAAGATACAGACATTTAATCTGTGCGGCAGCGTGGCGTGCTCTCCGGGGGTTTACAGGAGGGCAGTATCAGGGAGAGGGAGTTGGGGATCCATCATGGAAGTTAATTCAGGAAAGAAAAAAAAACACTGAAAGATTGCAAACTCCATGTTGAACAGTTACCAGTGTAAAAATCAATATCTGAAGGCATGCAGAGTCACGATAGTGAAGTTACATGCAGATCTTTGAGCTGCAAACTGCAAGTCGAGGCATCGTCTGACAACGGATCTTTGTGGAAATTGGAAGAAAAGATTCCTGGCTTTCAGTTTAGTCTTGTGAAATTCAGCCATGGTGACTTGTGGCAGCTTGTTGTGTTGCAGCGATGTGAAATCCTCGGTCAGTTTATGGCAGATTTTTATGGCACATTACATCTGCAAATGTCTGTGTAAAACACGAGTGTGGAACATTTTTCCCGCTGATGCAAACTCCAAACCTACGGATGCATGGATTAGCTGAATTTGATATTGTATGTTTTTATTATTGAGAGCACATGTCATTTAAAGGACAAAAAACGACAATCAACTGAACCCTTTAACGAGCCAAGAATGTATATCCAGCTCATGACACGTCTAATTCCTCTGTGCCGCAAAGCGTCATTGTTGTTAAAGAACAAACAAAAGAAACACAAGGCATTGCTCTGAAAACGTGTTTTGGTAATCAAATCTGTCCCTGCGTGCACTTAAATCTTCAATTGCAGAGTGACTAAAGCTTAAAGTTGTTTCGTAGTAGTAGTTGTCATTAACAGTCTTCCGTTGGGGTGGAGAGGGGTGCGTGAGGATGTGTGGGTGAAGTAGATGGGTCTGTGTGGGTGTAAATGGTGAGAAGACTAAGCCTGGATGGGGGATTATAGAGGAAGGGGGCGGGTAGCATACATGATCTGTCAGAGCTTAGTACCACAATTATCCCAGCGGCTGCAGCTGCAGCAGCAGTGACAGCAGCAGCGGCAGCAGTGACAGCAGCAGCGGTAGTGGCGGCAGAAGCTGCGTTTTCATTAGTGTAATATCCAGAGAAGCTTCAGAATTATGTAAGAGTGACGTGCTGTGATCCCCTCTCGGCCAGCCCACCGCCTGGCAGGAACGTGGCCGTTTGTTTTCCTTTTATCCTCCGTCGCTCAGAAAAGCCAAAAGGACATCTGTGAGAGTCGGCGGTCGGGGACAGGACTCGTAGTAGCCACGCCACGGGCACCTCGCCGCTCCGGGTGATTGAATCTGTGCCTCGTTGCCACGGAGAAACTGATGCACAAGAAGGGACACGTTGATGATGCCGAAGGAAATAAGTAGACATTCGGAGATGTTGAATCGTGGTCGTGATGTTGCACGTTGTTGGGAGACGGCTGGAGCAGCAGTCAGAGCGATGAGGTGCGTGTGAGACTCTTTTAGAGGAGAGTTAGAAGATGAAGTTTAAGAAGTTCATCACGATCATGCAGGCGGCGATGGGGATCGTACCCCTGAACAAACGGGAGCTTCTGCCGCCCGGCAGGAAACTATGGAGACCCCCGGGGTGAGTGTGATCACTGGGTGTCTGTGTGTCCGTGTCGTGTATGAAGTGGACATTGTAACTCCGCTGTGTACGTTCATTTCTAACAGTGATAATACATCTAGTGGTGTCTGGTCATGCAGATAGTTTTGGTTTTATTTATTCAGTTTTTTTTTGTTTTTTTTGCTTTCAGTCTCCCAGAAAGGTGAATTGAGTTTTGTTTATGGTGACAGTGACTTCAGCGTAAACAATGTTCCACTTACTCTGGTGACCCACACAGCTTTGACTGTAGTAAGACATGTTCTTTTTTAGTTTAAATGTGTTTAGTGAATTTGTACATCGTGGTTGTGTTCTGTGGTGGGCAGTAAAATGTTTTTTTTTCATGGATAGATAGAGATAGTTTATTAATCCAACGAAGGGAAATTGCTTTTTTGTTTTTAAATGGAGTACTTTATTTACAGTCTTGAATAGATTTTACAATCCTTTAAGTTTAATTATTACATTTCTTGATCACTAAGCACCCAGCAGCTACAATTAACATACAAATCTATTTTTAAACACATAAGCTGTGTCATGTTTCAAGACAGCCTTACATTTGTTATCTCACTCATTACCATTTTGTCCCTTTAATTTGTTGTTGTTTACATTGCTCTTTTTTCTGTATAAAGTTTTTCTTATAATCTGTCCTTCAATTGTGCGTCTTGTAGTTTACATAATAGATTAAAAAAAAAACCATCCTTTTACACTGTTCAAATTACATACGGGCTAATTGTTCTGTTCATTTACAGCTGCATTCACTCGTACTATTCGTTTTGTACATTGGTTTGTTAACTTTGTATATCAATTACATCCCTCTGACCTCACTAACATGGTTTTCTGCTATAGCCTTCTCATTCATTCCTCCTTATATAAATCTATGTGCAGTTTGCTGTACTGTGTGTAGTCACATCCGAGTTAAAGATAATGTGGTTTAAATAATCATACTAGAGCTTATAACACTGACACATTAATGCCAAAGAAACCCATGAAACCGTGTAAGAACTATAGAAATACTACTGCCCAACCAAGTGCAACTAGAATTTAAGTGATGTTAATTTGATGAACTGTGTCAACTGCAAGGCACGTAAAATATAATCTCTAATACCTCAGTTTGACATAGTTATTGAACAAAGGTTCGCCGTTAATAGGATTTGGATGGTTTGAATTTTTATTCATGACCATTGTTGCCAATATGGTGCGCAAGTTTTGGTCCCGAGGTGATCTGTAGACTGAAAAATGTTGGAATCCTTCGTTATCAGTTGTAATTCTTTTTAACAGCACGTGTAGTGACGTGTGCGTTGCGTTGCGTTTCCTGCGCCTGCTTCACTTTAAAAGTCATCCTAGGCTTTACCAGTTAAAGTATTTAATGTCAAGCAGCAGGAAATGTTGGATTAGAACTACAAACCTTATTTCTGGAAAAGGTGAGACATTTTGTAAAATGTATTAAAAACAAGAATCTGTGATTTGTTAATTCTCTTGAATCTTTATTTAAGTGACAAAAGTACAAATAAGATTTCTAATGTCTTCATTCAATAATTTATTTGTAGTTTGTCAATATAAAAATCTGAATTTGATTCCTGCAACATACTCAAGACAGTGGAAAAATAAGAGTGAAAGGTTCATGGAAGATTCAAGTTTCTCCGTTTTCTAAAGTTCCACAACAAGCAGGTGAGTTGGTAACTGTGACAGTATCATGATTGGGTTTAAAAGGAGCTTAAACCAAAACCTCAGTCTTTGGGTCGTGGCTCACCACTTTTTGCCCAACTTCTTGGACAGTTGTCAAACAGTTCAAAAAGAACATTTCTCAAAATAAGATTGCCCAGAATTCCTGTCTTTCACAAGAGAAATCCCAACAGTGCATCTGGAAAGTATTCACAGAGCTTCACTTTTTCCACATTTTGTTGTTACAGCCTTATTCCAAAATGGATTAAATTCATTTTTTTCCTCAAAATTCTGCACACATAATATTAACGTGGAAAAAGTTGTTTTGAAATTTTTGCAAATCTATTAAAAATAACAAAATAAAAAATCACATGTACATAAGTATTCACAGCCTTTGCCATGACACTCAAAATTGAGCTCGGGTGCATCCTGTTTCCACTGATCATCCTTGAGATGTTTCTACAACTTGATTGGAGTCCACCTGGTAAATTCAGCTGATTGGACATGATTTGGAAAGACACACACCGTCTATATAAGGTCCCACAGTTGACAGTGCATGTCAGAGCACAAACCAAGCCATGAAGTCCAAAGAATTGTCTTTAGACCTCCGAGACAGGATTGTATCGAGGCACAGATCTGGGGAAGGGTACAGAAACGTTTCTGCAGCATTGAAGGTCCCAATGAGCACAGTGGCCTCCATCATCCGTAAATGGAAGAAGTTTGGAACCACCAGGACTCTTCCTAGAGTCGGCCGCCCGGCCAAACGGAGCGATCGGGGGAGAAGGGCCTTAGTCAGGGAGGTGACCAAGAACCCGATGGTCACTCTGACAGAGATCCAGCGTTGCTCTGTGAAGAGAGGAGAACCTTCCAGAAGGACAACCATCTCTGCAGCACTGAATACTTTCCGGATGCACTGTACATCATTAACATTGAGAAAAAGGTGCAACAGCCCACATCTGTCATGGTGTGAGGCTGCATCAGTGGCCACAGCAGGGGTGACTTGATTATGTCTGAAGGTACCATTGACGAAGAGACTTAGAGTGGGACTTCTAAAGACGTGCTGACATTAAAGGAACATCTTTTATTTCAGCAGGACAATACCAGGCCTCTGAGTGCACGTGCTAACAACATTGGCTTCAAAGACAGCATGTGTGTGCTTAACTGGCTTGCCTGCAGTCCAGGTCGGTCTCCTATTGAAAATGAATGGTGCATCATGAAGAGGAGAATCAGACAAAGGCGACCACTTCCTGACCTTGGTCTTGTATAGAGAAAGAATGGGCAAAAATTCCACCTGCAAAACTGCAACAGTTTGAGTCAAAATGATTAAAAAGTGTATTTAAAAGAAAAGGCGATATAACACAGCAGTAAACATGCCTGACTCTTATTTTAAATGTCGCTGGTATTAAATTGAAAATTGGTTTATATTTAGAAAAGGCAATTGTAGTTGGACAGTGAAATCCTTGGAAATATTTTCTTTGTACTTCTGTCAGTTAAATTTTTTTTTTTTATTATTATTTTTTTTTTTACTGCATTTTAAAATATGTCCCAACCTTGCCAGAAAAAGGCTTTGTACTGTAGATCAAACTACTAACGGTAAGGCTGGATGACTCACTCTTTTCCTGTCAGTCTGTCCTGTGTGTCTAAAGGCAACCTGGATCTAGCTCGGGGAAGGAAGACGCTAACAATGGAAACGACTGTATAGTCTGATAATTACAGAATGGAAATACAGTGATTGGCTAATGCTGGAAAAAAAAAAAAAAGGTCAACCATAAACCATAAAAACAAGGTTTGACTTTATTGAATTACTGAGGAAAATCCTGGTTTACAAACGGGGGTGGAGTTTTAAAGATGACTGCATTTACAAGACAAAAGGGATCGATGAAAGGAAACCATTGAGGTACGGATGTAGCAGATAGGATCCACAGTTTTTGGAGCTTGGTGCAAATATGAGGATAACTCTGCCCCTTCCTGCTTGTCCACCAACTTGTTGGAGGTGCAATACTAAAATGGTTAAATGCCCTTTTAATGGGAGCTTGGAGGGGGAAGGGTAATACACAATGCCCCTTTCATGAAGGAGTCAGTAGATAATCATCGGCATGTCTGACCCACAGACATTTCAGGTGTTCCTGCAGATACCGAGCCCTTCCTCGTGTTTCCTCTGTCTGTGTTTAAAGTGTATGAGGCAGCAGGTTTGGTCACACAGAGCCAGTCTGCTTTCTCCACACTGCTGTTGTATCCGACTTCATCCAGTCAGACCGTTTCAATCATTTCTGACTCACTGCCATGAGGTTGAAAAAAAATCAAATATAACCAAGCCGTTTCAGCCAACGTTGACATGTTGTGACATGTTAGTGATGAGGTCGCAGATGCTGCTCCTGAAGTGAGACAGCACATGATAGTTTTAAAATAGCCCGTAGTATCTGTGTGATTCTGGTCTCTTTAGGTTATTCCAGTTAAACTCAGAGCTGTACAACTTTATTTTGGAATATTTGGTTTATATTTGTAAAAGCAAATATGGTTTTAGCCGTTGCAATACACGACATCCTTTAATCTGTGTTACCGTACACAGCCAGCAAATGTACTTGTTAACTGTAGAAAAGCTTAAAATTGAAAATGCCAATGAAAAGTGGATGCAGACTTAAAGCACACAGTGATTACATAACGCAAGCGAGTTCAAAGACTCTGCTAATTCACTTTCATAGCATATAAAAATAGATCCTCTCTGCCTGGTGAAAGCCCTCGTGTATCGAACCCCGCAGACTTTCTGTTAAAAAGTTCCAGCCTCAAAGCATCACTCTCTGACAACAGAACAGATTTCAGTTGCAGGCTTTCAATATTTGAGTACTCCTCTACAGATTACTATTTGAAGGTCACAACATGCTTTATAGTAATGACCTTACACTTGTGTTACATGTCCCACTGCTCTCTGCATAAAGCTTTGAATGGACACCATCACTAAGGTTTCTGTTTTGTGCGCAGGGACCAGCCTGGCTCAGACGGGACCAGCACTGACCTGCTCAAGTGCAGCCGCAAATTCCGCTGGTCCAGAGAAGCCCAGTACTTGTATCTCCGCCGCCTCTCTTCACGCAGCTACTCGGCTATAATGATGGTAGGCCACGATGTTTACATGTTGACTGTTGAAGTTAGACTATTTTATTTTAAGTGCACTGTCTAAAGTGCATGTTGGGACCAAATCCACTTTCACTGGTGTAGCAGTGGATAATCTAAACCAAAGTAAGGCACATGGGTCAAAGAGGTGACACTTACTGTAGTAAGTAATCAAAGATGTGTTTTGGGCATAACATGAAATAAACCAATCAGTAAGTCTCCCATTCTCTTTAAAAGCCAGGTGTGCGGGCTGATATTATAATCACGGATGTTCCAAATTGTAGAAAAGAGCGCTCCTCTGCAGCAGAAACAGATCTGCTCGTGTGCAGATTGAGCAGATTGATGTTCACAGTAGTAATCTTTCACATTGTAATCTTTTTATTTTTAATCTGTTGTGTGTTTGGGGTGCTGCATGTCCTTGTGTGTGTAACAAAGCAGAGTGTGTGCGCAGTGTGCAACTGTCTACAGCATGTAGGTGCATGTTACTATCTGAACAATGCCCCTTTGAAATAACAGTCCAATACTGTCTGGCACTGCTCAGTCTCTTTCTGCTGCTTCAAGATTACAATTCACCCACAATGCACCTGACCACACCCCATTGTAAGAGTAAGAGTTACTAATTAAACAATATTTGTGCTGGACGGGAACATGACAACAGTGTCGGTCTGAAACTAACAAAGACACTTGCGTTGTGCGCCGGGTGTAAGATGGAGCCCGCTGTGTCTTCACATGTGATTGTTGATGTTTGTGATATAGTCGTGACTGTTTAGACTACATCTGAACTCGCACTGTTTTGAATGTGATGATCTAGCAAAGGATTAGCACGAGTGTTTTATCTGTTATTTGTAGTTTTGGATCCAATCATATTGAGGCATTTAACACCCAGATGTTTTTGTTACTCTTATGAGTAGTTTCTTTTTCATCTTTTTAGTTATTTTAACGTGATTTTTGTTCAAATCTGATTGTCTCATCTGTTTCACGTTGTTAAGGTAGGTAGGTAGGTATTTACTTTATTAATCCCCGAGGAGAATTTTTTTTTTTTTTTTTAACATGTAGCTTACTGTTACTGCCGCCCATCTTTTCCAGGACACTTGTGAAAAAGTAATTTAAAATGTCTCACGTGTTCCTGATAAATAACAATAATAATAATTCAAACAACAATAATTTGTTGAATAATTAGATTTTTATAAAATGGCAAACCTGAAAACTTAGACTTTATTAATCCCACAGTGGCAAAATTATGACTATATCCACAATAAATAAATACATAAATACAGCTTGAAATGAATAGAAAGTCTCTGGTGCTATGAAATGAAATACAATGCAACATTATTTTATGGTGGTGTTGAACAGTCTGCCAGCCGTCGAAACAAACGACCTGCGGTAGCGCTCCTTCCTGCTCTGAGGATGCAGCACTGAGGAGCTGCTTAAAGCCCCCACAGTCTCATGGAGGGTGTGAGAGGTGTACAAATACAAAGGATTTGACATCATTTTTAGAAGTAAAATATGTTCTTGCTTTGAAATTAATAAATAATTGTAACAACTATTTTCTATGACTTAGTATCCATCCATTCATTATCTATACCCGCTTTATCCTGAACAGGGTCAAGGGTGGGCTGGAGCCTATCCCAGCTCACTTAGGGCGAAGGCAGGATACACCCTGGACAGATCACCAGTCCATCACAGGACCAACACATAGAGACAGACAGAAACAAAGACCATTCATGCTCTCATTCACACCTAATGGCAATTTATAGAACCACCAATTAATTAGAGGTGCATGTTTTTTGGATGGTGGAAGGAAACCGGAGTACCCGGAGAGAACCCACGCAGGCACAGGGAGAACATGCAAACTCCACACAGAAAGGCCCAGGCCCGGATTCAAACCCGGAACCTTTTCGCTGAGTCGACAGTGCTAACCACTGCACCACTGTGCTGCCATATGACTTAGTATAAATTACCTAATTTATTTGTTTTCAACTAAATCAATGGTTCAGTGTGTGCTTGATGAATTCAGGTTTACACGGTTAAATATTCAGGGAGTGTCTCTGCACACACAATGACTGCGCACAGTGTAGAGTGTCCCTGTTGCTTTGAAAACTCCACAGGTGCAGCTTGGTTCATTGATTTTCATGCTTGAATGTCATTTGCTTGATTTTGTGTTTCTCTGTTGATGAAAATTTCATGAATTTCTGTCTCATGAAACTATTTCATGAACCCATAACTGAATGAGGCATGCATGCAGTTTTTTCTTATTTTGGTTTGTCCAAAAATATTTTGTAAGCTGTAAACAAGGCTGCTTCTCTTCTGACATACTGATGGTTTGAAGATATGGAGTTCAGCGACTCGGTGTTTCCCACACCTCTTCCTCTTTCCTTATTTGAATACAATACGCTGTAGTGACCCCTCCTGCACCCGGGATGATGATTAACTAGAGAGACATGTCACATCCCGGAAGCTTCATTGTTTTAATGACTTGGTGCCACAAATTATTCAGGCCAGTGACCCTGTTTTGCATTAGCATGGCCTATTTTAAGGCCTATTTGGCATATTTCAGTCCATGTGAAATGTGGAGATTTGACTGGATTGACCTTAATGTTTCTGAAAATGTATTGTCATTATTTAATTCATACAGCATTGCTGCTCTGGAATTTAAGGATGTTGATAAATTGCTGTTTTGTTTTTTTTACAAGCAGAAACGGTTGATATTTAAAGGAAAACATTCCTGTGACAGTTTTAGGGATTTCTGACATTTCCAGGGTCAGCTGGTGTTCTTATCTGTTATTTCTCTCATGATGGTGAATGGACCGCACACACACGGATAAAAACAAAAAAAACAAAAGGTTATGTGTGTCACACACATAACCTTTTGTTTTTTTTTTGTTTTATGCTGCCCATAGCCATGTTGACCTTTACATCTTTCACATAGTTCTATGGCTGACCACGTACCTTTTGTGTACTTCGTTCCAATGAATATAAATCATACAGTAGATTCAGTGATAACTTTGATTATAAGTCCCCTTTTAACTTTGTGGCAGCAGTTTCAAAAGACACTTTCCTGTTTTAATACCATAAGCTCCTGACACTTACATCAATGTCCACAACATAGTATGTTTTCCCAGCTTGGTATGGAGAAACATGACTCGTCTACAAAGATCGCTGACCTCAACCCCATCCAGCACCTTTGAGCTGAACTGGAACACAGACCTTATCACCCAGCATCAGTGCTGGACCGCACTAATTCTCTTTTCCTGAGCATGATGTATGGGTTTCATCGTTTGGGAGGGTGTTGTCTTTCCTTGCTTATACTATTTGTAGACTGAAATAACATCGTTTTTGCCTTCAGAAGTCAGTTGTTGGAAGCTATCCAAAATATATTTCATCAACCCCCAAATAGATTTCATCTGCTAGGATGCTTTTTCTTTGTACACTTCTATCACATTCCTGAGTTTGCTGTATTAAGTCTGTTATTGTGTTTTTCTGTCTGGGAGCCTCACAGCAGGCTGCCTAAAAATCAATGGGAATTTTAGACTGATCCATCTCGGTGGTATTAGAGTTGCAAGCGTCCTGCACACATGTGCCTACACAGTTAGCACCGGTCTGTCATTACTAATAAACCAGCAAACAGTGTACTGAATTCATTGAGGTTGGGGTTATAGACGTCGTTTTAGTCTGTCATTATCTATCAAAGCTGCTGATAAATGTCATTCCCCCCGCTCTCTGAGTTGGTATAACCTGGACCAAGTCAGGAGCTCTCGGCGCTAATTTTTGCCCTGGAAGTCTAATGTTGATGTTTTTAGTGAGTAAAGTAGGTGTTGTTAAGTGAGGCAGACAGGACTTGGACACTTTTTAAACTTCAAACTTCTTCATTTCACAATAACTTTGGCTGCTGTGCGACCGGAAACACTTAACTGTCCATATAGTTTGGTGTAAAAAAAAAAAGCTCAGTACCAGTCCGGGACAGTTCAAAGTGCGTGATGCCAGTGAACGGAGGGGGGCTGCTCTCTCTGAGCAGACACGCAGCTCCGCATTTCACCGTAAGTACTTCATCGAGCTGTATTCAAAGTGCTGATAAATACCCAGGCCGACATGCGGGAGCCTCGGGTTACTCCCGACACGATGCTTTGTGTGGGTGTTTTGAGGTTTTGGTTTTCGGGAGTTTCCATGAAGCCTGTTGCATCCTGCTACACCTGCTGTTAGCGCCGCCTGCTACATCCACGGTTTACAAACACGTTCAAAGTTAATAAGTCCTGTTTGAAATGTTGTTTTGCTCCATAACTGCTCTGTTGGCTTGGTTTTATTTGGTTTTATTTGGTTACCTGGTCTTATCTGCACCGCACTTAACGCTATTTGTTGTTCCTTTGGTGGCCAAAACAACATTTTGCGCGTGTTTGTGTTTGTTAAACATCTCTTTCTTCAAAGAACAACAGGTAACAGTGGTGCAGCCTGTCGGGCACTAGAAACCAAATTATCCAAACTCCTTTTAACTTCTGTTTTTAAATCCTTAAATGTACTAATGTGTTCTTTATTGTACCGCAAGATGTAATGCGTCTCTGCCACCAGCAGAGGGCAGTGTCGTACAGCGATCATCAGCCAGCGGTTCACAAACACTGCATCTCTCAGGCTGTCTCATAAAGGACCTTCAGCCAGTTTTGAGCTCATAACAACAACCAGAATAACATGTGAACAACTGCTGGATGATAGCCAAGGCGAAGAGCTTGTATTAAAACTTTGATAATAAATTTAGTGACACAAATTTCTCCCTCAGAAAAGTTGCAGGCAAATTGATATTAAACAAAGAGTGACCCTGAAAATGTTGTTGCATCTGTCTTATCTGCGCGCCAGAGGTCCTTAGTTACACTGTCAACAACTGGTGTTGTTTCTCGGAGTACTGAGGCTGATTTATAAAGTATATGGGAGGTAAACTGATAAAAGTGTTTTATAATTTCTTGTCGGTGCTACACACAGATTTAAATGTATTTTTTTTTCTAACTTCATTTTGATTTTAGCATTTAATTTAGTGCAGTAAAAATTTCAATAGTTTCAAATTCTGTTTGGACATTTTCTCCACACCATGTCAGTTTTTGAACCAGTTTCCAGCTGCCTTAGTATTGGTATGGTAACTAAAAAATTCACAAATTTAAATATACTCGGCTGTACTTGGTACAAAGACAGACATTTGAGACCAAGAGTTTAAACAATTAATTGAATGATTTATTAGTTGATGGTCAGCAAACAATCTTTTTTAAATCCAAATGCCAAATAGTGTTTACTTCCAGCATCTTGTTTACGAGGATATTCTGGTTTTATATTACTGTAAACAAAACATTTTTCAAAAATAATTGGTATATTAAATGATAGAAGTATTTATTTGCAGCTCTACTTTTATCTGTTCAGTGGTCATGGGGGAATGTGAGAAAACAATAAGCAAAAGTTGAGGTGAATGGGAAGTTTGTACCTTTTTTAAAAACTACCGCTCAGCAAGATTTTGTGTAAATTGGTTGAATTTGAGTGTAAACGGGTTTTTTCACTGCAGTTTTGATCAAACTCTGCCTTCGTATTCTGCGTTTGTGCTTTGTAAGAGACACAGTCTGTAAATAATTAGTTTTCTAAGTCACGTCCTGCAAGTATGACCCAGTATTTCAACCTCCCTCCTCATTAGTGGAACTGTTTTTGTGTTTTGTTATGTAATTGCCCACACTCAGGAGACTACGACTTATCCAGCAGGCCTGCCTGTGAGCAGCTATCGCAGTCATACAGTATCCCAGGCCAAGAAGACGGTTTGATTACAGCTGGTTTGGCCTTGCCCAGAGCCACTTCACCCACCACCTCAGAGGAATTTATCTTATCATGTCAGTTAATCAGTTAATAAGTTTCTTCTCTTCACATGTGTAGCGTGAAATATGTTTCTGCTGCTGCTTTTTAGCCTTTCGGGTGTAAATGGATGTAAAGTAACATCTCAATAGTTTTTTTGTGATTGATACAAACCCTTTTTTCCATCAGTGATGAGAATAGATTCTCTTCAAAATCGTCTTATTCTGCCTCAGTCTTCCCCCCTTCACACAACACTGACTCCAGAAAGACCGTTTGAGATGAAATTCCAGATGGACGTATCAGATGGTCGTTCTAAGTAGCGCCGGGCGATACGGACAAAATCTAATCTCACCGTGTTTTTGACCAAACACATCCAGATTGATATTGTAGGGATGACTTACAAAATAATTTTATAAAAGCACAAAAAAGTGGGTATAGAAAAATAGAAACAGCCAACAGTCTGGTGAGTTCAGAAAATAACATCACTTTACTGTAGTGCAGCCTTTAACAAAATGATTTATTATTATTTTAAAAATACGACAATATCTAAAAAAGTGGGTTATGATGAGCGTGCTGCCAGACCGAGTCGTGCCCCCATTTCACTAAGCCTGGGATGTCAGCAGCACACAGATTTCACTTTCCACTGAAATTACCCACAAAAAAAACAAAACAACAACACTAAATTAAAAGCTCAACTATTGTGCTAACTCGGATTTGAAGTCCGCTCACGTGTGGTGCGGTTTGTCTCTGCTGGCGTGTGAAGTTTGACTCGCGACTGCTAAACCTTCAGATCCGAGGCGGCTTCAAGCCCAAAAGACCTTGTGTGATTCGTTGTTGCGTTTGCGGCTCGACACTCGGGTGTTTAATCACGGCGTGCCTGCGCAGGAGTTGGTCCGTCTGTATGTTTACACTTTCCGCAGACGGTGGGATTTGTGCTGAATGTAGGCCAGCAGAATCCCTCTTACGTCAAAGGCAGGCGGGCGGGCAGATGCAGGGAGAGCGCTGCTGGTGGTTGTGCAGCTGTGGCCATGGAGGAGGCTGTGGCGCACATCAGTCTGCCAGAGCACCGCTGGCGGTGAGCAGGGAGAGACGCAGATAGGAAGAGACGGCCGGCGCCAACGATGAAGACCATCCTCAGCCTGCACAGGAAATGGGCCCACGCGGTCAAGACCATACGCATCCTGCAGGGACTCGTGAGTGCGATTCTGATTTGATCAGATCTGTGTCTCAGTCAGGCAGCCGGACCCGACTGGTTCTGCGACGGGTTCCGTCGGGTCGAGTTTGATTTGGAAGTCGGGGAACCTGAATTGCAGAAAACTGGCACACAAAAAAAACCGGAACATTTGATTGTTTAGGATCAAAAGGAGTTCTGTTATTTTCAGGGTGAAGAGTGACAGGAGTAGTTTATAAAATGACACTGACCCAGCGGTTTATTTTTGTGAGGAAAATTGAGATATTATTTGTGTTTTTGTAGTTCGGAAATTAAGTTGGACTTGAACGAGGGAATATTTTCGACAAAGTTTGTACGTGTGGTACCCAACGGTTTGGACTGATGAATGGCTGAATTATTGAGTAGTCACTTAACGAGTACAAATGATGTGTGGCATTATGATTTAATACTTATAACGATTTAAAAAAAAACCCACTGGTTTCAGCTTCTCCAGTGCAAAGGTTGATTGTTTGGGCGGTCGGACCTCGGTTCAGGCACCAGCTTCTCTTCTTAATTGTGACAATTATTCAGACAAGAATTGATGGTGTAATTCAAATTGAAATCAACTATTTGATCTGTAGCCTTTGACTTTCTAGAGCTCAGTGCACTCAATGTGTATCTTAACGTAACTTGTTGGTGGTTTCATGTAGCATCTGTCAGTCCTGTTTTGTACGTGCTTTTCAATGAGTCGTAACAGATGTTCAAGTGTTCTCATCAATACTAATCAACAAAAGCAAAAACTTTTTTAGTCAAACTTTGTGTCAAGAGCCCAGCAGAGGCTGGCCATTGTTCTCCTGGGAGCTCCTGGTTGTGTAACAACAACATAGGCTAATGAACTGGCTTTGTCATTACATCACGTAATACATTATTAATCTGTTCAGTGAAATCAAACCCCTCCTTGTAATCTTCCCTCTCTCTCGGCAGAACCCGGTGATGGAGGAGACCGTGTGGGAGCAGTACACCGTGACCCTGCAGAGGGTGAGTCCATCTGCACCGAAACACTCACAGCCTCACTTCATTTGCAATATTTACATTTCGGCCATAAACCCCAGCTTATGGCTCCAGGTTCACAGAGAGTGCATTTTAATTATGTGTTTGATAAAATCCAAATAAACTAAAACAAAAAGAATGCACTGTTTAAAACAAACTCCACTATCTGCTGCTTACCCAGAACCAACTCTCAAATTCATCAGATGGACATAAACACAATCCCAAAACAAATGCCAATGTTGCTCTGTGTATTTTAACGTGCAAATAGGCCACCGTTTCATCACAGGTTCACCCTGTCAACTATTTCAAGTCATGAAATATGAATTTCCTGTTTACGGCTCGTTGTGTTGCCCCCAAGGAGCTAAAAAAAAAAAATCAATCAATGCCGGTTTAATTTTAGCAATAAAATGTGAAATGTGGTGGTTTGTCTTAAACTATTTCTAAAGTGCTGCGATGGTCCTGAGTTTAAAATGTGATCCACGTGGCTATAAAATGGTTAATCAGTCGGTTAATTCAAATTTAAGTAAGTACTCAGATAGTTAATTGTTTTTATCAACCACATTTCCCAGATCTTTGCTTTTAATATATAGATTTTTTTAAATTTTTTTATTCAATATCTGAATACTTCAGGCAAAGTGCAAAATTATAGCTCAGGTTAAAAGGTTATTGTCATTTATGAACTATTTGATCAGTTGAGTACAAAAGATACAAAATCTGACCAGACATTGAACGTCAGCTTCAGATACGAAGCAGTTTTTAATACATTACAGGCAAAAAAAAAAAAGATTACAGCCGTCACATTTTCGCATCTTTTAATGCTCTGGTAAATTTGGAAAATGCTACATTTGTCCCGTTTCTCGCCATCAACCAGGTCCTCCTCTGTTGAACACGTGTGCGACTGTGTGAGCAAAGCAAACCGGTTGAGCTTCTGTAATCATCCTGATGAGCTCATTGTCTCGTGCTGCAGCTCACTGAGGCCAGAAAAGCAGATTTAGGGCAAAAAAGGTCCTGTGCTGCAGGCCTGTGGACCCCCCCCTCCCCCCCCTCGCCACACACACACACACACACACATCTCAACCCCGCCAGAGCCAGCTGTCACACCGGGCTCTACTTTATATTCTCCTCTACCATTTGTTATCTTCTCTTTTAAATATTTGCTTCTTCTGCTGCCTCTGTCCTGCAAGATCATCTGTCATCTTATATCAGGAATTTAAATCTGCAAGAGTCAGTTAGGAGTCTCTGAAATAATAATAATCATTACAAAATGCAAATGTCAAATATTTTTCATTTGGTCTTGGGCCAAAGGTTGAACAAATAGTATTTTTCTTTTATTTTTTTTTAAATTTTTTTTTTTATCAGGGATTGTAATGTGTGACATGAAGCCACATTTTTGAATAGTAACACTCTCTAAATGTGGGGCTGAATCAACAGATTCAACTTGTTTTTGCTGATAAATATGGCAAACACGTGGGAAGAACAGTTGGAATCCTTTTTATAGTCCCACCAGGAAATCATCAAATCAAATAATTAACGCAATTTCAAGCAATCTCTGCAATTTTTGCAGACCTTGCAGTTTTGCAAAATTCGCACGATTTTTCTGCAAAAAATTTCATCAACGGAAGCTGCTGTTGAAAGTATTACTGCTTAGTAATACTTTGAAATAAATACTGTTGAAAGTATTACTGAACAGTAATACTGTGTGTTAAATTGGATTTATACACACCTGGAGTTGTAAGAGACTTGACTTTGTTTTTGTGCATACAGTCTGTATTAAATTAAGTAAACAGCAATCTAAAGCTCTTATTTTGACAGCGGATGTTTTATTCTACATGACGGTCACGACTGTTTGTTTTGTAAAGCTGGCAAACACTGCAAAACTAATATTGTATGAGGACGTCCTTGTTTTCTCCCATTTGCCTGTACGGCAGCAGAAAGTAGCTGAAGACAACAATCGTTCTGTCACTGGCTTCATGAAACAAGCGCCACCGATCTCACTTCTTCCTTCAACCTCTAGTGGGAACACTCAGATAAAACAACTTCCTGTACCTTCACATTCTCTGCTGTCATTATAAAACTTCTCCTGTACCCGTGTGGTGATTCTCCTGGCTGCACCGCGGTAGGAAAACTAAATGTCTGTTTCTTATTGGTTCGAGACAACGACTGTGTCTCATGAAATATTTTGAAAAATGAGACAATATCAAACATTGCTTGTTGTCAAGCTGATAGAAGTTTACATTTGATGTAATCTGACAGCAACAAGCGATTGTTTTAACTTGATCTATTCGGTAGTTATTAGATTCTTCACTTTGGATTTTTAATAACAGGACAGGATTATTTGTTTTTACTTTAATATTTTATGTCAGAGCAAAAAGAGATTTTTCATGTCGTCATCTCCTGTGTTTGCTTCTCTGCTCCCACTTTCATCCTCCCTCTGCCTCCCCGGCCATCTGCTAGAGACAGAGGGAAGTGGAGAATTGTGCGTTATTTTTTTTTTATTTTATTTTTTTAAGTACAGATGGAAGGGAGGGGATAAAGAGACAGGGTCAATCAAATCTCTGACCTAATCTCATCTGGACAAACTGGAGTGATGGCAGGTTGAATCAGTCAGAGCCCTAAAATATCTCCGGAGAAGGAAGGAGCCTTTAAAAACAGAGTTGGTTGTAAATGAAATGAAATCTTGGGGAAATGTGTGCACACATAAACGCGCTCCCACATGCCGGGCAGTTGAGAATATTAACCAAAGGATCAGAGTGATATTTCATTTGATTGTTAGTCACACACGATGTGCAGAAGATCGACACAACGTGCATGTTTCCAGTATACTGAACTGTAATCACCGTCTACAACACCCATACGGCCATGATGATCCAGTGGGAGCAGACACACACCACAGAGATTACAGGACCTCTCTTATATAGACACACATGCAGCGACGCACAATAGATTCCACGTGATTTACATGCTTTGTCTTGTTCTCAGGATCCAAAGATGGGCTTTGGCATCGCTGTGTCTGGGGGGCGGGACAACCCCAACGAGGAAAGTGGCGAGACGTCCATCGTGGTGTCCGACGTCCTGCAGGGAGGACCTGCTGATGGATTGTTGTTGTGCGTAAAATTCTTATTTTGGGGTTTTTAATTAAGTATAGATTAGAGCCTGTTGTGTTTGTTATATTGGCTGTCTGATTTTATCGACTGATGTTGAGCTATTCTAGATATATTAAAATCAGCATATAAACTGGCCGATAGGAAAACTTCATAAAACCAAAAAAGAACCAAAAGTTTACTGTTTTAGTGCTCTGAGGTCAGAGTGATTAATAAACTGTAAAATATCCTGACTTCACTACACGTTTGTAAAAAGTGGTTGATAACCACATTTTAAGAGATCAAGAATATCGACCAATACATTGATATCAGAATAAAAAAAATTTCACTACTATTAGTATTTGCATCGTTTCTACACTTTCAGTACCGGTCGGGCTTTATGATGAATCCTAAAACTTCACACAGCACATTCAGAATTATTATTATTTTTTATTTTTTTTTAAGTTAAGCAGGTTGAGCTCATTGATATCTTTGTGTTTGTGTTTAGTGAGAATGACCGAGTGGTGCAGGTGAACGCCATCCCGATGGACGGGGCCCTCCACTCCTTCGCTGTGCAGACGCTCAGGAAGTGTGGAAAAGTAGCAAAAATTGTGAGTAAAGCATTTAATTTGTTGTTTGAATCTTATAGTTTTGTTATTTACTAAATAAGACTGCTTGAAATTTAATTATGTTAATTTCCCCTTTCTAGTATTTTTTGGTTTATATGTTCAGCTCAAAAAAACAACAACCACAAACTCCAAAATATAATCTGCACAAGTTGTTGATTTAAAAGTGATTGTTTTCTTTCTGTGGACAAATTCAGACAGTGAAGAGGCCCCGTAAGGTTCCAGTCAACCTGCTGAACCGTCCCCCATCACCCGACGACAGAGTCTTCAACAACGACTACAACGACGACTACAACTACGAGCCGGACCGCCGCAGCGTGTACAGCGGCCGGAGCGCGGGCGGGCGAGATCACAGCCCGGAGAGGGAGCGCGGCGGCGGAGGCTACATGGACTCTGGCTACCAAACGCGTGAGCGCGACTACGACCGACGGGAGCGCGGCAGGAGCGCAGAGAGAGACCTCAGCCCGGACCGGCAGTACAGGAGAGACGGCAGCATGGGGCGCACTTTGGACCGAGAGCGCAGCCCCGACCGCCGCTACAAGAGTGACCACATGCTCGACAGCGACTACAACCCGGACAAAAAGTACCGCAGCGAGCGCGCGTTAGACCGCGAGCACAGCCCCGACCGACGCTACCGCAGCGAACGAGCCCTGGACCGCGAGCACAGCCCCGACAGACGCTACCGCAGCGAACGAGCCCTGGACCGCACCCACAGCCCCGACCTGCGCTACGGCCGCAACAGCCCGGGACGAGGCCACGGGCGGGACCACAGCTTTGAACGGGGACGCGAGCGCATCCCCAGCGACCCGAGGAAGTACGATGAGCCGTTGAACCGAAGCGGTAGCCGCGACCGCCTGGACCGCACGCCGTCACCCGCCGCCGTACACATCCCTCTGCCCCGGCCCGGCCGCGACCTGGAGCCTCTGGAGAAACCTCTGAATGTGCTGCTCCTGAAAAACCGTCCCAACGAAGGTGAGCGGCTCACAGATGTTTCTATTCATGTTTGGCTGGCAGATTTCATTCTGTGTATTTTTTGAAATATGATAAATGCTGGAAACATTTGAAATGACTGAAGATTTGGTATCAAAGCTTTAAAAAATTTTTGCCAAAGTGTCATTCAAAGAATACGTAAACAAAAGATCAGATATTCAACAACAACTGTTTGGGCAACTCTGAAACATTTTCCACATTCAACACTTAAAGTAAGTCGCACCATCTCAAGCATAAACAAACATATAAACAAATGGTAATCTTTTAAAAGCATGGCAGGTGAAATCTTGAGCTAACAAAACAGTGACTTTTCATAGAATGTATTTTGATTAAATGTGAAATGATTAATTCAGGAAAAGATTTACTGTTTTGGAAATGGCCTTAGGAATGGGGAACTGAGAGTCCATTTAACCAAGAACTAATCAGCGCAGACTCGGGTGGAATAAATGTAGTTTGTGTAACCTGTTCATATTTTGATATTACGTAAATATTCTGTTTTTTTTTCCAGAGTATGGCCTCCGTCTGGGAAGTCAGCTCTTCATCAAAGAGATGACCAGCACTGGACTCGCCAGCAGAGATGGGAACCTGCAGGAAGGGGACATTATATTGAAGGTAGGGCAGCGAAAGCTTATTTTCCTCAATTATTCATCTCTTTGATGGATCATTTGGTGTTTTTAAAAGTGGTTTGATTTTTATCTGAGCATCTCATCTCCTTTCTCTCCGTCAGATTAACGGGACGGTGACGGAGAACCTCTCTCTCAGTGACGCGGGGAAGCTGATCGAGAAGTCCCGCGGGAAACTGCAGCTGGTGGTGCAGCGGGACCGACGGCAGGTGCTGATCCGAGTCCCGCCGATGGTCGACAGCGACTCAGAGCTCGATGGTGAGAGACACTCCAAAATGAAAAGCAGCAGGTCCTATCCAGTGTAAAGGCACACCTGACGAGTGGCCTTCATCATCATCACCATCATCTATAAACCCACTGTGCACGAACTTCATATGAATCAACTGTGGAAACATTGTTGCCTTTACTGTTGCTGTATCTGTCAATCAAGCCTGTTTTCCCTTCATAAAATAAAGGTTTTAATCACATCAGTTTTTAGTTTGATTGTAATATTATTAATATATATATATATAAGCAGTAGCATCACAACGAGCTAACCACAGCCTCACCAAACAATCATCATTACTCCTCCACCCTCATGATTACTCACTCTTTTATACCTGTTTTTAATGTCACATGACCAGATGGCACGCTGTGATTGGTCCAAACCAATCTAGATAAGTGGTGTGAGTGGATTGTTCACCAAGTGTGTGTGTTTGTGTGGGTGTGTGGGTGTGTGTGTGTGGGGGGGGTTGAATAGCCCAAAGACTTGTGACCCACTTTGTCTGTTTTTGGGACTGTGTGTGTGTGCTCACTCGCCTCTAGTGGGGTGATCTAATCCCCAATCATAATCCTGGTATTGGATATGACAGAATTTCATTATGTTAAGGTTTTGCACGGCAGCAGCCGTCTGATTTCTGCCATCCAGTCTCTTTGTAAAGATCTCGGAGAACAATAGGGCCTAACTGACCGTGTGTGTGTGGACAGTGAGAAAATTCGCATTTTCAATTCTGCAGGGTTCAATTCACCTCGAGTGTCACTTCTTTGACTCTGTGATGGTTTTGCTGTTATATTGCTCCTGAAGTGAAAATGTGAAAAAAAAAAAAAAAAGTGCTTTTTCCCCTCAAATGTCTGCTGTCTCTTTGTCGTGATTAAGCTGGTAATGCATTCTAATTAGTGGGAGTACTCGACTGTGAGTCGTGATGTGACCTTCATTTGTCTGGCACCGCTTTCATCACCTGTGGGCCATTTGAATCATGTAAAAGCCACATTGTGTAATTTACCGAATACAGGCGCATCAAGGAGAAATTCAGCACTGTATTGTTCAAAATATTTTTTAAAGTCTCTATTGTTTGAACATAAAGATCTAACTGAGCAAGCTAGTCTCGAGTTGTTCTTATATTTTTCAACATGTTTGTTATTGTGTTCTGCAGACATCTCTGAGATCGAGTCGTACCGGTCCTACTCTCCACAGGACGACAGGCGTGGCCACCACTCCGACCTCTCCTCCCACTCCTCCAACGAGAGGCTCCGAGACAAACCCAGGTACGCTGTCATTAAAGGAACATTACAGTTTATTTCAGGCCTCGTGATCGTTACTTTTGTGGCTCTGGGCTGTGCTAACTTTGCACTCATCATCTAGAGATTTGGGAAATTGTGAATTTGTGAGCGAGCAGCTCAAGCTTCTTGCAGTATTCCACAAAAAATATTTTTACATAAATCATTTCAAAATGTTAATGTGTTGTTTTGGCAACTCCTTTTTTCACCAAACCTTTCCTTTACAATCTTCAGTCCCAGTAAGGAATTATTTCACACAACTAAACTACTTGGTTTAGAGCTTTGATATCTTCATGAGCTGCGTCTGTTTATTTGGATTAGTAAAGATTTAATTCAGAATTACTTGAAATTCATAAAACAAAGTTACTTTCAAATATGTTTTTTTTTAACTTCAGTTTCAATGTTATATTTAGATGTGACAAAATAAATGAGCCCAGCTTTATTGAGATATCCACTGTGCTTTATGATCGGTGTTGTTAAATACAGCAGGATAAAGCAGGATTATGTTGAGTTATGCCTCACAAAGCTTAGCCAGTCCATTACATCCAATATAAGAATTGCTACAGCGATAATTATGAATTAATTTGTTCTAATCTTGAGTTTCAATAGGAGAATACTGCTCTGCATGCATTTACTTTGAACTGCAAAAACAGTATATATACACACTGTGTGTTTGGCCTGCAGACTAAGGTTAGAAGGTTACTCTGAAATCTGAATTTGTGATATTAGCAGAGAGGATCCGCCTAACCGGCTGGCAAAAATGGGCGCCATGCCAACACCTTTCAGAGGAGCTGACAGAGGAGCTGACAGAGGAGCTGACAGAGGAGCTGACAGAGGAGCTGATAGAGGAGCTGAAGACACGCCCCCTTTGCAGGCAGAGCGGGAGGAGCCACGAGCAGCGACACCACCAGGTAAACAGGTTTCTGCTTCTGAATATTCAAAACAGCAGTGTGTGTGTGAATAAACAGAAATGTGAATAAAAGCTGTGACTCTTAAATCTTTCTGTTCTGTTTCTGCAACACCAGCTGTCACTGTGGCCCCAAAGGTTCATGCTCATCCCAAGGTGCCACTAAAGCCAAGCATAGAGGACCAGGACGTTTTTGGGTCAGCATTTCACTGATAATGAAGTTATTCCAGACAACCCGCCATTTGGAAGATTAACTTTCTTCTTCTCTTTTTTTTGAATTTATGTATGTTGAACCATTGCTTGCGTAACGCAGGCCAAACACAGTGATGGTGCGTTTCCAGAAAGGAGACAGCGTTGGTCTGAGGCTGGCAGGAGGGAACGATGTGGGCATCTTCATCGCTGGTGTTCAGGAGGACAGTGCAGCTGAACAGGAGGGACTCCACACAGGAGATCAGATCATGAAGGTGAGGCTTCTTAAAATCCACATTCAAACCCTGCAGCATGGAGACGCCTCTAAATATGTGTAATATAAACATAAACATGACATAACAACAAGACATTACGATTAAAATAATGATTAACAAAAAACTTGAAGGTAATATGATGTAATCCATCAAAGGCACAATCAGTGATCCTACCAAATGCAACCCATCACTCCTCCTGGTTTAATTAAAGAGAAGTTATTAATGGCTGAATGTGTAATTGATTAAGTGACATGTGTCTCAGTGTTTAGCAGTTCAAGGTGAGCTAAACCAAGAACTGATCCCTACATTTGCTCCAGTGTTGTCTTATTTCTTCTCTAAATGATGTCATATTTAACCCGTTTTGTGTCTTCCAGGTGAACAACATGGACTTCAGAGGCATGGTGCGTGAAGATGCTGTCCTCTACCTACTGGAGATCCCCAAAGGAGAAGATGTAACAATTCTAGCTCAGAGCAAGCCTGAAGGTACTGGACTGGATAAATAACAGCTGCTAAAAAAAGATAGTAGATAGCCAGCGTTATAAAAAAAAAATGTATGAATGATTTATGAATAAATTCATACAGGTACACCATGTAGATAAAGAATAACAGCAGACCCATACTGGAGCCATGTGGCACACCAAGTCGAGTATTTGTTTGTAGTTTTTAAGCTCAGTGTTGTGGTCTTTAGTACAAACATCGTGGCACTCGTTGGGCTGAAAGACCAGGAATAACAGATCTTTGTTTGTTTGTTTTGTTTGTTTCAGTGTACAAGGACATTTTGGCGTCTGGCAGAGGCGACTCGTTCTTCATTCGAACTCACTTTGAATACGAGAAGGAGGCGCCGCAGAGCCTGCCTTTCTCCAGAGGAGAGATCTTCAAAGTGACCGACACACTTTATGATGGAAAGCTGGGCAACTGGCTGGCAATCCGCACAGACAAAGACAACCAGCTGCTGGAGAAAGGAATCATCCCCAACAAGAGCAGGTATGTGGTGGTCTGTGATTTTTTTATATGTGGAGTATTTAAAGTATCTGCATTGCTGAGAAGGTTTGGAAAAAAAATGACTGTTTTTGTAGCATCTTTCAAATCTGAAAATCAAGGTTGGGTTTGTACAATAGAATATTATAAAAACATTGACAATACTACAGGCAATATAATGTTAATGTTGGCCATACCAGCTAAAATCTTCATTGCTCATTCACTTGCTTAGTATCAGCTGTTGGCAACATGTAAATCATCTAGTCAACAGTACCATCCAACAACACAAGGTCCTGCATCAATCTTAGTAAAACCATGCAGAGAGGACACTTGAAACTGTTAGAAACCACTGAATTAGATGTTTTTTTATTTTGTGTCACAGAGCAGAGCAGATGTCCAACGTGCAGAATGCTGCTCGGGCTGCATCAGGAAACGACCGAGGAGACTTCTGGAGGCTGAGAGGTCAAAGGGCAGCAAAGAAGAAAGACTTGCGCAAGAGCCGAGAGGACCTGAGCGCCACTCCGGTCACCACACGATTCCCGGCATACGAAAGAGTGGTGTTACGTGAAGGTACCCAAAAAACAGCCTCACCGGAGGCATTGTGTTGCTGCTCTGTGTTTTTCCTGCATGTCTGAATTCATGTTCCATTTATTGTTTTGTTCAGCTGGTTTCAGGAGACCTGTGGTGATATTTGGGCCCATTTCTGATGCAGTGAATGAAAAACTGGCCAACGACATTCCAAACGAGTTTATCATTGCCAGTAAGTATACAAATAGTATACAGTGTAATAGAAACTTTGCTGTAACACTCTTGGTTGAGCAGCGCATACAGACAATAGTAAATACATACAAAGTGTTCTTGCAGCTTTATGTCCTCTATTCTACTTTGTGATTGTTTTCTTTTCACTTCCAGAAACTGAGCCCAAAGATGCAGGAAGTGAGAAGTCCTCCGGAGTGGTGAGACTGAACACCATCCGACAAATCATTGAACAGGTTGGTGTAGTCGAGGAAGGATGCAGCGTTACGAAAATATTGTTCCATCATCAAACATTTAACCTCCTCCTGCCGTCTCCCCAGGACCTCCATGCTCTGCTGGATGTGACTCCCAAAGCTGTGGACACTCTGAACTACACCCAGTGGTATCCCATCGTCGTCTTCCTGAACCCCGACAGCAAGCAGGGCGTGAAGACCATGAGGAGCCGCCTGCTGCCCGGATCCACACGCAGCGCCCGCAAACTGTACGAGCAGTCCGTCAAGCTGAGGAAGACCTGCTCACACCTGTTCACGGGTACGTTTCACTCTGACTGGAGGCAGTGCAGCAACACTGATTTACGTGATGGTTTTAAGTGTAAGTCAGGGAAGGCAGATTAAAGGGGAAGTCCGTGACTTCCACACCTCAAAGTCTGTTGACAGGTCTTCGGGAGCGACACTGCTTGGGCTTCCGTAAGGGTGTGATGTCACACACTCACACTCCTGCCATATGTCCGCCCTCAGCATGGCTAACTGTCCAACCTTTTTTAGTCATTCAATTGCGGAGCGAGCAGGCTACAAGACCTGCCCTGGGCCTGCGTCACTCAGAAGTGAGGATCATTGATATTGATGCGTCTTAAAGACACAGAAAAAAAAACCCAGCCTTTGCTTGGTAGAGCTACGGAGGGAAGCTTAAGAGAGTAAATGTAAAACTATAAAGTAAATATTCTCATATTGATATGAAGCCTGCAAATAACAATAGTGTCAAAGACCCCCACAGTAAAAATGCCACAAGACCACATCATTAATGAAATAAGCAGTCAGTGCTTGATGATTGTTGTTCAACAATGACACTTGTGTTGGATTTATTTGTTTTTTGTGCAGCCACCATCGACTTGAACTCCTCCAATGACGCGTGGTACGGCAGCGTGAAAGATTCGATCCGGGAGCAGCAGGACCGAGCTGTGTGGGTGTGTGAGGGCAAGGTGAGTCTTCTGATCAGTGGGACTGTCAAACTGCAGGGACATGATGCTGTTCGTCCACCTCTCTGCTGATTTAACATTTATTATCTACCAGACATTATTTTACATGTAACTTGGCTTCTCAAATGAGTGTAATTGAACAGAAGCCAGTAATAAGATGTTGTTATGACACGTCGGTGTGCTAATTATCCAGAATTTGATTTGCACAGTCATCTCTCTCCGTCCACTTCCTCTCCTCAGTTGGACGGTTCAGAGGAGGACCTGGATATCCATGACGACCGCATGTCCTACCTGTCGGCAATGAGCGCAGACTACCTCAGCATGGACAGCCGTCTGAACAGCGACTACGAGGACACGGCGGACGAGGGCGGGGCTTACACCGACAACGAGCTGGACGAGCCGCTGGACGAGCCGCAGCCGGTGTCGGCCATCAGTCGATCCTCGGAGCCCGTGCTGCCGGACGAGGTGGGCGTGGCCGCTGATGCCTGCTGCGATTGTATAAATTTATACCTGGATACACAGCAGGAGATGCATCCTTCTAATTTCCACCGTTTTTTACCCATCGTTGTTGTTTTGTTTTTTTAAATCTCACCCTGCCGACCCTCCCGCGTGTGTGTGTGTAGAAGCTTCACCCTGAACCCCGGGCTCGTATGAGGAGGACAGGGAGCAGAGAGATGCTGAACAGAGAGCCCAGCCCTCCCCCTTCTTTCGTCCCCGAACCCCCGAAGGTGAGAACCTCTCCCTCCTTCCTCCCACCAAACATCACCGTGTTTCCTGAAGTGAATAATGTTCCTATAAAGTCACTTTACCACCAAAAGGCTAGAGTCTGTCAACTTTCCCAGGAGCTTCGGGTTCCTGGAGCCGTTTGTTATCTGCTTTTCCTCTGTTGTGAACGGCGCTACGGATATCAGGCAAATAAGTCTGCTGCCGCCTCTCGAAGCGACGGCTCTTTTACTGCATCGTTTTCAGGTGTAACAGTCTAAATCAACCTCCTTGAGATTTGAAGGTAGACCTTCTCATTTTTTTTTGAAGTTCCTCAAGAGGTTCCTGGTAAAAGTTCCTGCTGGAGAAAGAAAGGTGAAGAAAGGAGAAGTTGTGAAACATCATAGAGGAACTCTGACATGTGAAAAAAAATATAATCAGAATCGTCTTTATTGGCCAGGTTTGTTTACACATACAAGGAATTTGACTCCGGTTGTAGCTTCTCTCTCAGGGTGCAAAAAACAAAAACAGACAGACATTAATACACATATAAAACACAAATAGACATATATACAGCTAAGAAACGAATATATACACCTCAACAATGGTGCAGTTGCACCTCGTGTAAATGGTGCTGATGCGTTTGGGTGTCGCGCAAAACGTCCAGTGATGTTGAAGACGTGTTGAGCAGAGTGACGGCCTGCGGATAAAAACTGTTCTTGTTTCCGGTGGTCTCGGCCCACAGCGATCTGAATAATGTTCCTTCTGTTGCTTTTTGGTACAGAACTGATATCAAAATGTTTCTTTTTTCAGTCACCCACTTCGAGACTAATGAGCATTGTTTAGGTCGCTAGTTGAAATGGAATATATTTCATAATTATGTTTTCATTATTGTATAAAAATCTGAAACTAAGAATTGTTGTTAGTTACCATGAGCCCCTCATGTCTATATAGGCAGCGGGTCGTCTTCCAGGGAGATGTCATGTTTCTACAGCAGCCCAGCAGGGACAAAACAAACACCTTTTGTGTTTTTGGTGGCATAAATGCTTGGCAGGGGAGCGTTAGGGGTAATTTAGGATTGTTGGAGTTGGATCTCTGATAATAAATGAAAGAACTCAGGATGTTCCGGACAAAATATCTTTTGTTTTTCGAACTGTTCCCTGTGTGTGTGTGAATGTTGCTTTAATCATGGCGGTTTTCCTGTTTAACCTGGACGATGATGTCCACAAACATGAACCCGACACACAGCAGACCGTCCTCACAGAACCGTCCAGCAGCTGCAGAGTAAAGGTTTCAAATGGACCAAAATATCCTGACTCCACCTCTCCTGTTCCAGGTGCGCATCCAGACCCGGACCGACTCCACGCGGAGCTACGAGTCCCACTCGAGCAGCACCATCAGCAGCGACGCAGCGGGAGGAAACAGGCCGGTGCCTCCACCTGTGGCCATGAAGCCCACCATCAGCCGTCCCCACCAGCCGTCAGAGGAGCGGAGCCCGGAGAAGGAGGACGACCCCGCCAACAAGTCCTTCCTGGGGAAGGTCAGAACCTTCTTCTGATGTAGTTTTAGACCAGCGGACTTGTTCAACCTCGAAGTTCCTCTATAAGAAACATTCTCGGGCTTCTTTTCTGCCTCAGCTTTCCTCTTGTGTGTCGAGGATTTGACTCGGTGAAATAATTTGTGCTGCCTCTTCTTCCTCCTTTACTTTCTCTGCGCCTAATCTGAACTAGAGAAACGGTGACCAGGTAACTGCAGATGTCTGCATTCAAATCCATAACGTGCTCATTGAATGATCACTCTAAATGTTTCATCTGTCACTCATGTGCATCATGTCATGTGGATGTTCAGTGTCAGTTAATTTCTTACATCAGAGATGGATCATAAATCAACACGTGGTTATATTGTCTCACAGATTAAAGCGTTTGAGAAGATGGACCACCTCGCACGAGCTCAGCGACTCCTGGAGCTGCAGGAGGCGGAGAACGCTCGAGTGAGTAAAGTTATTGTTATATAAAGCCTGTAACTCCCTTCAGGGGCATTTCAGGTTCCTTTTGAAAACAGTGAATCTGTACTTCAAATAAACGAAGACGGAGAGATGTGCCTGAACACTTTGGGGCTCCTGTAGTTGTTGTTGTTAGGATGTCTTGTTATGTGCTGTTTTTGTTTCAGCTCTGACATTTCTGTTTCTTTCTCTACATAGTTGGAAATCGCCCAGAAGCATCCGGACATCTACGCCGTCCCGATGAAACTGCCAAAACCCAACCTCAACCGTCCTCAGCCAATCGGGTGAGAGCTCCACCCTTTCCTCTCTGACACTCTAAATACAGGTTATTTTATTTATTTATCATCCATCAGTCCAAAGCTAAACTGTTTTGTATGTGTTTGTGTGCGTCTGTGTGCGTGTGTGGTCAGTTCAAGCTCCAACCCCGAGCCGCAGACTCCATCCAGGCCGGCGTACTCGGAGACGAGAGGACTCGTGGACGACGAGGCAGAGTACCGCAGACAGCTGGCTGACCAGACCAAGAGAGGCTACTACAATCCTCAGAAATACAAAGACACCGAGCTGTAGACAGGGGGCGGGGACCGGGAAGTGACACCACCACTCTCGTTCTCATACACTGTTACTACAAGCGGACAGCGCCTGTTGCCACGGTAACGGCTTTTGCAGCTTGATGTAAAACTCTTAGAACCCTTTTTATTTGTACCCAGCTTCCTGCAGAGACGTCACTCTCATCACACACTGATTGTGTGATTGTGTGATTGTGTGTGTGTGTGTGTGTGTGTGTGTGTGTCCAGCTGAGCGTCTTGTCACTGTCCCCTACAAGCAAACAGCTGATTCCTCTGACCTACTGTGTCACCCTCCTGATGTTTCAGTGTATATTCTGTCTGTGTGAGGTTTTATTTCCCAGTTTGTGCCTCCGCTGTTACACGACAGTCGAGTCTCAGAGCAGAGCAGCGAAATGTCCAACAACACTCTGTATTTCCAGAATCCTCCGACTTTTATAATGTTTGGATAAAACAAATTACTCAAAGACTCACTGTCTGTCCTGTCCAGCTGTCGTCTGCCATCACAAACATCTTTTGTCCTGATTTTGAACATTCTGGATTTTTCAAATCTATTTATTTAGTGACCAGAACGTCATGTTTAATACACGAGAGGCAGAAACTGGAGCCAACCGTCACGATGCTGCACCCGAACCTTCACACGGTGCTGAAGTCCTCTGAACTGTATGTTCCTCTGTGATCTGTTAGCAGCTGCTCTCACGTCAGATGTGTTAATTATCCTCCTCTAATCCGTCTCTGAGCTACTGCACGCCTCCATGTTTCAACAACAGACTCTGCAGTGCACTGTGTGTGTGTGTGTGTGTGTGTGTGTGTGTGTGTGTGTGTGTGTGTGTTAGATGGGCAGCCGACTTTGAAGTGCCTTGTTGCTCTTTTTTCAAACTTTTGTTAACAGGACGATAAAAATCAGAAGCTGGGTGCCAAACATGGACGCACTCGTTTTTTGTTTTTCACGTGCAGTGAAAAATGTTTTCAGAACTTTTACTGTATCGTCAGCAGTTTGGTCAAAATACAAGTAGTAAACTTAAACTGGAAACGTCCTTCTGCTGTCGTACTTTTCCTTTGTTGGACACTTTGGTTCAGAAGAGCGCTGACTTCACCGAATGCAACATCTGCATCTCATCCTGATGAGATCATAATTACAACATCATGATATAAAAGATCTGGAAGTATGAATATGTCTTCGGTGAATGCAGTGCGCTTCCATACGCTGCCAGTGGGATATTTCTGTCAGTCAGTGATGTCAGTGTGTTTGAGATGTATTTAAAGGGGGAGCAGCGTTGTACGTTTGTCTTCATTAGCTGTTTGCTACCAGAGACAATCACATTTTTATTATTGCATATGTTTTTATATTGAATATATACACCTGACTCTCTCACGTTTTTGTACACCAGCGTTTTGGGAATGTGGTGACAATCATGTTGCTTTATCAGTCTCCTCTGAATATCTATTCGTTTGTGATTTCTTTATTTTTTAGTTTGTGATCTCCTGAGTGTTGCACAGACTCTCGGGAAATTCTAATAAATACATTTCTCTTTTTTGTAACGCTGCGTCAGGTTCCTCTTTTGTTCTCGGGGCAGTTTGCAGAGGTCAGAACTTGTTCTGTAAAAACACATCTGAAGTGTTAATGGCCACAGTCACGTACCTGCCGGGCGAAAAGTCTACTGTCACAGTGAGGGTGAAGAAAACACAAGCAGCTCAGATTCAGATTCAGATTCAGCTACATTCCCCTCCACAGTCCTGAACAATCACTGCATGAAGTGGGCGTCATTTGGGCAAAAATCATAAGGCTTCTGAAATTGTAACATCAGAAAGGTGAAGGTTAATAGAAGCTGTGTACTTCTTTTTAATGTCCCACGTCTCCCTGGAGCTATGAACAGGCTGTTTTCTGTCTGTGTCTTTAAGGTGCACTGATATCGCTAAACCTCTTCTCTGATTGGCTGACTCTTGTCTGAGTGACACATGCTGGGGTCAACCACAGCTTTCCTTCAGTCTTCCAGCTTGTTGGCTGTGACAGAATGACAGCTCTGTTGTCTTCCACTCAAAAGTTAAGGTCAGGCATACGATGTAAGCGTGAGTTTGTGACATCACAAACAACAGTTGCTAAATTCAGGCTCGCTGCATTTCTTTGAGGGCTGAGTGTTTTAACACTTTCAATTTTTAGAACATCTTCTCCTGGTTTATAACCAAAAGAAATACAAATCTGAATTTATACAATAAGGGACCTTTATATTATTCTGACAACTTAAAATGATAAAAAATTCACAACATTTTTCTGACGTGTCTCTCACTTGGAAAAAGGAAGACGTTACATTTTCTTTGAAGCATTTTTGTGAAACTTCTCACTTAACTTAATAACTATCAATGATCAATCGAGGCTGTTGGTTTCTGTTCAGAGCAGCAGGAAGAGGAAAGAGAAAATGTATTTAAAAAAAAGTCTTGATCCTGTAAACATGACAGTGAATACGATTTAAATGTATCTCGGTGTGACGTGTTCCTCAGTTCAGTCAGTTCTTGTCAGCCTTGGACCAGAGTTTAATTGCTCTCTGAGTAAACAGCGACGACTTTAAGCTCCCGTTGAACAAAACACACCAGACTTCATGGCCCGCTGCCTTTTACTTCAGTTTATTCAGAAGAGTTGGAACATGCATCCTCCTTTAATTTTGACCCCTTCAGTTTCTGCATGTCTCTCCTCGCCCTGACGGTTTATAGGTCCAACATGATTCGAGTACATTCAGAAGTTACAGCTATTTAACCAACGCTAATATCAACTCTTGTTTGCCACCTATATTATGCACAATAATAAAATCCACGACTCATCTTTGGTCAAACATAAACATGACGGTAACACTCGGCCTGGTGAGATCGTATCTGCCTTCTGCTGTTGGACTGTAGATGTACACGTTTACATGACAGTAACCTGTACAGATTAAGGCAAGTCAAGTGATATCGAACAGGATAGAGAGCGGGAGTTCAAATCACTGGAAGATGGATGGAGGGGAGCGGAGACAGAGTGAGTGATGTGGTGAAAACGGTGCGTTCAGATGTAGACGGGTTGCTCCTGCGCCGTCAGCAGACGGTACATGGCTGCAGGCATCGTCTTCATGTGGATCTGGAGCAGAAAGACGCCCCCAAAAAAACAGCAAATTAAAACTCAAACACCTCAACACACCTTTTCATGCATCTATTACTTTGTTAGTTCCTGTTTGTTTCTTTAAAAATGGGTCACACAAGTAGTAAAACACCGAAGATAAATTACTGATAAAAATTTAGCATAATCTGCATTTCCAAGGGCGTCAGTAGTTTGTTCCAAAATGCAATTTGAGCCATTAAACAACTTTCTGCAGAGGTTTCACATTAAAAACACTTGCAAGAAGAAGGTCCTTTGAGCCAAGAAGAAAGGCTTTTAATGTGAAACGCAGGAGAGGGAGGCTGGAGTTTAACAGTGATGGGGGTGGATTGAGTGGTGAGTATGAGGTGAGTCTACTGATGGAAGTACAGTTGTGAAATACTTTTTCAAGACAAATAAATACAAATGTGTAACGGTGATAAAATGTGTAAAACATGAAATAAAACAAGAGTTAAAGGATATGAATGTGGGTCTCTCACAAGCCTGTTTCACATAAATTCCTCGTGTAATCTGTGTTTGATGTAAATAAAAGCTCGTGTTGGACGGTTCACCTCTCCCATGGCATTCGACAGGATCTGAACGATCTTCTCGTGAGGAGTCGCCACGACGCTCTGACTGTTAATCTCAATGATGCGGTGACCGACGCGAACGCCTCCTCTCTCGGCGATGCCTCCCCTCATCAGGCTGCAGATCTGCACAGGAAGTTAAAAAAAAAAAGTTGATTTAAAGGGCCGGCAGCACGGTAAACTGTGGCAGAGTTCAGACATCAGTGGAAGTAACTTCTACCAACAATTCAAACTGGAAACGAGTCCCATCATCTGTTGCCAAGTAGCCGGTGCTGGTTAACAAAATAAAAAGAGTCAGTCCCGATACTCACGATGCCGTTTTGGACACTGAAGCCCAGCTGGTATCTGAGGTCCGGCCTGCGGATGAGCACCATGGTAACGGGAGGACACCTGACGATGTTCATCTTGATCCTGCACTGAGACTTCAGACCCTGAGGAGACACCGACATCACAGAGGAACCAGAGGAGCTCGTTACACCCAGTGTGTCTGCATTACAACTCGACCGACACTGAAGCAGTTAAAGGATTGTTTTGTCTTTAAAACAGTTTAAGATGTAGATTAAAAACACATCCAGCCGGAAAATATTTTGATGTCATAGCGAAGGTGACCTTTGACCTTTGGGATATAAAACGTTGTCACTCCCCTTAAAATTCGTTTGACATTTGTTCTTTTTTTGAACTAATTAATGAATTAATGCTCGAGTTATGGCCACAAATGTGTTTTATGAGGTCACAGTGACCTTTGGCCTTTAAGGCAGGTTTATTCCAAATCTGAGGAAACTCTAAATGTGTTCATGAGAATGGGACAGACCACCTGAAACCAAACGTGATTAAATTAAAAAAAAGGTTGCGAGTGATCCTGGAGCAGCAGCGTACCTTGATGATGCTCTGGCAGGTGCTGAGCGGTAACCCCACCAGACTCGTCCCGTTTATGGTCATGATTTGATCTCCGATGTTGAGCCGGCCGGACTTCTCGGCCGGGCCAGCGTGCATCATGCTGGCAATGATGACGGTGGGCAGGATGGAGCCCCAGCCCGACTCCACGATCACCACACCCAGGATCTCCCCTTTCTGCTTCTCGATGTAAACCTGCAGGAGACAGCGGCGTTCAAAAGATGGGACGGCTTCAGACAATAACGCGTACACATCAACAAACACTGAGCAGTTCAAACTTCCCAGTAAACAAACCGTCAACAACATCCAGAAACAGCAGCGCTGCAGCCAGCTGCTCATGGACAACTGCACCTCTCTGAAAAATGTAATATGACAGGAGGTGTCCGGAGCAGCTGGAGGAGGAAAAGGAGGAGAAGGAGGAGGAGGAGGGTCTGAGGTCGAACCAGGTGGAGCATCTCAAATTCACCTTCATACTGATGTTAGGAAGGTTTTTTTTTTTTTTTTAAACCAGATGGAGGATGACTGTCAGTCACACAGCTGTGACTCTAAAACCAGCTGCTCAGAGCAGAAACACTGAGAATCACGAATGAACCTGAACTGAAGACTTTGTGTTGCTCTTTAAATGGACACAAGCGGAAAACATCAGAAAACACATGAAGCTTTATTGATTTGTGAAGTGGACTATTTCTGTTTACTGGCCCGGGGAAGAAATACATGAAGTCCTTTAAAACCTCTGTGACAGCACTGCCCCCTGCTGGCCGACTTACGTCTCGGCAGTTCTCGGACTTGGAGAAGTGGATGAGGTCGTCGTTGTACATGTCCTGAGTGTTGAGCAGGTCGCTGTACTCCCGCTGGCTCAGGTCCTCGGGGTCGATGCCGTTGGCCCGCAGGAACTCCTGGTAGGCGACGCTGAACGACTGTCCAATGGACTGAGCGATGAGCTGGGCCTGACAGAGAGACAGTGTTTCAGTACAAAATGACCTCTGACCTCCAGTTTAACAGGTTTACTGACATCCCATTAAAAAAACAAACACACACGCGCGTTGTAGCGCTTCTAAGAACCCTCGTTGTTGTTCTCTCTCCGAAACACAAATCTGACCTTTACACTGACAGATTCATTAGAACTGGAGCTGCCAGTTGGGATTCAGTAACAACTATTTTTGTCCGTAACAATGAACTTCCCTTCTTCTGGTGTGTCTTCAAGGAAGACTGTAGGGCATGAGGAAAGTTAAAAGTGAAGCTTGATATCAATGTCGTGCCTTCAGAACAGATGAAACAAAAACACTGGAGGCAGATTTAAACTGGGAGCTTCTCCATCAAAGTCATTATGAGACACGGTTATAAGAAGCTATTAACTAACAAACCAGCAGCACTAAGCAGCAGCTGGGATTTAAAGGACATGGAAACAGTGTCCCCCTGCCTCCAGTGTTTTTTCACTAAGCTACACTCAACGTGTCCTGGACTTCTCTCTATACTGAACGCTGAAGTCAAATATTTACACTGAGCAAGACAAAAGTCGACTAGAGTGGTTTCTACTGGCTCCGTCCACCTCAGCTCACTTTATTCAGTTTGATTTTCTGAACCCAAATTAATCTTCAGAGTGGTTTATGATTTAAATGCTAAACAATACATAAAATAAAGACTATGAGAACTTCCAATACCTCAGAGTGTAATTTGTAGAGCCAATTCCAGATATCAGTATCAGTATGTGCAGTATGTCCTCCGATACAAAATCTAGTTTTACAGAACATGTAATGCAGAAAAAGATGCTTGAGGTGATTTAGAAATTGTTCTTTTGGGTTCTTTAGTCATTAAATTAAGTTAAATTAATTTGGTTATTTATAATCATTATATTCCCATTGAAGTTCACTGTTTCAGTGAGCTGCTCACAGCTGTTTAATAACCAAATTTCAGTCGATTTATTGATATCAGAATGTTTTACTCTCCTATATCGGCCCACATGTCCAGCATCTGTTGAGCTTCAGAGATTTAATACATGTTGTACAGTTAAAGTCTGACTGCATGTTGCTGTGACTGTCAGCAGTATTAACCATCGCTGCCCAAAGACTGAGATGTTCACAATGTTTTTATTTTTTTATTTCACTTTATTAATCCCCGAGGGGAAATTTCTTCGCTACAGCAGGGGGGCTCTCAGGGGGGAGCTGCTGCAGCAGGCTGCCACTAGCGCGGCGCCAGGTAACCTGACCTGAGGTGCATGTTTTTGGATGATGGGAGGAAGCCGGAGAACCCACGCAAACACAGGGAGAACATGCAAACTCCGCACAGAAAGGCCCAGGACCGGATTCGAACCCGGAACCTTTTTGCTGTGAGGCGACAATGCTAACCACTGCACCACCGTTCAGGACTTCCCAGCAGTACAGAACTATAACTCCGTATTGTATAATCAATTACATTTCCGGGACTTTTATAGAGTAAATGTCAAACTGTTTAAAATCTTTGAAAGACGTTTTGGGGAAACAGAAACTGAATCCGGTTCTTTTTCAGACTTTAAAAGACCTGCAGGTCTCAGATTCTCTTCACCTATCAGTAAATAATAACTCACATCCTCGGACTCGAAGACGTGGCAGATCATCCTGTACAGCCTCCTGTCGTCGTGGGTCATGGTGGTCTGCTCTGCTGTGTGCTCCAGGTTGTCCTGGGCGCTGCGAGACCGGACCATCTTGCCCCGGGCCATCAGAACCACCATGTTACCAATGTCGGCGATGTAGGAGATGGTCCTCAGAGGCAGGTCCATTAAAGACTCCTGGGGGCCAAAAACACAGCAGGGGCTCTTAACTAACAAATTTTCTGTACGTCCGTGATAATAATGTGCAACTGTGAAGTTATAGCTGCTGAATTTAAAAGGTCTGAATGAGGTTTGGAAGGTACCGCGTGGAGAATTTGTTGAGCCCGTCAGTGGACAGATATGTGCGTTGTTACTTTGATACCTGAGTGTCTGCATTGAGGACTTTGATCCTCTGTGTGGACATGAAGAGATCGACCTCAGCGGTGGACGGAGCCTCGCTGTCGGGGCTCTGCGCAGTCGGAGAGAAACAACAAGAGAAAAGAAGTGAGCGGAGGAAACAACAGGTGGATGAAGAGCAGCGAAGAGGATGAGCAGAGCTGACGTCACGACTGTCAACAGTCTTCAAATCTAACAGCTGCTGATTAAATGTAAATAAAAGTCTCGGACAATCTGCGTGCAGCAAACAAGAGCGAAGACAGAAAACGGACAGAGCCTTTCACATTCAATCCCAGAGAAAGCAAACGAACAAACTCACCTTCTTCCTGTTCTTCGCCTGCTTCTGAGCCGCCTGCAGAGATCAAAGAGACGAACAGAAAGTCAGAACACAAACCAACGCAGGCGTTTCTGTGGAAAACTCAAATCCAGTCGCTTCATTCACAGCAGACTGTCTTCATCTCAAATGCAACATTAAGAGACAAAAGAATCTAAAATATGTGTGTTATGTGTGTTTGTGTGTGTGGGAGGACAGTGATGTTGTTGTCTATCACATCTGACACCAGCAGGACGCCGCTGGCCTTCGCAGCACTCATTGAGAAGCGCTCTGTTCATCAGTGTGACACAAAGCACCCTGCAGAAAGAGAAGTGTGTGTGTGTGTGTGTGTGTGTGTGTGCGTGTGCGTGTGTGTGTGTGTGCGTGTGTGTGTGGGCCAGACGCCTGGTCACAGCTCGGGGTTTCCAAATGATGCTTTGTGTCAACGTTCAGTCTCTTAAAGTCTGCGTGTTATTTCCAAGTTTCCCATCCAAACCGGTCTGTTGCCCCTCAGCAGGACAGATGTGATTAAAGGGGATATAATCTGTGATTAAAGGGGCTTTTGCATGGATTTAAACTGCTGTTATTGCATCTCAACAAACAGAGGAGGAGCTAACATGTTGTTCAGTTTGTGCCGGTTATATTTAAAGTGTAATATTCAGACGTATTCAAATCACAGGTAACAACTGCATCTGTTAATTCCTGAAATGAAGGAACGTTTTTGGAAGCAGTGTTTAAAATCTCTGATAATCAATATTAATGATAACAGACCCTTCTCCACTGATGGTACCGGGTCGGCTCGGCTCGGCTCGTCTTTTTTTGGTTTTCCTTTGTCCGTGGATGGTATCTGGTACCTGGTACTACATTGACTCCGTCAGGGTTCCAAATAAGATACTAAAAGGTGACGTGCAAGAGGTTAGGTTAGGTTAGGTTAGGTAGTTACTTTATTAATCCCAGAGGGGAAATTTTTTTAAGATGCAGACGTGGAAGTTGGAGCAGGTTCTTGTACAGGTAGATCCATGTTTCTTCAGACATTCTGAACTTATGAACCCGCTGAATGTTTTTAGTGAAGACAGTTTTGTGTTGAACTCTGTTTTCCCACCGATAAGTGTTCCCTGAAGCTCCGCCTGCCTGAAAACGAGGAAGTGAAAGCCGGTTCACAGCAAAGCTCTCCCCCGAGGAGTTGAGCTCGCACGACTGAAGTCTTCAGATAAGTCCTGACACCTTAATTGGACTTTATTGACAATTTTTGCCTGTAGAATGTGTTTTTCTAGAAGTGAACGGCACATTTGTTTTGTTCAGCAGTTTAAGGCTTGGTTTAAGACGAGGGTACCATCTGCAGTGGAAAACGAAATCCAGAAAATACCCGATACCAAAAGCGAGTCGGGCCGAGCCGAGCAGAGCTGCTACCATCAGTGGAGATGCAGCTAAAGTGACGTGCCACAGTAAGAAAACAAGTGTTACTGAAAACAACAGAGATGGGTGCATGTTTGGGTTTTGGGCTGTTGGTCAGACGTGTGATGAAATCCTAAAATGTCACAGACATTCTTTAATAAGGTTTTCTCACATTTTCTACACTGAACTGTAAGAACCAAATGTGTCTCTATATTAGATTTGTTTGTTTTTTTGTTGTTTACTACCTAATGATCAGAATGAGATTATTGGGACAATTATTTTTTTATTTTTGGTGGAACACGGTAAAAATTGAAGTTGGGACACAGTTGTTGTTAAACGTGTAGTTTTGCTTTGTTACTGAGGTCATGTGACATGTGCAAGCATGGAAAAGAAAGTTTGATTAGTTAGTTGCAGGTCAGCTCAGAGTGAAGAAAAAAAATTTTGATCGAATAACGCAGAGGTGGGCAACATTTTGTTATTCAGAGGTCCAACCTGACTCGTCAGTGTGGCCAGTCTGTTTCTGAATAAAGGACCCAGTTAATGGCATCACATTGACACACAGTTAGCAGTTAGCTACGTAGCTGACCGTCCAGTGTCAGTGACATAGAGAGTCAGAGACATAATGAGTTTGCATAAGAAACAAAGTCAATCATTAATCACAACTGTCAACTGCATCATCAAACGTGAGTTTAAATTTATTCACATCAAATTGGCGACAAACATGTGAAATGAAAAGTTCCTAAGTCCTACCGTTGTTTTGTAGTCAATAAAAGTATTTTCCAAACCTCCTTTTATTTTTATTACAAAACCTCAGTACTTTTACATTTCAGCCTGAAAGTTGGTGCTCAAGAAGTGCAGCAACCAAGAAATGTAAATTCATATTTTAGTAGGTTAAATGTAAAACAACATACAAACCACTGAATTTTTATAGAGATTAATAAATTATAGGAGATTCGTAATTTATGCTGATAAATTGAACAATACAAGAGTACTCTTATATTTAAGCTATTGGCCACAGACTACGATGAAGAGGTATAAAGCATTAAAAAGCAGAATGTAAAATCAGGAGGAAATGCTAACTGAGAAATACTTGGTGATTAAGTACAATAGTTGGTGAGGATTTAATAATTACATGTGGTTTTAGTTGTGATTTTTGGAAGGTTGAATAATTGCTGTTTTTTTACAATTTTTGTGTCGGGCAGCTGCTGCTTGCTGTAGAAATGACCTCATGTCGCCCTTAAACCTCACTTCTATAAATGGTGATTATCAGGTCTATCGAAGCTGACACATACTGAGAACTGATTTGTATTTCTGTGGTGAGAAAATATTTGTTGTAAACATTCACAGACTCCCTGTGAGCCCAGAGAAAACGCAAGTGTTGAGTGTGTGTTGAGTGTGTGTTGAGTGTGTGAGCAGCTCTGCAGGCTGTGCCTCACATCATGATCATCACACGCTGAGGTCTGACTCCCGACCTGTGGTGGATGTCACTGTGTATCTCTGTGAAGAGCAGCGGTGCCAGCGTCACTGTTTCACAGCTGCCAGACAACTAGTATAATAATCAGTGTTCATCTTTCTGTGTTTGCAGAGTTTCATGTCATTTCTTTTTGCCTGTTTCATCAGGTTACTGTTCTGTGTCTGCAGCCGTCAGTCTGAGCTTCTGTCTGAACTGTTTAGACAGTGAATGTCACCAAAGTCTTATTTTAAATTGATTTTATACCTATCCTTAATGGCTCCTTTAAAAATAAATATTTTTGAAATATATATTTTATATATTGGAATTTATTTATACTGCTTAAGCACTGACGACTCTTTGTTTCATGAAGGGTGGGGCTCGTCCTCGCTCACATGGCCCTGTTTCCACCCTGCCATTATCAGTCCGTCCTGATCCGTCCTCATGTGATCGGATCACAAGTGGCCAGCTTTAAGCCGTCTGTTTACAACTGGTGTTTCATGCATGTCAACATGCATCTTGAGTGACCGCTTGTGATCAGATCTGACTTCCCGCTCTATATGCAACTGAACATGTAACCCACGGAAACATACAAAAGCAAAGAAACACGAACAGAATGGGGAGAAGAGAAGTTTCAGCAACAGGTGTTTAACAAAACGAGACATCTTTACTCACTCAGCTTCATTTCAATGCTCCATGTTTTATATATTTATGTAATATTTCACGTTTGTAAATGTCTGAACACAGCCAGTGAGTTTGTGGGCTGATTCACAACCTTAACCGGATCAGTTTCAGGTCAGATTATCTAATTGCCGTCTTTACTGTAGTGGATCAATGAACTGTGCGAGGGGGGCGGCGGATGTCCCACAGCTGTGGGTCTGATGTGTGTCGGAAATTACACAAGATAAATTATAGTAAAAGGATAAACCCAGAGGAGGCTTTGGTGAAACAAGCATCATGTAGCAGCCTGTATTTTAAATCACTAAACAGTTGCTTTATAGCCGCGAGTCTGCAGTAAATCTCTGCTGAGATTTTTCTGGTGATAAAAAAAACCAACCTAAAAGCAGAGTAGGCAGAAGTGTTCAGGTAAAAGATTGAACGGAGGAAAATAACATAACATTCATAACTAACGCGTGGGAGCACCTGGTCAGACACAAACACAGGAACGGGGTACCGACAGCTGCATTTATTTGTATTGGTCATTCACAGCACGTCAGCTGAGGAGTGGGTCTTCCGATGTGGCCCGGGACGCATTGAGGACACATTTCCAGATGAATGTGGTCACATGCGTCTCAGACCACCCCCGAACGTAGCCTGAGCAGATCGGATCTAAATGCATTCTGAGTGCCTTCAGATCTGTACTTCAGCTGGCCTCAGATCACGATGAGGACGGATTGATGGTGCCAGGTGGAAACAGGGTAGACACACAGCAGAGCAGAGCAGAGGGAAGATACAGGTGAATGTTATTCAGGTTGATGAATACTACACTTGTTGCCTGGCTGTAAAAAACACAACAAAAGCCCAGAGTGGACTTATCAATAGACAAACTTCGACTGCAAACTGCTGAAAATCAGTCTGTTGTTTACAGCTTGGTGAGTTTTGGCGCACAACATATGTTATATGGTGGTCACTGCTGATTAGTTAAAAGCTGCTCCAGTAGTTTCAAAATGAACCCGAGGTCTACACCCATTTTAAATTCTCATTTCATTCTATCATTGTGGGCACAGATACTGAACTAAGCTGACCTGGGATCAGCCAGACATGACTGATTCACACAGTTTTCCCTTCTGATCTGTTCAGTTTTCTGCAGTGAGCTAACATAAATGCACAAAGACACTGCTGACACTGATTCAACACTTACTGCACACGCTTTGTAATAAATGCATGTTACGAGAAAAGAAGTCCCGTGTGTTTCCGTACACGCAGACGAATAATAATGAATGCGTTCCACACAGAAAGCTTTGCAGATTTTAAACTAGTATCCGCCAGTACCCCGAGTCAAATCTTTAAATTCAGCTCACCCAGCTTGTTGGCAACAAGCCCCCCTCTCTGTCTGCCTCTTCCGAGAAAATATAATGACTTCTACATCCCCCTCATCGTTACTCAGCCTCTAACCTTCTCTGGAGGTTTCTCAGACCTTAATGAGCCGATGTCCTGGAACTGTCAGTCAACCGTCCAGAAAGCAAAGTCAGGCTCAGCTCGTGTCCTCCTCACTGCCTCCGACATTCTTCACTCGTCTCTCCACGGTGACGACATCTTACTGCTCGTCTCTCGTACTCGGAGAGTTCTGCGCTTGAATGGCGCTGTGAGCCATCTCACTCCCTGACATCACCATCCATGAGCCGACTGACTACGGTCACACAGATAGTGATGAGTTTCAGTGTCATGTCCAGCTATTTCTTCTCAAGTAAACAGAAAAGAACAAACTAACAAAAGTAATGTACAAATCACACAAGTTCACATATATTCATATACTCCATTTGATCACCGTAAACCAAGTTGCTTGTATTTTCCCCTTGCGTGATGCGTGTTTGACAACATACACTTGGACTGGAGGAGAAAGCGAGGTCCACCGTATCCAGGGCCTCAGCCTTCTCCAACAGTTTATATAACATCCAGTGGAGCTGAGGAGGGAAGCCTGGAAGACTCTGTCTCAGAAGCAGTGATCTGTGGATGATGCGTCGTGCACAAACCCGAGGACTTTACGCCCACTGGCTGAGTCGCCTGCTGAGGGTTTCTGACTTTAAAAGACCCAAATACGAAGCGAACCTCAGTTACATCACAGATGATGTGTCACAGTTACAAAACGTATCTCCGTGGCTTCAATATCTGAGATCCCTCATGTCTGTGTTCGTTTAAAAAGGTGAACCTTTCATAAGATTTATGGGAGAAGTTCAATTAATTTTTCAGACAACTTAGAGTCTCCATAAATCCCTAAAACAGAAAATCCCACAAAACAATAGATATTTTAGGAGATGAAAACATGGGAGTTCGTAGAATCTACAACTGTCATTGATGGTGCAAAATAAATATGATAGATATCTTTCCAAAACCATTATTTTATGATAACTATACAGCTGTTCAACCAGCGGGTCGCAGGCCACATACAGCCCTTTTGAATTTATCCTTAGCCCACAAGAGGCTGCCTGCAAATCAAGCTGGCATGTTTAATATGATAAATAAAACTCAGGTATGTGATATATACGTTCACAGAGATATTATCTGTGAGCTACTTTGAGACATTTGAACCCTATATAAGGATATAAGGATGAATGCAAGTAGGAGTGTGCATCTTGAGTCATAGACAATCTATGTGGGCAACTTTGGCAACAGGATAGCATTGGGACAGGGAGGCTCAGGGAAACCTTGTGTGTGTGTGTGTGTGTGTGTGTGTGTGTGTGTGTGTGTGTGTGTGTGTGTGTGTGTGTGTGTGTGTGTGTGTGTGTGTGTGTGCGTGTGTGAGACAGCAGGTGCGGTGACTGATGACTGACTGCAACCGGATTACTCCCACTCCACACCTGTCTTTCACTCCATGAAGCCACACGTTGCACTCTCGACTGGCGGACCACAGAAAAACTCATGTTCAGAAACAACAAGCCGCAAAATGTCTCTTGAAACTAAAGAGATGTAAAGTTCCTGAACAAACAGCCTGACAGGCATTTCTTTACTTTGCCAGCCACAAGTAAACTGGTGTGTTTCCTGTGCAACAAATGCATTGCTATCTATTATCAGTAAAATGTGAAGGAAATTTATAGCCATTATTTGACAAAGTATTCTGTGTGGCCCAACAGTCCCTTGTGATTTTCCTATTTGGTCCACTTGCTATTCAAGATAATTAAGAGTAAACTATCCCGTGTCTGTTGAATAAGGAATAGTGTGTAAGTGCAGGGTTGTTGTACAAAGCAATGTACCATCCTTTTCCACTGTGATGTGAACACAGAATGAAATCACATAAGCTGTAAAATGTGCTCTCACCCGCACTCTGCTCATGGCCTCCTGCGCCTGCTGCATGCGGGCGCTCTTTGTGGGCGTCCTCTCGGACAGCAGGTGGGTGCAGCCCAGGTAGGTCGCAGCAAAGATGATGCCGTCGATAAGGTCCTCCGGGTCACACGGCCCCGGGACTGCATGAACCAGATGCACTTGTTAGGCACGCGCACACACGCACATGTAGATTAGAGACTGAAGACGCGATCTAGTGAAGCTACACCCAACATCTGCAACCCATAAAATAAATGTTTGAAATATGAGCTCGGAGCCATGCACAGAAAATAAACCTAAACAGAGGGTGAAATGTTTAAAGTATTCGTCAGATAAATAGACCAGAGGTGGAGCTGACAGATTTTCTTGTGGAAATCCACTCACCGTCAACAAATGTGGGAAAGGGGGGAAGAGATCTGCGAATCTGTGAAGGCACGAAACAGAAAAACATCCTTATTATTTCTGCTCACATACTGCAGGTCTCTCCTAACTCATTGAAATTCAGCAGGACTTTTACTGCTGTCAGCCACTTAGTTGCTGGCAGATTAACACTGTGTAAAAGATGCCTGCTTTTGAAAGATTTACCATCACACTGAAAAGTTTTCTCGATCTAAAAAGAGTTTCATTAGGGGAAGAAAATTATTTCTAAAAGCTACAATTAGCTAAATCTGGCAAGTGACAGCCACGGTTCATTTCATTTGAGTTTTTATTGCACCCCCTGATATCTTTGCACTTTATCTCTCTGGTTTCTGGAGTTTTTTTAAATCACGGCATAACGGTGTCTGAAAAAAATTCATATTGTGATATCGATTTCAATCTTGCCGTTTGGGTCAGATATCGGAATACACCTATAAACTTGATGTGATCATTGTTTCACTAAAAATAGCACAGGTCAAGCCAACATGTTTGTTCAGGTTAAACTCTCACCTCCTGGACGGACGGCTTCTGTGGAGGTGACTGTGGCTGAACTTGTGTTCGTGACTGCGGAGCGGGAAGCTGCTGTTGGTGCGGCTGTTGGTGCTGCTGTTGGTGCTGACACTGCTGATGTTGATTGGGTGGCATGTGAGCATACGGCTGCGGTTGTGCGTAAGTCTGCGGCGGCCTCGCGACGTCCCTCTGCTGTGACTGGTGCCCTTGGTGGTGGTGGTGGTGGTGGTGTCGGTGTTGGGGCTGCTGTTGGTGGTAGTGTTGGGGATTATGCGCTCTGGATGACTCAGCACTCAGAGGACTGACAGGATCCCGAGCCGGAGCTGAGGCGTAGCGGGAAGGAGACTCAGAGGCTGACTGAGAGGGGGAGTGAGAGGAAGACTGAGGGAAGGACAAAGAGAATTTTTTTTTTTTTTAAAGAACTCCGTTAAAACTGCAAAGCTTCTACAGCAACTCACACAGGCACCTCATTCAGACAACACATGCGTCAGGATGTGGGCAGTAATCCAAGAATCATAAAGTTGAATGAGAGCCAAGGATGTAAATCATGTTGTAAAACTTCCTGGAAGTAATAAAATAATTTAATCACTGCAACACTGCAGACCAAACTCACTGGGCAGTCAGGCCAAACCTGAAATAAACCGCAAATATCAAGAAATAACTGTTAAACGTAACCCTAACACTGTCAACTTTACATCTTTGACGGTGTGTTTCAACAACATGAAAACAGCTTTTAGAGTTGTTGTATGTGTGTTTTTACTCTTTGGTCAGAGCCATGCGAGCTGTATCCTCCTCCCTTCAGCCAATATGATGAACTGGCAAAAACACATCCTGACTCAGTTAACAACTGATGTTGATATTTTCATCACAGTCATGAAAAGACAACAAATATACACATTTTCCAAAATGTTGACCCATTCCTTTAGTATCTGCATCACGCACCTTGCCAAACAGTGACCCCACAATAATTCACTGTGTCACTAAAAATTTAAAGAAAGCTCAAATTTTCTGTTCATCATTTTTAAACCTGGAACTTAAAGGGACTTTATTCTGAATAAATCATCTGAAAACGTTTTTTTGAACAGCACAAACGGTTCAATTTGCAGTATACTAGCCGGTCTACAGCACAACCAGCATCAGTAGTAGAAATTCAGCCTTCTGTTCACTTTCTATTTTTATGAGTCTCTGTTTGCCTCCGCCAACACGATAGAACCCAGTTAACTGCACACAACAGGAAAACAAGAACAAACACAATCAGTCTAAACCAGAAGTCTCCAACCCCTTGTGAGCTACTGGTCAAGTATGTGTTTGTTGAGTATCAATTTGTTGTTGTTCACATAAAAGAAGCTTATTCAGCCAGTTTGGGTGGAGCTCAGCTATGTAAATAAATGTTACTAAACATGAGTACTCCTCATTGGTATTTCATTTTTTCTCTGTCTTAGAGGAACAAAGGTTGGAAACTCATGGACTAAACTAATCTACTCCTAGAAAAAACAAAAACCATAAGCATTCATGATAAGTGAGGTCATACTAACATGGCCAGTTGTAGTTTGCAGTGGGTAGGAATCCTCCGTGGGGCTGACTTCCTGTCTCATCACCCAAATGGGCTCCACAGGCTGGTCAGGTGTGTACGGGGAGCGCACCGTCTTCGTCTTCACCCCCTCAATCGCCTCCTTGATGTCTTTAATCGCCAGACTGATGGCGTCTCCTGAGCTCTTTGTACCTTCCTCCCCTGAGAGGCCCGACGCGTTGCGCTCGTCCTGGGCCTCACCTGAACAATTCTGCCCGGACGACGGGGTCTTGGCCTGGGCGTCAGGCTGTCTGGGTGTCTGCCTTTGACTTCTGGAAACAGGGCTTTGATCGGCACTGTCCCCTTCGCCGTCGGACTGACCGTCATAGTGGTGCAGGCGGCAGCCGACGGAGCGGTCCAGAGGGGAGTGATGTGAGCCTTGCTGCCGTGGAGCATGATGGGAGCCCTCGGTGGGGGAGGATGGAGTCCCTTTTTGTACATTCTCCGGTCTATGGCTGGTAAAGGGCTTTTGGCGGGACTCCTGCTGGGCCATGTTCGGCTCTGTCCTGCGACCAGATCGCCTGCGAGGTTCCCTGTGTAACTCAGGGTAGGAGGTCTTCAGGGGCTCAGGGAAAGAGTCAGGATGGGGTTTGGGCTCCGAGTACGACTCGTAGACGGGCTCCGGGTAAGACTTTTGGTGGGACTCTGTATAAAAGTCTGCATAGGTTTTAGGATAAGACTCAGAGCAAGAAGTGGAGTGGGACAATGAGCAGGATTCAGAGCAATCCTCATCCTCCTCTTCGGGCAGCAGGTCGTTGTCAGGGACAGGGCTCATGCTGGCGTCCTCACTGAAGTGGTCGAGCTGGGGGAAAGGTGGAAGGTCAGGAGAGGAAGGAGGCGTCGGCGACTGGAGCGGCGGCGGACTGTGGAGAGGTCCATCCATACTGAGCGATGCGGCACTCTCTGTATCTGAGCAGAGATCTGTGATTTCACTTCCCTGAGCTGCGGGATCTTCCTCTATATTGTCCATCACCTCTTCCTGATCCTCCTCCACCCTCTCGGCACGTTCCTCTGCCTGGTCCTCGTGGCTGTAGCTGGAGTGCTCTGCAGTTGGATGGCCGTCTCCATCGTCCGTCACCTGTTCTTGTTCTTTGTCATTCTCTGTAACTTCCTCCGATTCCTCTTCACACGCCACTTTGCTCTCCGGAAGTTCCTCTTCGGCATCAGCAGGAGGAGCGTGTTGCGAGGGAAGTTGCACGTCGTAGGCTACAGAACCAGGTGAGAGGTGGGTGGGGATAACGACAGCGATGGGAGTCTGGTGAGCAGATCCCCTGTCCTGTGATTTGTCTGTTACAGGTTCAGCTGATGAGCAGTGCTGCACCGGTACCTCTGCTGGACCTTCTCTCTCATCCACACCAGGTGAAGAGTCCTGGATCTCTCTGAACGGCTGCCGCTGTCTGTGACTTCGTCTGGGGTTAGGGTCACCATGACGACGGTAGCGGGTGACAGCAGGGCGGGGTTGCTGGACAGGACGAGGCTCAGCTTCGTGACCCTCGCCTTCGTCTGGCCTGAAAGGAACCACACCTGGACTCTTAGCCTGGCTTTGGCCCTGCGCTTGCCCTGAAGGAGCCCGCCGGCGGTGCCGAGGCGGTCCACGAGCTGCAGGCGGGTGGTGGTGGTGATGGTGAGGAGGGTGATGATGATGATGGTGATGATGGGGATTGGGTTCCCCATCCTGGTTGAGCATCTGACACGGCCTCCAGGACCGACGTACAAGGGCTTCACCCGTGGTCCCATTGGACTGCCAGCTCCTCGGAGGCAGCGAGGCCACGTGGTGCTCCTCGCCTGTGTCCCCGGTCACCTCTCCCTGATACTTGTGGCTCATGGCTGAGGTGTGATTTGTCTAAAATTTTCAGAACATGCCCCTCTTGTTTCCAAGGAAACCCTGCTCATAGCACAGCCTGAAGGAGACGGAGACAGGATAGAAACAGGAAATGTCAAGAAATAATAGTCAATTAAACAGATAGGTAAGTAACTTTTAAAGATTAAATATACAACAAAAGTGACATCAGGTCTGAATATGGAAAGACAACACTTTAAAAAAAAAACTGGTAGTGAGTAGTGGAACGAGGCACTGGAAGATCACTAGACCAAGAAACTGATTCTTCATCTTTTTTACTCTGCTCAAATATTTTATGATCTCAAATCTTCATTTTTGACTGAACTTCATGTAGTCTCCTCTATGTTGTTTTCCACTGTAATGAGACGTTGGCAGATACATGAGTAAGTACTTCTGCTTACACAGAAGCAGGTCAGCTGAGTAGGCGGTCCTTCAAGGTGGCGCAGGACTCGTTGACTGCTGATCGAATGTGTCCACGTGTGTCCCAGAGCACCTCTGAATGTAGCCTGAGCAGATCAGATCTTAATGTGCCCTCAACGCGTCTTTGTGTATTCACTCGAGTACGAAGAGCCATACTTGATGTGGTCGGATCAGCCGAGACACATTCCAATGCCAGATGAGAACAAGCTTAACTATGAGTTACTGCAGTGAATGCAACTCGTGTGGCCAAAATACTTTAAAAAGAGTGAAATAAGGTCTTAATCATCTGTCTTTCTGACTGCAGATAAGTATTAAGTCCATCTTGACTATGACTGTCATTGATTTATATTGCATTAATCAAACTTGCTTTTTAAAGTCCTTTATTTTGAAAGTTGACATGTTACTTTGCCTAATGAACATGTGAATATTAGAGTGGTGTTGAATATCATGTTGGGGACTCCCTGTCTCTATACTGCGAATCTAAAAAACATTTAAATCCTCTGGGATGCAGTGCACTTTAATCTGCACCATGTTCATCTGTCCACCAGCATCTGGCAGATGGCACAGGACGGGAGAGAAAAGGAGGAGGAGGAGGAGGAGGAAGAGGACAAGGAAGGACCTCTATCTGTTATCTGATAAGACCTGACAGAGAGGAATAGATAGGGCAGCTGTCTGAATAAGAAATGCACTCTGTGAATGACAAGTCCAGTTTTTATATTTATTTAACATCAGGGTGTCCATCAGTTACCATTGATCGCAGGCTTCACTGTGTCTGAGTTCAACAAGCTGAGAAAGGACACCAGAAGTCAAGTGGTGTTTCAGTGGCTCCACAAAAGGTCATCAGCAAACTGTACAGTCATTAGTCTGTACAGTAACTGTACAAAAACTGTCCTGTCCGATTTAAAAAGGCGAAAGCTTGGTTATGAAGGCCTTCATGAAATCTGATTTCCATTTATCATTGTTTTAATAAGTTACTTATCTGACCTTAATGATTAGATAAATCAATAAATGTGTGACTATATGCATGAGACTTTTCAATTTTTCTCCTTTAGATTCCCACATTCAGCTCTGTAATGTCAGCTAGACTCTTAAAACCATCTTGACCGGAATCCAAACCATTGTTGTTGTTTTCATACTGATAATATGTCAAATGCCTGGCAAAAATGGTCCTCGTATCAGCAGTGTATTTAAAAGAAATTGCAAGGAACATCTCAACAGTATGCAAAGGTAATTTCAAGTACAAGTTTTTATAATATTATTATTTAAGATGGCTGACAAAAACAGGGACCAGGTTGGACTGATGAGCAAAATCTTGTTAACTTTCTACATTCTTTTTTAACTTAATGTTTTAAAATCTGCAATAACTGAATGTAAACAAGTGCTTTTAAGATGATATGGAAAATCTTTAAGCAAAAATTGCTTCTTTACTAATCTAGCAGTTGAAGAAGAACATTATCATTCATTTGGAGTTGTGTCTGGCTGCCTCAGGAATGTAAGTCCAACTTTCACTTTCCTTTACCACCGTTTTTGTTCTCTACCAACTCCTGGTGGAACTATCTCACTCTTTATTTACTAAATACTCCGCTGTGTTCACCAACTAGTTGTTGGGTCCGCATTTCCTTTGCTGCTGGGTGGGTGCAGTATGATGGGTATTTTCTCTAAAAACAGATTCTTGCTGTGACCGAAAAAGGAAGTTTGACTATTACGAGTGAACCAAAACAGGTTAAACTAGCAAGTCACAGTAAACCCAGGCAGAGCTACCGAATCTTTAGGTAATTCTCTGTCGGTTCATCACTATGTATGACCCTGTTCACTTTCAATATACCATTGCAAAAATATTGATTATAGCTACATTAACAGATACATGAATTCCTTAAACATGTCAGAATGCATTGTTTGTTCAGGTGAACTGGCTTAAGTTAACATGTACAATCCTTTACCTTTTTCTTGAGGACATTTTGAAAGAACTACCAAGAAAAACTAGGAAAACGATTTTTAACTCTTGCCTTCACCTTTACAATATGTTTATTCTCATCCTACTTAATAAATTAAATTAGTATCAGAGGAATAGTAGAACCCTTGTAAACTGTTGTGAATCAACATGTTTGATGGTACATTAAGAGGCGACAAGGTTTACAGTTGTGGTTTTCATCTTATCTGTTCAGGTAAAATAAATAAATCGTAGACCTTAAATCGAGTATGCTGGACTGAGATAAGACACAGAGAGCAAAAGTTAATGTTGATCCTGTAATCTGAGCGCTAACCACAGCCGCCAGGAAGACAGCATGATGGGACGCAGCGGGGGCGAGGGCATCCTCAAATGACTAATGTCCCTCTCTGTCTTGAGTTCAGGACTGGACGGCAGTGGTTGAGCGACTCGATGGGGACGGCCAGGGAGGAGGGGGCTGCCCGGGTCACAGATGGACCCGGGAAACGCAGCGGTTAAACGGACCAGGCCCGCAGAGCTGGGAGCCCAACGCTGCACTTCCATCTGTCAGGCTGCAGTGAAAGCTGCTGGCTGGGGGATTTGCTAGCCCATTAACTCCCTGATCTTATACAGACAGACACTCACTGACATCAACACACGTGCCCTAGACGTACTTGCAAGAACCGTAGCATTTTACCTTCCACACTACAATGTCGCTGTCTTTATTTTGTTAATCAACACATGAATCACTTCCTTTAGTACACTAACAAACAGTGCTCCTACATGTTAGGACTCTTACTTGTGTAGTGCAGGAATTTTGACACAGTAGTGTTGTTTCGTACCGCACACTGCTGCTCTGCACTGACAGAAAATATCCTCATCATGTCAACACATCACCCGGCAGAATATATGCAGCTTTAATTATTTTACCCAGAAATTAACGACCTTTAGTCCTCTGTTTAACACCCTCAATAAACACACTGATTCTTCTGTCCAGCAGCAGAAGTGAAAAAGAAACACTTTTGATTGGTGTTCAGGAACAGCTGCAGCTTCCTCAAACGCCTTATTCTGAAGATTCTTTATGTCAGTGGCCCCGCCCCTTCCTCTACATAGCCAAGATGGCGACCGTTTAGGGTGGAAAAAGTGTCCAGCGTTTCACATTTCTTTTTTGGACCATTTTGAGTGCAACACCCTGATATTTGTAGTTCACTGCATGTTTCTGTATTTAACAGTGTGAATGCACTCATGCGCCCAAAATAGTGAGTGTTAGTGCACAATTACGCCTTTGGAACACAGCAACAGTCTATGAAAAGACAGATAATTGAGAAAAATGACCGTCACAACTTCCCAGATCTTAAATCATTGTCATTAGTGTGATGAGATTGTAGGGCTGACGATTGACTATTTGTGTTTTTAGGAGGTATTGACACATGTAAATACTGAAAAACCACCAACAGTGATGCAAATATGCTGAAACCAGCAGCGACATTCACTGTTCATCTCACCTACCATCAACTATCCCACTAAAATAACTGTCACTTAATGAAATTTGATAACTATCTGTTTAGTTTAGTTTATGACTTGTTTATTGAGGACCATGTCAGATAAAAATGAAGAAAGACAGCTGCAGTTGAGTCCTTACAAATGACCAAAAAAAGCCACTGCTTAAAAGAAGGTTTTTAGTGATACAAGGCATTGTGTGATCTTAAAGCAGACGTCCACGCGCAAAACACGAGAAATTGTCAACCAGCATAACACAGAGTGCCTCTAGCCTCATGCATCAATACATTTAAGTACGAGGTAAAATTTTGCTCTAAAATCAGATCCCACGACTGAACTAACCCTGAAATTAAGTCTAAACTCCATCTTAAAATCCTAACTTGGTCTACAATGATTACCTAATTAGTTTAGTGGCAGAAATTTTAAACAATTTTGATGGTTGATTTGCATATTTCAAGCAAAAATGCCGAACATTACCTCGTTCCAGCCTCTCAGTTGTGATGATTACAGTTTTTCTTGGCCTTATGTAACCGTAAATTCAAGTAAACTAGGTATATTTAGGCTTTAGACTGTTGGTTGGACAAAAGAAGCACTATAAAAACATCACAGTGGCTTTGGAAAACTGCAATTCGCTTTTTTTTTTCTGACATTTTGTAAAACACAATTCATCAAGACAACACCCGGCAGATGAACTGATAATGAAAAACCTGTCTTTCTATTCCTGAGAGCATGATTCATCCTCTACCGCTCTCTCACACAAACCCACTCACTCAGCAAGCATATGGTCCATGTTGGGACGCATCAATAGTCACATTACTTGCATTGTGTTACACGTAGACTACTCCGCTGTTCCACAGGGAGAAGATTAGTGCACGAACAAGTGCCAAACTGGCAAGTGCTTTTATTTTGAAGGCTTACTGGACTTCTTAAATCCCCTCCCATGGCCTTGAACGCTTTCATTATGTTAAAAGGCCAAAAGCTTTCCTTTGGGGATCATTATCAATTAGTGATCAGTCTTGCTCTCTGCCTCTTTCAAATGCGCTTACTGTCCAGTTCCTAAATGATCAGGTTTTTTTTTTAACATGATGCGCCTTTAATGTCCTTCACTGTATCCCGATTTAAACGCCTGACATCTATTCTGAAAAACAGATCAAATGTAAAGCAAGCTGTCACCTGTCTAAATGCGTCCCTCGCTCCCCTCTGCACGGTCCGGATTACATCTCGGCAGGTGTCCGATCCGCCATCAGTGAAAACGACCCGGACACACACTCGTTCCTGCCCCGCACTAAACCTCGGTTTTCCGGTACCTTCCCCGGCTGTCGGACATGACATTCACTCATTTACCTGCATGTCAGTGGAGGAGAGGCCCGGCTCCGGCCGCTGTAGCACACATCGCCCCCTTTCCGTGTGCGTTCTCGCCCGGCTCGGCTCGGCTCGGTTCGTCCCTCCAGACAACTTGCTCGGATTAAAGCGGAGAGCTCAGCCCCTCCTCCTGCACCGTGACATCAGAGCGGATTAGCGATGCACAAAGCGCCTTTATAAACACTGCTGATGTTGGTGGTGCAGACACAAGCAGTTCTTTACGGCCATGAGTGCAGTGCCGTCCCTCCTCCTCCAGCAGCAGCAGCCTGCAGAGCGCTGCACCACCGGCAGCTGTCACGGGCCGTCGGTGGGGTCGCTGTTATCTGCCTGTGGATCTGTTGGTGGTCCTGGATGACCAATAAAACACCTGTAAGAGCTGTTCTGGGAGAAAAAGTGATATTCCGCTCTACATTTTGCCCAGTCATCGTTTCCGCACGTCAGTGCAGCGCACATTGAGCTCTATTTAACGGCACCGAAAAACTAGCCAATGTTTATAAAAAAAAAAAAAAAAAAAGATAAATATAAATGACACTTTAGAAACTTTAAATTATAAAGCATTGTCATCTAAGAAATACCCGCTGCTGTTGTGGAAACGTGACTACTGGAGACTACCATACTAAAATAAAAATAATCCACGGCTGAGCAATTAAGTAAATAGTGATTATGCGGTTAATCAACTAAACTAGTTAAAGATGGCCGCCTCCCTCACATGACACCACGATCCTCTTACAGGACAAACAAAGCTACCTATGAATTTCTTATGAAATTCCATTTAATGCAGAAGCTTGTCAGTAAATTTGGAGTACATATAATTAATCAGCTAAAGAGATTTACACACGGTATACAACGATCAAGCAAAACCACCGCCAGGTGAAGCATTAATATCACAGCCCAGTAATAAATCCTCCATTCAGGAGGATTATAATGTTCAGTTGTTATTCAATCTTGATATGAAAGATATTGATTTATTTTAATGGTCATTTTGGAGACTATAATTTGTGGTGCTGTACACTAAGAGGTGTACTTAGTATTATGTCCCTCCCCTTTAAATGAATTGGGTTGACAAAACATTAGGAACACCTCTCAGTATTGCCCAGTCCAGTTCAGCACCACAACAAATTACAGTCTTAGAAATGTCCATTTAAATAGACAACACCCCTCTCAATCCGATTGCCTTACGACTTGAACATGATAATTCATGTGAAGGGAGCATTTATTGCTGAGCTGAGTATATCAGTGGTTTAATATTATGGTTGATCTGTATATATTTTCTTTTCTTTTTTTCTTAAACTGACATTTTATTCTAAAACCATTACAATAATGAAGTAGACCGTTTTCATAGAATACATTTTGATATGTTGCAGCAGGCAGTAGGTGATATGAGGGAGTATGCCATCTGCCTTGTTAACCTGCCATCTCTTTTTTCCGTTCCCTGGAAGCAGCAGGATACTGAATATGTCCTGTCTGACTTCCCCATTGATCCTTTATCTGACTGAGGTTTGTGCAAGTTGGAATCTATGGCCCCGTGGCTCTGAAATATCAGGAGCCTAATTGCTCTGTGTATTGATAAATCACATTGTCTCGATAAATGGTCCCATTGGGCCATCCTGTGTTAAGTGCTCTCTTTGGGCCTCCCGCAGTTAAAATAGTAACAAATTACCTACACTGACAAGAAGAAAAGCACATGTGAATAATAATGAAGTAAATGATGGCTGAATACCATTAGTCCTGTTATCATGTACATATATATTTGCTGACAGGGACACTTAAACAGGGACAGAACTATCATTAATGTTAGCCTGTGCTTTTCCTGTCATAACATGTCAAAACGTCTGCTAAGAAAAAGGCCAATAACCTACAACACGAGAGGAGAAGTAACCTCTGGGGACCATCTTTATTTGTCCGAGCAAAAGAGTTGCAACATGAAAAACATTACTCAATAGTAGATGGAACACAGTTCATTGTGGGTTTATAGTCTTTGATGAAGTGGATCCCTCAGTTTCCTTAAGTTGTCCAGATATTCAAAACATTAAACTTTTTTACATGTTGAGGATTACATTAAGTTTAAACGTTTTCAAAGACAAGAAGTGACACCTTTTTGACCCTGACACGTCTCGATTTCATTTCATGGATTTAAATTACAATGTAGTTCACATGGGAACATTGTGTTCTTTAATACTGGATCCTACATGAACACGTCTCTCTTCATTTACTACAGAAGTGGTTTAATCTTAATGTATATTTTAACAGACAGAGCAGTTTCACCAAAATTACATATTCCAAACTAAATAGCAAATTTTCTCCTAATTTCTGCTACTTTTTTGTGTAAAAATCCAATAATTTTTTTTCACTGCATGGCTGTTCTTCACATTGTTAGGCTGACATGTCCAATCAGAAGTACTGTAACTAATAATATACAATGTGCAGTGTGAAATTTGAAGTGGCGGAGAGGGTGGAGGGGGTGGAGGGGTGGAGGGAGCGTGTGTTGGCTTTGCTCCTGGTACGATAATCCAGCCACATTCTGGTGTCACTCGAAGGCTGGTAGAGCAGATCAACAGAGCCTGTGTCTACATTTTTTAGCGTTCTCACCTACGTCACGTGCACCTTTCCGCAGGAGCACGCGTTACCGTGACAACAGTATGGAGGATGGTGATGGTGTTGAGCAGTAACCATGGCATCCAATCTGTTATTACCATCTCTACAACCACACGTATTTGATCCCACACTCTGCTAAAATACAAGTTGTGAACTTTCTGGATGAACGTGTAGGCGTGTGTGACACATTTTAAAGACCTGAGCCAATCAAAAAGCTTCGATATACAGATAACAATGTGTGAAATTAGGTCATCAGAGTGTATCTGAGGTTACGTTATTGCACTGCTGCCGGCATTAACTTATGTCGAACAGCCTATATTTCATGCTACGAGTCCAGGTCACTGCTGTTCTATTTCCAGAGAAGGCATCAATAATTTGTGTATCTCTCTGTCTCTGTCTCTCTTTCTCTCTGCATACATCAATGAAGGTATACTGTAAATGTTTTGTCCATAGTTCCTGTACATAGCATGCAGTGAGAACAGGCTGAACCCATTACTGGAATTAACACACATCAATATTTTATCATGGCCCATTACTGAGTTATCTCTTGTCATGCAGAAAACCATTGGCCTCAATTTACAATTTCCAGTTTCCAGTTGAGGAGACAATCAGGATCCATGTTTACCTGCTCAGGACCTGTGTGTTCAGTCGGTCTGCAGATGGCGCCATTCAGCAGGATGGGAGGGGAGCGATGGCAGCATGTTGTTGTTACATGGGATATTACTACACTTTATTGTTGTTGTTTAGCTTTTATTTATCAAGCGATACCCTGTTTTTCAGATCAACCTGTTCACACATATACTGTTACTTACACACTTTGCAAAAAGTAAAACAACGCAGCTGCTCGATCAATGTGCTTTTCTAACTCTAGTAGCTGAAAATGTGTTCGTCGAAATGATACTTTCTGAATGGAAATGGCTTCCTAACAATCATTCAGGCTTGATACTGCTGTAGTGAAACCGTAAATTATTTCTGACATACTGCAATAACAGTTTGTACAAAACTTAAAAAAGTGTATGACTTGCCATTTGTCTAGTTTTCTGTCATAATGCAGATACAAGATGATGAGATTATGAATCTTGGATATCTATGTACAGTATACAATTCATAATACATATTAGTAAATTCTGTTACTGTGAAATAAAAAGATGCTGGAATGAAGTAACAGAAGAATGAAATGACATTTCATTATACTGAGCTGGACTTGGAAGTCTCATCACACTGAGTAAAAGTGCAGCATGTGAGTCAGATTTGTCTGTTCCCCCTCACAGATACATCTCATCACTGCCTTTGCATGAAGATCAAAACTGTATGTTAAAAAAACAGATTATGCTAACAGCTTCGGTAGTCTGGGGTGTTCCCAGAAGAAGGGCCGGAGGGGACATAACTTGGTGATCCCTCTGGCAATGAATCACATACTGAGGAGAATATTTAATATCTGTATCATTGTGCAAACAGTAACCTCTGCATTTATTGCACATGACGGATTCTGGCATCCATTTCTTGAAGCGCTCTCTTGTTGTTCACATGGACACAAGCAAACAGGAAATTAAACGGATGACTGATGGTGGATGGAAGATAGAAATTTAAACGAGTGGAAAATTTAAATATTCTGTGGAACTGAATGAATGCAGAAATCTCGTGATAATTGTTTGAAAACTCACAAGAAAACAATTTTCATTCTTCTCTCTGTTCAGTGTTCTTGAGCAAACAATTAGCACTCTATTTTTTGTTTTCATTTTCTCTGAAAAATCCACCAGAGATTATTTAGATCCTTAGTGTTTTCTGAAATAGGAATATTGATGGCTGCAGTCGTGCTGTGATTACATAATCAGGGGAGAATTCTCCTCCCCTTCTGGTCTGAAACTGTCCATGTTTCCTTGTTAAAATGCTGAAGACCAAAGGAGAAAGAAAGGCACAGTCTGTACAAGACAGAGAGCGCACGTCTGACAGATGGAATACAAATGTGAATGAGAGAGTACTCCCTCTAAAAAGCACAGCAAAGTCCAGTTTCCCATATCCAGCATGTTACATTTTGTACTCTTCTACCGCTCAAATTCATTCCCCTTCTGCAAGGAAGCTGAACTGAAAGTGGTCAGTTCTTTTGCTCACTCGTCCAAAAGTTGCATTTGGGATGAGCACAGTCCTTTTCCTGAATGTGAGTCACATTTTTCAGGACAGCATTAACATTTCCACATGTCTTCTTTAACATGTGGGAACTGAATAAAAATGTCTGCAAACGTTTGTTGGTGCACATGCAGGATTTAGGCAGAATATCTTATTGTTCATGGTCACAAGCGCACAAAGGCTGCAAACTGTTCAAGACTGAAGCCAGGACAAATATTTTGGATTGTTGCATAATGTTGGAGCTCTCTTTAAAATGCAGTTTAGATCATTGTATTCGGACTTCACCTTAAACCATGAGGCACCAGCATTCCAGATAAGGTCTCAGAGCTGTGTTTTCATAATATACAGTGCATCCGGAAAGTATTCACAGCGCTTCACTTTTTACACATTTTGTTATGTTACAGCCTTATTCCAGAATGGATTAAATTCATTGTTTTCCTCAAAATTCTACAGACAATACCCCATAATGACAAAGTGAAAATAGTTTGTTTAAAGTTTTTGCAAATCTATTAAAAATAAAGAACGAAAATATAACACGTACATAACTTTTCACAGCCTTTGCTCAATACTTTGTTGAAGCACCTTTGGCAGAAATTACAGCCTCAAGTCTTTTTGAGTATGATGCTATAAGTTTGGCACACCTATTTTTGGGCAGCTTCTCCCATTCTTCTTTGCAGGACCTCTCAATCTCCATCAGGTTGGATGGGGAGCGTTGGTGCACAGCCATTTTCAGATCTCTCCAGAGGGTTCAAGTCTGGGCTCTGGCTGGGCCACTCAAGGACATTCACAGAGTTGTCCCGAAGCCACTCCTTTGTTATCTTGGCTGTGTGCTTCGGGTCGTTGTCCTGTTGGAAGATGGTCCCAGTCTGAGGTCCAGAGCGCTCTGGAGAAGGTTTTCATCAAGGATGTCTCTGTACATTGCTGCATTCATCTTTCCCTCCATCCTGACTAGTCTCCCAGTTCCTGCTGCTGAAAAACATCCCCACAGCATGATGCTGCCACCACCATGCTTCACCGTAGAGATGGTATTGGCCAGGTGATGAGCGGTGCCTGGTTTCCTCCAAACATGACGCTTGGCATTCAGGCCAAAGAGTTCAATCTTTGTTTCATCAGACCAGAGAATTTTGTTTCTCATGGTCTGAGAGTCCTTCAGGTGCCTTTTGGTAAACTCCAGGTGGGCTGTCATGAGCCTTTTACTGAGGAGTGGCTTCCGTCTGGTCACTCTACCATACAGACCTGCTTGGTGGAGTGCTGCAGAGATGGTTGTCCTTCTGGAAGGTTCTCCTCTCTTTACAGAGCAACGTTGGAGCTCTGTCAGAGTGACCATCGGGTTCTTGGTCACCTCCCTGACTAAGGCCCTTCTCCCCCGATCGCTCAGTTTGGCCGGGCGGCCGACTCTAGGAAGAGTCCTGGTGGTTCCAAACTTCTTCCATTTACGGATGATGGAGGCCACTGTGCTCATTGGGACCTTCAACGCTGCAGAAATTGTTCTATACCCTTCCCCTGATCTGTGCCTCGATACAATCCTGTCTCGGAGGTCTACAGACAATTCTTTGGACTTCATGGCTTGGTTTGTGCTCTGACATGCACTGTCAACTGTGGGACCTTATATAGACGATGTGTGCCTTTCCAAATCATGTCCAATCAACTGAATTTACCAGGTGGACTCCAATCAAGTTGTAGAAACATCTCAAGGATGATCAGTGGAAACAGGATGCACCCGAGCTCAATTTTGAGTGTAATGGCAAAGGCTGTGAATACTTATGTATATGTGATTTTTTTATTTTTTTTTTATTTTTAATAGATTTGCAAAAATTTCTAAAAAATGTATTTCATGTTGTCATTATGGGGTATTGTGTGTAGAATTTTGAGGGGAAAAAATGAATTTAATCCATTTTGGAATAAGACTGTAAAATGTAGAAAAAGTGAAGCGCTGTGAATACTTTCCGGATGCACTGTATATTATATGCCAAAAGTGTGTGAACGCTCAGCATGCAAATGTTGTAGTTGAAGAACCATGGGAATATCCAAGCTGTTTTAGCAAACAAGATTTCAGTCAGATTTAGGAGTCCTGCTGTAGATATATGCTCCCAGTTCCAGTTCATCCTGAGGGTGTTATTGTTGGGTTAAAGTGAAGCTCTGTTCCAGTCGGTCAGCTTCATCTCTACCAAACAGGCAAAGTCATTTCATTATGGACCTGGCTTCGTGCATGTGGGGAATTGTCATGTTAAAAGAGGAAAAGGGGTGTCACTAAACTGTTACCACAAAGTAAGACGTGAACTATTGTCTGAAATATCATTGTATGCCCCATTACAAAAAATAACTGAGATGACTGTTGTGTCATCTGCTGCCTACACTTAAAGGTCCCATATTGTATAAATGTCAGATTTCTCTTTCTCTTTTTAGTTATGAAGCAGGTCTTGTTGCCATCGTATTTCTGTGAACACGTCAAAATGCTCAGTCCACAGAGTAATGCACAGTCTGAATTCGGCAATTTTGCTATTTGGACTTTCATAAGTTTGTGATGTCACAAACTCATGCCCATGTCATTTGTCCTTCCTGAGCACGGACCACTCTACAGCCTTTTACATGAAAGAAAACACAGAGTGGTCATTACCAAGCAAGCTACAAAACCACAGAAAACCTGTGGTTGGTCCGGGTGTGTCACTCAGCAGGAGTCAGCCAATCAGAAGAGAGGGTCACTGAGAGCAATGCACCTTAAAGACACAAACAAAATCAGCCTGTTCTTGGTAGAGCTTGAGAGAGAAGATTAAACGAGGAAATGTAAAAACTATGTTTTTTGGTACTGAAGACCACAAAAATATCCTCTCATGGATATTAAGATGACAAATAAAAATCACAGGAAAAGAGTGGCATGTGGGACCTTTAAGGTTTGATTGAGTAAAGACAACTACAGCTGTTTGGATAAGGTTACAAAAAGATTGTGGTCATTGTTAAAAGAACCATTAGTAGTTGGGTGACAACTGAGTCCTCCAGTGAACACCGACCTCTTCCTTCTGAGGGTTTGTGACCATGTGAGAATGTCTTCAGGGAGATAACAGTCGTCATTCACTCGACATCAGGTTGCTTGTCAAGAAAATGTAAACGCAGGTCATGAGTGTTTAAATAAATGCAGTTTTTTTTCAGATAAGAACAGTCTCATTACCTCTCTGTGGGCTGATGGGAGCCCAGTCTTGATTTGTAAGTTAATATTCAGTCCCCAGATTGGGAGGATATACGTGGGTGGAGAGGGGAGCTGAATAACACTGACTGTTTAAAATTCATCACTGTTTTGACACATTGTGTAACTGTGTGTGTGTGTGTGTGTCATGCTCTTCCTACTTAATCATTCATTATATTCTGCAACTTGTTCCCTTCCACTTCCTTCATTTTCTTCATCACCTACTCTCCCATCTCACTTTGTTCCTCCTTCCTCCCACCTCTTTCCCCTTCTTCCCCTCCATTTCCTTCTCTCCTCTGCTCCCTAACTGGCCTCCCATCAGCTCATCACTCACCTTCTTTCTCCTCCTCCCCTTCCTCTCCCTCCCAGACCTCTCTCTCCCTCTCTTTCCTCCTCCTCTCTGTTCTCCCCACAGAGACCCTGCAGTGTGCTGCCAGTCTGGGAGCTGGAGAGACACTCAGACGACACACACAAGAAAAGTCTTCAAAAACAAACTTTGGTGCAGCTTCTGTTATTTTTTCCGTCTGTGGATGCAAGACCTACTTTTACTTTTCTTATTTCCTCTGAGGTTGACGTTTTTTTGTTTTCCAGAGAAATCTGCAATGTTTCTATTCTACCTCTTAACTTTTGCTGGTGAGTACGTGTTAACGGTTGTGCCAGTGCTGTTGCATGAGGGCATGTTTTTGTTAATGCCAGTTGCTATGATTCATACTTCCCTCTCTCTAATGTCTCTCGTCTCTCTTTTTCCTCCCTCTGTGCTCAAAGCCACCATCCAAGCCCACAGCCAGCTGTTGCCAGGCTCATGCAACTTTGAGTCCAACACCTGCGGATACACGTCAGATGCAGACTTCACGAGCTGGACCCTGCACAAAGATGGTACTTTCAAAAGATGCCACGCTGCATCTTCCGTACTCTGAATTTTAAAACAGTTTTATTTTAGTTGTTAGTAATGAGTGGCATCGTGACTCTTTTAGTAAGTTTCGGTACTGGCCCATCTGGTCTGCATTGATTCCAGCATCCGTGAACATCTGGAGTCAGTGAAAAAACACACTTAGGCATTCTGGTTGGGCTGTGGTACTGCAGCTGATATGAATGAGTGCTGTACACTCCCATTTAAAAATCGAAATAACGTCACTGTCTGTTTATGTAAAATGATCAAAGCCTGCAGATGAATGGAGATTAGATCATTCGTACATGATTTGATTAATGTGTGATTGGAAAAACAACTTCTTCAACATCATTATTTGCTGGACACAGACTTTTGAAACAACTTTAAAACTAATGTAGCAAAGTAGATGCATGAAATATTGAAAAGGGTCAGGCTGCTAATAGCACTGAAGACAGATGCCTCTTGGTGCAGCAGGAGGATCCATCATGTTCATCGTGACATAGTGGGGCCTGCTTTAAGAGGTTAAGGATATGTGGATGTAAACAAATGAAGAAAAAAAAACACTCTCAGTGTTTTTTCCAAGCTCCTCTCAACTCATATCTAACTTGAATCATCTTTCACACACGTAAATGTGACAAGCCAGTTTTTATTATCGATACACAAGTACTGGTGTGATTCCAGGTGTTGAGTGGCCCAAAGCTGGCAGGTTCAGCTACTTGATTTACAACATAAATTGGACCATGTCCAAAACACAAATTCGAGTGAAATTAAGCAGCCATATTAAGGCAACAACCACAATACATCTGGTTCTCGTGTACCAGAACATATTCAAGTGTTCTGACAGTAATGACAAACTTGACCGGTTTCTAAGTCTTTAAACTCACACAAAAATCCTAGTCGCTAAATGTTAGAATGGTAATTCTAAATAGGGCAATATATTCCGCCTGTTTTCATGTTCAAAGAAACAGGGGAACTTGTGAAATGTATTTGGGGTTTGGTCACAGAATAAGATGAGACCATCGATTTCAATCTTGTGTGTTAACTAGAAATAAGGAAGGAACAGGAGATTGAAGGTTATTAGCCTATTTTAGCAAAAGATTGGAGCTATAGGGAAATACAGGTGGATTGACTCTTTCCAAAGTTCAAAAACAACAAGTTGTGATGTCAAAGTTATCATTTTTTATTTTCTGGCCAATGTCCCTTTTCGGGATGAAGAAGACAGGAAATGTGGGAAAAAAAAAACATCAGAGGAATGACGTCTCTTAGCTCCTAGTTGCTTCACGCATTTTAGCACACATGGTGTAAGCCATCACCACTCAGCCATTGGGTCACCCCTAATTTGTGGTTTTAGGGGGAATTAAGTACTGGAATTATATCTCGTCACATTGCAGTTGATGTCAAGAGGTCACCACCACGTCACACAGATCCAAGAAGTGCTGGATGGACAGATAAATTGTTCCAGCACATAATTCGGCCTAAAAGTATTCCAATTTAGCTTGTGTAACAACTGGTGATTGTATTAATATGCGTTTTCGGGTCGGTGGTAGGTGGATCCTTTAACTTTGGACAGCCCAGCCGCTTCTCCCAGCTTTCAGTCTTCATGCTAAGCTAGCCTAACCGGCTGTGTATTCCAGTAGCAGTTTATTTATCTGCTTTTTCCTGTTCTCAATCAATTATTAGGAGATGCTGAGAGTATGATAAAAAAATATGACGTATTCACAAGTTATGGTATCTGGTTATTGTTTAAAAAAAAAACAATCATAAGAGATAGCCGAAGTTAAAGTCGTCTGTAATCTACATCTGTTTCCCTGATGAAGCAAACTTTCTCCTCTCGTGACAGTGTCCTTCTGCTGTGGTGTCTCTGCAACCAGACCCTGTTGGAAGAACTTCTCATTAATACTTTTTTCAGCATGATCCTTGCTCAGACTTGTTTGAACATGGCTCTGCTGTTGCAGCCTGCTTCGTCCATTAACTACTTACTCTTTTCCTGTTTCCATCCCTGTTGCTGTAGCCGCCGGCTTGTTAAAAAGGTCAGCGTTAATGGTGTGCTCAGCTCTTGCTCTTGTATCCTCTCTCTCTCAATCCTCCGTTTTCTTTCTGTGCTCTGTGCATTTGGCAAAAGAGAAGTGAAGTCATGTCTAATATATAAAGCAGTTTTATGTAGTCTTTGTTCTGAATCCAATAAAAGTGTTGACACTGATTTAATCAAGACATCACGTCAGTTGGTGTGTGCGCCGAGGTTTTGAACAAGAATCTTTTAATTCAATTGATTTAATGTGTAAATACAGAGTTTGCAAACAATATCAGTTTAGTGGCAAAAAAGGAGAAACGTGAAATGTCCAAATTAAAGGTGAAATGAGCTCAGCTCTGGATTTGAATACAACACCAGTGTCACACGAACAAATAATAAATGGCAGACTACTGAGGAGAGCCATGAGGCCCCTAAAGCAGAAAAGAAGCTCAGAGCTGCTGAGGTGGATTTCATGTTGCATCAAGACAGAGGGCATAATCACTATGCAAAATATCCCATTCTTAAAAATTTGCTTTTTGTTTTAGATAAAGATTCTAACAGAAACAGGATCTTGATTTAAACTCTTTTCAAGTTTGTGGAGTTCTACCTTAAAAATAAGCTCTTTAGAGAATGATTGATGCAGTACGGTAGTATGTTGTCTGGACTAGTCGTGAAGTTGGGACAGACAAGCAATGTTTCACAGAGATGACACATATGTGTGAGTTAATTCAATCTTTTTAGCCATACCAACAGAGGGATTCTATGGTCGTTGCTTCTAAAGTTGATTTGTAAGACACAATTTAGTTTAGCGAAAGTCAGCCTTTCAGCAGTACTTCTTTATTTCTAATTAGCAAATGTTAGCATTATAACGTGCTAGACTGTGATGGTAAAAATGGCAACTATTATCTGCTAAAGGGCAGCATGCTGGCATTCAGCTGAAAACACCACTGTGCCTGCAGTGCATAGAGACGCTACTTTACTATCGTCTGGTAACATCATCTGCCGCTATCATTTTCCTCATTGCTATTTGCTTGTCAATGATCATAAGGGGAGTGTATCGCTGTTCCTGGGGTCATAAGTTCCCAGTGGTCCTATGTTGCTTGCATATTAAGGTCGCAAGGTCTTATATTCCCAAGGTATAACTTCCCAAGATCCTACACTCCTACAGGGTCTTATGTTCCGACAGTCCTTTGTTCCCAAGGTTCTGTTCCTAGAGGCCTATAGGGTCCTATGATCCTATGTTCTCATGGTCCTGATTTTCACACCTGGTAAAGCCCAAACTTCTTGTTCCAACACTTTTCTTTGTCAGTTTTTGAGGAAATTACTACAGGAAAATGGATTTGGTGAGAGTGCCAATAACACAAACTCTGCTTTTAAGGGGGACCACATCAGCCATGAAATTCACAGTGAATTAATTAAACCAAAAGAGAAAGCAATTTCTATTTTACTGGGTATCATGTTTTCACTGGTGTATTACCTTGTTGGATTACCAGAAATGAGCCACAGCATGATGCTGGTTGTATAGTCTGCCTCAAAACACCTAAAATATTTTTACCTTTCTTTTTATTTTGTTAAATAATTACCATGACATGAGTCTAATCATATAATCACATATTTATTTAACTTTTCATAACACTAGCAGTGAGCTGTACATGGTGTTAATGCCCTGCAGGCAGTGGGTGTTAAATACTTCTCAAGCAGGTTTGTGCAGGTGTTTACCATAAAGAATGAAAGTAAACCAATGAGTGTCTGAAAGGTTAAATAAAATATGTAAATGCTTTGATGAGTTGTATAAATAGCCTTATTGTTATTTGTAAAACATAACTAAAACATTCATAAATCCTTTTTGAAATCCTTGTGCATAATATTCTTGCAGTACAAATGCTGTGCCTCTAAACATATACAGGTTTATTAAAGCACAAACCTTCTTTTTTTTTTAGGCCGTTTTGTCACAGTGGACGCAGCCAAAAACGATGACCAGGAGAATAACATGGGTTCAGGTGCCGAACCGCAGAGAGAAATCACAGGGGTTCTGCTGAGTCCGTCTCTGGAGCATGAAGAGTGGAGCTGCCTGAGGCTCGTCTACCAGATCACGGGGTCGGGAAGACTGGAGGTCCTGCAGCGCACTGAGGGAAAGAGCTTTGACAGACCACTGTGGAGCAGCCAGGCACCCTCCGACAGCTGGGTCATCTCAAGCATGGACCTGCAGAAAAGCAGTGAGCCTTACAGGGTAAAACACTCCTTAAATAGTCTCTAATCTTTGTTTGGGAAGAAGGCCAGTTTGAAAAGATTAAAAATCATGACTGAGGCTTCAAGATTGATTATAATACGTCCATCTTATCTAATAAAATAAAAATGTTGAATGGAAAAAACAGCTTACTAAAAATATAAAATAACTATTCCTAGAGCAGTGGTACTAAAAGTGTCTTATTTATACTGATTGCAGAAGAGTAAGGTCATTCATGGTCCAAACTGGAAAATGTTCCTCTTCTGAGGGGCTCAAATGTTCTCACTAAAGTCCATGGCAAAGTTATGCAAGTGGAATCATAATTCATCATAATATCATGAAAGATTATGCAGAATCAAATACATAATTCAGATTGTAATTTATGTTATATTAGTGATTATAAAAATAAGAATTCTGCTGCCCTATTTATCTCCCATCACCACACCACTGACAGATTGCAGGCAAAGAACAAGTGATAATATTGTGAAATAAAGCTGCAGATGTGAAGGCAAAAAGTTGTAATTTTACAAGAAATCCTATTGCACTTCAGTTCAACTTTCTCACAGTTTTCTTAGTGAGGGAAAAAAGATACAAAGCAAGCTGTTTGAAAAGCTAATTCTCTCAATTAGGTCATGAGACACAAATTAGTAAAAAAAAAAAAGCACAAACAGCATATTATCTTCCTCATTATTTACTATTTTTAGAGTGTAATCAAAGAATAAAAGTGCGGTGTGTCACAGCTGATTGTCCAACCTGTTTGAGCCTAAAATAACAGCAGAGGTGCACAAAACATTTCAATATGTTAACAAGACAGATTTAGGTTGACATACCGCAAACCGGCCCTTAATTGAAGCCAGTGTGATGCGTGTTGTCATTTTCTAAACATTGTGGCACATGTTTATATTATATGCAGAGGCAGAGCTGACGCTGACAGGGCTGTGACCTACATCATGGTATGCCAGACCTGTGCTGTGTGTGGGCTCCTCTTTGCATAAACATATTTCAGTCCAGACCTGCGGGGAAAAAATGAATGTGCCAGAGGTTTGGATTTCACCATAACTGCTAAAACGTCCTGCTTCATTCAAGGCGACAAATTCATGCGTTCACTTCTCACTAACATGACAGTCCAGGGGCTCATGTGCCTGTGTAGAAATAACTTAATGCTATTGTTTTGGTGAAAATGGCTTTAGTCCATTTTTTAAAAAATTTTTAATTGAAGACATAATTCAATATTTTAGAAACACACCGATTTATTCCTTTTGCAAGATTTTAAGACAGCCTGAGTCAGGATGTGGTTAGCCTAGCTTAGCATAAAGACTGGAGATGGGGGGGCAGCTGGCCTGGCTCCACAATTAGCTGCCAAGAAATAGTTACACTATGTCACTCGCACAAAATGAAACAAAACTTTTTACATTTCTGTTCCTATATGGATTGAACAAATCAAATTTAATATGCTACCTAATTATTGAACGGTAGAAGTGTTTGTAGGCATATTTTTCATTTTGGATAGAGCCACAGGTTTACTGTTTTCATCAGCCAAACTATGCTAACCAGGTTCTTCTTCTAGTGCACTTAATGCACAGACATGAGGTTGGTATTTTCTCATCTGAGCAAAGTCTGAGAGTGAATTAATGTATGTTCCAAAATGTTCAACTATTAACTGACAATGGAAAGCCACTATGCAGAAATTAGATTAATGTTTTTTTTTAACCAAGTCCAGACAAAATCACAAAGAATTATTGACAAATCTTTATCACTATCGGTGTTTTTAGTCTCTTTCAGCTTTGGTTGTGGAGCACATTCACTGTATAGTTCAGCCCTTTCATTCACCTTGTCTCCAGCAGCAGCTTGCTGATTTCAGCAAACAATTTTCTGTAAATTGACACTACTCTACCACACACACATACAAGACCTGACCTTAGATTTTAATGGGTGTGTTTTTTTCTTCTCTGTCTTCCTGCGTGTTGTTTCTTCCTCTGAAAGTGATTTCACAGCAAACCTGCTGCTCGCCAAACCTTCGACCAGTGTATCAGATATCTGTGTTTCGTGTGTGCACTCTTTTTAACCCTCTGTGATGTCATCCCTGTGTCACACCTCATTGCTGGTTGCAGGGTATTACTGAACATGTGTTGTTGATTAGGTCATCGTCGAAGGTAAACCTGGACCGAGCGCCGAGAGCAGTGTGGCCATCTTTGAGATCCACATCAGCCCCGGATACTGCCTGGGTCAGTGAATTCACCCACACATCTTTTCTAAAAGGAAAAGAAAAACATTCGCCACATGTCTGCATAAAGATCCACATCCTGTTCCTTAAACCCTTAAACACGCACACGCATGCAAACACACACACACACACACACACACACACATATTAACATAGCAAAAAGAACAACCATGAAATCCTTCTGTGTGCAAACCCAAAATGTCAGATCTGTCAGTAACTTCTCTGTTGTCTGTCCAGAGTGTGATTTTGAGGACTCTCACCTGTGTGGATACAGTAACCAGTGGAATGCCAATGTGAACTGGTATGTGGGAGGAGGAAGGATCCAGCTGCCTCACATTAATATGCCAATTGACCACACCTACAACAACAGGACAGGTGAGAGAGGTTTCTACTGTTTTTATCCCACGACTTGTTCGTTGTAGATGAAATGAGACAGTAAATGCTTTTCATTCAATTCTACTATGATTATACTCACTCCTCATCTTAAAAGACACCTCAATAAATGACCAAAGCAAACAAAACTAAACACCGTAATGTTCATTTATGCTTTCCGATTTTCTTTTTTTGGTCCTGTCTGCTTTGCTGTGACAATAAAAGTAGCAATCATAATTCAAAATGTAAAGTTTTTATTTTTTAGACAGATCACTGAACCAATTTTTTTAAGGCGATCTTCGGGTTTCAATAAGGTAATCTAAATGCTGCGGAAACAAAGGTTATATGTAACCCGGACAACTATTTGATGTAGATGTCTACACATCTGTTGACCTGCAGGTGACCAAATAATGCTTAATGTTCAAACTCAGAAGTTTCATGTCAGTGAAGTCACTGAACCCCTCTCAGGTCACCTCATGTACGTGGACTCCAACTACGCCAAGACTTTCAAAGAGGTGGCCAAACTGGTGTCTCCCCTGACGATGGTGCCGATGTCCGGCTGCCTGAGTTTTCAGTACCAGCGCAGTGAGGAGGGAGGAAACCTGTTCTCTGTTTACACCCGGGACCGTCTGGGCCAGTACCAGGAACTGTGGAAGGCCGGCTCAGAGAACCAGAGCCACTGGAGCGGGACTCTGGGAGAATGGATATCTGTGCAGGTGGACCTCAGGGCACCGTACTCAGTGCAGGTCAGTAAACATTAATGATTACTTTTCCACATTCTGGATTTTAATTTAAAGATATTAAAGCAATACCGTGGTACTTTTAAAGACGATAACAACACATTCTTAAGTGTGAAGCTGAATTTTTAAGCAGATTGAGCCAGTTTACTGACTGTCCACTGTTACACCACATTTAAGCTCGTTCACATCACCTGATGATGACATTTTTAAACCACTGACCCAGGAGAATTATGGGAAACTTAAGAAAATGAATTGTGCCATTTCTCTGCAGATGTTATCATAGTGACATTTTTTTTTTTTTTTTAAATACATATTTTGGAGGCGAAGTCATAGTGTTGATGTTGTTCTGGACTGCATTATATTCAGAGGTTTTTTTGAACATTGGGCCTCACTCTGTGTGTAAATAGGGAGGACAAAAATATATTTACGTTGAATATATTGTAATTCAGTTCAACATCATCAGCTAGGATCTGGAAATCTAAATTGCATGGAGTCACAATAAATTGTACCAGTGTACCTAATAAAGTGTCCTATGCATTGTCTCCTACCTAGTTACGCTTGAGAAAAATAAACAAAAAGAATCGGTGAAAAACATCCATTAAAATGTAAGTGTGTGTGTGTGTGTGTGTGTGTGTGTGTGTGCGCGCGCGTGTGTGTGTGTGTGTGTGTGTGTGTGCGTGTGTCTGTGTGCACATAATGACTTTGTTTATGAGAGTCTGTCTCCACCTCTAGGTGGTCTTTGAAGTGGCCTTTAACAGTCCAAGAGGCGGACGAGTTGCAGTTGATGACATTTCCTTTTCTCCAGAGTTTTGCAGCACAGACACTGGTGAGCTGCACACTGTTTGTTCCATTGTTTGTTTCCATGTTTATGAAGTCATTGAAACTGTTCTATTTATGACATGATACTTTACTGGTGAAAATCCTTTTAGGATTTTAAAAGGACTAAGAGCTTAAAACTTCGTTAAGATCCAAACATGGAGGTTTGGATTTATTGGGGATAAAAATGTAAAGTTTGTCCTGAGGATGACTCTACTATAAACCATACAGTTAACCAGGTTAATGGAGAAGTTATTCTCTGAGGTCTATAAATAGCCATAACATGTGCAAATATAATGCAAATGTGAATCTTTCTAATGTAAAGAGGAACCACAAAAGTGTTTATCCAACATCAACATGCTGATTCTATGTAATTATTCCACAGAGCCGACCTTTGACCCCTCCATCGCCAACTGTGATTTTGAGTCCGGTTTCTGCCTCTACACCCAGGACCAGGTGACGAGGTCATCGTGGAGGAGAGTGTCTGTGAAGCCCAACATATTTAGGAATGGAGACCACACCACAGGGGCAGGTGGATCTGCAGCAAAAAATTATATCTTTTTGTTTTTTTTAAATGTGAGGCATAAATCTGGCAATATGACAGGAGGTCAATGTTAAATCAGAGGGATCATTGAGCCAAATTACTGGAGGGATGCTTGGAATGTTGAAGTCGTTCATTCTGCAGCTCCACTCAGCTTTTAACTCTCTTGTAGCTCATAGTTTTGTTTGTGCGTCACATTTACTGTCTGCTTTAGTAAATGTTTCCACCACCTGCCTTCCACCAAACACAGTTAAGCTGGTGAACATAATGAAGCATTTAGCAGCTCAAGACCAAAAAGAAAGCAAAATATTTGACTTTTAAACTGGTCACAAAAGCTGAATAAGTAGATTTGTTTACTAACACGAAAGCCACCGCAACTTTATGAGACAACGATTTAGTGGTGGTTGCGTGTCTCTCAGCTTTTTCAAAAAAAAAATTTGGCCTCCTTGCAACCATACAATCAGTGCATGCAGCTTTGAAAAAAAAATTTTTTAAACTGTCGGATGTGCAGAAAGTAATTTTTGCAACTGAAAAACAGATGAAAACGAGATTATTACCAGGTGCGAGCAGAGAAGGGAGCAATAATGACAAGCAGATTCAGAGGATGACAGAGTTTTGCAAGAAAATAGATGCCGTTTTCTCCCTCCAGGATCTTTCCTGCTGGCTCACTCCCGGCTGGGCCCACACTCCGGATACGTTACCCGACTGATCAGTCCAACTCTGCCAGGGAACATGAAGTACTGCCTGAGATTTTACTTCTCCCTCAGGGGTGAGTGCCACCTCTAAACTCAGCAGAATGATAGATATTTGTGATGTGTTTTTTTTGTCTACTTGTGGCAGTGATTGAGTCTGTGTGTAAATCTTCTGCTGGAATCTGTTTGACTGAATCACTGACCAGAAATAACTCTGGCAACTGCAGGTTTCAACCAGACGGACCAGGCTCTGGCTGTTTATCTGCTGCAGCAGCAGAGCACCAGCCAGGAGAAGATCTGGACTCAGGGCGAGAAGTCGAGAGGACTCTGGATCGCAGCGGACGTCACCTTCCAGACGTCAAAGCCTGCCAAGGTCAGGCGAGAGGACGTGGAAATATCGCTTGAGTCTGAATGTCAGATGGAGCGACATCGGAGAATAAAAGAGAGGAGAAACACTGAGAGAAGGAAGGAAGGAAGGAAGGAAGGAAGGAAGGAAGGAAGGAAGGAAGGAAGGAAGGAAAGGAAAGGAAAGGAAAGGACGGGAGGAAGGTTAAAGGTCAAATTAAGGAATGACAGAAGGAAGATTGGAAGGGCGTACGTGAGGAAGGAGAAAAAGGAAGGAGAGAAGAAACAAGAGAATACATGGCATATCGGGTTAAAGAGGAAAGAAAGGAAAAGCAGAATAAACAAACAAACATGGAGGGCAGAAGGTACGAAGAAAAATAAACAGAAATATGAGGGAATGGAAGGAAAGAATTAGAGGATAAACAAAAACTGGTGCAAGATGGGAAGAAGACAGTAATGAATGAATATAAATTATCAAAGAAGAATTGGGTGAAGTGAGGAACTAAGCAAAGAAAGAATTTTTAAAAAGTCAACAGACAAATGATAAAAAGAATAAAGAAAAAATGTAAGGAAGAAAAGTCACCACCACAAAATTCCTTTGTATTTCACAGTATGCAGAGTGTTTAAACCGTCTGGTGAGATACTCCCGTGATGGCCAGAAAAGTTACTCGGCATGTATGGAAATAATACATAATATTCAAACAAAATTTCTTAAATATCAAACAAAAATAAGAATTTGAGAGAGAATACAACTCTCTGAAATGTCATCTCAAAAGTAAAACTGATTATTTGTGTAATTATGTAAAAGACCAATATTTTACACAAATAACTTGTTTGTAAATTGTACGTTTCACTTTTGATTCGTATTTTTTTTGACACAAATTCCACAGAAATGCTCTATATGGGTATGTGCACCACCCAACAAGCCAGCGTAGCCCTACGTTAACTTGAATGAGGATTAAATAACTCAATAGAGCAACTTTTCTCGACTTTCTAAATGTTATTGGAAAGAATAGATCAAATTATTAAAGTGAAATGAATCATTTCATAGATGTTGTGAACCACCAAATTATTTATTCACCATTTTACAGCCACAACAGCAGCAACAGAGTGATCTACTGTGGAGCCTATAATTTAAGCATGTGAGGAATGTTTTCATAATTACTCACACTGGAAGAAAAGCATAACAAAAGTTTGCACTGCAGGTTCAGATCAAAAGAAAAGAGAAAAACATTATACAAAGGCAGCAGAGAGAAAAACTAATGGAATTTCCAAAGAACCAACTTACGAGTGGAAACTTCACTTCCTGTTGGGCTGTTTGAGCTCTGAGCTGGGATTTCTTCTTTTCACTGAATCTCTCCTGATGGAGGACGGTATCATCATGTGAACTACGTGATCAGAATCATTCATCCAGATTCCACAGTGCTCAAAGGATTTCTCAGCACTCGCACTTTGTTCCTCACTTCACATGTTGAAGTCATTTTAAAATACTAAGAATTTCACTGGTGATTTATTTTTCATCCCTACGAAAGATTTAAGAGTCGCACACATATGAGCAGAATGTGACCAACAACACAAACAGGATTTCTATGGTTTTGGAACAGATCTGTAAACAATTAATGGTTGTAAAACAAAGGAAGTTCCACTGGTACGGAAAAGCTGACTGCTCACTGGTGACTTCTGCTGTTCAGGTCCTTTTCATCAGCACCTGCAGGAGCTTCTGGGACTGCGGCTCGGTGGCTCTGGACGACATCAGTGTGAGCCTCGGGGACTGCGAGCTGACGGCAGGTAGCAACTCCAAAATCATCTGCATTTTTAAAAAATACATGTTGTTTATAAGGGAGATCACCTCCGGGAAGGAGGTTACGTTTTCAGTGTGGTTTGTTTTTCTGTTTATCAGAAGGATTACGGAAAAAAACAACAAGCCCGATTTCTATAAAACTTGGTGGGCTTGAGAACAGTTGATAAAAAGTTTGATGCAGTTCTGAATCACGGAGCGGATCCACATACCATTTTTCATCTTCATTAACATTATGACATTCGGTCCACTAAATGACATACATTCAGCAGACAGCAGTTAAATTCAATCATAATAAACATAGGCCATTTTTAGAAATATGATGACGCCATATCACAAGTCGCATTCACAAGCACCAGTAATCCTCTGGATACACATGTACTTGCTCAAACTTGTTACAGAAAGCAGTCGTTATGGAGCACCAGTAAAGCAGTGGACAGTAGTTTCATGGGTCAGTGCAGGAAATGCTGTACAATTGTAAAATTGCCAGAAGAAGGGTGGATTATAGAGGAATGGATTATTGACATCTCAGTGACCTTTGAGTTTCATTTCAAATCTGGGAAACACTCAAGATCACCAAGGCCACAGGGACATTCTGATTAGCTGATAGAAGCCGTGATTTTAGGAGAATACCTGAACCTGTCTAAGAATTAAGCTTGTATTACTAAACAGGCAACACAGCAACACAGACAGTCTGTCAAAGGTAAAATCGAACACGTCACTTCACAACAATATCAACTACAAACTACTTTTAATATCTTTAGCTACAATTGAATTAAGCTTTAAACAGAATTTTCTTTCACACATTTGAGACTAGGACATCACTGACTAATCCACAGTGCATCGGGGGCAAAAGGTACAGCCCCTACGGTAAAGTATAATTTAGGGCCATTGATAGATGCAGTTAGTTCTGTTTCAGGGTTGGGCCGTGACAATAAAATGCTTTCTCATTTAAGTTTCATTCATTTTCCTCTTGCAGGTCTGTTGTCGTCTCCTCTCCCCGGACACTGTGACTTTGAAGCAGGCCTGTGTGGTTACATTCAGGACAAGCATAGCGATGCTGCTGACTGGGAGTGGAGGCGAGGACCCACCCCGACCTCGTACACCGGACCCAGAGGGGACCACAGCACAGGATTCGGTGAGGATGCCCTCTGCTTCAGCTCTGCTCCCATTCAACTTTCTGTAAAATACACAAAGGTTCAATATAACTGAACATCATCAGCATTATAAATCCGTAAACAGACAAAGGTCTTCACTGTGTTGACAGGATACTACCTGCACATGGAGGCGTCTACCCTGCTGCCCGGTCAGAAGGTCAGACTGCTGTCCCGCCCTCTCAGGGGAACCAGGGGGCCTCAGTGTCTTCGCTTCTACTACCACATGTACGGCTCAGGAACGGGCCAGCTCAACGTTCACATCGACAAGGACGGAGAGGACGTGTTGCTGTGGCAACAGAAGGACGAGCAGAGCATCGCTTGGCTGATGGCTCAAGTGGACTACCAGTGTGACAGCCAGCATCAGGCAAGAGTGGAACAAAGCTTCTCCTTACTGTTTTTTCAGATCTCTGGTGCGCATGCTCGGCCCACGTCCAGTTTGTATCCATCCAGATATGAAGAGATTTATCTGGCGATGATGGACTTAATCAGCATTGTGTAAAGTTGTTTGGCAAACGCTTGAGTGTAACGGAAGTTCATTAATGTACTAGTCTTGCACTGTTGCTTTAAGATTTAATCAATCGTGTGGATAATATGCACTTCCAATGAATACCCATAGAGCTGCTATAGGTGCTGTCAATTTCCACAGCATCAGGTCAGCTGACTGGTTAAAAACCTGGTGCTTCCTCTCTCTAAGCTCCACAGCCCTCTCCTCCTGTTATCAGATGTTTTGCAGATAGAAATCCCAGGTCAGTTTCTGGGTCACCTGCTGGACGACTAAAGAGAGGATGGGAGGCAGAGGAATTAGGAGAATAGAAAAAATATACACTGATCATTCAAAACATCTCATAAATACCCATATGACCACATACCACAGTTTGGGAATCAATGACTTTGAGCTTTAATATTAAGCCGTTAAGGGGAAAAAGAGACGTCTTACTTATCTAACACCTTCTAAAATGATGTAAATGATAGCTTCTTTGTGTCACTGTCCCAGATTGTGTTTGAAGCCACCAGAGGTTCTTCAGTAAGGAGTGACATCGCCATTGATGACATTATCTTAGAGGGTGGATCTTGTCCAGGTAAACAATTCATTTTCTGCTAAAGATTAAGTATCCACCAAGGAAGGAAATTGCACATTTATTTTTAAGATCTGCAGAAGCTTATTGATTTCTTATTTCCCCTGCAGAAATGGAGATCAGAGCCACCGTGGGAACCTCCAATGAGATTGAGTAGAGAATGGAGGGAGGAAAACAGCTCTGTAGGATGCATGACCCCCTCCGTCAGTTTTTTTGCACAGTACATACAACTGAAAGCGTTGTCGACTCTTGACTCCTACATGTCGGTTTAAACATGTGGACAAAGGAAACTTTTCATGTAGTTCGGTTTTCACGGAGCAACACATAGCTGTCAGTCAGCATGTCTCTGCGCTGTAGCATGAGTGTGTTCAGCTGTGTTCTTCTTCACATTTATATGCATTAGATTAATGCTCATTGCTCTAATAAAGCAAGAAGGTTCTTTAATGTGTTTTTTTTTCTTTCTATTCACTAATAAATGAATTCAGATGTGAGAAAAACTTGCTTTTACTGTCACCAAGTGGAAATACAGTGCTGCACACTGAGCCAATCAGAAAGGTTGATATTGACTTTACTTTTTAACTGTAATAGTTCATGACTGCACAATCATCCCAGAGATATGTATGCACTCATCCAATATGATTTGGAGAAATGTTTAAATATGTCTGTGTCCTGACACGTACTGTATTTCTCAACCAAAAGGCAATTTTTTTGTTTGCAACATGTTAAGAGTGAAAACAACAAAAAAGCAAATAATGATGTCAGTTAAATATCGACACATCGGCACACTTCACAAAACAAACTGCAGCTGGCAGGAAAATAAAAGCAATATATTCAGATTTATTTAAACCACATACATACACTGTACATTTCAAAAAAGAGAGTTAGGTTTGAATCGTTAAAGTTTCGTTTGGTCCCATTGATGGACGTTACATGATGCACGTCCCGTCGTTCAGGTACTTCATGGACTCCATCTGTTGTGTCATTGCCAGAACTTCATGAAATCCGGTGCTGAGTCCCGACATGTGCTGGAAGTACGCCTCCTTCTCCACCTGCACCGACAGATTATTCACCCCCGCGTCTTTCAAAATGGCCGTCACCTACCGATGACAATTGACAATCAATCAGTAAATCAATGCCAACTGTCTGTTCACTTGCTTTAGTATATTTACTAATAAATAGCTCCAAGTCAAAACTTCACAGCAATCTGCACATTAAGACCTCAATTATTCCAGGAACCAGTGAAATCGGTGGTTAGCAAAAGGTCAGCGTGTCGCCAAACAATAGGATTCATCACAATAAAGTGAAATGTTAACAGATAGAGTCAGCATTAATAAAATCCATCTGAATGATTCTACAACCTGCTGAACGATCCTCTGCTCCACCACATCCGACATGATCTGGAGGTGGATGGTCCCGCCGATCATGTTTGCTGAATGCCTCCAGAAATGAGAGTCTCTGTACGACAAAACTCCTTCAATCTTCTCAACCTGAGACAACAAGAAAATGAACAACAGGAAAATTATTTTTAATAAAATTGTATCTGAAAATTGGATGATAATTGAACTGCTCCAAAGGCAAACGATAGTCCTCAACAACTGTCGTGAATGCATTACTTAATTTTGATGTGACCTCACTCCAATTGCAGAAATTGATATTTGTTTTAAGAATATGGGAAATTTACAGCATTTTATCAAGTGGGAAAATAATCTGTAATAAGTAGAAGGTGCTTTAAACCTACTCAGTTCTCTTCATTGTTCAATTATGTCCAATCTGGGCTTTGTTTCAAAAAGTAGCCCAGGATCTGACTTTCTACCAAATTTAATTTATCAGTCACAATTTTGAGATATTTTGCAAAGCAATAAAATGGACAAACAACACAAAGCCTCCGTGGTGGAAGTAAAAAGCAACACGTTACTAACTTAAAATATAATCATCAGGCGGTAGAAAATCTGCTGCCATTCACTCAAATAATTAGATATGAAAAGTAAACAGATTTGTCTCAACGTCCGCCTACTGCTGTAATAGATGCAGATTTACTTCGCAGGGCTGTCAAGACCAACATCTGATAGAGAAACCCGGACTAACTTTGTCCTCATCGTGTGGGACTCCTCACCTTTTCCAGCGCAATGTTCAGGTCCTTCTCGTGTTCTGGGGGAGTTCGTAGAAGAAGAACCTCGCAGGCGTCCTTCAGCAGAGGGATGACGCTGAGAAAAATGAGTGTGGCGATGAAGAGCGAGCAGATAGGGTCAGCGATCAACCAGCCGAACTGGCGGATGAGGACGGTGGAGATGATCACCCCGACGCTGCCCAAAGTGTCAGCGAGGACGTGGAGGAAAACACCTGGAAGACAAAGAAACATGAGCGTTTCATCTGTCTGAAACTTTCTGTCCACAAACCTCTGCGCACCGACTCAAACGCTCACCTCTCATGTTGGCGTTCATGCCGCCGCTGCCTGAGCCGTGGGAGTGTCCGTGGCCGCCGTGTCCGTGTCCCCCGTGAGAGTGTCCGTGTCCCCCGTGAGAGTGTCCGTGTCCCCCGTGAGAGTGTCCGTGACCTCCGTGGCTGTGCTCGCTGTGGGAGTGGCCGTGGTGCGATTGGCCGTGGTCATGTGACGAGCAGCTTTTGCTTCCGTGGGAGTGGGCGTGACTGAAAGCGCAGATACCCACCAGGTTGACCAGTAAGCCTCCGACAGACACCGGCTGCAGAGGACAAGCAGCAGGGCACAGAGTTCACGCTTAACTAAAGATCTCAGAGGACCGATATCAGCCAAATACATATGTTGATCGAATCAGAATATAATTTAATGGATTCCTATCGATCACATGTCAGTCAGGACACACGGCCGGCATGAGTGAAGGCAGATGATGAAGCATGTGTGGGAGGAGTGTGGGAAAAAAACAAAACATTTTTTAAACTGTTTTGCTTTGTTGAGTCACAAAATAAGAACGATACAATGTGAAAGGTTTAAAGGAACAAATAACTACTTTCAAGAAAACCAGAATGAAATGGCATCAACTTGAAGTCAGTTTAAATGTTACCATTTGGTGTGTTTGAATGTTTTTACAGGGTGTGATTTGGATGAGACTGAATGTATTTGAACTGATTATATGTTTGAGATGATGAAGTTTTCATTTGATATACTATGTTTTGACATGCAAGTATGGTACTTGGTGTTTTGCCTACTTTCCTTTTATCTTACTTTGCTTCTGTAGTTGGCAGAAGGACTTCATTAGTTTTTAAAATGCTGCTCTGCAGCAATTAAGAGAAGTTCATCCATGTGACAGAACAACTTATGAGAGAGAGAACGGTTATTACTGATGCAGCAGAGGCCGAGACATCCTGAATGTTACGTTTCTCAGGTGGATCATAGAGCTCCAATAATGCTAATAAACAAGATGACGTCTCTCCATCAGATTCTCCCTGTCTGGTAATGTTCTTTCATAATAAAGGCTTTCTGTTAAACATTTGTAAAGAGAGACTGATGACAAGGATTATTTTACCAGACGAGACAAAGCTCTTCCAGAGCCACATAACGTTTTATGTGGCTCTGGAAGAGCTTTGTCTAGTCTAGTCTTTTCAAGTTGACTGATTGGTTGAATGTCCCTTTAAGTTTGTTAATTTATTTATTTGTTTGACATTTAGGGAACCTTATGTGTGCAATGTGCAGCTGCACTATGCAGGAACATATAAAAACCCAGGAAAAACTTCATTACCAGATACTCATATTAATATTAAATGACTTAGGATTAAAAGCCAAACTGTAACCAGGAAACACTGAAATACACTGCTCAAAAAAAATGAAGGGAACACTTAAACAACACATCCTAGATCTCAATGAATGAAATATTCCAGTTGAAAATCTTTACTCATAACATAGCGGAATGTGTTGAGAACAAAATAACATAAGAATGATCAATGGAAATGAAAATCATTATCCCATGGAGGTCTGGATTCAGAATCATACTCAAAATAAAAGTGGAAAAATCAGATCACAGGCTGATCCAACTTCTGTGGAAATTCCTCAAGACAAGTCCAAATGAGTCTCAGTAGTGTGTGTGGCCTCCACGTGCCTGTATCACTCCCTACAACGCCTGGGCATGCTCCTGATGAGACCACGGATGTTCTCCTGAGGGATCTCCTCCCAGACCTGGATCATAGCAGCAGTCCACTCCAGGACAGTCTGCGGTGGACGTGGCGTCGGTGGATGGAACGAGACACGATGTCCCAGATGTGCTGGATTGGATTCAGGTCTGGGGAACGGGCAGGCCGGTCCGTAGCATCGATGCCTTCATCATGCAGGAACTGCTGACACACTCCAGACACATGAGGCCGAGCATTGTCATGCATCAGAAGGAACCCAGGGCCCACTGCACCAGCATATGGTCTTACAATGGGTCTGAGGATCTCATCCCGGTACCTGATGGCAGTCAGGGTACCTCTGGCTAGCACATGGAGGGCTTTGTGGCCCTCCAAAGAAATGCCTCCCCAGACCGTCGCTGACCCACCGCCAAACCGGTCACGCTGGAGGATGTTGCAGGCAGCAGAACGTTCTCCACGGCGTCTCCAGACTCCGTCACGTCTGTCACATGTGCTCAGTGTGAACCTGCTCTCATCCGTGAAGAGCACAGGGCGCCGACGGAGAAGCTGCCAATCTTGGTGTTCTCTGGTAAAGTCCGATCACCCTGCACAGTGTTGGGCTGTAAGCACAGGCCCCACTTGTGGACGTCGGGCCCTCGTACCACCCTCATGGAGTCTGTTTCTGACAGTTTGAGCAGAAACATGCACATTAGTGGCCTGCTGGAGGTCATTTTGTAGGGCTCTGGCAGCGCTCCTCCTGTTCCTCCTTGCACAAAGGAGCAGATAGCGGTCCCGCTGCCGGGTTGTTGTCCTCCTACGGCCCCCTCCACGTCTCCTGGTGGACCGGCCTGTCTCCTGGTATCTCCTCCGTGCTCTTGACACTGTGCTGACAGACACAGCAAACCTTCTTGCCACAGCGTGCATTGATGTGCCATCCTGGATGAGCTGCACTACCTGAACAACTTCTGTGGGTTGTAGACACCTCATGCTACCTCTAGTGGTGAGGACACTGGCAAAATGCAAAAGGGACCAAAAATCATCCAGAAAGGACGAGGACAAAGAAATGGTCTGTGGTCACCATCTGCAGAACCGTTCCTTTATAGAGGTTGTCTTGATAATTGCCTCATTTCCACCTGTTGTCTGTTCCATTTGTACAACAGCAGGTGAAATTGATTCACAATCAGTGTTGCTTCCTAACTGGACACGTTGATTTCCCAGAAGTGGGATTAAGTTGGAGTTACATTGTGTTGTTTAAGTGTTCCCTTTATTTTTTTGAGCAGTGTATATAACTTCATCATAATGAAGCAAACATACATTCAGGCACAAGTCTTTACAGAGTTGTAGATGCAGTCTACTTACAGTCAGCATGTCTGTGTTTATGTAAGGAGGATCCACCAAACGGGTGACTGACTCCATAAATACAAAGAAAGAGATGACCATCAGGAAGAGGCCGTTGATGAATCCAGAAAGTATTTCAACACGACCGTATCTGCAAAAACAAGAGTCTTTGTTTTAAACTCCCATCTGAATCTGAGATGCTTTATTATTCCAGGTTCTTGATGGACTTTACCCGTAGGAGAAGATCCTGGTGGCTTTCCAGCGGGTCATGAGGGCAGCAAACAGGCCGAGCACTAAAGCAGAGCAGTCAAACAGCATGTGGAAGCCGTCGGAGATGAGTCCCAGACTGTTGGTCCAAACACCATAAAACAGCTCCACAAAGGTGAAAGCCTGGAAAACACGGAGCAACAAAGCTTACAAAACCACACCGGAAGCTACACACCACACCGGAGTCCGAGAAAGACAACGGCGACAGTTCATTTACAACCTGAGAATTAATTTAAAATATCAATATTTGTAATAACATTTAAGTTTATCTCCTGATCTCAATGTTTTTCTATTTTACTGACATCTTTGTGACATTTTGGAGTCTCTGATATATTTTCAGAACCAGTCAAATCTAAATAGGTTGAGGCAGAAAATAGACAGATGAGCTTTTAAAAGACATAATGCACAATGTTAAAAATTAAAAATGTCAAAATAAGAATCTAAATAAGACATTAGAACAATAAGAGCTGCTCCTTGACTTTGCACCCGACAGTCGGTTTTGAGTCGCCTCTTCCCAGCAGCGTACGTACCAGGTTGAGACACAGGAAGTAGAAGATCTGTCTGGAGTCGTACTCCTCCAGGATCTGTTTCAGTGAATCTTTGATGAACCGTGGGAGCGACTGTGACGTGTGCTGCAGCGCGTCGCCCATGAAATTGTACAGAGGCGTCCCTTCGGGGGAGTAACCCACCAACGTGCCCTTCTGACCTTTCCTCGACGGAGACGAGAGAATGCTGGACGCTGCAGAGAGGTGAGGGACGGCAGAACGTGAGGAGAAATTAACGTCGATTTTACAGCGCATCTGTAGGTTTGTTTGTTCTGATGTGATGACCTCACTCCTCCTGGTTTGTTTCTGCGTTTCTTTTCCACTGTCAAATCTAAACTGTGACAGAAGTCAAAGTAAAATAAAGTAGATCGAAGTGCTGCGACTCCGACAGCTGTTGCTCACACATGATGAAGAAGACGGCGCTGACGAGCACTCCTCCAGAGAGCACATGCTCCGTGCTGACCTGCTGGGGTGGTTTGCTCATGGAGCGCAGCTGGTCGGTGAGCGGGTGAGTCCAGAAGTTGGCCAGCAGCAGAGCGCTGAGGAAGAGGGCGATGGTGCCGTAACGGGCGCACCTCGGCGACTCCATCTTGGCGCAGCAGACGGCCTCCACGTAAAACTCCAGGATCATCACGGAGAAGATGATCATCCCAAAAGGCAGGATGAGGGCCGACCAGGACTCTACTTTGCTCTGGGGTTCAGACAGTGAAACGTGATCCGTGAGGTAAAATAAAAAGATCAAGAGCCACAGATGAAAGCAAAAATAAAGACGGTGTAAACAATTAATATATAATTTAGGAAGGTGAAAGTGCAGTGAAAATGAGGAGGTCACTAAAATGTATTCTTTGGGCATCATACACACTAAATTACATGAAAATCTGGTCAGCATTTGGCAAGATATCTTGCTCTGGATCAAAGAGCTGGATTAACAGATAGATTAACTTGAATCGCCAGCAACGGGAAAAACATAAAAAAAAAGAAAACAGGACTGAAACGGCCCAATATTCACTTCCGTTTCATAACTTACCACCTCTTCAAACACAATCTGTGGTTTTGTCTTTTTTTCAGATGGATACAAAATACATTTGAAAGCTCTAAAGTATATTAAAAAAAAAAAGCCATCTTGTTCTGTCTAAATCTTTAAACTTGAGCGTTTTTGTGAGTCGACGTATTCTCCAAAAGAAGAAATGGGCAACATGCATGTAAAGATTTTGCCCCGTGCTCTGTGCACTTACATCTGTGGTGGCTGAGAGCACGACGACCCAGGGCAGCAGCACCACGGCAGAAACCAGGTTGTCGAGGGCATAGAGACGTTTGGCACCACCGATCTCTACTGATAACTTCCTGGAGACGGTGTGGAAGCCCACCTTCAGACACAGAGAGACCACCAGTAGGACAACACCACCCTGACAGGAAGCAAAGGGAGACGAAGGGAGGACATTTTTTTTTTTAAAAACCCAGAGCTTTCACTCTGCTTCTGTGGGCGGCACGAAACATCAAATTTGAAGCTGGGGCTCAGTCTTTGCTTACTTTGTGATCTGCAACTCCTAAAAATGAAATGGCAGTGTAGAGGAAATGAGTGAGCGCACTGTCGTGATGTCCTTCAGCTGGTTACGGGACGAGTCAAGGTGATACCACACGGAGCAGACATACGATAACGCAGCACAAACAGATCAGGGCAGCAGACAGTGACGCGAGATGAAACTGTTGCTCTTCACGAGGCTCAAAGGATACGGTGCTCCGCCATCTTTGCCATCAGATCATCGTTGTCAAAAAGGAAGAGGCAGATCACAGCGATGATAAAGAAAGCAGCTCCTCTTGTCTGCACAAAATCACAGACAAACCAACAGAAGTGCATATTACAACCTTCCTGTCCACCACCGTGTTGAATCAAGCTGATGCAAAATCCTCAGTGCAACACAGTCGTGTCATTTCAATCTTGGTAGAAGAGATGAAGCAGTGTCACCTCGGCTTTCTTTTTATAATAAAATGTTTCAGCTACTTTCTTTGCCTGCACTTAAAGTTTGTCCCTGCTGACGACCATATACACTCTCTGCTACCACGAGGTAACCAAAGAAAAAAGAAATACCCTCCAATAATATGAATTCTGTTCGACTTGATGAAGAATTAAAGGATAAATCTGGTTGTTTACGACTTGAAGCTTATTTCCAGGTTTATTTGTCATTCCTATCAGTTGTGATGAACAACAAGAAAATAAATGTTGACGATCACACACACGTTGTCAGAGATTCATTCAGATTATTTAAACCACTTCATTTGAAGGTAAAACTGAAAGCGAGTTCACCAAAAATCTCCGTACTATGGACAGTTTAAGGTAATCATTTTGTAATTTACCTTTGTTTTCTCGTTCAAATAAGTTTTGTTAAAACCTGTTTGTCCATCTGACTGCTTAGGTTTCCTGACCAGTCAGATGTATTTTGAATGATGTTACTATTTTTTGGAGATCTAATCAATTTAATTGGTAAATGAGCAAAATGTTATCCTTTCCGGTAGGGACAACGGCCAAAACAATGGAACTAAGACTCATGATCAAAGACAGTGGGGCTGTCAGGACTTTCCTTCACCTGAATACTCTGTTTAAAAAGCTCTTCAGATTATTATGAATCATTATATCACAATGATACATTAAACCGTTCACTGACTGCGGGTTTCAAATCCACCACAGATCAAATGAAACTGAAATAATTGTAGTGAAGTGAGACGCAACCAACCGGTTGAAGCATCAGCAAATGAAACCATACATCTGTTTTATAGTGTTGTGGCATACATTGCTCCTATAATGAAAACCGCGATAACATTGATACTACAACACATTAACAAATCACGTGTAAAATAGTTTCTCATTTGCGAGACCTCCGACCTTAGACGGCCCCCCGCCGGAGTTTGTGAACAGGACACCGAGGAGAGCGACGACCACCACGTCACTGTGCTCAAACAGCAGTAATGTCCTGTGAATAACAAGAGTCTAATTACAGCCTGAACACAAGAGTGTCCGCACGAGCACACAAACACTCTCACATAAACACTTATACACAGTATGTGTTGCACTGAACCGCTATGAAAACATCAAGATATTTTACCTGAGAGGCCCACAGAGAGTCAGACCGAAGAAGCCCAGGAGGGAAATCACACAGCTGAGGATGCCGTGCTTTAGTAACTTTATCCACTACGAAGACAAACAGATTTAACAAGAATCATTATGCCAGCTATAGTTTACTTTCACAAAGCTTCACCTTAAAATGTCATTCAGAGAAGGGCAGTTAAACGATGGTAAAATGAGAAGCAGATTTGTTTTCCCCCTCTAATAAAACGGGCTCAAACCGAACAGCATGTCCAACATACCTGTCTTTTTGAGATGACTTTGCCAGATGAAAAAGGTTTTTGAAAGAAGAGCAGAATAACAGCACTCCTAATAAAAAGGGAAGTGTCAGCATGTCGTCACCATCAATAAGTCAAGAAATACAAAAGTAATAATGTACAAGTCAAAGTGCGATTACCAATACAACATATTTAAATGAACTTTCTGCGCAGAATAAGATAAGGAGTACTTACCCTAACTTTAGTATGAAGATGAACTGAACTATGTGAACCACTTTGAGGATATCGTACGATTCAAAGATCCCAAGAGCTTTAAGGACCTTCGACACGAGCAGTAAAACAATGTACCTGGTTAACCTGTGACGCAAAAGGACATCAGACTTACTACATTAGTATTAGTGCTGCATGAGACAGGGACACAATAACTGTCATTATACAGTCACACAGTCCTGTTGCAGGTCTGAAACCCAGTGAGCTGAATTCACCATTACAATAAATTTAAAAAAAAAAAAGGTGTCCAAACCAGAGTATTGATTACGACTGACAGAACAACATCAACACGTTTGACAAACGATTGATAATTAACCCAATTTATCTTTTTAGTTTCTCAAAAGTTTTGATTCATTTGCATATTGGACACTACAACCAAACGGATGACGTCACCTTTAACACGTGGTAACTGTCATGGACTTTACAGGCTGAACAACTTACAGATGGTTTAATAGTAAACCACTGAGTCCGTGGCAGGTTTCAACAGACTGGTTTACACATGTTGGACCGCAGCTACACAAAGACACGACTTACCTCCGACTCCAGGATTCAGATTACAAACAATAACTCCAGGTGCATGAAATTAAAGTAAGACAAAGAAGCGGGAGGTACCTGGAGTCGGGCACTTCGACCATGCCCAGTTTCCCCCCGGACAGGACGTTGCTGCTGTATTTGTCCTCCATGTCCAAGTCCAGTTTTAGTACATGTGCTCCCAACACGCTTCACATCACTGTTATCGGAGGATACAAACAGGCGTCTCCTGCCCGCTGCTCATTCTCCCGTTACGACTTATTTACTTTGTAAAACAAAACTGTACACAAACATGAACCTGCAGTCAGCTGTTAGCCTGTTAGCCTGTTAGCTGGTGAGACAAATGGCCAGTGTGTCCAAAGTGTCCCGCTGCGTCACGTCCTCTGTGTCCGGCGAACATCAATCAAATACATTTGGGCGATTAAGTGAGAGCAAGACGATTCACAATGTCAGGGTTGAGGTGACAAAAAGAACCGCGAGAGTCCGCAGCGACGGGACAAAACACCCGAGTCTTCCCACAAAGCCACGGCACTTCCGGACACGGTCAACTTTCCACGTCACGTGCGTGTCTTCGCGAGCGCCGCTGCTGCGCAGTTGGGCCGACGACGACGACGATGACGTCAGCGATGCTTCAAGTAACTAAGCACGTGATAGAGTAAATTAGGTTTAGTAGGCCTACCGGTTGTTTTATTTGACCATTTCACTTTTATGACACTTTAATGTAGAAAGCAGGCGATGTGCAAGGGACATGTTGCATTCATATTAAACTTAAATGTCCTTTGATCATTTAAAACAGGAGAATTTAATGTTATTAACCACATGAAAAACAGCTCAATGTACAATTCCACAGACATAGCCTGCAACAGAGTTCCCCATGAAAGAGGGGAACAAACATGAAGTCCAAGACATCAAATCAATACATAATTAAGAAACAAGACTGCACTAAGAACACACCAACTTTGTTGTGACATCAGGATGAGTGTTTTGGTGAGATATTTACTTTAAAGTTCACACAAAAAAAATAAACTTTTCATTGTAATCTTTTGCATGTGTTTACCAATAACCAAACATGTGACTACAACTTCATCACAAAATCAAAGTTTGTGAAGACATGAATAGAGCGGAGAGAAATGTGTTTCATCAGGCCACTCAACAGAGACGGTCCTCCTTCTGTCTCTGAGCAGCTTCATACTGCTAGAGCAGCCTCTCTCTCCTCTGTCTTGATCCTTCTTGACCTTTCTGCTGCATTCAACACAGTGAACCACCAGATCCTTCTGTCCTCCTTCAGGACCTCGGTGTCTCAAGCTCTGCTCTCTCCCTGTTCTCATCCTACCTCAACGACCTCACCTACCGGGTAACTTGGAGAGGATCTGTGTCTGAACCTTGTCCTCTCACTACTGGTGTCCCTCAAGGCTCCGTCCTGGGTCCCCTCCTCTTCTCTCTGTACACTGACTCTCTCGGCTCTGTCATTCACTCCCATGGCTTTTCCTACCACAGCTATGCTGATGACACCCAACTGATCCTCTCTTTTCCCCGATCTGAAACACAGGTAGCCGCACGAATCTCTGCCTGTCTGACTGACATCTCAGTGGATGTCCTCACACCACCTGAAAATCAACCTGGACAAGACCGAACTGCTCTTCCTTCCAGGGAAAGACTCTCCCACCCTCGACCTGACTATTACCTTCAACAACTCTGTGTTATCCCCGACCCTGACTGCTAGGAACCTCGGAGACACTCGACAGTCAACTCTCCCTCACTGCCAACATTACTGCAACAACACGTTCCTGTAGATACATGCTGCACAACATCAGGAGAATACGTCCTCTTGTCACTCAGAAGGCGGCGCAGGTTCTGGTCCAGGTTCTGGTCCAGGCTCTGGTTATCTCACGTCTAGACTACTGTAACTTCCTCCTGGCAGGTCTACCTGTTAGCGCCATCCGACCTCTGCAGCTCATCCAGAATGCAGCAGCTCGACTGGTCTTTAACCTCCTAAATTCACTCCCACTACTCCGCTCCTCCTCCCTTCACTGGTTATCAGTAGCTGCCTGCATCCGTTTCAAAACATTGGTACATGCGTACCGTGCTGTGAACAGATCGGGTCCAGTGTACATCCAGGACATGGTCCAACCTTACATCCCAGCCCGCTCCCTCTGCATCTACCAATCGGCTTGTTGCTCCTCACTGTGAGCTAAACACTCTACAAAAGCACAACTATTTGCTGTCCTGGATCCTAAATGGTGGAACGAGCTTCCCAATGACATCAGAAACTGTACATCTTCCGCCGCAAACTAAAAACACACCTCTTCAGACCTTACCTTGAATAGTAGCACTTAAAATGACACTTATTTTTAGCACTTTGTAGTTTGGCTTTCTTGAAGAAAATTGTATTTACTTGATTCCTGTTGTTCTGGGTTTGTACCCTCATGGTTGAAATGCACTTATTGTAAGTTGCTTTGGATAAAAGCGTCAGCTAAATGAAATGTAATCAGAGATGAAGAATGAGACACTTCTGTCATTGTTGCTGGGACAACAGTTTTATTAGGACAGGTAGGTCACATTATTTCTAAAGTTACATGTACATTTGGCATAAAGTTGTTCTTGATTTCCAAACGATAACAGCAGATTATCAGTGAGGTCCACACAACTCAAGCAGGACCTTCTGAAAATGTCCCTTGGTGTCACTCTGTAAAACACAAAGATTTGGTCAGCTGAAATACTTTGATTGCAAACTGTATAATGTCAATTGTGGCTTTAATTTGTGAAAAGCAACATGATGGCTGCCCTTTAGGAACATTGTAATATTTCATGTGTATTTTTACCAGTATGTCCTCCTGGAGGGTCTTTTCATACATGGCCCCGTACTCCTCCACGATCCTCTTCAGGTCGACCTCAGAGCGACTCACCAGCACCCTGATCAACGTGTCCTCACATGTGCCATGGCCCTGTGAGAACAAAGCAGAGCCTCTGTCACTGAACAGACTACCTGTGTACAGCCAGCAACACTTCAGATGTCTTTTCCTGAAATAAGAATATTTATGAATTTAAAAGCGTCAATATCTGTCATATCACAGAAAACGAAACAGAAAATATTTTACAAGCCAACTTTTTTTTAGTATTACCAGTTTAAGTATAATTTGCATGTGAACGCAGACTATTATGGCAAACTTTAATTACGTGTAAAATTTCATATCATTCCAAAGCTGGCATTTGAAAGAATGACGTGAAATAGAACAGAATATTACATTTTTGGGGTACAGGCAACTGTAAAAGAGCAGACCATCTAAATAATGGGTATTTATGGGTAAAACTCCAAAATCAGCTTGGGAGAATCACACACAAAAACTGAAGCAGCAGAGGCCAAGATATCCTGATTTTAAGTCTCTAATGTGGGTAAAACAAAACATTGGAGCCTCCATTTCCCATAATGCACATTTCATTAGACCTGCCACATACCTTCTAAATGCTTATGTCTCTCAAAGTTCACACCGCCGATTTGTTAGTTTTGTTTAAAAAAAAAAAAAAAAAAAAAAAACAAGTTCAGACCTAAATCAAAGACAACCCAGAGTTTTTTTTTTGTGTTTTTTTTTTTTTTTAAATACTTGGGAACACTCCCACCAGAACAAGGCAAGAGTTTACTGTTTTCACAGACTGAGTAGTACTTGGTCTCAATCTGCCTGCAGAGTTTAATAAAAAACCAAAACAACAACAAAGACAAGCTTGTGTCACTCTAAATGAGATAAAAAAAAAAAGTGCATTAACCCAACTGTCCCTTTAAACAGGTATAAATTACAGTCCATTAATGTAAATGAAAGAAGTCTTCAGCCTATTGGAACCCTCACTGGGAAGGTCAGACCCTCATCACAAACGCATATTATACTCGGACATAAGGTGAGAGAGAGCAGCAGAGACATATTCATACACACCTTCATAGCCAGATGGAGCTTCTCGGCGAAGAAAGCTGGTGTGTTCCAGGCACATTTCACTAGACATCAAAGAGGAACAAACACAGTCACAAACCAAAACACATCTTGCAGAGTCCAGATGCTGCCATGTCTGACAGCTGTGGTAGAGCTCATCTTGTAAAGTTTCTTATTCAGCCTGAAGCAGCCCATACAAAGTTTGAAATACTCCCTGATCTCAAGGTGTGCGAGACATGCCACCGACGGTGCAGACAGCATCAATCAAACCTCCCGTTTCACACACATTTCTGTGCATTAAATAATTTGTTTGCAGTTTGGTTCTTTATGGACATCTGGTGACTAGTGGTTTCTTTCTGGATACCACATGTTGCAACTGGGACTAAACAGTAAATCATGTTTATTCAAGTTTTGGACAGTTTGCGACATCCTTTCATCCAGATAGAAATGCTTCGAGTATAACGAGGTTTATCAGTTGGTCCTCTCAGACATCTGAAAATAAGTCTGTAAACTTTGATAACTGCTGGCTGGATTTCCATTAAATGTCCTGTGGATGTTCAGGTTTGTATTGATTTTAATTACCCGATGAGCTTTCTTTTAAAGTCACCATGATGCCAAATGTCTTACTTGCACAAAAGAAATATTAAAGTTTAATGGGCAAAGATGCATAATATTTGCTGAGCACATTCCTGCTCCTCTGAGGTTGAATCTGAAACACTCAGCTATGCTACACTAGAAGTGCTGTGCGGGTTTGGTCTGATTTGATTGACAGCAGCCTGAACACGTGTGCAATCAACCTACAATTGTTGTTGTTGTATACACACACTATACTGATAAATCCTGATTGGTGCACCGAGATGTGTGATATCATTTTCCCAAATGTGCCTGCCTTCTTTAGAGCAAAAAAAAAAAAAAAATCTTGAGTGAAATAATCAAAGCTGTTCTAACATTTTAACCGTGTTGTGTTCATGTTGAGGGTCTCGGTCTTTTCTGCATGCACTGCAAAACTCAAACTGTGATATCTGCTCTACTCCACCACTGATACCAAATTATATCAGGAAAGATATGGTGACTTCAACCTACCGAGGTCAATGAGACAGTCTTCGATGTTTCCATTCAACTCCATCTCCAGGGCTTTGGGTAATGTGAGGTCACTGACGCAGGCGTATTGCTGGAATGCTAACATGTAAAAAAACAAGAGGTATTTATGGGTAGATGGCAGTCAGACAGCAACCAGATGTCCCTCCAAGAATGACTGTAGTCAGAAGTGCTGCCAATAACATTTGGGGAACTTTAACAGTTTGAAAGGATCTGTAGGCAAACCGTCCAAAGAGCAACAGAAGAACAAAAACAATAGAAAGCCGTTTGTGTGAACAACAGCAGCTCTGAACAGACATGAAGAGTTAACTGGCTGCTTTTCAGATGTTCATGAAGATTTGGTGCTGGAAATGTAATCCAATGGTTTCATTCACATGTAATGTTTGCCCTTATTATGTGTAGTACTGTATGTAACAGAGATGGAGTAAACAGAGCAGCGCCTCATCAAAAAAGTTTAGACAAACCTTTACTCTAATTAGAAACTAAATATAAAGACTCCACAGACCATCAAAAGGAAATGAAAACCATTTGAAAATCAGGCTGATTTTACTCCGATTGTACGGTTCCCACACTGCTGGGTGTGTTCCACCTGTTACCTAAATGAGTGCCGTTCCACCCGTTTGTCCAGGTGTGCGTGTTTGTTCATATTTTTAAATGAAGGTGTCTGATGAGTCAAACCGAATAGCTGGCGCATTTTAAGCACTCACTTTTAGAGAGCTGCGGGCCGCTGCGCGTGGTCAGGATGTCGATGAAGGTGCACATGTGGAATCCTTCGGCGTTCTCGCCGACCGCAAACAGAATCTGCAGACAGCAAAGAGGAACACTCGAATACCTGTTCATACTAATGATCACTTCAATACTTTTACATTGAATGATAACTCTGGTGACATTCTATACTTTTGTTATCGTCAACAATTGAGCCTCTACTTATAAATACTTTCTGTATCAAAAGTCTGATTTATCGTTTTCATCCGCACCATATTGTTGTTGTCCAACTATCAAAAACACATGAATGAGCCACATGGTAGCACTTATTATATGTTCCTTCATTATCATCAATACACAGCTCATTCTCAGAGCATCAAATACTGCCATTTTCTCAAAACCGCTAACATCAGAGAAACACACAAAATGGCTTTTGGTGTGAGCACCGTAACTACGTGGTGGTGCTTCGATGGTAGAAACACAGGATCTTCAACCAGGGGGTACAAGAAGTAACTTGCGAGACGCATTTAATGTTACCTATGTGAAATTACTTTAACCCACACCTCAATTTTTCCTCATCTTAACCAAGTAATTGTGTTGCCTAAACCCAAGACACCTTGTGTGTATCTATGAGACAACAGCAACTTGGGACAAAACAGCAGTATCTGACACCTTGGGATGAGAACAGGTATTCCACCTGTTATACAGACATATGCTGTATTTTAGTTTTGATTCAGTCCCACATACACATACCTTCTGCCCCTAGTGGTCCCTAATAAATCCAAATTTACTCCTCTTTCAGGTGAGATTTGCCACTAATTCCAATGAGCAGCTGTTTTAGGCAAAGATTAAAGTTTCCTTGAGAAATAAACAACCGTTTATAGTTGTGACTTGAGAACTTGAGAATTACAACCACAGCAGGAATCAGTAGGCTTGTGACTAAATGCCTCACACGGAGAAGTGAGAACAATATTTTTGGTTCTTTTCATGGGATTTTCTGACAGTAAGAAAAACAAAGAATACCACTAGCCCAAAGGTTTAAAATGTAGACGTTTGTGATTTTACCTCTGCGTCCTTTCGGGCAAGAGCAATGTCTACTTCAGCGCTGTCATCTTTCTTTGTATTGAGCAAGGCCAGGAGGGCCGAGGTGAAGTCACCACTGGTCTCGTCCTGAATAACTTCCTCCAGATCCCTGCTGTACTCTGAGAGGGCAAGAACATGTCAGTGTGAAGATTACAACAGTATAATGGTGCAAAGTGACTGCAGTAGTCATGACTGTTGTTTAGACACTTACGAGCCCAATGACCAGGTGAATACAACGCAGCACTGTCTGGGAATTTAGTGTTGTTCTACTGTAACACCGGAGACACTTGAGAGTGTCTGCCACATACCCAAGATGTTATTCAAGAACTCAAGCTTGAAGATCAACAAATAACAGAGCAGCTCATCAAACCTTCTTTAAAGACCCTCTTGATCTCTTGAATCTCTTCATGAGATCTTGTTGCCAGAATCTCCACCAGGACTTCTTCGTCTGTGCCCAGACCCTGTTAGAATGAAGCAAACACCACAAGTGATGAAATCTAAAAACAGTGAGACAATGGTAATAATTGTAAATAAGACACTTTGAACGGAATTAAAATGTAATGCAATCATACAAATGAAATGTTAGCAAAGAGCTACCATTGATTGAAATACAGATAAATGTTGAAAAAATGACAACACAATTTTTTTTTTCTCCCCACAACAGGAAGTTACAGTGGTTTCTGTATTTGTGGAACTTTTCTGATAATTGTTTTTTTATTTGGGTATTTTAAAATATAGTTTTGCATCTAGCCATCTATAGCTCTTGAAGATGCACACATAATTACTGAAATGATATCTAGTACATAAACCACTGATACTTACCTTTGTGGCTTTCCTGAGCTGGGAGGCATCAAAGTGAGCCGGTGTCATGAGCAGAGCCAGAGAGACATCCTCTAAATGTGACCTGAGCGCTGACTTCAGATCTTTATCCAGGTTCTGCAACACACAGACATCAGACACGCGTGTAAAAAGTAGTGCAAGAGCATTGCTCTAACAATATTTACATAATTTCTCTTGCAAATCAGTCAAAGCTCAAAACCCCGTACATTGTGAGGTCAGGGGGATGAGTGACATTCATGTTTTCATACATTTCTATACTTTAGTTTATGTTCAGCCTGTTGCCGATGTATTTGCACATACTGTACTAGTCTTCATGAGGAATGAATTACTCACTTCCCCAGTGGACGCTGCATACACTGCTTTGATCTTTTGCCTCTGCTCATTGTCTCTCTTCACCAGGACTGCGATGATCACATCCTCGTCCACTCCTGTGGAGGACAAGCTTGACTTTACTTTCTTTAAAAAAGGACAACAGAAAGGTGCCTGAAAATAATAATTAAAAAAAACCTCAGCAGCAGCTGCACTCGCATACAGTTCTAAATGGTGATAAAGGAGGTTTTTCAGGAAGGAAACATTTTGGCTACCATGTTTCAATTGTTGCACTTTTCTAACTTTTGCACATCTACAAGTTTATTTTTATGATAATATGAGCGAGTACACAAACCTTTACTTTCAATGGCAGTCTGAAGGACTGAAGCGTCACTGCTGGCATTGAAGTTTGGGTACGGGGAGACTGTTCCATAATACTTCGGCTTCCCCTTCACCTGGAAGAACAACCAGAAATGCAGATATTTTATTACAAACTCTGGCTGCTGCAAACCATCCAGAAAATAACTTCAAGTTTTCTTTTCATCAGGAGGTACAGACAGCTGTCTGGAAGTCAGTAAAATTCATAGAAAACCTAAATACTCAAGTAAACAGATTGCTTGTCATTAAACCTGTAGGTGCAGGTGCCCTTCTTCATAACGTTGTTGCTCCTGTAGATGATCTGATACTTACTTTTACCGAGTCATCTTTGGGGTCTCTGTCATGGATGATATTTTTAAAGAACTTCTTGAAGGCAGACATCTTTACTCAGCTGGAAAGTTTAAATCTTAAACAAAACACTTAATCTGTGAAGAGAAGAAGGAAAAAGGAAAATATGGTTTGAGGTGATTTTCATGTTTTTTTTGTTGTCATATTTAAACTCCAAAACCCTCACCTGTGCCAATGAAGACCGTTCTCACGCCCGAGTCTGTAGCCGCCAGTTGCAGTGTTCAGCTCACTCCGCAGTGTCTCCACCCATCGTTGCACACATTATATTCAGGTAGTTTTATTTCCACCTGCGGAGGATCAGCCAATCGTCTGTCACCTCTCAAAGACAACATTCCTGCAAGGTGACAGTCGCAGGTTCGGATTCCTCTGACTGGTTGGGTAACTCTTTTGTTCAGACTTGTGTTGTAAACCAATGTTTCACCCTTTAATCAAACAAGTTATTATTCAGACATGGAGAGAACAGTCACAACTAGTAACTGAAGTTCAGATGTAAAAAAAAAAAAAAAAAAAAAAAGGAGCTGGTGAAGTAAACACGCCCAAATACTTACCCGAGACAACATGTTGTTTTTGGACCTGACTGAACCTGATGTTCCACATTTCTCTTTGGAGGTAGTCAGAACTGCACTGATGTTACATATCAGAGTGTGTTTACAGGTTGTATTTTCACATAGTTTATCTAAGTGGAGGACTCAAACACACAACACTGAGGCAGGTAGTCAAAGTAAAAGCGAGCTTTGCTTACTGACTGCATGTTAACCAACAAACCAAACTTAAGGTGCAGGCAAAAGTCATCCAAACAAAAAACTATGAGAATCAAAAACAGCAGGAGAACTGTGAACTTACAGGGATGAACACAGACAATCTGGTGACTGAAGAGGAAACAGGCAAAACTAAATACAGTGCTGATGGGTTAATGAAACACAGGTGAGCACAAGAACTGGTGGGAAAGAAACCCCACAATGGTAGGAAGTAAAACAAGCAGACACAAGAGGTGAGTGATTTCAAAGTAAAACAGGAAACCCAACAAACTAAAATCTTGATACCTTGACACTTGAGTCCAGTGACAATCATTATGTTGGGTTTTTTGAGGCAGAAGTAAACATATTTTGACAAAGTGGGAGGAGCGAAGGCCGGATCTGACTCAAAACCTGAGGACACTATGCTTCCCCAGCTATATTCACAACCTGACTGCATCCCAGGTTCTTCAATCAAACCAGGCACGCCTTCAAACAAACCTCTCTGTGAATCTCACCAGAACCTTGAACAGAAGTAGTGAATTTAGCAAATGTCACCATGATGATTTCTACTACTCTTATGATAATCTACTGACTGTATTTCATGAGAGACATTGATGCTTTTTGAATGGGAGTCTATTGGAGCAGATTCTTTTTTTTTTTTTTTTTTTAAGTCAGCCCCTGGTGGCCCTCGGAGGTATAACACTTTAAGGTACTTACACATTGGTTTCACTTTTTTTTACCACTGTCTACTGTCTACTGTCTATTCTTGAGTCAGAGTCCCTTTGAATTGGACTGCAATGCTAACTTGTCCAAACTGTTGGTGACAGAACGACATTTGATCTTGGAGCTAATAACTAAATAAAACTAATGAAAACTAATCTTGCCGACCAAAGTAGGAAGAACTCATATAAATACAGACTAGTTAAAAATATCCTTTAAAGACTTTAAACTTTATTGAAAAGTCAGAATCAAATACAATAAATTACAAAGTCAGTGTTATTGTAAGAAAAACTTTTTTTTAAAGTGTGAAAATCAAAACCTGAGGCACACATGAGCACACATTTCGTTTACATAAGTATATGAACAAACTTAGTGGTAGGTAGAGGTGTCACAGCCTGGAAATGTGTTACATTTGACATTATTAACAAACTGACAACAAATGACAGATAACCAATATGGCTTCTTCTATGTGTCTGTCAAAGAAAGCTGTTAAGTTGGACTTAAAGTGAAAGTGAGCCAGAGGACTGTTAACCTGAACTATGTTTGAGTTATCCTGAAATCATGATTTGTAAGCCAATCATATAAAGTATTGTATTTGGCTGTTGTACAGGTAAGCAACAAAACATGAACTGTACTCATAAAAAACAAAAAAACAAGGAATTAAATGCAATATTTTCTAAACCTAAACTTCTCAGTGTTTCTAATATTGTCTTATTGAGCTCACAGCATTTAAGGAAAAGAGTCTTGTGCATGAATAGTCATCTGTTATAGTGCATAAAGTGATCCAAAGTGACAAGTAGTCTCCAGTTGAATTTACAAGTTGATTTGCCATCATTACTTTCCTTTATTTAATTAAATTTGTTTTTATTGAAAACAATATTTCTGTGGTTCATTCTGGGTTAAAACAAATACATTTTGGATTAATAATGTTTGGATCACATTACTTGAAACAGGGTGAAGCAGTGTTTACACAAACATGATATACTGAGTACCGACGTAGATCTGTGGTTTAACTGAACTGAATTTGAAAACGTAGAAAACAGTAGCTGGACCAAGAGAAAATATCAGAAACGTATTTTGACGTGTTCATCTCAAAGAGCTAGAAAGCTCAGGAAGGACATTCACATCCAAATGTCATGCTTTGGTCATGTGATGATCACCATGACAAAAGAGAAAATTCTATGATGAAGCTTGTGAGATGGAGTTAATAACTCTGGAGGAGTTCTGTTTTTGTTTTTTTAATTTTGTTTGAGGAGTCCTGATATATGATTATAGCAGACACCAGCTAATCCGAAAACAAGTCAGTCCCAGTGAAATGGTTTGGACAGTAGCCAATGAGCCAACATGTTCCTATTAGACCCATAGAGCGAAAAACAGATCAACACAGTCTTTCTTTGTGAATTATAAATTACTCAAGAGTGAATTATGCTTTTTGCAGCATTGTGTTGCAAAACTGTGCAGTAGTTTTCCATTTATAGGGTTATAATTTCAAAAAATGACCTCCTGTTGTTGATGTCACTTAAAAATATGACGACTTAAAATGTCTGTTGAATGCGTTTATACCTGCTTCTGTCTCCTGCTGTGAAATGAACAGAGATTATCTGAGAGATGAACTGTCATTCTTTCACACTGCTATCTCGGAGGAGCCCCTCTCCCACGGCCTCGACCCGGTCCTGGTCCGGGTCCCCTCTGCCCTGGTCCGGGTCCTCTCTGCCCTGGTCCAGGTCCTCTCGGCCCGGGTGGCCGGTTGACCGGCCCTCGAGCGTTCGGGTTGGGAGACGCTAGGGCCACATCTTTCTGCAGGTTAACGCCTTTACCTGCTGACCCAGGCTTCATCTTAGTTGGCTTTGCATCTGGCTCTGGTGCCTTTTCTGTTACAGACAGAGAAATAGTTTGATCAGATCCATCTCTAGAGTTACATTGACATGTTAGTCTCATAACCTTAATACCACAATTTACTGTATGTTTGTGGAGATCCTGAGTGAAAATAAGCCATCGATATTTCACCAATTATGACATTTAACTTTTAACATTTATCTGCACCAGGAGGTGACTGACCGGGCGGAGCGTGGGGCATGAGGGATCGGTTCGGCAGCAGGTCCTCCAGGTCTTTCATGACCTGGTTGGTGGTGTCTGCGTTGTTCCTGCGGTTCTTCTCTTCATCCCGAGCCTTTATAAAGAGAGATGGAGGGAGACAGAAAGAGCGTTGATGTGTGTTAATCGTTTATGGAGCTCTCTGGTACAAAACAATAAGATGTAACAGGCTTTAGATACGCACACAATACTTGTCAATTGGATTAATTCAGTGCTGAGTTTGGTGTTGACGGGTGATATGTAGACAATAAGAAAAACATAGAATAACACCAAACTGATTAAACACTACATTTAGTGGCGGACTTGACTTGACGCAGAATAGAGAAAAAGGCTGCAGACCTGTGACCTCAAATATGTTAAATGCAAATGCCCAAATCAGTGCCTAAAAGAGTTGCACGCTCTTTCCCGTGCAAAAGTCTATATCTTTAAAAACAAACTTGATGGGAAAATGTGTGCAACTCTACATCAACCTCACCCACAAGCACCTTGATCTCTGTGTCCGAAAAAAAAAATCTTTGTCCTGGTCTTCCTTTCTGTTGTTGCCTCAATTCACCAAAGAACCAATGAGCAGCAGGTTCATTTTTAGTCATCAACATTCATAAGACGCTTTGCGTTGACCATTTGTGGGTGAATGTGAGTGTTTGGATCTGATGTTGATCTATGTAGACAATCCATTTCCAGGTGGACTGTGATTTTGAACAAAACATTGTATGTGTGCGCACGGTTTTATTGGCATGACATGTTGGGCTTTTGTGCACATGTACACCTTGGTATGGATCCTACACACTGTTTTATAAATGGACATGTAAAGTACATGTACTCACTGTTAGTTTTCAGGCTCAATGTCAGCATGCAAACATGCTCACTACTAGCCTCACTACTAACATGATGATCACGATGTTCCCATCTTCTACTTACCATTTGCATTTTCTTCTTCAGTTCCATGTTGGCGTTTTGGTAGGCCTCAGATACAGAGTTCAGATAATAGATGGCCAAACTGTGAAGGAGAGATCAGATAAGTGTTTGTTTTTCAGGGGGCTGTAAAGGCAGCGCTGGGAGTTTAACCACCTTAAACACACAAAACAACAATTTATTTGTGAAATTACCGTGTGCACTTTTGAGTGTGTTTCCAGAGACACACATGTGAATGTGAAATCTGGATCCCTTACAACATAATTATCATGTAAGCTTTTAGATGATTGATTAACATCTAGAAAAGCTCAAAAATAAAATAAAATGTAACAATACAAGTATAGAAGGATCTATGTGTGTGTTTACACTCACACCATGAGCAGTACAGCTGGTATGATGAGGCCCGGGTTGGCTGCATAGCTGAAGAGCGTCCCCATGAAGGCCGGCAGGTCCAAGTCGATCGTCTCCATGACCACGTCAAACATCTTCTTCTTCCCACTGCAACCGTCCACTCAGTCACATACATGTGTGTTTCATGTTGGTACATGCTCATCTCTAAAGAAATGTATTAGATGGGCTACTTTTTGTGTGTGTTATTACCTGAAGGGTCCACAGTCAAACGAAGGTGGCAGGGTCATGATGGTGTAGACGACAGGTAACAGACTCAGGAAGAGGACGAGGAGCAGCAGACCCATGTAGAAGTTGTTGGACTTGGAGGCCTTGAAGACTCTCTCGTGGGGGACGTTGGTGGCCATCACAGCCCAACACTGATAGTACATGGAGCTGAGGAGGCGCAGCACATTGATGCCGACCAGCCCAGGAGCATAAAACGCCCCCATCCTGGAATTATTTCACGTGTGAAGACAGAGGAGGAAGTGGATTAAATATAATATAAGAAAAGCAACAAGTAAATGCATAGTTTCACAACTTTTTAGTGCAAGGAGCCACAGTGGTGTGGCATTATAGTTGAAAAGGGTCACAAAACGCTTAAGAAAAACGCACACTGGTGTCATCTAGACACACATCAAATGGTGACTGATGCTTAATAAACTGATCTTTGTTAGCTATATTATAACTTTAAAAATGTGATTATTCTCATTGAAATGTTGTGTCCAAAAAAAAGGTCATAAGCTGACGTTTGGCAAACCTGAAATAATGGAACATCAAATAATATACAAACATACATTGTGTATCATGTAACATAATGTAACATTACAAAACATTTGACTATGTGAAACAATAAAATGGAGCATAACAATATGATACAGTGTAAAGTAATAATGTAAAAAAAATATGATGTAAAAATGTGATAAAAACTGTACATATACATGTACAGTATGGTAATGTCCCGTGACATAGCATAATGCTAATTTATATACAGTATATGTAATGTACTGCAGCATGTATTTTATGATTAGTAATGGTTGTTTCTGTTCATGAGGGATACATGGAGCAACATGCACCATGCCAGTAAACACACAAAGGAACATACTGAAGATTGAGCCTGTGCAGTGTAAGTCTACAAATACAGTTGGTACCAGATCATCCCCTGATTGAAGACCAATCCAAGAACATTTCCACTGATGTCAAACTCTCCATAAGAAGGCTGAAAAGGATCAGAGACAATTATTACTCACTAGACATGCAATAAAAATGACTATAACACCTGTGCTTTTAATACTATATCAATGTTGAAATGTCTGGTGTGAAAAAGACCGGTTCCTGAGTGTGGACAAGTCTTTTCTCGCAATGCATACAGACTACAGTGCACACAGAAATGACAGCTCTATACTAAACCATTTTATTTCAATTTGAACCAAAAACACAGCCGCTGACAGACTTACAAATCCAGCTTCCAGGTCCCAGCACCAGCAGTAGTTGAGGAAACGGACGATGACGGCTCTGGCAAAGTCACCAATCAGGATGGTCAGGTAGGACACCTGGATGTCTGACACCGTCAGCTTCACAAACTCCTGGAATATGGACATCACAGAACCGAGTTAGCCCTGAATTTTAAAACTTGTTCTTTTCTTAAAAGATAGTTGCATTAGTGGATGTTTTTAAAGTCTGAAACTCTTCCATTTATTCTAAAATCGGATTATTTTTTTGGCCTGGAGAACGAGGTAAAGCTGGCATGTGTTTGAAAATACACAAAGTGAGCGGGGGATTTGCATCATTATTTGGCTAATCACTCTGAAAAAATAATAGTATTTATGTTAACTGATGAGATGCACAACATTTTTTGTCATATTGTGATTTCTGTGTTATAATCTGAATGTATAAGCATAAGGTTTTATTTGCATTACTATGCCGACAGCAGTCTCCCAGCAGGGTCCTCTGATGACATCAGCAGGGTTCATGGGGGGTGGGGTGGTGTCAGTGTCATTGGCCAGACGTGTGAAGTTGGCGTAGTACTCCTTCATGGCCCAGATGGAGGCGTTCTTAATGGCGTGTTCCTCTTCCAACTGAGGGGGAACAAAGAAGCTGATTTCATTTCAGCTTACAGAAAACTTTTTGCTAAATGATAAATGATGCTTAAATGCCAGGATTTATTAAAGAGAGATGCATACTGGACGTCAAACACAGTGTCCGCTCACTACAAAGAAGATCGCTCACCTGGTGCATGAGCTATAAAAGTTTATAGTTTCCATTTTATATGGCACACAGCAAATGTGTATTAGTGTTTTCCCACCAGCAGGTTCTTTCTCGAATCATAGACTGTGATTTCGTCGTGGAAATAAAAATATTTTTCTTACGATACAGTCAAGGTTTTATGAATATAAAAACTTCATGGATTGAAAACTCATAACAGAAAGAGTAAAAACTGATCTATACATACATCAGTGGTTAAATAAGCATTATTTATTTATCACCCAAATTCTTTCAAGCCCCACCCTTACTTTGCTTCAGATTGGTTCTGACCTGGTTGTTCTCAGCCTAACCATCTGACTATTCATGCCTAAACCTAACCAACCAAACCAATGAAGGTAACTATCAGCCAATCACAGGCTGTGGTGGAGGATGGCGGATCTTCGCTGAATGCTTTTGGGAAAAAAAGATCAGGCCTTAAAGATCATATTCAATGTTAAGATTAAGAGAGATGGTGATGCATTCTAATGCCATCACCCCGATGCTAAAATAAACAAACAAACAAGAAAGTCAATAAAGTTCTGCCAGAGACTCCTAGTGGAGAAAATGTTCATTACAGTCTATAATACAGAGGTTTTTTTTTTGTTTGTTTGTTTTTTTTAGATTTTATACACTTTATTAATCCCCGAGGGGAAAAATATAGAATAATTAAATAAATTTAACCTGAGTTCAGAACAATATGGTCATTTAAACAAATAGTTTGAAAAGTACAAGATATCCTGTGTGCAAACTTGATAGTTTTTTGTCTGCAGGTAGTAAAACGTGAACATTTGATTTTTCAGGGGAAACTTTCGCCCGATTGTTATGCTGGAGGGTTAATCACCAAGAGTCACCCAAACATGAGGATTCACAGAAATCTGATCAATTGTTATGGGCTATGTTATTGCAATTAAAAAGAATGTCCCATTAATATCCACATCAGAAATCTGTCCACTTGTTTTTGAGATATCAGGACCAAAGAATGGATGGACATTAAATGAATGATTGGCCAACAAATCAAAATACCCATCATTAACCCAGCATGCTTTAAGCCACTTGTAGGACAAAAAAAAGGCTTTTAAATCGACACATTTAAAAGTCTTTTGGGGCAAGACTACCCGACCATAACCGTGGCAAATGTGTCCCCATTAGAAAACTGTCCCAGTGGACTGTCTGGAGAGAAGAAAAACACATACACACAATGCCAGCTAACCTTGGTGTTGACCTCATCAAACAGGGCGAATAGAAAGGTGTAGAGGTTTCCCAGGAAGAGGGCGAAGATGCGTCCCAGCTGCCACTTGAGGGCGATTCGAGGGTGGTAGTCCTCCAACTCAGCGATCGTCTCGAACAGAGGGGGACACACCAGGCCCAGCAGAGACATGATGAGCTCCAACTGGATGCGAGTAATTCAGAAATTCATTGTTTTTTGCAAAATATAAAATTCTCACCATGATCCTATATAAGCCACAGAAATAGACCTTTAGTATTTACAACTGATTTTTTTTTTTTAACCTTTGTTCCATGAAGCCGGTTGTAGCAGGTGCAGCTCTAACATTACCTCATTCTTCTCGTACCAGCTGAGGTCGTCCCTGGAGGCAAAATCCTGAGACCTCTTCACCACAAAGTAGATGAGATACCCACTGCCGCCGAGGCTACAGGTGATCAGGAAGTTAGCCAGGACTCTGAGGAACCTCCGCAGGTGGATGTTCTCATCCTTCTGGTTCTCCTGCTCATCCACGATGGACTCCTGTTCTTATCAAAACATGTAGAGGGGTTCACTGTAAGTAAAGCACTTGTCCATCATTATGAGCAGTTACAGTTAAGAGTGTACTGAAAGCATGTAGAAGTACAATATGTATATAGAAATGTACATCGAGCATCCTTTTTTTACAAAAAAAAAGCTATATGAAGAGGCTGTAAGGTTGCCATGGTTACCTTGAAGCTTGTGGTGATGGAGGCATACTTGTTGTCAGCGGTCTCTGAATTGCCGATGAGGTAATCCCAGCTGGTGAACATCTTCCAGGCAAACGTGAATTCTCCTTCATCGCCGTCTCCACCGCCAACATCAGCATTCTTGGCCATTCTGAAGACAAACAAACAAATAAAATACGAAAGACATATTTATCAGTACAGGAAAAAAAATGCATTGTCAAAAATAATCTTGATGTTTGCACAGTTGAACAGTAAAACCCATCTGACTAGGTTGCATATGGCTCATATCTAAAGAGACACCCATTTTCCCCAAACCAAACCATTCTGCACTTTTGGAGAAAAAAAAATTAATCAAAGGTGGATCTCAATGATTCTTATCTGATTGTATTAAGATGTTGACATATTCTGGGGTAGGTAAACCAGCCTCTAAAAAAAAAAATCATTATTATTTGTTTGACTTGTAAATACCTAAAAATTCAAATGTTTGAGGCTGTCTGAGCTTCACAGACTCACGTGCGGATCACGAGCATCAGGCTGTAGCCGAACGTGCCGATCCCGACCATGAGGTAGGACAGAGGCAGCCTGAACTTCAGCAAGCCGATGGTCCTCTGGTTGTTGTAAAATCCGTAGAAGAGCACTGAGTATTTGCAGTATCCCTGAGAAAGAAAGAGATGCCAATAATGTTTGCTTTTTGTTATACTTTCTATATTTTTTAACTCTACCATTAAAATGTATATATTTCATCCTGAATCTGATTTACATTCATTTGTTGTGTCATACAGGCCCCTTGTGAGGGGATTTAGAGGCATTTCATAATTTTTTTTTTAAACTAAATCTTTATCATATCTCAGACTCACATTGAAGTCCATGAGGACAGAGTAGTCTTGAGCTGTGTCCTGCTCTGCTCTCGGTACAGTCTTCCTGGGAATCGACCCATAAGGAAGACCCATCAGGACCTGGAAAGTTACAAATAATTATTGAAATCAATATTTAATTCATTGATTTAAATTTTAAATATCACTCTACAGGCAAGCTTTCTCCCTGCCAACAGGGCCCCAAAGATGTCAACAAGTGTCTTCTTTTGAATTCCCTCTTGAAACGTTTTTTTCCTTACGTATCTTAAAGAACTGTAATCTGGTTTGACTTGATTCGTGCATTTAATGTACTTTACTGAAATGTTTTTCTTTTAAACTCAGTAACAGGAGTAAATCACTTCACCTCTGGGATGACCACAAGTCCAAAAGTAAAGCCAAAAAGGACGAGGTTCATGCCGTACATCCAGCGCAGGAAGATAAAGTAAGATGCTACAGATGACCCAAAGTGGCCTGAGGACGTTGAGAAGATTGTTAAGTTCAACATCTGTCCACATGAAGGCGCTGTTTCATTGGTGAACACAGCTGTGCTGAAACAAAACTTACTTTCCACCTCTTTGATCTTCCTCTCCCAGGGGATACAAGCTGTTCTAAAATTCTCAAAATCCCTTTGAAACTTGATCCATTTCTGAGATAAACAAAACAAATTTGAAGGTTATAGAGAGAAAGCACACACACTTACAAATGCAAAAAAGATAAACAGTTTGAATTGTGTGCCTAACCTTTGTCATCATCACTTTGTAGGCGTACCACTTCCTGCCTTTTCCTTTGCCCAAAGCTCCTTCAAACTTATCCACAAACTCCTGAGCCTCCCTGTCAACAAACACGCGGACGATCAATACAACTTTCTGACAAATATAAATAAGAACTCCGAAGGAGGTAGCCAATCCATTGTTGCTTTCTAATTTCAGACAAAACCTTCTGTCACAGGTAAAACAGATTACCTGAGGTGTACGAGTCTCCGCTTCATCCTCCACGGCTTGTTCCTGATGTTGGCGATCAGTTTCTTCTTCTCCTCCACCTCCTCCATCAGCCGCGCCATCTCTCCCTCCGACATGGACTCCTCCTCCTCATCCGAGTTTGAGTTGGAATCAGATGAACTGGAGCAGAGAGGGCAGATTCATGACAATTTATTTATCAAATATTAATCCTCTGAGGACAATAAATGTAGTAAGACAGCTGAGTTTCGCTGCTCCCTGCGTGGTCAGATATACGCACTGTTGCATCTGTAATGATCCCACAATGGATGTATTCTACCATGAGCCAACAACGTTTTTTAGCTTCTAGGTTTGCCTCCCACTACACAAGCACATCCAAGTATGTTCTCTGAAAATGTTCATAATAGAAGGATTAAAACTGATCTTGTGTAAGGGCAATAGTTTTACAAAAGTCCATTTTATATCGGCGATCTATGAGAAAAAAATGCTTCTGGGCCTCAGGGCATATTTTTGTTGCAATAGTGTGGCGAGGCTTCGTGGCCCACCTCTCTTTATATATCTATGACTCCTACCCAGCCAACCTGGAATCACACCCATCAGCATGTAACACACCCATCAGCATGTAACACACCCATCAGCATGTAACACACCCATCAGCATGTAATACACCACTAGAGTGCACTGTGTCAGTGTCACGTTGTGCCTGAGTGTGATAAGGAAGTTGTACTGAGGTTTAGGTACCAAAAAACACTTTTACATTAGTAAGGTTACATACATCATGTTAAGTTAAATACTTCCACAATGACTTCTGTTTTCTCACAGACTTTACCACCAGTTCCCCTATAAGTAAAAGTCCTGTGCTATCCAACCAACCCTGTCCTCTCTGACCTCCTTCTTCGACCCTGGTCACACATACATGTGCTTGTCACTACTAGGCGAGGTATGATGTGATACTGACGGGTGTATTACATGCACACACGTGCATGCAGAGTGATGGCAGACTGGCACACCACAGATGTCGGCGAAACCACGACAGGTCAGCGAAAACAACATTTTCATGGGGTGTTCAGTTACTCTTTAACAAAACCTATTCTAGATTTTGAGATATTTCAGTCTGAACATTTCAGTCTACCAACCTGTTCCTTTACAGCAGGGGTCTCCAACCAGTAGGTCGCAAGCTTCCCCTTAGATCAAAGGAGCTCTCAGGGGAAATATGTTGGAGACCCCTCCTCTAGACCAAAGTTCCCAGTATACATTGCTTCATTTTGGGGCATCACACACAGATTCACAGATAAGACAAGCTAATTACAAGTATTGCTCTTGGTAAAGCTGAGCAGCTAATTTGTGCATTTCCACTATGTTGGTGTGTTAGTTGTGTAGATAGCTGCTTGATCTGTCCGTCTGTCTAACACTTTAGTCGAGAGTAATATATATATATATATATATATATATTGATAGCTGTAACCCAAAATGCCTTAACGGCACAATGTGGAAATTCATGTTCACCAGATGACAATCCTTTTATATTTATTATTCATTTCTGCCAGCACCATACTCAAACCAAAACTGTCAAAGGCCAGATTTCCATACATTTCCATCTGGAGGTTGAATTGTAGTGGTTTTGGTGATGCCACCTCACGTCTCTGAAGACAAAACTCATGCAATAATCTACAACAGATATAAAATCCTAATAGACACTCAGACATTTAATTTATTCAGCACTCTCATGCTCCACAGAGGATGAACCCTCTGTTCTTTAGCACCAATGTAAACTTTGCAAACACAATATCTGAGTCTAATAATATCGACTAGATCATCAGCAAATTTGCTGAATACAGTTGTGCTTTACTAAAGGTGGAAAATGTCAGCTAATAACATTCATTCTTTTGTGGTGTAATTCACCCTGGTATTGTCAGTATTGGTTGATAAATTGCCAATATGACTGAGCAGATCACAGGATTGTTTCATTTTATTGTATGTATTAAGTAATTGGGTCCTGATATAAAGAGCTCTGTTCAAATTAAGAAAGAAGGTGTGTCCTGTATCTGATTCCTTACATGGAGTTTTTCTTCCTCTGGCCTACCTGTCATCCTTCTTCTTCTTCTTCTTCTTCTTGTCCTTGTCGTCATCCTTGTCTTTCCCCTTGTCCTTCCCTTTGCCCTTGCCCTTACTGTCCACTTCCTCCTTCCCTCCTTTCTTTCCTCCTCCTTTCTTTCCCTTCTTTCCTTTCCCTGCATCGCTGTCTTCTTCATCACTGTCTTGGACTTTGCCTCCTTTCCTCCTATTGGCTGCACCTCCTCGCTTCTTCTTGGGAGCCTCATCCTCGCTGTCATCCTCATCATCATCGCCACGACGTTTCTTGACTGGCTTCTTCTTGTTTGCACCCCTGCGTCCCCTGGGAGCTTCATCTTCCTCTTCGTCATCCTCATCCTCGCTGGCTGGTTTTTTGCCTCGGCCTCTTCCCCTCGCGCCTCCTCTTCCAGCTGCCTGCTTCCTGTTTGTTCTCCTCTGAGTGGCCCCGTCTGCAATACAAAACACATTAAATACACATTAGATAGCCTGAGAATTTGATTAGACTCTGACTGTTCATAAGAACCATAAAAAGCTGCGTCATCCACTCACCATCACTGTCACTCAAATCCCCATCTACGTCGATCCCAACTGAGGAAGAACAGACACGCGAAACCACACGATAAAATACTTAACTGATCGACGTTCAAAATATCTTTCTGCATTGGCAACAATTTGAACTTTTCGATGATATTTAATCAACATCAGTGCAACATATTTCTAATCCAGGAAAGTAAGAAAATATCTATTCAAAACATCAATTTTAAAGTTGGGAACGTCAGTCTGTCACTAAGTCTGTGACTTTAGTTCAGATTGAAATACCGTTGGCTGTCTCATGATGATTGTTATGAAACTTGGATATTTTATTCCCAAAAGGACAAACTATTCTAACTTTGTTGATGTCTGTGTTTTTCATTCTCAAGTTAGAATTTTAATCAGTCCAGCAAATTGCTCATTTATTTACATTTCCATTAGCCTCAACTGCACTTTGTGTTTAGTGCCAGTTAGTAAATGTTAGCATGCTAAACTGAGATAGTAAACGTGAAAAACATGAAAGATGTAACCGCAGCTAGTTAGCTTTGCAGCTTCTTAGCATTTAGCTCAAAGCACCATTAGGCCGAAGTACAGTCTCACAGAGCTGATCCCTGTGCTTTACAGATAAGAGCATTTCAGATATGTCATACAAAAAACACAGCAACAACTACAACATCTGTGTGTGCTGTGGCAGATAGGTGAAGTCAATGGTAGTTTTATGGATAATATCAATTAACTTTCTTTTGTTTTCCAAGGCCCAAACGTTCCCATTAACAGCCTACTGACAGCCTGGAGGTCATAGTTTGTCCAAAATAGACATATGCATTGCTCTCCATTTTTATTAACCACATTTGTGGCGCCATGGATGGAAATGTCAGTTAACTGGTCTGCTGCTTTGGTGGAGACTGAAATACAGACCAGAATCTCTGCTGGACGAATGAATGGGCTGTCATGGTTCCCCCCAGAAGGATTGCAATAATGTTGGTGATCTCCGTCACATGTTGTTTTGTCCAGTTATTTTGCCTTTGATCAAAAGTCAATGATGCTTCCATGCAGCTTCCTCCAGCTCTGTGTTCACTTAATGACAAGTGCTATTAGTCGACCGGGATTAGGGTTGAACTGGGGAAGGTTTTGGGCTCAGGGTACCATTATGGTAGTCCTGTAGAACTTAGGATCCTGAAAACTTAGGATCTTGAGAAAATAGTTAAGGGTCCCAAACTTGGTAAACATTTAACCTGCTCAAATTCAGCATAGCAATTTAATGTTAGCATTCAGCTAAAAGCACCACTGTGTGTCAGAATATATTCTCACAGCGCCACCAGCTTGTGTGGCTGCAGTCTCAGTCCTGTTAAAGTATTAATTGTCCGGGTCCCTACAGATGCTGTGCATTTACTTGTCTTTTGCATATCTAGGTAACAAGGCCCAAATTCAGTTGGAACTCAGCTCAGCAGCGGCTAAAACCAGTGGAAACTAAAGCAGAACCTGTGATGATGACATGCTACGTCACACTTTGTTGAGTTCCTGCAGTGGAAAAGGGCCAAAAGTCACATGGCTTGGCTCCTCACCTGTGACATTAAAGTGTGTAGTGTTGTTTGAAGTCTGTAAGGTGGTGAGTGCTCATTAAGATGTACAAATACACAATCGATGCTCATTTACAAAGTAAATAAAATTGACATTTTACAACACAAATTATTCTTACAAATGGAGTTTCACAACATAAATCAATTAAATCTACAAAACAAATCAATCCTCCTGTCCTCTCATCTTCTACTCACCTTCCTCCACTTTAGCTGCATCACTTTTTCTCGGCATGATGAAAAATACTGAGCGTCTGTCCTCTGTGTCCTTTGCAGTGTTCGCCCAATCTACACCAACCGGCTGCTTCTCCTCTGCCTCGGCTCCCCGCCAGCACCCAACTCAGGTATCTGACAGTGCCGTCACTATGACGACTGCTGCAAGTGACCTGCTCCCAGCAGGTGCTCTCGGACAAGTGCAGTAAATTCTGGAAACCAAAGGTGATGCACCTCGGCTCGTCAAGCAGAAAGGTTGTGTTATTCAGGAGCTGGGACGTGATGATACACGGCTGTGGGTCACTGCTGTGTTTAATATGAGGACCACACTGATTCCTAGAGGTGAAACAGCATTCAGTGTGTCTCTACTGTATTTAGCTGTCCCGGATGATTGTGGTCTGCTTTGCTTAAATGGCCAAAGAACTACATTATCTAAAGTGCCTTGAAACACTCTCACTTGTCTTGTTATTGGAGACCACACACACACATGCAAGAAGACCAGACAGCCCTAAAGATTTAATGAGGGGCTCGGTTTCTTTACGTGAGGCTCATTAGACAGGCAGTGAATACCCAGGGATGACCTGGCAGATTTCTGTTGTTTTGACGTGTTTGATAAAAATACAGCAGCCATTAGAGTCAGCTAACCCGAGGCACAGACTGACAGCAGCGAAATGTGTGTGCAGAGCTGGAAACCCTGCAGAGCAACACCTCAGAGCCTCATTAAATAATAGAGTGGAGCTCATTTTTCACGTCCAAAATGATTCCATTACACGGTTGTGACTTCCCAAAGGTGAGATGTGGATAACACCTTGGAGGACTCGTGCTGGTGTCCGGTTGAGGTGACACATCTCACTCATCAATAATATGAGATACTGTATTACTGTTAGATATTGCAAGAGGGCTGATGACATAGAGTATTTGATGATATAGTTTAAGATCCTGCAGCACTACTGCAAGTATTAAATAGTGTGTGTGTATATATATGTATATACATTTTGCATATACAATACATCAAAAATATTTTTTTTTTGTACCGTTAATTAATGAGGAGTGGTGGTTGGAAAGTGTGGAGTTCTTTTTGTGTCAGTTTTTTGTTTCTGCAGTTTCTTAAATAAATTAATTGAGCTTTTGACCAAAATAAAAGTTATATGACTCCAGTTCCACGGGTATGGTAAAAAACTGAGCTTATATCAGAAAACTGTTGCTTATTTAGGCTGCATAACAATGCTGAGCAACTTTAGGATTAATTTGATGTTCAAACCGTATTTAACTAAATGCACTGTGACATTCAACAGACAAATAATATTTCAAAGCTTTTGCAAAGCTGTAATCATTTAGACTTAAAACAAAAATAATGAAATGATAAAAATAATTATTTATTTTGATGGTTTCAAACCAAATATCATGTTTTGTGTGTTGGGAACATGCTTTAGTCTGCAGTCTGCAGGAGTGGTATTCTCTTTAATAAAACTGAAGACAAACAGCAGAAACTTACATATTCTGTCATTTCACATTTCTGATCCTGATGCAAATTTCTGAACGACTTCATGTCTGAAATTCTAAATCAATATTTCATGCATGGTCAATATGAAATATGCATGACCAATTAAACGTTAATGGATCAGGTCCAGAGGGAGTTGTAATGTTACTGTGACAGTATTAATCACATTGTCCAAACAGTGGTGTACATACTGTATTTTATAACTTTAATTAGGGTTCGAAGCAGCATAGCTGCATGGAACCTTTGTTCCCATATTTATTCCGCTTCTGCTTATTTTTCTCCGCTAAAAGTGATTATGCAGCAAAACCCATAATTGTGGGGAAAACTCAACAAACTTGGCGTGTAGATTGCAAATAAACAACCACAGATCCACAAACAGACAGAAAACAATGGACTGAGACAAAGAGTTCCGTCAAGATTAAAAAGTTTATTCAAACAATTCTTAGAATATAACAGTGACATAAGTCGAGTGCTAATGGTGACTAGGCCACAGCTGTAGACAGTAAAGGGGATGGGGAGTGGGAGGGAAGGAGTAGGAAGGGGGGGGGCATCAGGCTCTGGGACAGAGCCCTCACCAGCTCCTGTGCTCCACACACTCACATCGAACAATACAAAATTATAACCAAAAGCATACAAATACTGGGAGGATGTGCAAAAAAGCTAAAAGCAAATACCACCAACCGCACAAGGACACACTGGAGCACGAGAGGCCCAGTCACCAAACCCACCACCGTCTCGGCGGCCACGCTGCTGCCAGCCCCAGGCACTCCTACAAGGCAAAAGAAAATCAAACTTAACTCAAGTACAATATTATGGAAATGAATATTCTTGGGGGAAAATATCAAACGCAGCTTAGTTAAAAACAAAAAAACAGGAAACTAACACCAACAAAATTAATCTAACTAAACAATACCACAGAAATAAAGAAACACAAAACAAAACAGCAGTGGCTTTCATTTCTGGCCTGAATGGTGCCTCCTCCCGCTGCGCAGGCTCACATAGTTTGGGCCTCCCTGAGGAGCTGGATCTGGAGTACAAACAAACAAAAGGTAACAAACAGCAGCGTAGCTTTGCTTCCAGACTGAACCTTAATAACACCTTCCAGATCACTGCGAATCTCAATGTAGCACTCAGACACCAGAAGGGAAAAGCAGGCTGACAGCAGCTCATTTGGTGCAGCTTTTATACCGTGCCTAATGGGTGCCCAGGGAAGTAGGAGGTGCAAAGGCCTGCCTGAACCTACAGTAGCTCAGAGGGACATTTCCTCACTGGCTACCCATGACTCCCTGGTGTCACAGTCAGAAAGTCATCTTCTCTGTAGACCTGAAGATCCACTACAACTGGTCAGTTTCAGTGTTGACAAGAATGTCTTCTACTGCTTGCAATTTGCTCGGACCTTGATTACTGCCGCTTGCGTCTATATTACAGAGTTACACCTGTTCAAAGTAAGCCTTCACATTTAGGTGCTCTTCATTCATGGTGTCGGCCTTCATATTTGTATTTTTCTTCAAGAGTTTCCTAATGTTACACTCAGAGTATATGTAAAATGTAGATTTTCCATTCCAGTTCAGCTCTTTATTATCATGTTACAAAATGTGTGTTAAATGGGGTTATATGCGTGTTACGCCACCTGGTGGTTGGTCACGATAATGAAAACAATCCACATCTTAAGACATCCATATATCAACCAATAACGACTGGCACACCACTGTCCAATAAAAGATAAAGCATTGTATATTGTGTTATACATGGAATCGATGTGATTTTGAACGTATGAAGTGATGTTACGCACGATGTAAACCCAACAAGTTCATTTTACACACGACCTGACTGCAGTCAACGAGCACTTTCAGAAGATGTAACAGACTTTCCACTTTCCCTACATTTCTATTTCCATGAGACAGCAGCTTTTACTTACTTTGGTATCACAGGTAGAAATATATATATATATATATGTATTATGAAACCACATATGGGAGGTAGAGAATCAACATGGTAGGAATCTCCTAAAACAGGCAACAGGACGTATAAGACATCAACTATTTATCAATTTAGCCTTTACTTTTGACACAAGATTACTTTATTGTGGATAATACAGAATGATTAGCTTACAAACTGTTGCCGTGGAGTTAATGAGGATAATTAAAATAAATATATAATTAATAGATCATGAAAAAAAACCTACATACCCACTGAAAAGATCAAAACTTTGGGTGGTCGCTGATTTCCTCCGACAGACTGTTTGGGGCCTCGTTGATTCCTGGCTGAGGATCACAAGTGGTGATGGTGCTCTCTTCTTCTAATAACTGAGCAACAGTCTGCACGTGCTTGTGTGTGTAAAACATACACTTGTCATGGTGAGGCGGGGCAGCGGGCATCATAATGTGACCCGAGGCCACTCTCGCTGCAGCAGATCCTGTTTCCCCTGCAGAGACACCGGTCACATGGAGACAGAGCGTCGGCCGACAGACAGACAGACAGACAGCAGCTTGGAAACATCAGCTGGATGTTGTACAGAACATTTAATCCTGCTCAGGAAAACGTTGGCTTATGCGTCATTAAAAGCTGTTGTATTTCAAAGTGCTGTAAAACAAATATGGCTACAGACTGTTCTCAAACACTCCTGACATTTGCGCCATGTTGTGGTGACGTAGACCGCGTGGCCATGTGTGGCACAGCGCTGTCGCATTGCATCAACTTTTATTTGTGGATTTCTGTGGGGCGGAGGGGTGTTCAGAGATCTTCCGGAGGTGGACCGGTCCTAATTTAGTTCTTAGTCGACTGCAAGTCAGAAGAGTTATAAAAAGTAATATTAACAGCATTAAGAAATATAAAGACCAAAGTTCTTTAAGCCTAAAAAAGTGAGCCACCCTGCTTACCAAGAACTTATGTCTTTGTCAGTCATGTGTTTTCGTATGAAAAGTTCTGATTTACCCAGAATTCACAGCAAATTAGTCCTTCTGAGGAACTAACATTTAAATAGCTTTGACCACTACTGCTGTCTGAGTGAATTTAGCTTTAGCATGTTTAGCTTATTGTTTGGCCAGCAGTAGTTTCAGACTTGGGCTGGAAAAGGGGGGCAAGAGGGATATTTATCGTGTGTGTTTTTCTTTGCCGAAAAAAAAATAACATTTACAAAGAAAGACACGAGTGACTGAGATCATTCAGGGAAACTAAGCAAATAGATATTTTTACAATTGACTGGACTTCAAGAAAAAGTGATAAACTGCTGTATGTACAAATTCTATTACTGTACCAGTAATTTGTCACGTTCTACATTTCCATCTGACTTGTTGAATGTAGATTTGTACATCCAAACAGGCGGGTGATTGATGATGATGGGTTGTTTACATGGTGTAGCTGCACAATGGGAAAGCAAGTTACTCATTCTCATTCCAGACGGACTAGAAGACCGTGGCAGGAAATGAAGGGCCATTCATTCCTCACGGAGTATTTGTGAACATAATTTATTTACATCATACAATTTCTTCTGTATTGTTGGAAGATTACGCGCACTGCAGAATATAAATAAAGAGGTTTGTACAAACTTGCATAACTAAAGGGTAAAAAACTAAAACACACGCATGAAGCAGCTGGACCAAAAATGAAAATGAATAACCTACGACCACAGATCGCACTAAATCACCGCAGCACACGACAATACTCATTCACCCGCCGTCCACATCGACTCCCACAAACAAAACACCCGTGTCTGATACACAGTGTGCAACAAGCCAACACTCCCCAACGCTGTGAACTCCTCAACTCACATTAAAAATAGAAGAAAACATTCAATAGTGAAGTAAAAGATGAAAATATTAGTGGAGCTAAACCCTTCCAACGGCTACTTTGTCATAAAAACAACACACGGCATACACACTACTTTTTCTGGAAAACAAAACAAAACAAAACAAATCAAGAGAACAAATGTCAACAGCATCTGATAAACGGTCAGGTGATGTGTATCTCCATGAGACTTCAGTGGACGGTCCATTTTCCTGCCATCCAGATCCCGGGAACAGCATCTGCCCGAGATCACTGGAAACACAGAAAATGTCGAGCCATGTTGTGTTTCTGGAGGGAAGGAATACGAGCCGGCAGGAAAAGGCCGGCAACAACGTCTCTTCTTCGAAGTCTATCAGTACGTTTGAGTTGAGTGTCGCAGGTGGGCGAGACTCCGGCGGCACAGAGAAGCATTTCAGGTTGATAAAAATCTACCAGGCCACAAAGTCTGACAAGTCACGAGGATGGCCACAAAAAAAAACAAACTAAAACAAAGCAAAGATATCCATTTTGCTACTCAAGCCAGCAGAGAGCAAGCGTGGCCGAGTTGTCAGTCAGCCAACAGCAGGACGAGTCCCAGTCCCAACAGGCCCCGAGTGTCCGAGCCCTTTCCAAGGAGAGTTCAAGCGGGTTCAGGAGGATCACGAAAACAGACCGGGCAGCCACCCGTAGCAGTTTTTTTTCTCTTCAGTAATCTCCTTTAGTAACCTCCCATGACATATCCTCATATACAGTATTTCATTGTTCTATACAACCCTGCAAAAGTCAAACGTGTTAGATTCACACACAAACGAGTGAAAGCTGAAAATATGTGTGAACTTTCATGCACTGGGTGGAAAAGTCCTGAATGTGTAACAAAGAAGAAGAAGAAGAAAAAAAAAAAATCAGGTCCTTCAGGAAGAAGGTTGGGCTCAAGTCTGTATTTCAAAGCCGATCGCTCCAAGTATTCACAGTCAAACCGAGAGTCCTCTTCATATTCTCTGGATCTTGTCAGCAACAACTACGGGGTTCTCTTTGCGGATCTTGGCAGCAGCTTCTGCTTTGTAGTCGTACGGACAGTTGTGCTTATCGGAGTAACGGTGGAGTCCGCAGAACAGATTCCCACAGCGGCAGTCAAAACCTGGAGAGGCGGAGCAGAGGACAGACCGAGTCAAATCAGAAAGGAGGGCTCATAACCTCCTGGGAGGTACAACCTCCGATATACTGAAGTGAAAAGTTTGAGATCTGACGGGACACGTCACACAGAACCACAGCTTCCTGTTGCTTTTAAAAGGACTAGTATTGAGATATACGACTATTTTCACTTAAGAGATTTAACTGGTGGCTTTTAGCTGGAAATTCCTATTAAAATGTTTTTATGGCACCACAAAACAGGAACTAAATTCCAGGAAATCTGAAATCCATAAAAACCCTCCTCTTCCTGTTGTCTTTTTCTCTGCGGTAGATTTTATTGTTAATCAGCCAAAAATTACGTATATTCACTTCTCTGCTGTGGACATGAAAAATGTTTCTTGCTGTTCATTAGCTCTGGCGTGTCCAGAGTTCAAATGAAGCTGCTGTCCAGAGCGATGAGGCTGAAGAGTCGTGTCCAACCGCAGGAAACCTTCAGTCTGAAGATCCAAGCCGTCACTTCTTAGAAAACAGTGGCCCAAACCTGCACCGTCAGCAAACAGACTTCTTCCCATGTCGGTTATTTCTTACCTGTAAGGCCAACCTTCTTGCGACACATAAAGCAGCGGTTCTTCTTGGGCTTGGGGGGCTCCGGGGTTTTGGACTCTTCACTGCCAGCAGTGGAGGGATGGCAGGCTGAGACAGTGGGCTGACTCACCACTGGAGACACACATTCAGTCAGTCAAGTATCTCTGTTACTAACCTACACCGAGGTACTGCTCCACCTTCATTCAAAAACCAAGATTGGTAAAAACTGCGAATGGCAGTGGAGAAAATATTTAAATCAGGGATAAACAACTTTATAATGCAAAGTATATGTTGCAATACAGCACATTATCCAAGATTTGTACTTGAAATAACCTGATAGAAATGCTTGTTTTTGACCAAGTCTATGATTTAATGTCTGTCAAATCTAAATACTTTGATGTATCGATGGGCCGACTCTCTGAATCCAATAGTGCCATAAAGCATTTCTGCACACTCAAATAAAACCAGAAATATTAAAGTGAAAGACTATTCAGCAGTAACTACATACTTTTCATCTCATAGTAAAACAAAGCTGAAGCTTCACAATATTATTATCATCCCATGACTGTTATATTGCATTGTATTACAGAGCACAGGTGACCAAAACAACTCTGTAAATGTCATTAAATAATAGTGTGTGTGTGTGTGTGTGTGTGTGTGTGTGTGTGTGTGTGTGTGTGTGTGTGTGTGTGTGCGCCCACCTGGCTCAGTGAGCTCTACTTTGCTCCCTGATGCTCCTTTCTCCTCAGAGGAGAGACTCATCTCAGTCAGCTGTTGTGTTACAGAAATGGAAGTTGAAATCCCACTGTCGAGAAAAAAAAAGAGCACGAAAATAAATAAACCAAATAATTCAATTTCAGGACATTAAATTAATCAATTTCTATACTGGGTGTTGTTCAAAAACTTCAAATACAAGGCCTTTTTAGATACTAGATAGTACCGTCTCATCAAAGTATCTCAGTTTGGTACCCTGCCCTAAACATTCACATATATTCCACTTCCTTGACCTGTCAAAGAGACACTAGAGACGATCTTCATGAGTGGAAACTGTTTGATGGCACAAAGCTTGGAAATAATGACGTTTTGTAATGATTATAAAAATGGCATAGAAGGAAAAGCAATAAAGTACTGATGATTTAAAGAACTTAAATGTCCGGCATATTGTACACACAGTTTACCGTTTCAAAACCACCAGTTGAAAGTCTTTGTTTGAAGTGGGTGTAATTGGACCTCGGAGGGTCTCCTCACCTGAGAGCTTCGGCGGCAGCAGCATCAGCAGAGGCGGCGGCCTCAGCTGCCACCTCTGCAGCAGCAGCTGCAGCAGCTGCAGCATTATTCAAGGTGGCCTCTAACCTCTGGATGGCAGAGGCCTCGGCTGTGGGGCCACTGCTGCTGCCTGAGGGAGAAAATGTCAGCACATATCACAGTCAGACACTGAGGACAAAGGCAGTGCAGCTGCAGGCAGAGGTTGGGAGTCCACGCGGAAAGAAAAAACAAAACCGTGACAGCCACAGCAGGTCTCACCCCCAGCACTCAGAGAACCGACTCCTCCGTTGTTCTGTCTTGATAGGTGCTCCTTGTGGCACACGGAGCACATGCCGTTAGTCCGAGGGTTACCGTAGAAACCACAGCCGGTGGCACAGAGCATAGGAGCTGGGCTCTGATTGGTCTCCTGTGCCATAGCGACGTCTGCCACCTGGTGAGCTGACCTGGAGACAAAAACAAAGACACACACACAGTTAGCACAACTAACATACAGAGAAAAAAATCCAACCTGAGGAATTTATAAATACAGCTCAAGAAATGATTAGCGTTGGTGAGTGGAGACCCGCCGCACGAAGACAAATCCTCCACTCGAGGCCACTGAACAGGCGAATGTCAAAAAAAGAAAGGTTTAGTTGTTCCAAAACTTGTCGTAGGACTTATTGTGATGATTATCAATATGGGCTTAAGCAATTAGTCAACTGAAACAGTAAATGCTGTTACTCAAGCAAAAATGTGAAACAGTCTCATTTCAGCTTGATCTGCAGACATTTTGCTAAATCACTCTTAACCCTGGTCCAGCTTCCCTTACCATGCTCTGCCGTACTTTACCTCACGAGCTGGAAATTCCTAATAGGTTTAGTGACAGCTCATTACCACTATCATCCGGTAACACAAGCTTGCATCTGACTTTGGCTTGTTCAGCTGCAGAGCTACTCAACACAAGAAAGACAACATTGTATTCTCATTTACACACACGCTCCTCAAACAGCACTGGGAAAGAGCGTGAAGTCCCTGATCACCGCTGATAGAAGCCTCTCTCTCCTGTCAGCCGTTCCTCCGGTAGCTGAAGGAAAAAAGCTGACCTCCATCTTCCCTCAACCCTGTCACTCTCTGGCATTTTGGCTTCAGATCACCATAATCATGCAGTTTATGCCGTTGGCACTTTACAATACTTTTACGGGACAGAGTGGAATGTGTTAACAGCAGAAATCATTGAGTTGCTCACAAACTGAGCACCGATGGCCTGTTCACAGTCGTGTTAAGTTTTGGACTGCGGAAGGAAATTTCATTCTTGAACTTGAAATCAATATATGCGACAAAATAATCCCTAATGTAGGTCCACCTTTTGCCGTTTTTAGCTCTTTAGTCCACATTTATCAGTTTTCATCAGCAAGAGAGTCACAAGATTACTGTATGAGGCGAGGGGTGCAACATATCGCAGTTAAAGATGGTATTTGGTGTGAAAAGCAAGCAGCCTCTCTGCTCATAAAGACAGAGACTGATAAGACATTTAAGATACCGGTGTTTCCAAAACACTCAAGATTTGAAAACTTTACACTGTTACTACCCACGGTTTATAAACCCCAATCAGTCTTTAAAAACTTAAATAAGACTTATTTAAGTTTCACCACTACATCTAATTAGTATTTGGATCAGCATGGGTATCAACGCAATCATTTTACTGGTATGACTGGTTTAAATCTCAATTGTAAAACCTCCTGCGAGATATCAAATATCACAATATCTCAAATCTAAGACGATAACTAGTCTTATATTACGTTATGATAAAAATATCAATATAACACCCGGCGATATTTCAATGTTACCGGTTTGATTAATTTAAATCTCTCCTGTGTACTTATATTGTCACAAATAGGAATCTGGAGGCCTGTTGTACTCAAGAACAAAACACTGGCATAATTACAGCTTAAGCAGGAACACGGCCTCCTACTCAAGTCAAAGTTAGACAAGCGAACATAAAGTTGCATCAGGCTCGTGTTTTTAAAGGATCGTGTTTAGATATCCCATTCGAGGGCGGCATGGGCTGTTCACCGGCAGAACATGGGGAAGCCCCAAAAAAAGAAAGAAAGAAAGAAAGAAAGAAAGAAAGAAAGAAAGAAAGAAAGAAAGAAAGAAAGAAGTAGTCAAAACAACAAGATCATGTTCTGGTGAATTGTTCAATCAGGCACCGCTGCAACATGCAGCTTCAGTGTGGGAGCAGCTCCAGGCTCACATGGACCTGTGGAGGACGTGTTCCCACTGTCACTGGAGTGCAATGTGACACTGATCTCTCACACACACACACACACACACACACACACACGAGTTACCTCGGTACAGTAAGGCTGTGAGCGCATCTATTTATAGACAACCTCGGGAGTCTTGCGATCAGAGCTGGTGTCGTTGCCAAAGTTTGTGTCCCGGTCGGACGCGGGTTTGGCCGTCAAAGTTCATCACAACAGCTTCATCACAACAGCTTCATCACAACAGCTTCATCACAACAGCTTCATCACAACAGCTTCATCACAACACCTGTAGATGAAGTCGAGCACGTTCATCACCGAGACAAAAGACAGCGTCTCTCCTCGAGATCGACGCTTTGCATCTGTTCCTATTTCTACACTCACAAGCTGGCTGACATCATCCCGATGCTCTGCAACACAGCGTATACATAAATATACATATCTATAAATATACATATACATAAATATATACACATACTGGGCTATTTAAGGTGTTTTCAGTGGGTTCGTGACGTCGGTCCGACCCTCGGTGCTTCCTGCACACACCGGGCCACAGCTACAAATCCACTGAGTCATGCTAGCAAGCTAACCGCCTGCCGCTTTTCTGTCTCCCGCCGGTGCAGCCCGGTTCACCGGGGCGGCACGCGGGGATCGTGCCACGGCCGCTCTGCGACACACCGGTTAAAAAAAAACACCCGGAACTGAAGCTCCGGTTCCTCGCGCTCAGGTTGTTGTTTTTTTTACTCGAATCGCTCGCGTGCTACCGGGAGTTAGCCGCCGCGAGCTCGTGATACCGTTAGCATGCTCGAGGCTAGCTGACGCGGAAAACTTGTTTTTTTGTTTTGTTCCGAGAACAGAAGAAGTGTTTATCTTCACATGAAGTAAATAAAGACGTGGGTTTTTTTTTTTGTTACACTTGATTCTTCGGTAAATAAAAAGGAAAAACAAAGAACACTCTTAAGATGCGTGTTAGCCCGCAAGCTTCAGTAAACTCGCTGCTAACAGATTAACAGCCACTTTAAATAAAGACTCTTTATTTATAGGTCGTTTTCTGTGTTTAAATAACAAACTTATTACCGTCAATAATAATAATAAATAATAATAAAGTCCGATGTCTCAGCTGGACAAAAGTTTTTCAGCAGCACGTGCAAAGTTAAACGGAACATGTGTACGATGTTTGTTAATTAAATAAGTCGACAAAGACACCAACGTCGAGGCTCAATCCCGTTTATAAAACGAAGATTTTAAAATGAATGATTAAAGTATGTCACTGTTTACTGCCCGGACAACCTCCCTGTTAGCTGGTTGAACTCGTTAAACTCACCTGTCAAGAGAAACGGGGGTGGTTGTTGTTGTTGTTGTTGTTGTTGTTTTTTCTGGCGAGTTATTTTGACTTGTTTTTTTTCCGGATGAAGCAGGTTTTTAATCTCGGATCTGACAGACTAGGGCCGTCTAGGGACGTCGTGTTTGTTTTCAAGTCTTCACCCACAGACGTGCGGAGGCTTCTCTCCGCCTCGGAGCTGCTTTTGTTGACGTCCTCCGCCGCTGGTTTTTTTGGGGGCATCTGTTTTGTTTTACGTGGTGCGTTTGCGTCCTCTCTGTTTCCGGGTGACGTCACGGAAACTGTGACCCTGTGATTGGAAGGCAGAGTTGGTGTTTGAGTGAACACCAGAGATTAACACGCAGGTAGACTCGGTTATCGCGTTGTTCACAAATCTGTGTTTGTTTGTTTGTTTGTTGTTTGTGGCTCTAAGTAAAACAAAGTCGGAGCAGATACGCTGCTTTAAAATGACCCTCGTTGTGCTCCAGTTTCATCCAGGGTTTACCTGTGCCTTCAAGACTTTACATTGACTCGCTCTAACCTCGTGCCCATGATACATGTCAATTAAGTGAACTGTCCTCAAAGTACAGGAGCACCTGGCTGGATTACTGGACAAACCAAGGAGGACCAAGGGCCCGAGGTTAAGGCAGCCCCACAACACAATTAATGTGTTTGTCAGAAATACACAGGGCTCAGGTAAAGATGGGTTAGTACTGATCATCTTTTAAAAAACCTAATCATTTAGTATTATGTAGCCGTGTGGCAATACAGAGGTTGATCTGATTTGTAGTAATTCATTCTTTTCATTTGCCCCTACGCTGCAATGTTCTCTAAACAAAAACAAAAACTAATATGTGTATATATATATATGTGTGTGTATAGGGACAAGTGTACCATTGACTAATATTACGAGCCACATCATTTATAGCCTAAACTCATTTGCAATGCTCATCCTGAATATTGTGTCATTCTGTAGCTTAAAGACACACGAAAGAGACTTTAAATAGTAAACGGTCTGCACTTATAAAGCACTTTTGACTTGTTCACCTCAGTGGTCTCAAAGGGCTTTATAATTTCCCTTCCAGTCACTCATTCACACATCAATCGTGACAGAGCAACTCGGGGTTTCAGTATCTTGACCGAAGACGTTTGGGTATGTAGACGGGAGGACCAAGGGCCTGAATCACCAACCTTTAGGAAGTCTAAATAAATAAACACATCGCACATCAGAACATATCACAGTCCTGAATGAGTATCTTGTCAATAGCTAAGGGTTGACAAATATTATCATAATTCATTTGAGGTACAAAAGCTTATCACTTTGATAAAGACTGCATTTTTCTAAAATAATTATGTTTTATCTACCTTATTTCCTATATCTCATAAGTATTTGTAAATTGTATCATATTGTGTGGGCTTTTTTTTTTTTAATCTTATCTATGCTGCTGTGATGAGTAAATTTCCCCACTGTGGGATTAATAAAGTCAATCTATCTATCTATCTGAGAACAAATGTAATATTTTGTAATATTGTAATATTAGGCTTTTCATATTTACTTTTATTAATTGTTCTCAAACAGATTTAGCAATAGAAAATAAGACAAAGCACTTGGCTTTGAGGTCTTATGTGAGTGTGTACTCTACTGTATAAACTATTTAGGACAAGAGGAGGGGTCAGTCATCCCGAAGTCAAATTCTGGCCCAATTTATTGGACTACTGCTGATTAAAACGGTAATAAACTGCATGCAAGTTGGAGTTTATCATTTATAAACTGATCGTCATCTGATCTATTTTATTTTACTTACAGTTTATACATGTTATTTTTTATTTTATTTTATTTTTTTTACATGGAAAGAGCAATAAAGCGCTATACAGTGTGACCGAACGTAACCGGAAAAGGAAATGAACGAAAAGAAGCCACATCATGTGACCAAGGGTTGTCCAGGGAACGCATTTGAAACAGATGTGCTCGACCAATCAGAGAGCTCGGGGAATCCAGGGTTCAGCGAATCCGTTTGTAGCGAGCGAGGATTTAAATCAAGACGCTGAACCTTGTAACGATACTTTCTCCCATTCACCATTACGAGTCTTCCCCTGTTTGTTGAAGCAGCGCTCGTTTCAAAATGGCTCTTCGAGTGACCAGAGTAAGTACTTTCAGCATTTATTTATTATCCAGTTACTTAAGCCTGTAAAGCTATTTTAAAAGCAAATGTTTATCAAATTATTTTTCTTTTTAAAAATACCTGCCGTGTTAAATGCCCTCGTGCGGCGGTGTCTCGTGCGCCTGTTCCACAATGAAAGAATGCGACCAAATGCTCATTATCCTTCTTTTAATTAGCAGCATGCGACGTAACTTAATCCCTCTATTTATCTATTTTTGCAGAACCGCTTGGCTTCTACCAGGACGGACATCGCTGGAAAGGCCTGTTCGATGGCTGGGCCCACACAGAAACCTCGAGCGGCGCTGGGCGAAATCGGAAATATTGCAGCAAACAAAGAAGCACAGAAAAAGGTAATAAAGTGACCTTTTTTTTGTTATTATTATTATTATGAAATGTATCGAATTTAAAAGTTTCACCTTCAGCTGTAAATCATGAATGCACCGAATATAGTTCACTTCGGCATTCATGCCACGAGTAAAACCCTCAATACAAAATGGTTGGCAGCTGTTATTAAAGCATTTAAATTGGCTAAAATGTTTTTAAAAGACATGGAAATGCACAGGTTAATCGCACATGCTTGCATTTAAGTACAGGTACTGCTTGCAAGTCTGTCTATATACTCTTAATGGTTATATTGTCATGAAAGTTTGGCTGCTAAAGGTTAAATGGTGACAGAAAAAGCCTTGCATGTTCACCTCCAGTGGCATCTTTTAAAAATGATTTGTCTGACACTTGAAAACACTGTTTTTGTAATTAGTCCTGAAAAAATGAGTAAATTTGTACATTTTAACAAAGTGGTTCTAATGGGTTTTACCAAGTTTGAAAGTAACTGTGAAGTTGTCATTTCTGTTATTTAATCTGCCATAAGTGCTTGCTGATCTATTTTTCATGTTTAGACCGTCAAGACCGAGGCTATCAAGAAGATCCAGGTTACCACCAAAGCTGAACCAAAACCCAAAAATGTTGTTCCTGTTAAGCCTAAACCTGAGGTGCAGGTTGAGGTCCAGGTGAGTTGTACACCAACATCTCCTCCTCAAATCACTACTGGGTGCGGTGCGTCCGTTTGACATTTCCACTGCTCCAGGCTGTGCCAGAACCAGCTTCCCCCACTCCGATGGAGACTTCTGGCAGTGAGCCTGCCGACCTCTGTCAAGCGTTTTCAGACGTTATGCTTCACGCTGCGGTCAGAGACGTCGATGCAGATGACTATGACAACCCCATGCTCTGCAGTGAATATGTGAAGGACATCTACAAGTATCTCCGTCAGCTTGAGGCAAGCAAAGTTGACTTATTTAAAATGATGCAATCCCCCCCATACACACTTGGTTGTAACGCCGGTTCTTGTCTGTTCAGGTTGAGCAGAATGTCAGACCCAGTTATCTACAGGGTCAGGAGGTCACTGGTAACATGCGGGCCATTCTCATTGACTGGCTGGTGCAAGTGAACCTAAAGTTCCGTCTGCTGCAGGAGACGATGTACATGACTGTAGGAATCATTGATCGCTTCCTTCAGGTGAGTATATCTTGCTCTTTTGAAGACTCCCAGCCTTCCACTGATGGCCATCTCATGAACGCTTTGTGACTTTACATGTGATTGCACCTTCAACAGGACCACCCGGTCCCCAAGAAGCAGCTGCAGCTGGTCGGCGTGACAGCCATGTTCCTCGCTTCCAAATATGAAGAGATGTATCCCCCGGAGATCTCCGACTTCGCTTATGTGACAGACAAGGCCTACACCACTGCCCAGATCAGAGACATGGAGATGACGATTCTGCGGGCGCTCAAGTTCAAACTCGGCCGCCCTCTTCCCCTGCAGTTCCTCAGAAGGGCCTCAAAGATTTATGAGGTTTGTCGCAGCATCTTAGTCCAGCAGGAAATGCAATTTCAATGATGACTTTACAAGTTTTTGTGTAGCCATTTAGCTGTCAGTGACATTCATTTCTGACAAAACTTTTCTTAGGTAACTGCTGAGCAACACACACTGGCCAAATACCTCCTGGAGCTCACCATGGTCGACTACGAGATGGTTCATTTCCCGCCTTCCATGGTGGCAAGTGCTGCTTTGGCACTTGCCCTCAAGGCCTTAGATGCTGGCGAATGGGTGAGTGTGGCTTTGACATTTTAAGTTTCAACCCAATCTCTTATTCCAAACATTTTTATAGCTTAATTGATGCTGCATCTGAGGCCCCTGATGAGGTTAGATATGCAATTGCACAACATGTCCATATCTTTTTGGAAAGAATTGACCAACGCTACAAAGTGGGATGTTTAAGAAAAAAAATGGTTGTAATTGCTATTAAGGCATTTCTAAATTGAACCAGAAAGATGCTTGTGGTGTTTTTTTTTTTTTTTATTGTTTTTTTTTTTTATTGTTTTTTATAATGTGCACCAAACAATATCAGCCTGGTTAATCAGTAGCTCTGCTACACTTCTGCTTGTAGTTGTACAGTCATTGCTCAAAAGTGCAGATGATGGGCCGAGTAGAAAAATATGCTTCATGAGTTTTATTTGTCTAAACTCTCTTCAGGATGTGACACTGCAGCACTACATGGACTACGCAGCAGAGAGTTTGAGTCCTGTTATGGCCCACATTGCCAAGAATGTTGTCAAAGTGAATGACGGGCAGACCAAGCATATGGTAAGCTGACATGACACTTCTTCAGCCAGAAAGGCGCTGAATTATCTGTTGTAGCCCAAGGCACATAATCAAAACCCTAAACTAAAATTTACCAATGAAGTGTTCTGACTCTTGACGTGTATAATGCCTCTAACACCTCGTTGGTCCTCTTGCAGGCCATTAAAGGAAAGTACTCCACTTCCAAGCAGATGAGGATTGCCACCATCTCGCAGCTCAAATCTTCAGTGGTTAAAGATCTTGCAAAGCAGCTCAAACAGTGAGCCGACTTCTCTCTCTGGCGCTATGTGCCATTTGTACAGATGTAACTTACTTTTTTTTTTTTTTTTTAATGTGATTGACAAATCTGTGGGGTAAGGACCATGTTAGTAGTTTGAATTTTTAACCAAATTAAATGGTGTCTAATTGTTCTGGCCACTTTTCAAAGCATGCTCCAAGTTTTAATGTCCTATTGTCTTGACCCTGAAAGCCAGGCTTCCATAACCCACACAAATGTCAAGTGAGACTTCTTGATTTGTGAAAATGTGATTTGACCAAAATTACAGCATATGTACAATCAAGCATTTAAAGTCATTAATATGATTACAGTATGCACAGAGGTTGTAAATGTAAAACTTGTGGCATGATTTGAAAACAGCTGGACAGGTGACCCTTTTATTTTATACCTATTTAACTGTGTTCTTAATGTGTGACATGTACAGCAATACTTTTAAAATTATTTTACATTTTCTTTAATGTCTTGTTCTTGAAGCATCTATTAAATGGTTTTGACCAGAAAGTTGGTCCCTTGTAATGAATCTTGATCACCACTAGAGGCTGCTGTAGGACAGGATGAAAGTAGCTTTCAGGCCTCTGACTTAACTCTTTAAAGGCAGAGAGGTTTTCAGGTGGCAAAATGTTTCCCCTGACCAAAAATCCTTGATCCAGAGTGGAGCAAGTTTTGCAGTTTACCATGTTGTGCTTTTCTAGATGTCAATCCTGATCCCAATTATATTGATTACCTTATGCTTTGTCCTGATTGTAATTTTTTTTCTGAGCAAACCTTAATCATGTTAGACCTGTTATAACTATATAATTCCACTGTATTCAATGTTTTATCAAACTAATCTCAAACATTTAAGCCTAATAGCTCTGTAGCATTGTTTTCTACATTAGTTCCAATGGAGCTAATGTAATGTTAAAGATTAAGGGAAAATTAACTTGCTGCAGGTCTGTTGGTGTCGGTTGAACTCTCACTTGGGGCATCTCTTAGTTGTAATAAAACAATCGGGTACATTTGAAGGAATCCTCAATTTTTCACAGGTGCTGCGTTTCCCTATCTTGAATCAATGCTAATATTGGCTTCAAAAGACGAACCACTGTGGGCTCGTAATGCTGAGTTGCAAAGCAAAGAAGGAAAGCACCAGTGTTACCACTAGTAGCTAATTTCTTTGTGTACAATCAAGGAAAACTTAAATTGAATTCTGCTATTAATCTAATGTACACCCCTGAATTTCCTGTTGTCAAAGTGGCAGGAGCCTATTAAGATTTTTATTTTTTTATTTTCAGCAATTAGGTTTTGATTTATTTAGTTGGTGTTCTCAGCAAAAAAAAACATTTAGAATCTTGCTATTTGATTTATAAATGCTTTTCCAGAACTATACTTTTTGAAAACTTTAGTTGTGACTCTGTTATAGTCTCTAATACTTGATACATGCGGCTCTCATGTAAGGTGCAGATGCTTAAGTTTCTTGCAATTTCAATTACATCACATCAAGTCCAGAAGTAGTTAAAGCTAATGGACAGGGCAGAGAGGGAGCTATTATCACTTTAACCCTTTCATAGCTGAAACCCTGGGGGAACCAGCACCAGCCTCCCTCATCCATCCTCCCACCCTCGGGGGGGGGGGATGTCCACAGAGCTTTGTTGTACTGAACCACCTGCTGTCTGCATGACATGTATCGCTGTGTACATCATCAGGATCCTTAAAGGACTGTTGGATGACAGCTTGACTACATCTGTTGCTGTATAGACTGAGACCAGAAATCAACTGCTGCTGACAAGGGAAAACATTATTTGGCACATTGGGAGTTTGGGTTTATTGTAGTTCATGCGCAAAGTGAAATGGGGAGTAAGCTCCACATAAAAGTCTTGAGGTCAAAACAGCCAAACAGTGTTGGTTTAAGAAGTTGTGTAATATAAAAACTATTCGATACAGCACTCATCTGAGATCCCAAGCATCTGTTACCTGACAATGACATATAGGCAGTAATGCTGACACCTTAAGAGCACATCGCTTTCATCCATCCACTTTTGAACCTTCTGTTTTTTTTCAACAGAGACACGTGATAATTAGGCTCAGTTATTGTGACAAAAGCCCAGCAGATCAAACTGAGAATTCATATTTGGAGGCTGAGGTCATGACTGGGCAGCCATATCGGTTTACAAGACAGATTCCTCCTGTGCGGAGCTCCAAACCGTACACTTGCAGCTCCCTGGAACAGTATTTGGCCTCTCTGACAGAGACTCAGCTGTGTGACATTTATTATGATGGAAAATTGAACATAGTGGCCGTGGAGTTCAAGACAACTCGGCAGTGGAACACTGGAACACCACGCTCGCGAATAACCTTAAAATTTACTCTACCCAAATTACAAAAACATATGTCATCACTCAAGTCTTGTGGTATCTAGCCATGAAAATAGTTTAGGGGATTATGTGCAGAGTTAAAGAATGGCTCATCATGTGTCACTGGTACCATTTCTTAATAAAAAGAAGCAGCTTTACATGTCGTTTTTCCTGGAATTGACAGATACATGTCTGCCTTTGACTTGCTCACTGGTCTACCCTCAGGGTCCACATTTTTCCTCAGTAAGTCAGGACGGGAAATATTTTCATAAGAAATAGTGCAGTAATACACAATGCTGTCATGCACTGTTGAAAACATGAAATTAACAAAAGAAAAGATTTGGGCTTAAAAGCCCAGTGAAATAAAAAGGCACTTATGTTGAATTATATGTTTCTTTGCTTTGTAAACCTGAATGCTGAAGATAAAGTCTCTTGCAACGGAGTTGGACCGTTTTCTGGACTTTGCAATACAACATGCAGCCGTTAGGCCCTCAACTTCTTCAGATGCACAACAGCTTTGTCCTTCAAGAGTGTTTTGTTTCATAATGGCATTTCATTTTTAGCTACATGCTTTCATGTGCCAACACTTTGCTGCACCCAACACTAAGGTTCCTCTCTTTTGTCCTCAGTGTAAGAAATCCCCTTTTGAATGTAGTCATTGTTTGACCATTATTTTCCCCATCAACTTTTTTTTTCTCCACATACATACACGACTCACTCAGAATGGCCCTGTGATCCACGTTTGGGTCGCGATCCATCAGTTGAGAACCACTTCCTAAGAAAATAAGTTTTCCCCAGCAATGATTGTATGAAGATGAGATCAAGTGATCAGAGCTGACAGTGTGTTCATTTGTTTCCACTTGGGTAATTCAGTGACGTGATAACAAGTGATTGTACTGTATATGGTCGGGCTAATTGTAACCCATGTCTCTGTTCACAGATGGTCCGTGGTGTAGGAGGTGAATGTCCCTGATCTCTCTCCGGCCTTCCAATGACTCCTGGTTGATAACTTTTGGTCTGCTGATGTTGGCTTACTCACTTTTCAAAGGAATTATTTATTTAGTAGAAAGTAGTTCCAGTGACAATCGCCCACAAGGTTTGTTGGTTCTCTACAGTCGGCGGGACATTGTTTCAGAGACGTTTAATGGAGTCCCATTGTATTGGGTTGGCAGTATCATCAAAGGCAGATACCTCCAGACCTATGTATGCAAATAAAACCTGAATGAAATGCAGGGCTAAATACAGCTTAATTGAGTGATAAAATATGTTGGGTGAACTGTCAGCTTCAATGACAGCCATCCAAAATCCCACAGACTCAGTGGCCTCAGGGATGTTTATGTATTCATGCACATTTCAGTGTCCTTAAAGCCCAAATGCTTCTATCGTTTTCCATGTTTATTCAAGCTCTCCACATTAAATGAATTTGCGAGTCAGCACTGAGGTCCAGAAAGAATGCAAAGCTTGGCTTCAGCCCGCTCAGCATTTCAGCAATACTACAGATCTCACCCACAAGCGGATCATCCAAGACGAGAGTCAAAAAATTGGAACTCCTTCGCAGTCTAAACATCGTCCAAGATGTCCAGAGATTTAACAAGTGCACCCTTCAAAATGAGTCGATGCCCATTTACACCTCCCATCCTCCAAGTCTGCGTGTCTCAATTCAATAATGACAAAGTCAAACAAACAGGCGGCCCGTGGCAGCACTGTTCGGGTTTCTGTGGGGTGCTAATAGGCTGGCAGCTGGCTGCAGAGTGAGGCCTCTGGACCGGAGAGTGAGAGTGAAGCACAAATAAACACAGGGTCATTCATTTTCCCAATTTATAGATTTTCAAATAAAAATCATGTGCTTCCTGAACTTTATTGACCTTTGACGCTCAATGTTAGTCTGAGGAAAGAAAGACTCCCATTGTGGCCCGAACAGTCTGAGGCAGGTGTGAAGAGGATTTTCTCCAGACAGCCTCAGCCTCTTTGTGAACGGTTTGAATGGCGAAGCAGGAAGTCATCATCTCCTCACAATCAAGGAGGTGAATGTTTGTTGAATTGTTGCAGACAATTTGCTGCCTTTTCTCTCCCCTGACACTGTACTGATAGAGTGCTTTGGAGGGAGAGCATTTCAAAGGTTATGTTGAAGGTGGTTTCAGCATTTTTATAAACTGGAAATCATATAATAAATAATGGTGTGCACAAGAATGTATCCACTTAACGAGTGAATTATCTGCTTTTGTGCTTTATTATGTGTCCTACATGATTATTTATTATTGTACATCATCTAACAAAAACATTCCTACCATTTAGTAGTTAATCTGGAGCTTTTGATAATAACACATGGTGTTCATCAGCAGACTGAATTATATTCCTGAGCACATGAAGAACATCTTGTTTATGTTACTTTGAATGTCGAGCTTCTAAATTCATTCTCAACTTTAAAAACAGTTGTTCAGTAAACAGTCTCACCCCATGGTCCATTTAGTAGCTGCTCTCAAACTTACCATCACTGATGGAACAATGAATTCTGACTCAACAGTGAATTTTTAAAAGAAAATGTGAGGAAATCTGTTGGTGAACTGAATCTTGGAGAAAGTGGGGCATGAGGCCAGATAACAACCCACACATTGCTCTACAAAGAATAGTTAAACAATCCTGAATGTTTTGGAATGGCCAAGTCTAAATCCTGACCTTCATCTAATAGAAATGTTGTGGAAGGACCTGAAGCGAGAGGTTCGTGTGAGGAAACCCACCAACATCCCGCAGCTGAAGCTGTTCTGTATAGAGGAATGGGCAAAAATGACTCCAAGCAGACCAACAGGACTAATCAACAAGTTATTGCTGCCAGATACTAACAGCAAAAGTTCACATACTGTTGCCTCTCACAGATATATAATATTGGATAATTTTGTTCAATTAATAAATGACCGAGCATATCATATTATATAATCTTCTTTGTTAAACCGGCTTCTCTTTATTTTCTTTCCGGACCTGTGTGAAAATTGTACGGATTTTATTTAGGTCATATTTATGCAGAAATATAGAAAATATTGTGTTTACAGACTTTCAAGTACCACTGTATGCACAAAGCAATGAAACAAACCTTATCCTTTGAGCCACTTCACATCAAATATTGTCACATAACCATTTATTCATCATACACAGTATAAACAACAATTCCACACCAGTGTGGAAATTAAGTTGTTATAGAAAAGACAGCCACTGTAGGAAGCCAAAACTTTATTGCATGCATGTTTTGGCAGGAGATATTGTTTTGGGGAGACAAAAAGAAGTTATTATCTTGTTTCAGCTCTCAGAGATTATTTTTGGCCTCTGTGCAACACCCCTGGACCCGTTCAGAGCCGTGTGGTTGCAGAGAGGCAAGGACTCTTCGTTGTTCACATCCCCTAAATGAGATTTTTCCACTGGCTCTCACTCCACATGTTTTGGGGATTAAGAGCTTTGGTCCAGTGATTTTAAAGTGCCAGTAGACTTGTAGTCCCTCAAAGGAAGAAACCGGCCAACTACATGTTCTTTAAGGCAGGAGGACTATTTTGCTGGGTGCGACATAAAAACGCATTTGAGGCTCTGAGGTCAGATTTGTATTTCAAACAAGAATCTAACACATGCCCTTGTTGAGAAGTATTCTGTTATTCCCACTTGTGATGAGGACATTTTTAGTAGCTTGCTTGTAGACCCGTGAATCATCTGCCACCTGGAGCAACGACTGTGATGTGAGTGAGAAACATGTGCGTTTTCTATGCGTTTTGAGCACTCGGTCTCGACAGTCTGACCGTGGCGGACGAATTTACGGTGCACAACTGCAGAAAATGTCAAAGAAAACCCATCTGGTTGCTTTTTCGGTTTTGGACAGAAACACGAATATCCCAAAACACCCCAGCCGCCTTGATGCTTCATAGGCTCTCTGTAGTATTTCAAGGGTCCAGATGTCCGGAGTCTGACACAAAATTGATTGTGAACCCTCTGATCATGTCCACAGAGATGTTGCAGAAGCCCTGGGACCACTGCTCAGAAAAACATGTATAACTCAGGTGCTGATTTTGATACAGCGATTAAACTTGGGAGTTCTTACTTACGAAGTTCACAGCTGCTTTTGGTGGTATGCACTGTTCATGCTCAACAGGAACAGTCTCTGCATTTTCTGCAAAAATCTGTTATTGTCAATTGGCCAAGCTAGTATGGCGATCGCAATTCCTGTTTTTTTTCCAGCAGATTTTTGTCTTTCTGGCTTCAGCCTCCTCAAAAACAAAACTTTTCTCCTTGCTGTGACAAACAATTGAGATTTAAGAACAGCATCCCTTATATAGTCCCCATTGTTTGTGTGTGTGTCCCGTTAAAGAAATTAACAGTGCCAAATAGAGGGGGTACTATCTGCAGTGGAAAACAAAATTCATAAAAGTACCTGGTACCGAAAACAAGTGGAGTTGAGTAGAGCCGATACTGGCAGTGGAAAAGGCTTTACTCTCCGAGGAAAAAAAACATTTTGTGTTCTTACAAAGTTGTTGGATGATTAATTCGCTCCAATTCTATTCTATTTTATTCAAAATTCAATTTGATCTCTTTGCTGTCCTTTAATCTCTCTGCTCTCCCCTCAACCCGGTTGAGGTCAGATGGCGGCCCACCTCTGAGCCTGGTTCTGTTGGAGGTTTCTTCCTGTTCAAAGGGAGTTTTTCCCTCTCTGTTGGAGGTTTTTCTCTCTTAGAGAGGAGTTTTTTTTCCATCGGTATTGTTGAATTGTTGGGTTCCTTTGTATAATGTTGTAAAGTTCTGCTGTAAGGACCTTTCTGCGGTAAGTGCCATGAAATAACCTGTGTTGTGATTTGGCGCTATGTAAATACAAATTAATTGAATTGAATTATCAATAGCACCAAATCACAAAACAAGTTGTTTTAAGGCACTTAAAGTCCTTACAACACAACCTGCAAATACACACAAATATACAGAAATCTTGCACATGTTCTGAGTAAACTGTGGACTTGCATGATATTGCTGTCGTTTACAAAAAACAAGTCTTCATTTCGTCCTTTGAATATTTCCCCTAAATATTTCAGTTCTGCTTATCAGGCTAATGAAAGACAGCTAACTAAGCTCATCAGCAGTGGTCATGTATGGTACAACTTGATTGATCTTCATATTTCATCATACTGACTAAAGCAACAATAATGTCCCTGTTTTCAACAGAACTGCACTGTTCAACAAAATACTCACTGAAGGCTCATTAAGTTAATGTTGTCCTAAACACAGACTATCAGAGGTTATATCACAGTGTTTTACTTCCTAGGAATTGAGTCAGTTTTTGTGTTTTGATTTACGAGATCAGTAATAATGAGAACAAGACGACGCATGAATGATGATCCTGTGATAGGAGTTTTCTTAGTAGGCTGCATTATTTCTTTCAGTGATGACAAGAACTACGGGCTGGTAACGTTTTCTTTGTTAACTTTTTTTTTTTTTTTTTTCGCATTTATGTCATATATTTATAAAAAGAATCATTCTACACAATGAATCAAAATATCTTTATCTGTATCATTGTTGCTTTCCCACATAAATGGCACCATTATTTTATTTAATTTAAAGGGATGTGAACATCCAGCATGACTGGTCTTCAGAGATGTCTCCTGTGCTGTAATCTGACCTGCTTGGTGAGTCAGGCTGCCTGGAAAACATCGGCTCTGACCTGTGATGAATCCTCACAGTGTGATAGGAGGAGGGAAGGGGACACACTGCTCCTGCTGACACGTTGTAAATCAACCTCCGGGGTCACTTGGCCATCTCCTTTGTTGTCCCACATGCGACACGGACCGTGGCTCCTCCGTTGCGTCTAATGGATACCGGTGCAGCTTGTGAGTCCACAAGCTTGATGAAGCATAGCATGTCGTATTTTTTCATTCAATTATAACATCTCACACAGTTTTACTTTTTGGTGTTTTAGACCCAAATTGAATAGATGGATCTGCTGTTGTTTTTTTGTTTTTTTTTAGCAATACTCAGAATATGAATCACACCTCCAAGAACAACTAATCAGTGACAGTCCAAATATTAAAATTTTCAAATCTCCAAAAATCATCTCACCAACTTTGCTTTGTTTTTGGAACATAATCGAGAAATGTACAGTATCTTTACAGTATGTTTAAATTATCTACAGTTTGAGTATCCCTTGTATTGTTATTACATTTGAGTCCCAGAGCAAAATATATCTGTGAAAACATGAATAAGACTCAAATATTGCTTTCAATAGGCAAGTGGAAAGGAGAGGAAAATGTCACATTGGCAAAGTCAAATTTTAATTAAAAATTTTTTAAATACATTTTAATAAAGTATTTGTTGAAATATGGAGCACAGTGGAGGACCAAGGTCAACACTTACTGTTGTGAAGTTATTTCCAGAATTCTGAAAGACTTTTTAAACCACCTGAATAAAAAAATAAAGCCAGTTTGCTGCATTAAAAAGATTTTAACCCAATTTTCCAATTTTACTCTTTATTTTTTCTAAGCCAGTCAAAAATAGTAGCCATAAATATGTTAGCTATGGGCTTAATGTGAACCAAATTAAAATTGTACTTTCATACACTATCACTTATGTTTCACTATTTATATGCACAGTATTTTATATCACAATGTCCAAATGGTATTCACATTTGTATTACACTGTACAAAATGAGAAAGGGTATGTGTCTATTTCCCCAAACTGTGTCAGGAAATAAAGCTGGTAAAGATCTTTTTCAGCATTCGATGGACAAAATATAATTTTTTCACTGAGGTACATACAGTATATCAGGTTTTTTTTTAAAGATCCCGGAAAGACCTTCAGAAGAGCTGTAAGGGTTTCACAGTAATCATTCAGAAAATCAAAGGCTTAGTTCTGTGACTCCAAAGAAATGATAAGTGACACTGACTCTAAATACATAATAGTAAAAAAAAAGTGTTTTTAAAGAACAAAAAGTTTATATGGAAGCAAAAATTCAAAGCTATACCTCATACCAACATAAACACATACAGGAACATATATAATTTTGCTAAGTCTGTTCTACCTTTCTGTTAGCTGTTTGTTGCTATTTACAAAATCCACTGGAAACAACAACAACAACAACTTCCGATCAGCTACCTACTTCTCTGTCTTTTGCAGGGATTTAGTTTAGTCATATTAATGTCAGGGCTCGCCTCCCCACGTGCAAATGTTCCTCCAAAACAAGCTCCCTGCGACACTTTTTTTGCAAAACCAGTGTCGGTGCATCCTGGACGGAGCCGTCTGTGATTGGTTTAAAGAAATTCAAACAAGAATGATATCTATAGCAGAATGATATATGGTTGCTACACAGTGCTGGCACAGTGCGGTGGCGACATGTCGGGCTATGTGAGACTACATGTGCTAATAACATAATTATATATCATCATAGGAAGTGAAAGGAAAATCCTCTTCCATTTCATTCATATTAATTGAATTATGAAATGCTTCTAAGGATAATCTCTGCAAGGAAATATAATAAATGAACGTACATTACTCAAAGTTCCACAGGATAAGTGGCCTTCTAACACCAGATCAAAATTATATGAAATTAACACATTCATTTTGGGGTTAGCGCTAACAACAGTGTGCTCTCTGTATACACTGCCGAGTAAGCACTTTGATAAGTTAAAATGGAATAATTTTTCTTCCAGCTTTCACCCAATGACTGTGAGGTCCTCCTCTGTGCAAATGTTTCGAGGACTCTCATTTCACTGAAGTAGCCCCAGATAATTACGCCATTTGTCACGACGGACACTTTTCTGAAATGACAGAATTAACTTAATTATGAAGCTGTTTCCTTGTTGAAATCGGTTGCCTCAGAAACATGATGCACAGCCACTGTTTTTTTTTACCTTACCGTGGGGAAAATATGTTTCTGATTGTTACAGATGGCTCCTCAGTCAACAACGTCAGAAAATGAATGCATTAATGCAGTTACTCCAGTTATTCATCAGCTGTTTGTTTCCAGACAACATCTGCTCCATACTTCTCTGAGAATCTAACACATTTTCCTCAAAGCGTGAGGTTACTTTTTTGTGTTTTGTCTGAGTCTTTTCTGCTAGTTTGGTCCATCATCCCACACAGACAGGAACCTCCAGGGACTCAACAGCGCACAGAGGCACAGATATTGATTATATTAGTCAATAAAGGCTAGTTTCCTCCCCGACTATTATACTAATGCACTTAGGGCGAATGGCCCGGCTGGCCTTGCAGGCCAGGTTATAAAGTGCACCAGAGCTCCTAAATTATTCACAAGGCCCCTCCACCAGCTCCACGCCTCCATTAGAGACAGCAGGAAGAGGAGAGAGGGGGGTGACGATGATGTCACCCGGCCCCATGCAGCCAGACAAGGGCACCTGGGACTGAATGATAGAGTCAGCTGTGGAGGACCACAGCTCTGCCGGAAGAGTCTGCCTGAGGCGGTGTGCACTCTGCCTTCGCGGGTCACTTCACAAACAGACCCTGGTGGTCAAGAGGGAACGGTGAATACGTGTGAGTCTTTGTGAATACAAGCTTATGTAACCGCAGTTCATAATGACAGATGACTGCTGAGGGGGAACAGAATTGAAAAATGGTGAGACACATCAAACAAGAAAGAGAGTCCTCAGGTCAGACCTGTGTACTTAAGGTAAGAAAGTACAGCTGGATGCTGAGAGAAAAACCAACGAGTCTTTGTCACGTGTTCTTCTACCACGAACAGCTTCAGTGCTGTTTGTTATAGATTCTAAAAGCCTCTGTACATCTACTGAAGGGATAGACATCATTCTTACAAAATATATACCTTCACGTTTGCATTGTGACGCTGGTGGCTGAGACTGTCACCTCAAACATTGCTCCAACATCTACAGTAAACCACCTTAAGAACCTTTAAACCAAATGGCAACCAACTTTGATGTCACACATTAGTTTGTGATTGATTGGCATTCAGCCTTCGCCATCTTGGAGTTTTGGAGCCAGAATCGGACTAGATCTAACTTGAAACCGAAGGACATTATGCCTGCCCACCTGTTGCGTAAACCCGACAGGGCCCTTGCTATGTCAATCGAACCAGGCACACCCCAAAATATATAATGCTATCGGCCTAATATCTAATTAATTATGGTATTATTTTCAGAATGACCACTAGAAAACTAATAAGAAAAGAGTGAATTTAGCCAATGAAACCATACTGACTTGTAGAAAAAAAATTATTGACTTTGTCTTTCATGAGAAAAAGTTGAAGTGGAGTCTATGGAACCAGAGTATTGCACTTTATGGCACTGGCAGTTTTCACTTTTCAGACCCAGAAGCTGCACTAAACTTTCCTTAAGGCCCACAAGAAGCACCTTGCATGACACAGAACCTCCTCAATGACCACTAGAAACCAACTAAAGAACCAGTAGAACCACCTATAAAGATTAGTAGAACCTCCTCAATAGGTACTAGTTCTTAAAGAACCACTCAAGCCACCTTGGACTCTTAGGTCCTTCTCAGTGAGAACTACAACTGCCTACACAACCCCTACAACTTTGTCAGTGACCAGTCAAACCTGATTGAGGCCCTCTAGTAGCTCCTGCAGGACCCTAGAACCTCTTACACGACAACTAGAAGCTTTTCACCGACAACTAGAATAACATGAAAATCCCCAAGAACCTCATCCTGACTGAGCATGAGAACCACCTCAACCACCTTAACCATGTTAAGGATCATTACAACGTATTGAAGGAACCTTAGTTTAAAACCCACAGGAGCCGCAGCTGGCACCAATAGGACGCAGCGCTCAGCAATGCGTGAAAGTCACACACAACACGGAAAAAACAATATAACGGATAAGTTGCCCACTGTCCTAGTAATAACTGCATTGCGGGAGAGGTGAGGAAGTCAAGCTGTAACAGGAGCAGAAAAACTGATAGAGGAACCGCGAGGTACAAAAAGTATTTGTTCTGAGGAAAAACTGCAACGCAGAGAAGTGAGGAAGTCGAGCTGCCCTGGTACTCAGAGGTAGTTGTGTGTGTCGGGAGTGAAGATGAACTGCTGCAGGAGCTGCAAAGTAAAAAAAAAAAAAAAAAAAAAAAAAAAAAAAAAAAAAGCCCTTTTCTCTGGGGAAAAAAGGTTTTTTCAGGCATGGCAGCACTGGAAATAGGACAGTGGCGTGACGTGTCACTGGGCGGTACGTCCATGCTTGCCGGCGCACGCCTCACCGCCGCCGATGTTTGGGTTCACAGAAAACAATGGTCATCACCGCCTGCGTGTTTTTGCCTTTAGAACTTTCTTACTGACCATTAAAACCTGCTGAAAAGAAATTATTTACTGCTGCTGCCAATTGAGTAACATTGTCTGTTACGTCCTTCTCACTACATCTTAAGATGCTTAAGTCATGACAGTCGTCAGTGTCATCGTGTCTTTGCTTATTATTATTGTCTATATAGGCATTTTAATCATACTCATATATTTCTTAACTCTATGTTTTCAGAAAAACAGCAAATAAGCAAACATAAGTAAACATTTTCCAGAATGAGGGAACAGAAGTCGCAAACAGCAAAGATCACATGACAGACTGTGACATGATTACCATGTGTGTGCAATTTTGACACAGACGTATGTGCATATACACTCTGCTGCACATCTGTCAGTCAGCCTAATTGTACCTGGAAAACTGTCACATCCAAATCTTGAAAAGAGTAAAACATATGTTTGAATAGATGGATTCCTGGCAAAGATCGTCGTGATTACACACTATCCACCTTTTGACTGTTGGTTTTCTTCAGCCTGATGCTGACAGACTGCCAGTGAAGTCAACGGGAACTCAGAGGCTGACAGCCATCTGAATGTCAACACCGCTGTATGAGATGTGAGGGAGAGTGAGGTGGAGGAAAAGCCGGATTGTAGTCACTCAACTGAGTGTTCCTCAGCTGTATGCAAACTATAGCAGTGTGATTAGCTGGTCTCTCCAGGAGGATGACGGTTGATTGTCCTGTGATTTGTAGATTAGATAGATAGTTTTGACTTTATTAATCCCACAGTGGGGAAATTCGGTCATCACAGCAGCAAAGAAAATCAAAAAGTGCACACAATATGAAATAAATTACAAATACATATAAGATATAAGAAATAAGATAGATAAAAAAAAAAATATATTTTAGAATAAATACACAGAGACTATATACACAAAAAAAACCTAATAAAATAAAACAAAAATAAATAAATACAGTTTGGGATACAAGGAAAAAAGTGTCCTGTGCTATGAAATGAATATGAATTGTATTGATGAGAAACTTCTTTGTAACAACCAATTGACTTCAGATTAATTCCCACTAAACTCCTATTTGATACGGTCCAATCTGAACTCAAGGAACCCTTGTGAGAGGCTGTGAAAATAGAAGAAAAAAATTGATCTAACTTAAGCAATAACGTCACAATACACGCAATACCCTGCTGCTAATCCAAATTTGAAAGCACATGAAGTAAGCCATGTGTGTTTTCACCGGAGTGTGAGGTATTTCTGCTCTCCTGCTGGTCTTCTTCGGTCTCATTTCTGGGAAGTTCAGCTTGCAGTATACACAGCAGAAACACTAAAACACAGTGGAAAATCAACACAGTGAGCAACAAAGTCGGGAGATATGAAAGCAAAACAGATGCCAAGAGGCGTCTTTCTTTCTTTCCGTCTTTCTGTCTCCTCGTTACTCTCTCTGTCTCTCACCCTTCTGGGCTTCATGATGTCTGGAAAGGTTTTCAAATCAGTGGCACGGGCTAACATCTGGTATGTCACGACTCCAATGTCTGTGGACTACTGAAGCCAGGGTGGAGTTCAGGGCTTCTGACTATGGGTTCATCTAAGGGTTAGGACCTAATATTTCAGGAGCCACAATTTTAAAATGTGTGTGAATGTAGAGCTGAGTTGGACTTAATAAATGAAGCTTATGCGTAAGGTCAATAACGTCTCATGTTCATTCCTCTGTGGATGTGTTCTTCCTGCTGCTCTTTGTTCTTCATTGCTCGTGTAGATGTTTGGGCACAAAGTATCAGACAATAATGACGACAATAAATAAAAACGATCACCAGAGTCATTATGATTCATCTTCTGGGTACAATGAATGTCTGCACAAAACGTCTGGACAAATAGTTGTTTGGGATATTTCTGCTGATATTTCACTGGATTTGTTGACTGATGTACCGATGTGATGATATCGCTGCTCGTCATGCTGTTAATGAACCTACAAACACAAAACAAGCAACTAGGCTATTTTACAATTTCTAAGATTTTTGTTCTTCTTGAATCTTGAAATCTTGTATTTCAACTACAATCAAAAAGTTCTCACCTCACACAACACATGACTTTGGTAGCAGTGTGCAGGTGCATTTGTGATTTCACCGTCGACAGGAGCAGAGAACGCACATCAAATTTCTGTGGCAATGAAGCACTAAGCCTGGAGACGTGTTTTTAATTGGCATTTGGGTTTCAAGAGGGATCGTCAGGTTCGGAGTGTTTTCTTTGACAGTTGTGCACCATGAATTCATCCCCCAGTTCTATTGTGACATGTTGAGACATCTGAGGAAAAACATTGGCTGCCAATGATTTGAATAGTGGCACAATGGCACTTGGGTTCTCCCACATAACACGCATATGCGTTGAAGACGCGTGTGTTTCTCACTATCAACAACACAATGGTCGCTCCCCATCCCCCCACTCACCAGATTTAGCTCCCTGTGACTTCTTTCTGTTCCCCAAAAATTTGACAAAAACTTTGATATGCGCTCCTTGCTTAACTTTCAGGTCCCAAGCATCCCAAATTTAAACTTTTTGGATGCCCCTCGCACATTGGTTGTAAATGGACATGCAACCATGATGAGAAAACTTAATAAAAAAGCAATTTAAAAAAAGGTAAATAAAGAAAACATCAAAATAATGTTGAGTTTGCACAGACTACTCAGGAGACAGGGGTGGAAATTAGAGGAAATAGTTTCAGAGTCATTTTTTACTTTAATATTTGCTTTTCACAGCTATAACTGAAAGTTTTAAAGTGTACCAACATTTTAGAAATGCATTAATATCAACAGCTGAGGATAATAGTATCATCTCTAGTACTTCCCAGCCAGATAGCAGATAGATTTTGAGAAAGACACTGAGTCTAGAAACTAAACGTGTAAATTATGGATCACTTTGTTGATTCAAATCTTTTCATTCAGTTCAAAGATTCCTGGTTCATTTATTTTAAGCTAACCGATTGCATATTACCTATCACCATTCATAATTCTGAAGTAGTATGTTCAGCAGCAGAGTGAGACAGGCCGTTCTGGTTTCTTGGTAACGAAGAGAAGTTTGAATGGAATCTAAAAGAACCAGGGTCGACAAGCAGGAATGACAGCATCTGTTAACAAAAATATAACAACAGGCAACAAAATGAGCCAAAATCTACAAAACACGAGGGAATAAGTGCAGCCTCATTTCCCTCAGTGGATAGTGTTTTGAGGGAATTTCTCGATCTTAAGGACAAGTCCTTGGAAGGTCGTTTTTCTGGGATGCTACTTCATCAAATTGCACGAAGGACTGTTCCAATGTCTCGTCTTCTTCAACATCCTACAGAGTCCTTCAGAGAAAATATTACACTTCTTTAGACAATATTCAAGCATGCATCAGGTGTATTCTCCTTAAAGTCCCCAAAATCCTACGTACATACCAGGCTGGGACGTTTTCATTGACGCATACCTGAAAATCAGGACGGTATAACACAGCACTATGTGACGATAATGCTCCACCTGGTTGCAATTCGCCTTTCAAATGAAGAAGAACGAAACACACAAACACATGCACAACAACAACAAAAATGACAAAACAGATTTGTTTTTATTATAACTGGGTTGATCATTTAGCATATTTACTCATTAACTGCAAGGAAATTAATAATTTCACGAACCAGTTAACACTGATAATGTTGGGGATTAGTGGAGGGAGAAGAGCAACCTTTTCACACATGGTATAACTACCACACAATGAAGGAGTTGAACTGTCAACACTTATGTTGTATGCACTTTAACCATTAAAGTAATGGGGCAGCCCAGATAACTGTTATTGGCGTATCATTATGTAAGTGGTACTTACTAGAGCAAATTTACTGTTGGTGGTTTACTTTATAAAATCATACATGTAAAATCTAACAATTTGTGTTGTAAAATGTCAAACGTTGGTGAAGAAGTAAAATAAAGTTTGAACCCCGAACTGTCCCTGTAAACTAGGTCAGTGCTTGATACACTGATGGAGATGCCATTCACGTGAGAGCATTAGTGAAGTATGTCTGTAAGTAAAGTCCTTTAGAGATAATTTTCTGAAAATATGAGCATTCAAACGATCTTGTAATTCTCTGAAACCATCAGGACAGCATTGAACATTTTATCTGATGCCTTCGGTCCGGTGACTAAAAGCTAGTCAGACTCTGACATGTTGAACATGTTGAGCTGTTACGGTGATTATTTAAACTGACTGAGAGGAATTCAATTAGCAGTAGACATCGGAGAGCCCTTAGGCGGCAGATGTCATGTAACCGGTTGACCAAACTATTATGCTGAACAAAGAATAGAGTCGGACCAAATTAGATTTCAATATCAGGTTTCGTTCACATAGAGCCAGTCATTGTCACTGCTCTATAGAGAGGTTCAATTTAATGTTTACGGCTTGAGACAGATGGTAGAGCAGATGAAAATATTGATCCCAGCATCTGTCCCTCATTTCTTAAATAGTATAATATTTTACATAAAACTTGAATCTTTTTTTTTAACATGATACTCAAAATTCAATTGTTCTAGTCATGGTGACCGTGTTATTTATTACAGAAATTTTAGTTATAATATATACATTTTCAAGCCCCCCGAGAAGGATGCTTTGAATTCTGAACAAACAGATTAGTTAGTTCCATAAATTTAGCATTGTCTGTTTAAAGGCATGTTGACATCACTTTGGAGAATCACTTCCTGTTGGCCTCAAGTGTTTTTCCTGCACAACAGTCCTGGGGCTTCAATGGCTGACCCCCTCCCGCTCTGGAGTCTGCATGGTGCGACCGACCTGTCTTCTCTGCTTTCACCCTGCATGGAGGGAGGAAGCGTTTCCTCCTCGATAAAGGGAAGCAGAGGAAAACGCCACGATGACAATAATTGTCCACTGTGACCTGCTGCATTTGTCCATCACTAACTGTAATTTGGATTTGGCTAAATTAAGCACCTATTACGTTGTCACACAAAGTCATAAACTTGATTGTGTCTTTAATTATTAGCAGGAGTCTAATTGGCAAATGTACTAAACTCTCCTCTTCTTTTGTTGAGTGAGGACAAGCAGGACAAGATCTTCATCACTAGATGAAGTTCAATCCATCATTTTTCTGAAGAATGAGCTGATGTGGATCTATTCAAACTATTTATTGAACAACTATTGCAAACTAAAATTACCTCATCCAGTTCCAGTGACGACCTCACGCTGCACCGCCGGTTGACAAAAGCAATCCATCCAATTGATAATGTTATGACAAATCAGATAACTCATTGTTTTGAACTTTTCATTATAACGTTCCATCGCAACATCCCTTTTAAAAGAGGTTATTGTAACATTTTGTTGGATCTTTAATATCTGCCGTCAAACATCACAGTGTGTCTTAAGGTGGTAAACTAAACTAAAACACAATTCTGATGCTCTTCCTGGCATTTCCATGTTCCAGTGTCAAATTCACAAGTAAGCTGAACAAAATATCTCAGGGCATGAATATATATATATATAAAAAAGAAAAACTCTGTAGTTGCACTTTGGTAAAACAATGCAGAGATTTTGATCTTGACAGCCCAGACAGAATAATCACTTTGCCAAAAATGGGATCCAGATGTTATTTTTTTCCCCCAAAGTACCCCATTGAGGGCCAACGCCATTTGTTGTAAACTGCGCAAAACGAGCAGTGTTGAACAAACAAAAATGTGGAGAAACCATAAGGAGACGACTGCTTTCCTGCTATAATTAGCCTTCATGTGTTCACCTCGTTTCACCGCTTCAGCTGTTTCAGCTATTCCAGACAATCGCCGGTCTTCCCTGCCACAGCTTGAGCAGTCTCTGTCCAAAACATTAGCATGTTAAAACCCTCCCAGCTCTCCTCTGCATGGTAAAAAAATACCACTAATTCTGCTTTGAACCTCAGGGAGCCACATCAGGAATTGATCGAGATTTAAAAGGTACTGCTGCCATCTAAAATGATAAATCTTTTCTTCCGGTGGTTGCAGTGGTTTGTTTTATGTTCGTCATTCAGCTTTATAAAGCTGAAAATATGTTATATAATTAAAACAATGATACCTTTTGACCAATCAGCACCCTTTTTGGAGGACATAAAAATTGGTGGTTCCTTCACTTTGCACTTTTTTTTTTTTACAAGACCTCCTAAACATTTTCATATTCTGTACATGTCATTATCCTGTGTGCAAGATAATGTATAAATAAGTCAAGAAAACTTAAATAGTCGCAATAATATATAATAATACATAAGCAAATGTGAAACTGCTAAATTGTACAGTGGTTAGTGCTCAAAAAGCTTGACAACATCCTGATTCTTCAGTCTCCATATTATTGGCTGAATAAAACTTTAGCTTTACATGTTCTTATGAATCTAAAATATGATTTGTGTTGAAATAAAAGAATACGGTGGTGTGCATTGTCCATGCGGCTTGAAGCTCAAGCCCTGTGCCTGCAGATACTGCATCTTCTGTTTAAACGACAAGGACAAGTGTTTGTGAGATGACTGTTGGTGTAAACCAGCCAGTCGACGGCATCCATTCTTCATTCACAGTCCTGTTCCCGAACACCATGGAAAATGTTCTGGGTTTCATCAAACTAACACTTTGGTTTTTGGTGTCACCTCACTTTGATCTTCCATATACAGTATGCTACCTCGCTGTATGTGTACCAGCAGTTCATCATAACATTTCCTAACATCAAATAACACTCAATGAGTCAAACCCTGATGTTTAATGACACATCTGTGTTCTTTATCCTGCCTTGTACCTTCTGTTAAACGGCACCATGTAAGAACATTAACTCTGCGTTTATTGCTCTCCCAAATTCCTTCCTTTAAATTCCCACTCAAAAAGTATCATCCTCATTTAATCCCCATTCAGTGAGTTTGACTGTCCAGCGGCTACTTAAGAGCCTCGTTGTCCTAAATAAAACTGTTCTGGAGAAAATGGGACTGAGCCATGGAGCATAAAGCGGACAGCCTGGTCCTCAGCTATTAATAGTGCTATTCTTTCGTAAGAAAAGACAGGCAAGGCAAGCAAGCTTTACAATGTCTGCCTGCAGAGGATACAAAGTGCCTTTTAATCCCTTGATTAACTGCAGCAGTTACAGGCCAAGCATTTATTATGAAGTGTAATGCAAAAAGTCAATGGGAAATTGTCAATAATTAATGGTCTTGATGAAGGCTGCCATTGAGGATATTAATAATTAGAGGTTCAAAGTCAAATTTACATTCACATTTTAACAAAACTTGTCATTAACTAGGGAGGAGAAGCTAAACGTTTTCAGACCAGAGACCAAGAGAAAATAGTTTTTAATAAACAAAGAACCTTGATTGATAAAAGCAATAATAATACTGAAGAAAAGTTCACCTTTCAAACAATACAGATGTAAAGTGGACATTTTTCTGTTGGACAGTATTTCCTGGTCACACTGATTATTGACTCTGTTCGAATAATGCTGCGACTTTGCAGTTGCTGCTGTTCTAAACTGTCTGTCACTCAGATATTTTGTGCCTAAATATTTTAGTGAAGAGTCACCAATAAAGCTATTGTTGCTAACAGATGTGGAGCTTGGACTGCAGACAGCAGCATGGTAACAACATGTTACAATTCATAGCTTTTTTCTACCACACATCATTTCAGAGTGATAATATTTCTAAAGTCTGGTGTTTTGTCTTTACATGATTAAAATCTGGTATTCTACTGAACGCTTGTCTCATTAGCAGTGAGTCTGAGTGAATCATTCTGTCCAATACTTCTCTGAGAAACATCTCAGGAAAGTGTTTGAGATGTGTCAAACCATTAACACTCATGACAAGTTAAATTCAAAACCACATATAACCAACTACTGGTTATAAAAAAAATGTTGCACAGCATTTTGTTTAACAGTTTCCAGATGTTGCACCCCACAGTTACCTGTAAAACAAAACAACTTCCCATAAAACGTTTATCTAAATTGCGTACTCTTATGAGGTATGAAAATGACAAAAGGCTCCACCTCTAATTTGTCGTAATTTTAAAGGGCAGAGCTTTTATTTTTTAAAGCTGGGGACTTGAAGCATTATGTCATGTTTGTGGAGAAACCACACACTGTGATCGGTATTTATATTATTTGGAAAAAGCGTATTTAACAAAATTCTGCTTACACATCTTAGAAAAATCTTCTGAAAATTCGGACTCATTAATTACCTTTGTATATTTTGTTCATAATAAAACAAATCATGTTAAGCTCTGAGACTGCTGCAGAATAAAAATAAATTACAGTAATAAAAAGTCAGTGTGAATGCAAATATACTCACAATGATGAAAACATTTTTACAATTAATCCTCTGGGGATCATGAATGTCTATTGAGGATTATAGATTCCATTGAATCACTGAAGAGATATTTCAGTCTGGTCTGAAGTGAAAAACCAACAAACTGACCACAGAAACATCACGAGCATGTCCAAAAAACATCTTTGTCACCATGGTGACTAAAACTTGAAGTTTTGTTAAAATTCTGCCGTCATAATCTAAAAGCCATTACCATGGCTTTGTCATTCGATAGTTATGAGACTTGAAGGTTTTACTTGGTAAAATCTTTTCTCATGTTGTCAAACAGGGCATTACTTCTTTAATTATAGTTTATAAAGTACCACAGGTTTTTTTTTTTTTAAATTGCGGCCCACGAATCTTTTTGTCAGAGTAAGCATTTCATTTTTCACGTGCTGGATATCTGCCGACGCCTTCAGCCTAATTGTTTTTCCAACCAGAGGCTTTTTCCTAAATACCAAAAAGGTGCAGACATCCTCTGTTCTGCTGACTCATTCTGTACTTTGTGAGGAATGTTGTGCAGTCGTTGGCTGAGGCCTTTTCAGAGACCCACAACAATCAAGCAGCAGAAGCTTGTTTTTTTCACTTTCCTAGTAGAGGGCAGCAAATCTTATTCACAAGTTACCACTTAACATGACACATACGTGACCGTGCACACTTTGAATTAATTCAGTGTGCTTTATTCACAAGCTGAGCATCATTCTGCAGCACGGCCCGGTATGATGAAAGGGAGAGGATGCCATGTCGGTGTCACGTTCTGCTTCCTCTGATGTGAAAAGTACTTGCATGTATGACCAGGGTTGAAGAAGGAGGTCATGTTACAAAGAGGGGTAAAGTCTGAGGTCGGTGGTGGTCAGATGGTACAAACACAGGACCAGTGTTGAAATCTTTGAGAAACTATTTAGCTTGTGAAATGTGTGTTGAATAACTTACATGAATTTTGTAACGTTATGTACATACAATTACTTGTTTTAACCCAAACCATGATCCTTTCCTAAACCTAACCACACGGTTTATTGGTGCATATATACATAAAGACAAAGCCATCATCTCATAATATTGTAATATTTTTGAAAACTTTCCAACAATTCCCCTACTTATCTTGAAGCCTTTTAGCCCGTTCCTCGTGTCCAACAGCTTCCAGCTCATCATGTTCTTTGGTTTCCCTTCCAAAGATTTTCAATGGGATTCTAATCCGGGGGAGCATATTTAGGATCATTGTCTTGCTGGTGATCTCTAAACTGTAATTTATACATTCTTCAAGATGACAGTCTTGGCCAAGTTTACCATTTCTTGCAGAAACAAACTCCCCTACCAACAGGATATTAACACCAGACCACTAGTCCACGGGTCCACACAGTTCCTGTTTAATTGCATCATGTCTTATAAAAGGTACTGATACTTTTGTTCTTGGCTTCATCAATTCCTCGGTAACATGTCGGTAAATCTTTTTTTTTTTTTTTTTTTTTTTAACATCTGTTTCACCTTGGAGAAATCTATCTGCCATGCCAAGGATCTGTACCATCAGTTTTAATGTCATGCAGTCTGTTGGTGGTGTCAAAGCTGAGCAAATTTAGTGGCATTATGGAGTTCCCAAAAGCTTTTCCTACAATTTAGAAACAGCAATATTAGCTGGGGTTTGAATGATTATGATGTGGCTACAAATGTAGTCCTGCATATATTACTGCGAAATACATTTTTGGCAACAATTAAAATTATTTTTTTTTTTTTTATGTCCTGCTCTCAAATGGTCCGAAACAACCTACCATGTCGATTTTTAAAATACAAATCGAACAATCACTTTCTCACACCTGCAGTTCTAAAGTTCTGCATATGAATCTGTGGATCTTCTTTTTTTAGTATTTATAAAACATGAACCACAGCACCAATACAATATGATGAGCCAAACCCTCTGTAATTAAATGTCAGGGATCTTGATTCTGGTCCTAATCCACTGAAAGGTCATTTTCTATTAAATCCAGCCCCTGCTAGTTGAAGGCAGATGTGCAGGACACATCTGCAGCACTTAGTAAATCACTTAAGCCTAAAGCCCTGGCAACGATGAACACCTCAATTCTTGGTAAAGATGAGCTCCTGCACGATTTCTAAATACTCTCCGAAGAGCTCGCCTTCATCCCACAGGCAGCCGGCCACCAACATGACGTAATACAGCAGTCATTTACCAGTATGCAGAATCTGATGCAACAAACCCTTCTGAGAATCGGTGTGTAATTGTCGAAGAAAGGGAAGCTGCCACAACTGAGCGAGTCATAGAGGTTATCAAAGGATCTCCTGCCATTACAGATGTTGTTGTTGAATCAGACCTACAACACCAACAGAAAAGCCAAACTGTTTCTGCAACTACCAGCTACTTGAAGATCTACTGCAGGAAACACATTCAGAAACATTTTGAATGAACCTTGATTGAATGACATCAAGAAGATCAGGCCAGTATTCTTCGTGTCCGTTAAACCTTTCCCCTCTCTGTCATCCTCTAGAGCCTCGATTCAAGTGTTAAAGAGGTAGTTTGACATTTTGACAAACTCCAAGGCATTAGCCTAGCTTAGCATAAACAATGGAAGCAGATCAATACAGCTCGCCTGGCTCAGTCCAATAACAAACCCAGTAGCACCTATGTAGCTAACGAATTAAGCTACTGCCTCTGCTATGCTGCCGCGAATGAAGGAATCTAAAATAGAAACTTTAACTTTCAACAACTCCAATTTTAAGACAGTTACCAAATATACAAAAGACAGAAATCAGAATTCAATGATTTTTATTCTCAGATCTGTAATAATTTAAATATAGATACACAGATATGTTGACTATGTTACAGCTAAGGAAAGGACTTGACGGTTGTCCTCGGTGTGGGCGCTTTGAGGAGCGGAGCAAACTGTCCTAGACCTCCCAGCACGGCCGGTACACCCGTCCCACCATGCACCTCATGGTGTCCCTCCTCAGGATGGGGATGCTTGGGTCCTGTCCGACATCTCTGTGCTCGGTCACCTGGCTGTTGTCATCAGCTCTCCGCTTGTGAAGCACCCGTAGGTCCCTCCACAGGCTGGGGTCGGCAGCGACGACAATGACCCTCGGCGCTCTAGCTTTGGTCACAGCGGCCAGATCTGAGTCGCCGAGGTTGTTTTTTGTCGCCTCGTCGCTTAGCAGCGAAGTAAAAGCATCTTGCTCCAAGGAGCTGTCTTCATTCTTGCCCATGGGTGACGACACAGATAGTGCATAGCACTTGAATAAGAGTGCTGTGGCGAAGATGACGGACATGAGTGACTGTCTCATGGTGAAGGTCTTCCAGGAGTTGAGAAGCGTTGGCTTGGGTGGGAGAATTTCTTTCCAGAAGTCTTGTTTGCTGTTCTGACTTTGAGATCATATCATGGGCTTTTATACCATTTCGGACATCGTGAACTGGCAACGTTGGACATCGTCATCAAAGCTTCTCCTGTTGGGTTCAGGAAATTAGCCACAAGCATTAAAAGGCAGTTGGGTCGAACTCTTGCAGCGTTCAAGTGTGTTGTTTTCACAGAAAGTTAATTAAAATCTCCAATGTGGTGGCTCATATTGGACACTTGACGATGAAACAGTGGAAATTCTTTGAACAGGTGACACCCAAGAAAACCATTAATCCTAAATTACGACCTTTTAAAACAACGAGGATGCATTACCCACCCGTGAAGCTCTTGTGGTGTCTGATGCTCACTGATGAAAGCTGTTGCAGTGACAATCACTGAGGGATTTAACCTTGGATTAGTGGGGGGGGAAAGCAAACAAATCATTCTTGAAGTGTTTGTGTCTTCGTGGCATTAGCTCTCTGTCAACGTGTCAAAAAGAAAAGTTAGGAAATGTTTCTCAGAGAAGCATATACAGGAGATCTGCTCCCGAGGCCTTGAGGTAGAAGCTGGTTTGATCGCTTGCCAGACTGCAACATAATTACAACCGTGTCTAATTACAGTTGCTTGATAGGTGCTGCAGGAGGGCTGCACACCTGCCCCTTCATAAGATCCACAGGAAATTAGGTTTTGTAATTTATGCAGGTGAGTCTGATCAAAGATGTCGACAATGTTTTTTTTATAATGTGGACAAATTCATGTCATCTGCCGTTCCAGAAACATAGTTATTTTGATATTTGGATCAGATGCTGTGAATACCAAGCATATGAGAACTATAAGATCATTACACTTAACACTGTACATTAACAGTGAATGCATTTAAATTACTTTTACTGACATGATTTGCAGCACATTGCAAAACTTTGATGGCTAGACATGTAATTATTGTCATTAAACAAGGGTTATTTTATTGGTGGTAAAGAGCAGCTGGGAAGATCAGTTGGGAAGTGTTGTCGGCCAGTTCTTATTGAAAACTGGGCCTGCGGTTTTTAAAAAGTCTGGCTTTTTAAGAGTTATCTACACCCTGTTTTTATTACCCTCTGAACGGCCTTGTGATGTTTTTCTGGAGACTGACGGTTTTGTTTAAATCTTATCTTTCATTCTTCGATGTCAGATATTCATATGTTTCATTGATGGGATGGGTGGCGCTCTTCCTGTGCTGGGGGTGTTAATGGTGTAAAAGAGCCTGTTGCTGGTTTTAGATGAAAACCATATGGATCCATGAAAAAGATGGTGTTTTTAGGATTTAAGAAAATAATGGTATGCCTGAAGATAGTCATTTTCTGCCAACAATTCAAATCCGCAGTCAGCCTGCAAGTAAGAGGACTCATGAAAAATATCATTTAATCTCTCTTCTCAAACATATCCAGAACAGTTTTAATATGTGTTGCCTCCCCCATAATATGCACCATTTTTCATTGAAAATGCACCATCTATTGATAGTGGTTACCGTGGTTACAATAGAAAATATCTATTTGATTCCTCTCAGAGACCAGCTGTTTCCTTGGTCCAACACATCCTTTCATAATGCACCTACGCAGAATTAAACATTGACAAAAAAAAAACCCCGTATGAAGACGGGTTATGTCAATGTTTTATATACAATGTCACGAAGGTCTAATGATCGGTTTTCATCAAGACAAAGACACACCAATGTCAGTTTACAGCAACTAAAACTACTTGGACAGTGAAAGATTGTGGCTAAGTCAAACAATTTCTGCTTGAGTTATGGTTAACTTTAAGCAAATATCCAACGTAAATATACAGTGAGTAACAAAATACTAAAAATTGTTTACCAAAAATAATAAATATGAATCATAAAGATGATCAGAGCCACATTTTGGCAACAATTATGACCTTTGAGTAAACAACATTACAGTTGTATTAGTAAAGTTTTAACAAGATGTTAAAATATGCAGATGGACGAAGGCAACATGTTTGACTGTCCCATAGTCTCCTCATATGTCCTTGTGCAGCAGCTTATTACGACCCACAGTTGAGTTATGTCGTTACCTCCAGCGGTAATGACAATCTGGTGTCTCGGGTTTCTCATCATCAGATGGCCTTTGACCTTGCGTGAATTGACCCTAACCTCTTAACACCACATTACATAGTGGTGTCATGTAATATATTAAAATTATGTGCCGGTACCATGGAAACAATACCAGCAGAAAGTCAATGAGGGAATCAATCGAGGTAGCCACACAGGTGTTAGCTGTCAATGATGATGTCTATATAATGATCATTTTTCCTTGTTTAATAGGAGGTGAGTTGGGCGGATGGTTCACTTGGGTGTAGGAGACTGATGGTCACAAATCAGGACAGTTTTTTAAAACCGCATTTACTGTTGCTATGATGACTCAGGTTCCTTAACTTCAAGAAAGGAGCAAATTTACTCATAACACTGTTCCAGTCATCATTTTAACCCAAAACATAATCTCTCTCTAACCATAGCCAAGTGGGTTTTTGGGTTGGAACACTTGTTGAACTTCTAGCTTAGAGAAAGGAAACCAACACTGGCTGCTAGTCGGAGATAAAATGTTAATCCTGGTCCTTGGTGTTCAGATTACACGCATAGTACAAGCAGCCATTCTCCCTAAAAGATTTTAGAAGCAGCATATAAAGTCAATGCAAAGATATAAACAGACACAAATTTGCTCATTGTGAATTGAGGCAGAGAGAATGTGCAAGTTGTCATCATAAATTTGCAAATATAAGAAGGGAAGTCATTTGGTTCTTTCTAGATATGAATATTGCTTTGGATATCTGAAACAAAAACCATCAGATGACGTGCATGCAAACCACTGCATGTTCTTTTACACTTTGTTCCATGTGTGTTAATAAAATAAGTCAATAATGTCCCTGTGAAAGCAGAGGCAGGGAACATTTTCCATGTTTGCCCTTGGGTGTGAAGGAGCAGCCGTCTGCCGAAGGTGCTGCTGTTCCACAGACAGCCGACACCTCGTCCAAAAGGAGAAAAGAGGGATTTCTAAAAGGCAGAGGTTGAGATGTGCTGACCAGCTGACTACACCGATGGGCGCCAGCCAAAACACAAGGCCTTGGCTCGGGAGTCTGAAGACGGTGTAAGAAGACCCAACTGTGTGCTGAGAGAAGACAGTGGCTCTCACATAACACCGGCCCCTCAGGCACACAGCGGCGCTTCTCTTCATAATGGGACCGAGCGGCGGGCCACACGGCGCAGGCTGAAGTGTTATTCCAGCTAGGTAAATACAGGACACAGATCTGACAGCGCTGAATCTATTAACAGGCACAAATTGAATTATGTTGTTAAAATTCCAACACGGCGCGTTCTGTCAGACGGCTTTGAGGTCTGACCGACTGAAATCTCAGTTTTCGTTTGCGCTCAGACAGGTTGAGGATTTCTGTACCGCAACATGCACACAGCACTTCCCTCACAGGGGCAGGAACTTCTGGTTGCAATTCACTGCTCTGAAATCAGCAACAGGAGATTTCTGATTTTACACAAAGGTAGACGTGCAAAGTAACAAAATAATATCACTAACAAGTCAGTACTTTACTCAAGTATTTCTATTTTGCTAGACTTCATACTTTTACTTAGCAACATTTGTTTAATTTGCACATTTACCTCAGAGCTACACCTGTAGAATACAATTTTTACACAAAGTGTAGGAGTATCTTTCTTTTCCTCCGTTCTCTCCTCTGTCCTTCTCCCTTACCTTACCTTATTCCCTTAATGGGGGGAAATGAGCTTCAGCATGGATTAGGGTGGATAGCTGGGCGGCTAAAACTGTCTTTTAAAGTTGTTAAAAATTTTGAAATTCCCACCTTAGGAGTGAGCGGTTTTTCATCAGTACTCGTTGCTATGTCACATACAAGAAAGTCAAATGAAATGTACATGGAGGCTTTGGTATGTGCCAACACTGCTCAGTGCTATGTTGAGTGAGTACAAAACATCTTAGGTCAGAGTTTGTATTGCAGCCACTCAAGATAACGAACAAGGCAGGACGTTTGAAAGTGGTGGTTCAGCAGCTAAAATGTACCTGACTGACTATTTCAGTGTAGTTTCTCCTGTTCTTCTATCTGTGTGTGACCATTTTTAAAGTCCCCATCATAGCAGGATCATCAATTAGGCAGGCCTGCCTGGTTCTTTGGTCAGTTTAATACCAGGGCTTGCCTCGCCACATGCAAATGTTCCACCAAAACAAGTTCCACCATTAAGGTATTTTTCAGGAGCAACCATCCCTGCATCCTGAGGTTTGCGCCACCCAAGATGATTGTGATTAGTTTAAAGAAAGCCAGACACACCAGAGTGTTTTTTCCCCTCTCGCAGAGTGTCACATGGGTGCAGCCCAACCAATCTCACACACTGTTCTGTCTATGCAAGACTAATAAACATGAGACATGACAAGACAAAATTCATAACAGAAAGAGTGAGGGCTGGCCTTGTTTGCAGTGGAAAGTGTCCTGTCAACCGTGGGGACTCTTTTATAATGGTAGTCAATGGCGAAAATGCTTTTGAGTTTCAGAGTTATTTTTTTCCGTCACAACAGAATGAGTAACTACATTGACAGATAAACAGCGGAGCTGACTGGTGGTGCCATCTCCAGTTCTCCTAATACATCCATGTTAGTTACAGTTCTCTGAATAACCGTGCACGTCGCAAACAGATGACCAGTCAGTGCTTCGGAGAGCAGGATGTAGCTACAACTATGAAAAATAAGGACAGAAAAATGACGAGAAATGTCAATAAGCCGGACAAATCGATGCAGCTGAAGCCTGCACATTGTTACAAGTTGGCAGAAGAAATAGACATATTCCCTCAAGCATTGTGAAAACGTCAAGCTAATTACCTCTGAGTACGACAACTGCAGTCTCCATGTGGACAAAAAAAAAAATGTTGGCGGGACTGACATGTTTGTCTCTTCTAATTAGTTTGAAGAAAACGAGAAAAGAAAATCCTCTCCTCTAATGAGACCACAGTGTCAGGATGAGTGAAAGAAGACACACTGGCAGATCAGTCTGATTATCAACCCACTGCTTTTACTTTAGACCGAGTCATTTAAGTCACTGTTAATACAAACCTTATTGATTAGTGGATCAGGAATTTACTATTCCCTCCATTTCTGCATGAAGGGATCATTAGAGAACTCCAATTTCCTCCTCATTACTGCTGTTGGATCAGTCAGAGCAGCTGGTGGTGGGGTTGTGCCATATCAAACCTCTGTCTCTAAATACCCCAGTATCATTTACTGCAAGGTATCAAACAAAATGCCGTCCATTTATTAAAAACACTGTACTAACCTATTTAATTATTTGATGGCAACAATGAAATCACGATCATGCTCGACTGGTGTGACATGGAACACATTAATATTAATTTACACCTGCTTGACTCCAGTTTTATAATTCTGGTGATTAGTGGAATTTGTAGTGGAAAAATGTATCTTGTTGATCATAAAAAAAATGTACAATCACAAATTGTGGGTGTCTATGTGTGCACATACTGTATCATTTAATGAGATATGCCAATTAAAAGTTTCATATACTGTGTAATGACTATCAAGTAGCTGAACTGAAACTTCTGACTCATGGAATAATGAACCGACCTGCGTGATCTGCATGAGACTATACTCTGATAGGTACTGTTAATTTACTCAGAGGAATGGTTCAAGGCCAAGGCCCAGGTTTTATCTGTCTCTGCTGTTTTAAAACATATGCACAGAAAGCAAAATGAAGTTTTTACGTAAATTCAATAATGAAGATCTCTAACCTGGCGTCATGGTTTAATTCCACCTAGGTGAATTAATCCTGCTGTTCTTTCTTATGTGTCACTTGTACTTTCCCACTCTGTCAAATCACTGATTCATAATCTTCACCATATTTGCCCAATGGTCTCTCTGCCTGCGCTTTTGAGCCAATCATTTTCTCATTTCTGTTCTTTAAATATCATCCTAATTCTGTCATTCTGCCTTTCAGACCTCGAGATGCTCATCCCTCCTCCTCCCCATCACCACCTGAGACGTCTGGTTTTCTTGGGAATCTCAACCTAAATTCCCATCAGTCGTCTCCGATCTCCCTCACTCCAACCGGTCGAGGCAGATGACCGCTCACCTCTGAGCCTGGTTCTGTCGGAGGTTTCTTCCTCTTAAAAGGGAGTTTTTTTTTCCTCCCAGCTGTCACTCATGTGGGATTTGTTGGGTTTCTTAAGTGCCTTGAGATGTCTTATGTTATGATTTGGTGCTACATTAACACAAATTTCAAAATCAATACACTCCACCACCTCCAGCGTCTAGGCTACAAGGGTTCCTGTCCTGTCCCTTACACCCATCTGGGACATCGCTCTACAAAGCGACCTCTCATCATCGGAGTCTAACCACCAAAACGTAAAAGTCAAACTGTCATTACGTCAATAAATTGTTTTCCACTCGTAATGATCTCCCCTTATTGAATTAAGGAATTTGCATGACTGCCGTCAGTTGCCTCTCTGCTGTAACAGTTGCATAAATGTTTTACCTTTTACTCTAGCCTGTTCTGTGTTTGTGAATATCTGGGCCGAAGCTCTTTAACTTGTAGTTTTCCTCTCAGATGGACTTTTGGAGGAGAGATTTCATTCAACAGGAGGAGGATGAGTGCTGAGAGTTCCCCTGTGTTCGCCATCATCAACAATGACCATAGTCACTACACGATTGCTGATTGATTGATTGGATGATGGTGAATGGATAGATTTATGTGGCGATGTGCTTCGCTTCAGCAGGTGCTGCACAGTTCCCAATGTCATATATTTCATAATATAATAGACCTTTTTCATGGCAGACATTTTGACTTGTCATTGTAGGGAACGCACTGATGTCTTAATGATGGCTGAGTTCCATTTGGTGTCCCAGTAGTAGACAGGACCTCCCTGTCTGCCATGAAAGAACTATCATTTTCTTCAAAAAGGTTTATTTAAAGACATTTCTTGACCAGGCATGTTGCTATCCTGAAGATGATAATGATGTCCCACAACATGACTCCAAACACATCTTGAGGAGCCTTAAGATGAAAGCCCAACATTACTGTTGGCTATGTGAGGCTCATAATCACTACAGGAGAGAGTGTGAGTTGGTCCTGAGGTCAGGATGTGACTGCAGAGGAAGATGAAAGCAAAGAGATGAAAGCTGATGTGGTGCAGTGTTTCAAAGTAATTTAGCTAAAACTGAAAGAAGGCATGACAAAATGTGACTATCTGTGATCTGTTTGAGCTGCGAGACACGAATTCAAGAGAAAAACACAGACTAACACACTCATACCCCGTCAATATATCTGCAGAGATGCTGGTAGCCATGGAGATGGTCAGACAACATGTAATCACAATGTGATACAAAAATAGCAGCACTAGTGCTCTGCGTGTTGGCTGGAGACGGAGAGAGGGAAAGCCCTGTGAAGAACTTGTCCCTGCATCTTGTTTTTTCATGGATGGTTGGAAGGAATAGTGAGCTGCAGGGATGGGATTTGGAGAATCTGGTCCCAATCTGGCTCCCACTCGCCTCACTGGCAACACAAGCCACAACATTAATGCTGGGTGGGGAAATCTTGCTCCAAGCCTTCAGGAGTTTTAACTTGAAAAGCTTCTATTGCATGTGTGCTTCTGCTCAGGGAATAAGTCCTCGGCTAGATTTGGACTGGTCACATAGTATACAGGATGTTGGTTCTCCAAAAGTCTTAAACATAATTTCGTAATAACATCTTTCACCAACACATGATCTGCAAAAATTAAGAACATACCACTTATTTCACTTCAGAGATTACCGTATTTGTGTCTTTGCCTGTGCTTTTCGGACTGGTTTAATATTAAAAAGTGATGTCGTTTTTTTTCCATGCTCCAATCCCAAATTAACAACATAAGAATCAGAACCAGGCTGCGCCCCGAAGTCACTCCCTGTTTACTTTCAAGTGCTCTGTGCATGAATGAGATTTCAAACAGAAGAAACTGCCAACTTTCAATTGATGGATGATGAACCTGCTCAGGTATGTCAACAAGTCAAATTCCAAATTATTTCCAAACCATTGCAACACGTTTTGATTATGCAACATGGCTGTGTGGACAGCAGTGTGGGGACGGCAGTGTCGGTCCACTTGATTGTCAGCTGGTCAAACACTTTGGTTCGGACTCAAATTATCTATCTAGCAGCACTATGAGGTGTACAATATTTAGAAAAAAATTTGAATCCATCCATCAATTATCTATACCTGCTTTATTCTGAATAGGGTCACCGCGGGCTGGAGCCTGTCCCAGCTCACTTTGGGCAAAGGCAGGGTTCACCCTGGACAGGTCGCCAGTCTATCACAGTTAGATTAAAATGTTAATGTTAAATGTTAATTGAATATCATGAAATTTGGTACAAATATTCATGGTGCTCAGAGAAGGAATCCTAATGATTTTGGTGATCCACTGATTTTCCCTCTAGTGGCACCATGAGGTTAACATTTGCGGTTTTGATTAAAACTTGATAAATTGCCTTGAAATGAGGTACATATGTTCTTGCCCCCTTTGGGATGAATTGTTTCTGCTATCCTACAAACAGGTCAAAGTTTGTACTTATATAGTAACATCTCTCAACATTAACTACAAGGACTGGCATGAAGGTTTGTGCAGACATTCATAGTTCCCAGAGGATGTATCCTAATGACTTTGGTTGAATCCAAATGTTCGAACTTCAACGCTCCTGCATACTCTTGAACTTTGCTGGGAAGTCTGAGTGCTGAGAGGCGTGCAAACCCACAGTTCATCCAGTCCTCAGCAGCCCTCCAGTGGGCTTTCTACAGACTTCCAGAGAGTGGGTTTGGGGTGCAGACTTCAGCAGAGTTTACTAATTTAATTACCCACTCTTTTCATTCGTGAGTGCTCAGTCCACATATCCAAAGAATTGACATTTAAATTCAGCCTGCGGAGATCCCTGGATTTTTCCTCTTCTGTCACCATAAGGTTGACATTTGTGAATCTGAGCATGTCTGTACTTTTAAATTGTGCTTTAATGTGCAGCATTAACGAGTTGTGCAAAAGTTGAGCCTCACAGAGCCACTGGTCTGAGTGTAAACTCTTACTGATAGAGAAACACAGCATTTGTGTGGCACAATAACGAACGATATTTTGATCTCATTTTATATATATTCTTTTTTTTTTTTTTGCATTATTGTCTTTTCATGTATTTTGTTTTTATGACATTTCTTTCAGTTTATTGAAAACCAATGAAATTATACAACAGAAAAGCAAGAAATGTGCAGGTTTTTTTGTGTGAAAATTCTGCTTCTGGTGAGTTCATCCCTCCACTGTAAAAGTTTCAACATCATGTTGTGCTTTTGTTACAGCGCCTGGTACAGTACATGTGGTATTTATTGCCACCATATTCACAGATTGCTATGAAATAATGGCTGGACATCTATTAGTTTGCATGCCATGACGCAGCGCCATTTGACAGTCTAGCGTCCATAAAACATGAATTAAATTTCTGGCCATGCTTCCTGCTGAGGAGGTAGATTGTTCCAGATGCTCTGGCTGTCTGACAGTGAAAACTCCTCTTGCTGTTTCTCAGCAACAGACTCAGTGGTTTGTTTCTGCAGTTCATATCCACAGTAACAAACACTGAGATTTCAAATTAGCAGGTTTGTATTGATATGAATAAATGGTAAGTGATTCTCAATGATTATTGATTCAGCAAGGTTACTGAGCAAAGTAAAAACATTCAAATTGAGTTTGTACCCTTCAGTATTGATGGGCTTTTTTGATTTAGCAGCAAATAGCTTTAACCTTCAGAGTATAACAAGAGAGAGGGTAAAAATGTGAAGGGAGGTTTTGCTTCAGACTATTGCAGATTGAAGGTGGTGGAGAAACAGAGGCCAACACACTCCAAAGCAGGTGAATGGTGTTGCTAAAGAATCATCGAGATAGAGCACTTCAACATTAGAAGCATCTTTACATGTTATAATCAAGTAGTGTTTTCTTTATTAGTAGAAAGATAAAATCTAACAGCAGCATTTAGGCTGAGTAAATCTGAAGAATGTAAAAGTTGTCAACAATCTGTCAATTTAAGAAGAATCTTCAATACAGAAATGTAGATTTTTCATTGGTCAACAGAACCATGTTTTCTTGATGACTTGTTGAGATGAATAAAGGGGAAAAAAATATCTGACTGGATCAGCTCAGCTGGATGGATGTAACAGTGGGGGGTGATTGGCTGGATCAATCAGCAGGTGGATGTAAAGTCATTTTACCATGTGATCAAATGACAAGATTGTCATCTGTGTTCACTTTAATTGCACCTCATGGGATGAGGCTTTCAGCTGCAGCTGTCTTCTGGAGACCAGATCTGCTTCTGTGCTCACCTAAAAGAGTGTGAAGAAGACCTCTGCTTCACCCTCCTGTCTGTAACCTCACACGCTTATTTAAGTGTGACTACAATGTTTAACACAAAACACGTCACTTTTACAAATTCAGAAAAGATGTATTCTTTTTTTTTTTCAGACAGATCGTACTGAAAAAAGCCAAAATATACTGTATGTACTCTGTATCCTTTTGGAATAACTGAGAGCTTTTGATGATTCATTACAATGTAATATTAAAAACATTGAAGGAGGCAAGGTGTTTCATTGCAGGAAAACCCAGTGTACAGTACATTAAAATGTAATGCATATGACAACCAGTAACATGCACACAAAAATAAACCATAAAATACAAATTTAAAAAAAAAAGGCAGCAGGAGGAAGAAAAAAAGTAATACTGATGTCAAAAGAATATCAAAGATCCCCTCCAGACATGTTTTAAGTTGTTTAGAAAATAGTCTGATTAAGAATGTGTGTCAGTTATGCTTTTGTCCACAAAAAGACTCAATTATCTTGTAAAAACCCTGAAAATATATTTCTCCTTTCCACTCAAATTTCCAGAATTTATGAATTTGCAGATGTGTCCAAATTTATTTCATTTCTATTGTTTAAGTGCTGGACAGAAACTGTCTCATACTTCGTTGTAAAATCCATTTCCATTTCATGATACTTGTGAATGTTGCACTTCCAGCTGAGGAATTTATGACAAATAGCCTCTTAGTTTGTTCCGTTGTCATGGTAACACTTCCGTCAACTGAAGCCTGTTGCTAAGTGAAGGAGAGTCGTAACTTCAGCCAGAGGACAGGGAATGTCCCATTTAACGCGACAGTCAGTTATTCAACGTTACGTCGGGTCATTTTTTTTTTTTTCTTCCATTTTAGTTGTTGTCTTGTTGCTACAATGAGCGGCCATCAAACCAATGAGGAAAATTGTGTTGGAAAATGTCTCCTGCACAACTTGGCTGAAGAGGTGAGTGCAGTCAGCGCTGGTCTGAGTTATCCTCCTGAATGTTAGTTAACGTCTCAGTCAAACTCACTCAAGACATGACTGAAAAATAAACGACTAATTTGTTAGTTTCACTTCGTTAACACCACGACCGTGTTTTGTTTTTTTTCCGTATCATTAGACCGAGGAACAGACATAACTTCAGACCTTTATCACAGGAAACTCAACCTGACACACGTGGACCTCGTAATTCCTGTCATTAGTGAGTCATTAGTGTCATTAGTGAGTCATTAGTGAGTCGTTAGTGTCATTAGTGAGTCGTTAGTGTCATTAGTGACACAGGTACACCTGTAGTGTTTGACAGGTCAGGTCGCCAGCGGACTGGTTGGACCGCATAAGACTGGATATAAAAAAAAAAAAAAGTCACACCATCACCTTTTTCTTTGTGATATGTTTGCCCTCCCATTTGATACAATCTTTATATAATGTTATTTGTTTAGATAATTAGAGAGGAGTTGCTGGTGTATTTTGTTTGTGAGAATCCTTTTGGATCACTTCGACCCCACGGTGACGTCATCATGTTAGAAGAGGCTGTGCATGGTTCAGGAAACCCCCCGGGGTCTAGATACTGGTGGTGGTGGTGGTGGTGGCGGGAAGAAAGGGATGCTGAAGATCTGGATGAGATGACTCTGATGAGCTCAGTTGGAAGAGGATCAAAGTAAAATGCACTGAAATAACAACTGATGAAGGAGAACAGATTTGAAGTCTGACAGGGACGGCATGATGAGCTATCTGAGATCGTGGCGAAATCTGATTGCTTTACCGTGGACACCCGTTGTCAGCTGATTAGAGGAAGCGGCGAGAGGGGGGAAGACTTGAGAATAGATGAAGCCTAAAGATAAAAAAAAATAGTCCACCTGATTGAATTGGAAGTGTCCTTTCAGCTGGCGTACTTCCTTTTTTGATTTAAAGCCTATGTATCAGTGTATTTTCATCCTCTTCAAAATACTTGTTGATTAGTTGTTTGATCTATAAAATGACAAAAATCACCATTGAAAGAACCAAGAGCTTATGGTGACCTTCTCAAAAAATATATATATATTTTTTTTTTGTCTGAGCAAAGGTCCAAAACATACGACATTCAATTTACTGAATATAATTGCATTTGAGATGATGATGTAAACAGAAATCCAAACTGCTGCCAATAAATTTTGTTTTGATTTATGGATTAATTAAACAAATCAGAACACAGATTTAGGTGATACAAAGATAACGAGTGAACATTGAAATAATAAACTGTAAATAGCACTGTCAAGAGTATTCATCTTAAATTGATACCTGCCATTGAACATCACCATCTTTACAGCGGTAGTATTTATATCATTGCTTCTAACCAGAATGCATTTTTTTCATCTTAACCCCGTCTGTCCTTTAATTCAGGGAGCTCTTGACACCGAGGAGACAAAGATGCAAATCCGGAGACACGGACACAAAGGGATTCTGACGATGAACCAGGAGGCTAAAATGGAGACTATGACCACGTTGAAAACAGCTTATGTCACTCCGAGGAGTCCAGGGGTGAGGCTGAAGGGTACGTGTCTTTGTCTCTCACCTGCCAGAGTAAGGAACTGTTGAATGTGTAGAAGCCACATACAGACTGGACAAGTATTTCAGAGGAGCCGAACAGATTTCATTCAGGTGGAGGTGTCCTAATACCAGATTACAGCGTTGGCAGAGACACTGAAAACCGCTGTGACCTCTTTTTTTTTTTTTTTATTGCGATTCAAAGTCTTTTTAGAGGATTTGCTACGTACGTTCAGCTCATCTCTCTTTTTATATTTCAGGCATCCGATGCGAGCTTTTGGAGAAACGTGCTGCCCAGATGACAAGGTAAATCAACTATGAACAAGTCTTTTGATATATAATATAGAAATGAATTATTTCTGGAAACAATTTTGTTTATGGAAACGAAGACCACTGCCCGAGCGTGTCTTGCGGGGAACATGTTGGAGGAGAGTGATGTAATATTGACACGCCTGGGTTTGTTTTACTGTTCAATCCCAGCTGTAATACCTTTTAAATCAGATTTTATGGTGTTGTTTTACATGGAGGCCAGTCATCTTTATAAAGTCTATCCCCACAGATGTGGGGTGGTTAACATCCCGCACGAGTTAGCTGCTCATAAAGAACTCAAAGCGGCGTGTCTTCCATGAAGACAAACTTGTCCAGTAGTAGACAGTGTCTCACCCCTCAGTTCTGAGCCATACTCTTAATTTCCTGGATTTAATGATTAGACACCAACGCTGCTTGATTCATATTGTGTGACTGTGCGGCTGAGCGCTCAGAGGTTTTGTATTTACTGGCTGTTATGTTAAACACAATTATAAATTGGTATAAGGTCTCTGTTCTTCCTGGTGTGGATGGTCCTGCAATATGTGACCACGGAGCCACCGAGTGTCATGTAATGATGATGGTATGAATAAACAATTGCTTATATCACCAGTCTTAAACGGCCTACATACCATCAGCTCACCCACACAGTTGTTTGCATCTATTAGAGCTCTTTGCAGGGCTGTGTGGGCATGAGCAGACTGTGCTTGGCTGCTCGTGTTCCTAAACCCGCCAGACAATTTACACCTTCACTGTTTTTGTGAATGCGTCCTTGTTTCCGTCACCGCGTCGTTTCCATGTGTCTCGTTCATGCGTTCAGAAAATGTCCAGAGAATTTGAGGAATGGGAAACCCATCCATTATTCTGACATGTTCATGCATCATTTCAAGATGGTTACCCTCACTATATTGTGATATTGTGTGTTATATTGGGAGCAATATTAGCCTTTTTTTTTATTTTTATTTTTTTTATTTGTCTGTTGACATTGTTGTGATGAGGTTTCAATGCCAACGTTTTTGGTTCACCCAAAGAGGTGAAAACATTTCATTTAATAATCATGTAATTACTTTATGTTACTCCTTAGAAAAGAAATACTTCGATGTGCTGAATCACGATGAGGCAGACGGACCAGACTCTGTTTGGTGCTCACGTGTCATCTTTTTGTTTCCACAGTGAAAAGGCTCACGCCGAACGAAACCCTCCGACTCTCCAAACTGAGTACTCCTCCACAAGCCACACGGATTTCTGTGTCAAGGGATTTGTGCCCCGCAAACCTGAAACAACACAAGTATGTGTAGGTGTATGTTCTCTGTGTGTGTGACGAAGCATTTAACGGTCACGAACAGGGATGAGGTCAAATTTATGATGTTCAATCTGAAAAAAGTGCTTTGTCTGAAATGCAGCTTCAGGTTTGGAAGTGACTTTAAGATTCTGATCATTATGTTGCACCAGTTTAACATCTGATTGGTTCATCTGTTTGTTGCATTTGTGTGTTTTCATCTCTTCTATATATAACTGGCTGTTTGAATGACGACCGAGAATTTAAGATTGAATGTGACAGTAAAAGACTAAAGAGATATTTGTTGCAGTAAAACCAGGTATTAAATCTCCCATGAAGAACATCATCAGATGTCAAGTGCAGCATGAATTTGTATTATGATATTGCCATTCATTTACATATGCCAGTTAATTCCTTAATATCAATAATATGAAACTAATCGTCATAGCTTGTTGATACAAACTACACATGGCTGTGCAAAATGTTTAGTCCATCTCTGATGTAATTATTACAATAATCAAAGCACTTTATCTGATCTATAAAAATGTTGCAAAATACTCTTCATTACTTCTCACTTCATTTTTGTTCCTGTCTCATTTCCAGGTTCATGATTATAAAACTGATCAGGCCATCACATTTTGGAGTGACAATTTCCAGCGCATACAGGTGTGTCATTCTGGGTTGTTTTTTTTAATTTACTGTTGTCATCATATTTTTGTTTGGGTCAATCCAAAAGCCTCATTAAATAATTTCAGTTTCTTATAGGTGATTGATTTATGGGCCAAAAAGGATATGTGATCTGTGTGAGAGAGATTTACTCTAATGATGAACACTGTGGTCGGTAGCATGTGAGCAGCTGTTTGTTCTCTAATGACATACAGTCACTAATGGCGCCAGATAATATGTCTGAGGAGAAAGCAGCAGCAGCAGCAGCTCTTAGAAGAGTTGCTCTTATCCACCAAGGTCGGGCAGAAGATGATTATTGACTCTGTATTCAAAGCTCTTTCCCATTACTGCCTCTCTGTACGATGTATGTTTGAATGCTTATTATAATTTTGTGTCATAATCCTCAGTGTTGATGTCTTTAACTCACTTTCAGAGCATATGGCCCGGAAGACATCAAGACATGATTAATGACAGTGGAACATTCTTCTTGTGTTGTTCTGTGTCTCAGGGTATGACCGCTGCACAGACCTCGAAAGCACCGTTCAGGAAGTCAGCGCTGTTCACCACACCGATCAGCAAGCGGCTGGATGAAGAGGAGCTGCCACCTGACAGCTGAGGCTGCATGTCAGAGTATCATTACACCAGTTCATTACCGGTTCATATTAAAGTAATAATCCACTTTAACTCAGTGATGGTGACTTTGGTGTGTTTTTTTTTGTACTGCATTTCACCAGGACTCTGATATCTGTGCACTGACTGTAATTCCCATGGTGTTCAAAATGCTGAAGCCATTTCATGTATATCTTACAAATGCATGTATGGAAAGATGCTTAAGTAACTGCAGTGTTCCTGCCTTAAAAAAAACGCACAAACATCAATACAGTCAGCTGGTGTAATGACAAAACACAGACAGCAAGACACAGACACTTGGATTTTAAACCAGCCAAACAAACGGTCTCTGAACTTATAACAAAACACTCTCACAGGTTTATGTTTTATGGATTTAATGAGAAACATTTCCCTCCATGTTTGACTTCCTAATAATGTATTTGTATTTGTCAGCACAGTGTGTGACATCTTTCAGTTTAGACCCAAAGTGTTAACGGTGACACGCAGAGCTGAGCGCAGCCACAAAACAGCAACTAAAACAAAGACAAGATGCGGCTTCATGGATCCTCATGTTTTCTGATCGTCCTGATAATCCTGATCTCTGCACAGTTGCTCATCCTGACATCCTCATCCTCATCTTCATCTTCTTTTCCTCTCCATGTTTTTTGTTGGTACATGCCTTTTGTCTGTTTAGTCAAAGTACCAGACCAAACCAGCCTGCTACAAAAACAAAGAGAACTCAGTGATCTACAAACTGGAAAGATTTACTTTAATACCATAAGAATACACCTGACAGCATGACTACGTGTCCAGTGTTGTTGACAGTGTTGTTGACTGTTGTTGACAGTGTTGTTGACAGTGTTGTGGCAATCCTAACGTTGGACTAAATGTACAGCACTTTAGGATCATGAATTCTTCTTCCTCTGACCCTCATATATTCACCTGTGGAACCTTCCATAAATACAAGTAAACTACCTTTACAAAGGTTTAGCAGCTACGTTTGAGTTTTCACTTCAAATTGTTTAAAGTTGTATCATAATCTGAAATGAGGATTTCTTTGTTTAGTGATTGGCTGGTGCTGCTTTAGTTTGGCAGAGACTCAGTTCAGTCAAGGAACTCTCCACTCAGAGCAAATGATTTTATATACTGATAGATTCTTCTGTTTGTTTTCTCCGGGTGCTCCGGCTTCCACGCACACTCCAAAGACATGTCTGCTGTGGTTAATTGGTGATTTCTAAATTGAAGTGGTGAAGATGTGAATGGTTGTCTGTTTTTCTGTGATGGACTGGCAGCCTGTCCAGAATGGAGTCTGCCTCCCAACGAGGTCAGCTGGAATAAGCTCCAGAAGCTCCAGGCGCCCTGTGATCCTGTCCAGGATAAACAGGGTCTAGATAATGAATGGATGGATGGATCGTCTACTTAAGGGAGCTCTCCATGAATATAAGCAGAGACACGGAGTCTTCTGAGGAGAACAAAACAACCCCCGAACACACTTGAACATTAAATCCTAGTAAACAAAAAAAAAATGTAGCACAAATCTTTAAGGCTTCTTTTTACATTACGGTGGTCTTTACTGGCCGATTAACATTAGGTGTACCTTGACAGGTTTGAAACAGCTGGGATGGAGCCCGGCCGCTGACCCTGCAGAGGGTAAAGCAGCTTTCACCGGTGGAACTCAATCCAGGTCACATTTCACAAGTTTGCTTTTTTCTTTTCAAAGTGACGGCAACTTTAGTACTTACTGTGGCTGCAGCTGACTGTGATTTGCCCTGTTTCCTCATGCAGTCCGCACCATGCAGGGGTTGTTTGTTCACAGGCTCCATTATATCTCTGTTGCCTTTTGCAAACTCTAATTATTCTTATCAAATGATGCAGAGCAACAAAAAGCAGCACTTTCCTGCAGCACCAGGTACATATTTTTCTTTTGTCCTTGAGCTGAATAAGAAGAAAAGCAGCACAGAGGAGAGCGTCCCCGCCTTCACAAAGATGTGTGCTCACAGGCCGCAGCATGCAGACGGGAATTGTCGGGAATCACAGATTCATATGTGTTCTGTCAATCAGAGGACAATTCACAGCTCTGCTGATCCTTTCTGAGCTTTCAGCAGGGATTAGTAGGTGGTAGCTATGGCGACAAGTAATTTTAGCTTTTATTTATGCAGCTTTTCTCTCCAAACATTTCATTATCTCATGAGATGATACAGGAAAACCAATTTGCCACTGAAGCACGAGGCCTCGGAGCAAATTTGTGCTCAACATTTCAAATTAAATGTGATATGCAATTTTCATGTTTGTTCCAATTTAATTTCACTTGTTTATGTGTTGCTATGTCATACAGCAGATGGGGCATTTCTCTGATCTGGACCAATAGATGACCCACTGAGATCATTTCCATGTCAGTGGATATGTTTGGATGTCCTGGTGGTTACACGTGTGTACTATCATTGTTTTAACATCATGTAAGTGAATGTACTTCATGTGAAGCAGGTCCTATTTACTGTCAGTTTGCACCTGTTATGTATTAACATCTAATTCCAGTTGCAAAGTTAAGCATCCAATTTTTCACAATTCCAAAAGTTGGAGCAGGATTTTACACTCACTGCTTTTCTGAGCTTTTCCAGAATCCTTAAAATCTTCAAACCATCAGGGTAAAAGATTTTTTACAAAACTTTCATTGTTTCCAAATCTAAACAAAGGTTGTGGTCAGAAATTAAACGTGCGTCTGCTCAATTAAAATGTAAATAAGGTTATATTTGTCTGTGTTAATATTGAATTTGATTGTATCATGTTCATAATTTTAAATCCCTTAAACATCTATGTTTTTCACTCGGGAATCACCAAATCTGTTTTATTATACAAGACACGAACTCCCTCAGTGAATTCACGTAACAGATATTTAAATGAATTCTGAGAAATGTTCGACGCATACAGCCTTTTTCTTTTTTTTTTTTTCAGTGTGCTTGGAGGAGTATTTGTACTTAAGTGTCTGGGCTGTATGGAAGGGCGGAAAATAACAAATGACAAGATGACAGGCAGCCTGGTCAGTCGAGAGAAGTTAGCAGGTCAGCGTGGGGTTCAGCGGAGACCTCCGTACCGCTCGCTGTGGCTCTAACAGGCGCTGGCAGTGTGTCACGGTGAGAAAGTGGGCGGTAATTACTGCAGTGCAGGAGGGGAAGATGTTCTCCTGCAGAGATGAAAACACACACACACACACACACACACACACACACACACACACACACACACACACACACACACACAATGCCTATCCCCCCCATTCCAAAACTGATAATGAGCATCTAATGAGCGGTGATGTCATCACAACAAAAGAGCCACATACAGGCTGCTTGCTACCAACTGTATTTCCTCCGCATCTCCTCTCATCTGTCCACAACTGCTCTCAGTTAATTAGGCTGCAGATGCATCAGGCTGTTTTTCTGAGGCACACTTGTTGTATTTTAGACATTAATAATATAATATTCCTGGTTTTAAATGGATAAGTCTAATACGTGGCGGATAAATCTGTCAAACTGTCATGACTTGTGTGTGTGTGTGTGTGTGTGTGTGTGTGTGTGTGTGTGTGTGTGTGTGTGTGGGAGGGGGGGATGTGTGGGAAGGGGAGAGGGGGGGGGGGGTAAATGCTGCCGGTCCATAAATGAAAAAAAGAGTGTTTTACTCCGTTTATTGAACAAAATATTTTACAGTATCTTAGATATACATATATACATATTATCTTGTACTGTGTAACATGGTGATGAACCCCTGCAGTGACATCGATTTCAACGCTGTGTCTCCAAACTTCAATGGATGTTTCAAGGAAATAGTAATACACCATTGACTTCCAAACACATTATACAAATCTTAATATAGAAAGCACAAAAAATAAGAATTTATCAGTGAAAAGTACCCACTCTTAGGACAGAGATTCTTCATACAAAACAACTTTTATATATTTTTTTACTTTTTTTTTTTTTTTTCTTTTACTGTTACAGTTTGCAGGTAATAAATATACCTGGAATTCCCTCCATTTGTGTTGTATGGTGTTGTTCACCCTTCCTCTGCAGGCAAATCACCATTAAGGACTTATTCTAGAACAAATAAAGTAGTGACTCGGCCACTGGAGCTCCTGCTGGCGTCTCCGCTGCTGCTGCCACATTATCAGCAGGCCTCTCAGATAACATACACATCAGTCTTCTCCCCAAGAAGCCAATAAGTTCTCATTTTGCCTTTGCCCTGGAAAAACACAGAAATCAATAGGTTCATCAATGGAGATGAAGGTGGAGGGGGGTGAGGGGAGGTTGACATCCTCTATTAGTTCTGCGCTTTATTTAAGGGTGACCCTGAAGCTTACACTGGCTGAACTGCTTCTGCTTCCACCTCCACCTTTCTCTTAAATGATGCATAATGTATAATCCAACCATGTACATTTAAAAATGATGTCGTCAAGTGGAAACCTTATTTCTCAAAAAGGTCATCATTTTCTTAAGGGGCGATGAAAAAGACTACTCCTATGCATTGCAGCACCGTGACCCACTCGGAGGAGGGGAAAGTTAGAACCTTCGTGAATACATATTTCAAGTTATGTCGCTCGAGCAACATCTGCACGTGGTTTTGTGACCACTGGCTCATGTGTATTTGTGATTTCACCGTGGACCTGAAAATGTAGCAGAGGACACATCGAATTTTGTGTCACATTTTTGGGGAACAGAAATGAAGTCACCGGGAGCCAAATCTGGTGAGCGGGATGCTGGTGGGGAAAGTATTGTGTTGTGGGCAAGAAATGTGTGCGTTTTGTCACGCTGGAGAAATAAAGTGCCATCATGCTACAGAAAGTCCCAGTAGAACTTAGTCTGGCTTTGGGAAACGAATTCAAAGTGCAAAACCCCACGAATATCAAGGAAAACCCACGTGGTTGCACTCCTCACATAACAGGCCTTCTTTGGTCTCTGACAGTTGCTTTCTGCCCCTCTTGAAACACAAATGTCACTCAAAACACCTCATCCAGCTCTTTGCTTCATGGCCATCAGCTTTCGGAAGGATTTCAAGGGTCTCTATTGCCGATTTCCAGAGTTTGACTCAAACTTTGATGTGCACTCTCTGCTCAAGTTTCATGTCCGTGGTAACATCGCATGTGCACGTACAAGTGATCATAAAACCATGTTTAACTCAGGCGCTGATGTTGATGGAGCGATGAAACGTGGAATACTTACTCTCACAGGTTACAACTTCCCAGAGCTTTGTGCACGTCAGTGTTTACTGTTCACCCGCAAAAGGAGCAGACTCCTGATTACCCCTGATGACGCTGGAAGGTTCAGTCTGTGATGTCAGTACAAATAGGGCTAAAAACCCAATGGAATCAAAAATAACTACTGTAAGCTCTTCAAACAAGTGATGACACTCATCAAATTTTAGGAATCTAAAACGAACTGTATGAAATATGATATACACATGCAGACTTAACCGTAAACCCTTACAAATGCTTGAATGAGGGCTAACTACTGATGTGATGACATTGGCTTTGGCTGATACTGTAAAGACAACGCTGGCAGCGAACAGCTACTGCATGCTCGCTGCATCGTGGAAAATATCCTTCAAATTAAAAACCCAGCAGGATAAATTAGTCAAAATGAGTTCGACTATTTTTTTCACACACACTTCAAAATGGTCCCCCAAACCACTTTTGGGTCACAATCCACCAGTTGAGAACCATTGTGTTAAAAGAATAGTTAATTGAAAACTTTGGTGGAGAAACACTTGACCTGCCATTGTGTCTTAATTATTAAAGTTATTTACCTCAAAGCTGTTATATTTAAAGATCTCTAAAGAAGCCTTTAAAACCTTTTGTGTGGACCGTCTGTTACAGTAGAACATGAACTCCTCCTCAAGTTCCTAAAATCTTCCCCTGAGGACACAACCTCAGTGTCCTCAATCGACCCTGATTTTACAGAGTAAACTATTAATCAATAATGGAAATCATTATTTGTAGGTCCATCCAGTAACATATGACTCTTTATTTATCTAATCTTATTCCAGAACAGATTAATTAAAAAAAAAAAAAAAAAAAATGAAATAATTCAAACTGCAAATGTAAATACAAATAGATTAAAAAAAAAAATTCATGTTTTCATGCCTAAAATCTGATGCCAACCGACTTCATTCAGATGTGTTCTGCAGTGTGAGCACGTTCAGTGGTACGATGTCGCCTCTTACCTTCATTTCTACATCTCCTCGTAACTGGAGATCAAAGTAACCAAACTCATCCAGCACTTCTTTGGTGGCCGAGGATAGGTGGATCTTTAAGGCTGCAAGAAAACAGATGACATTTTCACAACGTGAGGGACAAAAACAACTGTAATATCTAAAATACCTCAACCAATACAGCACACGAGCCGGTCCCTTCGGTCCCATCAGCAGCTGAAATGCTAACGGCGATGAAAACTGGTATTGTTTTGTCCAATTAATGCACACAGTGCAGAGATGTGAGACGCCGTTCCTGCCTGTGAAGCTCGGAGCTGCACAGTTTATCGCTGGCTAAGGGCCCTCAGCTGTAAGTCCTATCAATTATTTACCAGAGGAGGCACAATACAGGAAGCGGCTCAGTAGTTAATCAATACATCTGATGATTCACTCGCAACGTATCCAACCACAGTTTCATAACACGAGCTCCTGTCACTGCCAGTTAAGGACAGAAATGTCAGTGTGGAAAGTATTGGACTCAGCAGGTCAATATGTCTTCTATTCAGCTTAGAAATCATATTTGAGCTGAACACTAGTTCCTCTACTGGATCCAAGCACATGAACAGATACCTGTTTCCTTTAAGATAAGAAGTGATGACACAGAACAGTTACACTGTGATGACAAGGAAGCAAAAGTTTTGTGCAGCTAAAAAGTTGCCCTTCATAAGTACAAATTTGAAAGACATGTACAGCATAGTGCTTTTAAGCTTACCAATGAAATTACATTGACCATCTTATTCACATAAAATCATAGTATTCTCTCTCTCCTGCTGATGTTCATGTGCTCTTAGTGTCTCCTACGTCACTGACTTTGAGCTGCCAGTCAAGATGAGAGATCGAGGGACTGACACTGACCAGAAAACATTTAGAAAAAATTGGATGACTGTTTTTCACAATAATGTCAAAATGTTTTATTTTAGATTTAGAAAGCAAATTTTCTGTGAAATATATCACATTTGGATGAAATGTAATTTCATCCTCCATCCAGATACATTTTTGGGACCTACATAGGAAGGAATTTGGGCATCTTGGACACAATGACATCACAAACCGAACATAAAGGATTAATTTCAATGTTGGTGCTGCACAGAACGTTAGAGGACATGTCTGGTGGTTTTTATAATAATTACATCCAATTACGAGGTCTGTGTGTCCAAAGCCTGATAGATCTGAATCCTCAGAGCTCCATTGTTGTATATAACAATGAGCCACACTGTTGGGTGACATGTTCCTTCAGTACCATGAACAGACACATGTTTTGTTTTGTTTTTAAAACAATCCCAAATACACCTAAGAAGTATGAATCCCCAGCTAAAAGTAGTCCACGACAAACTCAGACTTTATGCCTGTTTGGTTAACGTTTGCTAAAACTGTCTGTAAGTCAACTTATTAATGAGTCAGATAATTGTTCCAGCATTGAATCTGGTGGATTGCTGACATTTAGAAACATATTGAATATGCATATACAAAGTAATTAATTTGCATATTTATTTGCAGGTCTGTCTGCAGGAATACATTTTTATAATCTCTCAGTTGAAGTTGTTGTGAATGTCTAAAAGTCCAAAGTTACAGACTTATCTCACATCCTCAATCCTTAGACCGTTTATTTGGATAAGGGAAAAAAAAAAAAAAAAAAAAAAAAGAACAAGTAGGAGAAACATCAGGAAGAGCAGAACAGCAGGGATTCTTCTATACGGACGCAGTATAGAATATGGCGATACTGAATGACAGATAAATCTATTGTACACAGCAGAGTGACAGCAGAGTGACAGCAGTCTCCAAGACAAAAAAAAAATCACTTGGAAGTCCTGTTCAACTGTGAAAAACAGCAGATAATGAGGACAGTGTCACCGGTACAGAGATTTGTGTAAAACTTGTTCCTCCCTGCTGAAACTCCAAATCTGTGACGAGACATCAGGTACAAAAATCCAACAGGCTCCAGAGTGAAAGAACCAGAACAAACAGAAGTGACAGTGATACTCACCTTCTCCGTTGGACTCCATTCGGGATGCCGTGTTGACAGTATCTCCAAACAGACAGTATCTGGGCATTTTCAACCCAACCACACCGGCACACACCGGACCTATAAAACACAAGCTAGATATAGTCACATTTTACAATGAAAAAAACAAAAACACAATCATACCTGGACGGCTCGGAGCTGCAGCCGTTATCACACAACCACCTCAGTGAAAATGTCATTAGAGAAGAAGACAGAGGTGTGAGTGACTTGAAATTGTGCACAGAAAGCTTTAAATTACTCTGACAAAGCACGATGGTCCTCTCCTGTTGCATGTCGAGTATCTAAATAAGAAAATAAACAGCGGCGCCATGAGCTGATGCAGTCGAAATACTGTCACAAGCCTCTCTTGTTGGATAAAACATCCGGAGTGTTTAGGTCCACTCCGTATGTGGACATCCAGACGGGGGGAAGTTACAAATCACACTTGCCCCACGCTTGATGCACACTCTAGGTACACCTAACTAAAGTAATACAGTAAGAGTCAGGAATAAATCCGTCCTCCATGAAGGTTTTTGTTAAAAGAGTTTAAAGAGGTGTTTATTCAACTTTTTGCTTGTTCTCATCCCAGGGCATCACATACTGTCGTGTTGTCACTGCTTACTCGTTGTTGCTCAGACATACACTCAAGGTGCTTTAGGTTTACGCACCAAAACCACGTGGTTATAGGTTCAGGAGAAGATTTTGGTCAGGGTTTAAATAAGTCATTTCATTCATGCAAAATAAATCCATGTTCACGGCTCTCTTGAACATCAGTCTTCTGGGGGAAAGCTCTGTGTTTGTTCAATCCAACAACGCTGACCTTTTACCTACGCTGACTTTGTCACTCTCTCTAATCCATCACATCACCTCCTCCTTCATCCCTTATTCTTAAACCCGGGTGGTCGCGGTGCCAACGCCAAAGGACACCTTGAGTGCATCTCTCCGACGCCAACATCTTTGCCAAACATCAGTATTTGACGCTCTAGGAATGAAAACCGGCTCCATTTTGGAGGCTGTGGTTCGTGCTGCTGTTGAACTGCATTCTTGTAAACTTTGAGATCTTCACAAAACGGGGTGGACAAAATATCAGAAACAGCTCCCGACAACAGCACTGCAAACTACTAAGATGGAAATGATTTCTATTCAGTACTAATACATCTTCAGTGAGTCAGTGTTTTACTCATTCAGTATTAGACAGGAAACAATGTTTTCATATTCAGACACTGTCACGTATGTCTATTTATGATTCAGTACATTCTAGTGCAAATTGACTGAGGATGAGAAGAAATGTGCCCTGGTTGGTTGCTAAAATTTTCAGAATTTATTACATGCATCTACATGCAACAGAAAGAGAAGAGAGAGGCTGTGTATCAGAAATCCTGATGCTATATTGATACATTTTCCCACGACATATAATGTTATAACAGCTGCATTTCCTCGCAGTGGGAGTTGAAACTAAATACATTCTCATAACTGTAGTATTCAAGTAGTCTGATTCAGACCTTTGAATCTTTGATTCATTCAAAAAGAAATGTATTTTTTTTCCAGGTCAAAAAAATGAGGCCGATGGTTGACCTGCAACAGCACCGAGTGCTGCTAGAAAAAAAAAAAAGCCTCCGGCTCCATAGACTCCCATTCAATTAATCTCATAAAATTCTTAGTCAATGTATTTTTTACATGATTAGTTTTCTGGCTGTCCATCTGAAAATAATCCTGTCATTAATTAGAAAATAAGCTTGAAAAAGCTGTGTTTTTGAAAGCGTGTCTGTTCGATTGACAGGCCTATGCTGCAGTCAGGTCACAGCTATCGGTGGGCGGGACGTAGTATCGCTGGGTTTCCAATCAGATCGAGTCGGATCCACTGTCGTCCAAATATGGTCACTTCCTGCTCCAAACCACTCCGAACTAGCAAGATGGCGCTGGCCAAAATCCAAAGTCACAACCTAAGAGCGGCTGTTCACAAACCAATGGGCGACATCACTGTCGGTTACCTCTTGGTTGTAGCCTGGCTCCGCCCACCTCTTACTCACAGCTGCAGTCTTATCTGTGATTACAGTCTGTTTGCGTCAAGGTTTGCTCAGAGTCTCTGAACTGCGGACCAATCAACGACCAGTGTGATGATGTTGAAGTTGTTACAATAAAGCTGCGGTGAAAGACTTTTGGCACACAACATACGGTATATGATGGTCAGTGCTGATTGGTTAAAGGCTTCTCCAATAGCCTCAATATTAATCCGAGGTCTGCGCCCGTTAGGATGCAACAACTGGAGACAATCCTCAATGGAGCGTGGCCAGACTCTGTCTATTATCAAAGGGAATTTGGGTCTGGGAACACCAAGATACTCACGTTTCCTATCTGGGCTCAAAGAACAGTTCATGGACTTTAAGCAGAATTAAGAATGGGAAAGTAATCTTTCTAGTCCAGAGCGGGAATCATGGCAACATCAATTAAAAGTAGCAAAAGAAAGCCTCAAAAAGCATTGGGGACAAGCATGGACGAGATCAATGCGGCTCTTGTAAGAGGACGTACTATATTTGTTCATGGATTGGTGTGAACAATGTTCTCTCCTAAACACAAAGAGAAGGACACAGAAAACTGCACATAAAAGAAAATACATGATGAGGTTCAGCCTTTTGTGCTTTGCTCAATGCCACAGCATGATTCAGAGCAATTTGGAGCAATCAGGAGCGATTAGGGCTCAGACTCACCTGTGTGTATACCTATCCTGAGTCTCAGCTGGTCGTTGGGTCTGTGTCGGATCTTGAACGTTTTGACCTGCTCCAACAAGGCCAGCGACATCCCAGCGATCTCTCTGGCGTGGAGTTTGCCGTTTCGGACCGGCAGCCCAGACACCACCATGTAGGCGTCGCCGATTGTTTCCACCTGAAGGACCAATCACAAGAGATCCCAGTACTGAGACTGTCAGTGATTCCTGCAGGACTTTCACAATAAAAAAGACACAGCATGTGTTAACATGAAGTAAGAGACCAAACTTCAGTTAACATCAATTATCCTGACCTACCTTGTACACATCAAAGTTATCGATGATGGCATCAAAACACGTGTACAGATCATTGAGCAACGTGACAACCTGCAGAGAAACAAAGACAAGTTCTGATTCAGTAAAGCAACAGTGCTGCAAGAAGAAGATAAGAAATTAAGTTTTTTTACTTCCTGTATGTCCTCTGAAAGTATTATGGCATCAATGAAAAATGTAAAAACAGTGTAAATCCAACAAGTGTTAAAAAGCTGATCAGATTGGGAGACTAGTGTGTCTGTGAAACCTCACAGTGTCTCACTTTATTTACACCCACTGAGGCTTACTGAAAAACACATTTACAAGATCATAAATCACATCCACAGAGGGAATATTACACACACAACCTGTGTTTAATTTGGAGAATTGCATTAGTTCAGAACATTTGTAACTATGGCAATGTCAGAGGCTGGCTGTTTATTCAAAGACTATTACTGATAATATTTAGGCTTCATTTGAAATGTTCATTTTGTACAATTTGTGTGTAAAAATAAAACCTGCTGGACATTGTGTGCTGTACTTTAACAGTGAACAGTGCAAGGTGAATGTGAATGACCGGGACATACATTTTGTTCAGACTGATAAAGGCCCCTTTCACAAATCACACTCTAACACCTCCATTGTTTACATATGCACAATTTGTGTAACAAAATAATCTAACTTCCCGGCCGGTTGCTGATGTTTTGTTATGTAACTTAATGCATTTCTTCCACCAACAGTCAGTCAGACAATTTGTGAAATAGTGTAAAAACATTTGCTGAAATGTCCACTGTGTTGACCATGTATTTATGTGTGTAGAGCATCAGATACAAACAAAACACAGATGCACCCATCAAAATATTGCTCTGCAGCAGCACTGGTGGTAAAAATTCTACAGATGACCTTGTATTTTAATTATTTATTTGAGTAATTTATCTAGAAGGTGTCTGTTTCTGAGGGACACAACAACTACAGTCAGGACGAGGTGAAGAATTTTCACCTGTACGTGACCTGAGAGGAGCGACTGCGGACACTGTACAGGAGCGGCTACCTCCTCTGTATGTAAGGCTCATGTTCTCCCAAAATTATGCAGTGACGCTTTTCAAAGCAATATTTAATGAAGGGTTTATAGTGTATATATGATGTGGATGTGAGCAGTTTTAAGCATTTATAACATAATTGTCAGCTCCTATAACTCTTCCTGAGTCATAAACTGAGACTGCTGTATGCAGTTGTAGTCATAATAAAATAAATACGTCTTCATAGGAGATAAATACTGCATACTGTCCTTGTCAAGAAGCATAAGTGGTTCTTCACACACTGACAATATAATTAAAGTGCTGAAAATGAGAGGAGCAAATGTTTGTTGTCATGTTCGTCTGACGGGGTGAGATTGTCCGTTAGCGCTCGACCTGCTCTAGCAGGTGAAGTGTTTAGTCTAGAAACCTCACTTTGGTTTTCCAGTGAGAGGGAGATACTGTATGTACGTGGTGGTAAAACATGACTCAACCCTGCGTCAACATACTCTTCTATCTAACAGCTGTGCTATTTTGAGTTGCGGCCCGTGTGTGGGAACACACACAGTGGAACTATGAGACACACTGTAGGTTAGAGACCTGCATCGCGATGCACGAGTAGAGAAAGAGAATTCGCTGCAACTACGATCATGGCCGCTGCTTTTTAAAGGCTTCCAAGATCAGTTTGGGAGTCAGCAAAGGTGTACTTGTTTACTTCACGTTCTCTGTGACGTATTGATCAGTAGTGTGCACCTGTAGCGGCGTGCTCTCCGCAGACATGGAAGTGAAGCCCACGATGTCGCTGAAGTAAATCGTGACGCTGTCGAATGCCTCCGCCTGCACCGTCTCCCCTCTTTTTAGCTGCTCTGCTACTGAACTGCACAAAGACACAGAGAGAAGTGAGGTCAAGCTGTTCCTGCTGCAAGAAAACATATCAAAAAGCATTAAAGGATCAGAGGACAATGAATGGACAAAAACGTCCAACTAAAAACTCGATAATAAAATTTTCTAAAAATGACGTTACGCCTGGCAGATAAACCAGTTATCGGTTTATCTCTGTTAATACTGCTCACGGTCATTTTTGTTTCATCCAAAGACACTGTGAGTTAATCAAATTCACAAATGCGGTGAGAAATAATATCTGTCCTTTCTCTCAGGCCTTTCCGTCTGTCTGTCTGATGGAGGGAAGGTGGAAAAGAGGATAAATGAGAAAGACGGGATTTGCTGCCGTGTTGTTATCCTCACGCCTCTTCTGTCTCGCCTTAATGAGGGGTTCGCTGTCAGCTCTCTCCATTCCCTTTCATCTAAAGTGAGATCGCACCGCGGGGAAATGTGTATCTGTTAATAAAGTACAGCGTTGGGAGGAATCCGGAGTCTTTAATTAATGCAGAGATTTAGCACAGTGTCATTGAGCCACGCTGGTAACTCTCGCTCTATTTTCTGGGTTCATTGGAGTTTTAAGATTTCAGCTGGAAGGACAAAAGTGTGAATAAGGTTGGGATTTTTTATGCTTACTGCGGTAAAATTTGATAGAGGAGGTTTTCGGCCTTCCGTTTCTCCTCAAGGTAGGCCTGCGTCCGCTCCTCCACAAGGTTCTCCAGGTTGTTGGCGTACTGCTCCATCCTGGACAGCAGGTTGTTAAGAATACTGGTGCTGCCCTCCCTGTGGGTCGCACAAGCAGAAACACACAGTAGAAGTAGGTGAGATCCACACAAACTCTTAAGGGTTTTGTGAGGTCACAGTGACCTTTGACCTTTGAAAACAGCACTTTTTGAGAGAGCCGGGAATGTCTCAGGTAGTAAGAAGCTGTCAATGATACTCTGTATATTGTGTGGAAAACATGGAAAAACCGACTTAAACAAGTCGGTAGGTGGATGACTTCAGCTGCTTAATGACTTCATCCAGATTTATAAAACCTCAGGGTATTCCTAATTTGATAATGGGGTCCTGTAATGTTGGGGAAACTCACAACAGGCAGATTAAAAATGAGCAACAGAGGCTGAGGTATCCAGATTTTTTGTTTTTAGCAGTAGTTAGGGCCAAACTTTAAAACCTCCAGAGCCCACATTTCTCATAATCTCTGTGAGACCTGCCCTGCTGGTAAATACCTGCCCGGTTTGTAACGCAGCTTTCCGTTGGAATAATTTTTGTCTCCCAGCCAAAGCTGACATAACAAACACGACACCATCAGGATTACTTTCTCAGACTTGACAAAGCACCTCCAAACCCCCAGACGTAACAAAACACAACACATCACACGATACAGGAGTTTTTGCAGGCTCTGTAAGACTAACAACAAGTGAACTGACCTTTGTGTGTAAAATTGGTGAGCAGTCAGGGTTAAAAGTATGAAAGTACTTTGACTGCAGCAGTTAAATATAGACCCAGTTCAGCTTTATATAAGATGGCAGTTTACATGGCTGTACTCAAAGTATTCAAGTAGCTTTTTCTCCTCTAACATGGCAACCAGTGTAAAGTGGTCCAGGTAAAACACTAGTAACGCATAAAACTGTTCCATTGCAGCATCCAGCGATGTAATGCATTGATTTATTTTGATTAGTATACAGCATCTCTCATGTATGAACACACAGCTGTTGTTCCCTTTTCAGTGTGTGAGGACACGTCTCTATTTTCATCCCTACAAGTGCGATTGTAACATTTCACATTTATTTTAGAATTATGCAACATATGTACAGTATAATGTTTGTGTCTCCGGAGATTTCTACATTCATATGCTTACGCACAGACACACACACACACACACACACACACACACACACAAACACACACATGCATGTACACGCATTTACTCCGACGAAGCAACAAGGTGAGTCATCCACACCACCGTGGCGGCTAAAAGCATCAATGTTTGGCATCCTGCCACATTTCTTCTGGGTCACAGATCCTACACCCACCCACATGTTGTTTAAATTTAAAGAAAAAGACATCAGAGGGAGACATGAAAGGCTGATGAGTATCAACGCACTGAACGCAATCGCACAGGCCACGCACTGTTAACTGCACCACACATCACAGACAGACACATTTTCCCGCCATTGATCCAGTGGTGGTGTGAGCTGAGAACAAACATAATGAGGGACGACACTCAATTTGAATAAGTGATTGAATCTCAGTTTCACTGCAGGTTTAACTGCTTAATTCTTGGTTTGACTGGTGGAGCCGTTTTGCACTTTACAAAGAACCTTCTGTTTTAAACAAGTGGGAACCCAGAGGAGCCAGAGGTTTTTGGCAAGTTAAGGCACTTCTGCATTGGCTTCACTTTTCAGACCCTGGGTCTATGTGCATTTTTATATTCAGTCTATGCTTCAGACCATAGTTGACCTCACCAGGGAAAATGGGAATTCATTGAAAATGATAACTACCTAGAAAACAAGTCTCCAAGATCAACGACCATATAAATTACCCTCTGAATACTACCCATAGCTGCATCTCTTGAATTACTGCCCCCTACTGGCATCAGGGAATATAACATAAACTTGTCATGTTCAATTGGGTCTAAGCACAAATACAGCTTGGTTAGCTTCAGGGAAAGATCCATTTTAGGGTTCAAATAAAGGACCGTCATTGTCATCCTGACAATGAAAAAACATGGTTAAGGTTATGGATAAAAGAAACACAATTTGTCTGAAACAGGAAATGTGATAATGGAAACCACAGAAACTACACACAGGAAAATTGTGCAGAAACTAAATGAATACCTTGAATTATGCACCTTTCACATGCAGTGAGTGAAATAAAATGTAATTCTGTGAAAATTTGAATTAAAAAACAATAGTAACATCTGCTTCAAGGTTTCAACATCTTGTCTGGACCAGTAGTTTGTATTGCTAACTACTCACTACTTAAAGCTACAGTCCACTGTATCAAACTACATAATGAGACTGGAGTGCAGTCGGTAGCAGCATCGCAGCAACCTGTACCATCATGTACGTAAGTAAGCATGATGTGCGGTGTTGAGCTCCACCCTGTTGCCGCCCCGGCAAATTACACCACCAGCGTGACTGGACGGCATTTTCACTGCTAACTACTTGTTGTTGGAAAGATCTTCAGGTAGAGAGCCAAAATTCCTTCTGCAAATTCTTGAATCTGTTTGAATAGGACACACCATGTCCAACAGCTTCCAACAAAATGTGTTTTCTAATTTGGTGTAACCAGTAAGAAAATAAGGACATTTCAAATAACTCTAGGCACGTGTGAATCTAAGTATAATTTGGTGCAAATTTTGGCAATGTATGAATTTTGTATGAAACCTTGAATTTTTTGCATCAGTGCACATCAGGTCACCATAACATTTAAAATGTGAATTTGAACTACAGGCAAGCATGAGTATGAATAATTACAGTGAAGGAGACTGATCTGAATCTCAATATTGCTTAAAACAAAACTCAACTATCTAAAAATAAATAACTGACTCATGAAATGATCCTTTTTCCCCTGAAATAATTCCCAAACTGAGTTGCTAACTGAATTAAATTACTACAACTCTTGAACACATGCAGTCAAAGTTGAAACATGCACAACTGAAATCTGTTGGCTTTTCACGAAGATGTGATGCTGCAACTGCTTTATTCATTGAAAACACTCGTATCTCATATGTCTGAGTCACTTGTTGAAATATCTCAATTCCCAGAGAGAATTACGTAGTTCCAGAAAATCTACGGCTGTGATCAGTCGGGATGTTTGTCTCTCACTGTGTGTATTTTGAGGCAGATCAGGATCCAGATGTGGATTAAAACTTCCAAAGATGTCTACTGATAAAATAAATAAAATAAATGTAGAGGGCTGCGCAGTCTTGATGGAGAATCTGCTCTCTGAAAGTTTTCTTTTTTACAAAGAGGCCAGAAATGCTGCAGGAAGTTACATTTTCCACAGATAAGTGGACTGCTGTGCCTGACTTTAGTTTTTTGTCAGTTGTGTCAGAAACAGTTGCTGAACACAAAGTGAAATTTTGTCTTTTGCAGTATAAGTGATGATAGCAAACAGTGCTGGACTTGATGTGCACGGTGAGGGGTCAGCTATTCGTGGTGAGCAAAGTGTAAGTTACCTGTGTGGGTTAAACAGAACCGTTCACTGCTGAACACCCTTCTTGTTTCCGCGCCCTTCAGGCCCAAGCTCAGCTTCACACCAAAAATAACAGCCCATCCATCAAGTCATGTCAACAACATACATTTACCTAATGAAAATAAGCGTCAGACAGTGCATTAATGCGTAGGCCTCGGAGGTGAAGGGCTTCATACACGAGTAGGGACTTAGCGCGCAGCTGTCAAGAGCATCCTTGAGTGCTTCTGAGGTTATCAATCATATGGAGCTCTCTGCTTCAAGCCGCTCCAAATGGAAGGCTATACATCACCGGGCTCATCCTGCGTTGAATTACAGAGGAGAGGGCAAGCTGAGATGGAAAACACACCAACCACTCGGATCACTTACAAAACACCTGCTTTTAGATCGCTGCTCCACCAAACCAGCACATACATGTAGTTTGTTGTACAGCTGGCAAACTGATTTTGTATCTATACGATTGTAGCTTTTGGATGTTTAACTCAGTTAACTACAAAATATAACATTTCTGTGTTATATTTCCTGTTGCACTAATTTAGGATACACAGCTATGGGGAGTGTTCAGAGGGCAAGGTCTAGTATCTTATATAGTTGTTGAACTTTGAACTTTGAGATTTGATATTTTTTTAAGCAGTTATCAGTTTCTATAAATTTCCATTTCCCCTGGTGATGTAAAATATAGTCTGAAGCATAGACTGAATATAAAAATGTATATAGACTCAGGGCCTGAAAAGTGAAGCCAATGTGGAATTTCCTTAAAGTGTAATACCACTGAGGGACACTAGGGGCTGGCTACAAAAAATATATGGCTCTAATAAACTCATTGTCTATTATGATGTAATATTATAGCGTCATAATGGTGTTAATCGATAAATTCCCTTCTTCTAAGAAGTGTTCTGGTGGTCCTTCTGTAAAATGTTCCAATAATTAATTAGATATTAGGCTTCAAAGAGAGCTATGTTTTGGGGGCGTGCCTAGTTTGATTAACAGGCCTGTGGTGCAGTCAGGTTTCCGGTATAGGTGGGCGGGTCATAGTGTTCTCAGGTTATCCGTCAGATCCACCCCTCGCTCCTCCCCAGCTCTTCCAAATATGGTCACTTCTGGCTCCAAAGACCAAAATGGCGATGACCAAAATGCCAAACTCCAGACTTCAGAACAGCAATTCACAAACCTACGGGTGACAACTTCACAGTGAGGTTGCACGTGGTCTGAAGTCCTAAGACTCACCTCGTGAACATTCTTTACCAACAAACATTCAAGGCTCAGCACAAAAGGAATGCTGCTGTAGTGTTATGGATTGATTTACCAATGGAAGTCATGAATGTGATGGTGTTTGGCATTCATCTCTCACATCTCTGACGTCAGAACAGCCTTGAACCTCAACAACAAACACTTTGAAGCGAATATACTTTCCTTGTATTAAACACGTGTTCTATTTCTGCTTTTCCATTTCCTACTGAGGCCAATGGGGAGATGGAGGGTACAGTACACTTTGGAAACTAGTCCACTATAAGAATATTTGCAATTACAATACCAGTGTTGTAAAAGTTTAATAAAAATATAACACAGCATTTTAATGTTTTTCTTATCCTGCACTTTGTGATCAGAAAATCTAAATGTATCATATCTAAACATGATCCATTCATATTTTTGGGTAATAACTTGTATTTAAAACTAGTGTAGTAGGTCTACTCACTGAACCTCACTGGACATCAGCCACTGTATTTTAATGCTTAGTTTTATCTACACCATGGAACAACTGGAAACAGAGAGTGGAGGGCAGCGTGACTTATTTCTGTTTAACTCAACTACTTCTGAACCAGATGCTGTACAACATCGTCTACTGCTGTCCACAGTGATTGACTCTTCAGCTGACAGCGCTGTCAAGCAGAGATGTTCTGCACTGTGTCTAAAAATGAAAAAGTATATATAGAGAAGAAAATGCAGGAACCATAGCATAAAAATAGAACACAGCTACAAAGAAAATGTCACCTTGAAGTCAGTTTGGAAAATATTGATTTCAGATACAATCTTACAGTGAAGTACAGTATGTGTTATTCTGAAAACAGGAGGCTACTTCCTAAACCTCCTATAAAGGGGACAAAAACTAATCAGGATGGAGGGTTGTGGGCAAAAAAATAAATGTTTATGTTATGGAAAATTACATTCAATTATAATACATTTTACAAAAAATGTATTTAAAATAACATTTCAGTGAAATTTCAGTAAAATTTCTCTTGTCAGTGTGTCACTGCCTCGATCTCACATCTTGCCTGCTTTAGCAGGAGACAGAGAAAATACCATACTTCTTCGTAGAAAAAATGTAGGCTGATGTAATCTGACAGTGAATCTTCACAGTACTATATTATATTACTATATTGTTATACACCTCATATGTGCTTTTAAGCTGCACAAATGTTACAGTTCTTGTCATTAAAGATAGGATTTACAGCATTTAAGAATAAGGAGAACAGGCATGAAGTGTGGTGGGCCAAAACAAAGATGGTTCGGGCCATATTTGGCCCATGGGGCCCAAATTCGGCTGCTGTGGTCCAAACAAAGCTGCTCATCATGTCAGACATGTGTGCGTATCTGAAAACAATGACCCTCCTTTACAACAATAAAAACTATGAGTAATGATAGCAGGTTTGGGAGAGAAACTGAAAAAAAAATCACTGGTGTATTCACTGTATTTTGATTCTTGGACAATCTGCCATCTTACATAGCTACCATTGGATTTCTACTTGCAGCATAGATATAAAGACAATGCACAAAGCTTATTCATGAACGTCCTCTGAAATATCTCTTCATGTTGGGGACTGAAAGAAGTGTGACTGGTCAGCGTGGGGAGCTTGAGTTTTCCCCGACAAGTGGCCGGTGCCAATGGAGATTATTGTTGTTGAGGAAAAAGTTAAACAAAGGGAAGGAAAGCTTTAGTCCATTTTTTACAACACACATATAGCAAAGCCATTTAAACTGCACACCCACTGTTTACTGTGATTGCCACTCTGTATTGTAATGAATGAAAGAAGGTGAACGTGATTGCTTCAGCTTCGGATTACACAGAAATAGTCTACTATTCAGCAGAGAAAAGAGGTGAAGCTGCCCAGCATGGCTTAATATCCCCGAGTTAATTTAAGAATGTAAACACAGTAAATGAGGTTACAGTTAGAGCAGACCTGGTTGTGTGTGACACATCTGTCTCTTGGTATCAACAGGTGCAGATCAGTGCTGAGCTACAAATCCATTTTTTTACTGGAGAGACCGCTGGACGCTGTGATACCACACAACACGACCAGAAAGCAGCAGAGAGCTCCAAGTTGTCGTTCAGTGTAATGAACCATGACCCGTGTTTTGATCTCAATGCCACAACTCACAGGACAAGAAGACTGACTGCAGCTGGCACGCACAACATTACAACCTCTGGCAGCCACAGTCCATTCACTCAGGCTCTGCTTAATCTCCTGGACCCGGATTTTAACCTCTTTATTTGGAATAAAGAAAGATACATATTTTGCAGATGTTTTTATGCAGCGTTTTAGCCACATATCCTGTTTTTGGAAACTTTTGAGATCTTGACCAGAATTATAAATGGCCTGAAACCTATTTTTTCAATCAGAAATGTGGTCCAAGGTGAACACTCAGTTTTTGATTTTTCACGAGATTCTCTATGCTCTTCTTTGGAATAAAGTGAGCAGGGTTCAAAAGGGAAAATGGGATTTTCACCAAAGCTATTTTTCATTCCATTGTGAAATTTGGTCGATACAGTGAATAATTCTGCACACTCAAAATTCAGTATTGTAATTCGGGAGTGATTCTGGACACACATCAGACAACAGTTAGCGGGTCGTTCAGTAGCAGTCGGTCAAATCGAAGTGCTGACCTGAAGAGTTAAAAAATGAAGAGCCACAACTGAAGTTCCTTGAATGACCACTAGAGGCTGGTTCCAAAGGTGAGTCAGATCTCACAGCCCGTACGTTAAAATGGCCAACAACAAACGGTTTTGGTCTATGAAGCTAATTTCCCAGTTCATGACAACTGTGTGCATTTTTAATAACTCATGTTTACATTTAATTAATACATAATTAAGGACGTGGATGCTTTGAGCGACAGGTGGGTGCTATCACAGCATGTTTCAGCAACGAGGCTTTATTCGGCTCGCCTCACAACCTCCCGACCAATGTTTGGATCAGGCGGGAGGAGGCGGAGTCAGGCGCTACTGTAATGGAAACAATAAAGAATGCATTATTTCTATATTGTGTTTTTATAAAGTGAATTAATTGCACATACACACTGGCGTTGGACGCGACTCCTTACTTTAAGAAAAAAAATGTAGAACAATTTGTCTATTTTCATGTGTTATTTGTGTTAATGTATGCGTGTTTTAGTTACTCTGTGTCCACAGAGACTCTCTTTACAGTAACTCTCTCTGACAGAGCTGCTCCACTCAAAGGAAAACATGCGCGCCTCCCTTCTTGCATCAATATAAAACTGAGAACCCAAATATGCAACTGAATGATTCGGGCAATCATTGTAAACAATAGCAGACACATGGACACACACTCGCCTTTCTTCCACAAACATACACTCACAGATGCAGAGGAAGCAAAGAGCATTTCCTGTGACGAAGTGTTTGTCAGGAATTACAAACAGCCTTTTATCTAAAATTGTCTTGGTGCTTCCCAGAACATGATTCATTTTCCTGTTTGCCTCTTTAAATCCCTTAAACGTATGAACTTTCAGGGCAGACCAGAGGGACGAGGGGTTCTCAGCTCGGTGTTCGCTTGTTGGGGTTGGCAGGGAACACACTGATAGTGTGGGGGGAAAACTGCTGCGTCACTTTCAATGTGCCCAACTATCTCAGGTTTGAAAAAGAAAAGGGAAGTGCAGAAAATGTTGAATGAATCAAGAGTGCTCTCGTGTTTTGGTGTGATTTAATTCTGTCATTAAACGGTCAGTTTGGCCAAATTACAAAAAAATATTTTTTTCACTTACCTCTCGTCGTATGTAGCCACGGAGAAAGCTTTGTTTTGTTTTTATTTTTTTGTGATTTGGGTGAACTGAACCTTTAAAGAACAACACTGTCTCATTGGTTGATGAAAGGCGGTGCGGTGTGGGTCTCACTTGTTGAGTTTGGCCATGTAGATCTTGATGTGGCCGAAGTCAGGCCTCTCAGCCGGGTCCTCGGCCCAGCAGCCATCCATCAGGATGGTCAGCTCCTCTGAGTGGCATCTGTTGTCTGTCGTCGGCCGGAAATACGGCTTCTGACCGTTCCTCACCTTCTGTACGATCTCTGTGGAGGAAAACACGGAGAGCACAGCGAGAAATTCAGCATGTGTGTGTGGGTTTGAATGACTCAGTTTTGATACCGATAAAACCCCAATCAGGTTATTTGAAATTCATCAATCTAGCATTTGATGTCTCTTTAACAGAAGACTTCAACATTTTAAAACGTATTTGCTTACTAATGACAAGATTGATATCAGTCCCTTGTTTCTCAGAAACAGTCTGGGACATGTTCCCTGAGGTGGTAGGCAGCTTTTCTTATCTTTGAACAGAGTCAGACTGTTTCCCAGCTGCTGATTCATCTAATGATGGTCAAGTAAATAAACTAATGTATAAAATATCAAAGTACTCCTCAAACTTCTTCAAGCCTTTAAAAAGACCTTTGGGTTATCTAAAAAAGGTGTTTTTACACAGATTAAAACACAGACGTTTCTGTGATATGTTAGTGGTGTGTCACTGAGCAAACTAGACATGTATTTAACTAATAAGGTCTGTCAGACATCCGTCCTAAAATGATTTCTCTCTTTCAGTTTCATCATGAAAGTTCAACAGAAATATTTTTATAACATATATATATACACAATATATTTTAAAACACAAAATTACGATTACAATGCTGGTTTGAACACATTCAAACACTCGAGAACTGGGCCGTCTCTCCCTGCTCTCAGCCTCTCAAATTTCTAAGTATCAGCCACTTGTACGATCGGTATCGAGCGTGACAGCGAACTGAAGGTTAATCAAAGTCATCGCACGGACGGAGCTCCTCTGTTTACACATCCACTCTGGATTTGTGGAAGCTGATCTCGAATTGCTTTAGAAGTTACGGTTTTCATGCTGTCACTAAGCAGAAGCAGCAGTGGTGAAGAAAACTGGTCGACCACAATGGCCAACATGTGTGCAGGAAGCTGAGGAGCCAAAGTGCCAGCAGTGATTATCTCACTGAAGTCGATAACAATGAGGAGTTTTCCAAGAAGAGAAAGTTGCTGCAAAGCACAATATTTTGCCCAAAGATACCATTTTCTGTCTTTCTGCTTATTCTTTCCTTTGTTGATGCTTTTGAGGCTTGACCCACCGATCGAACACAAGCAATTATTACCTAAAGGTATGAAACGGCCCAATTTTCTGTTGTCATTGTTGTTGAACACAAAGTTCTGGGACGTTTTATTTTGTGCACAAACTGAGCACAGCACAGGGAAGTGCATGAAGCAGGGGGAAGCAATAATCTTCGTCAATATTCAAAGATATGTCATTGAATCAACATTAGCACCTGTGTTATTAAGCAGAGAGCGCACATCAAACTCAGGAAATCTGCAACAGAGACCTACGAAATGGTTCGGAAAGCCTACGGCGATGAAGCAATGAGCCGAGTGAGGTGTTTTAAACAACATTCACATTTCAAGAGGGGCAGAACGTCACTTTCCAAGACCACAAACCACTGGCTTGTCAATCAAACAGGCACGCCCCCAAAAACACAGCTTATCGATTTTGATTTTCTAATTAATGACGGGATTATTTTCAGATGGACAGCCAGAAAACTAATAAGAAGGAGTGACTTTAGCTAACAACACTGAAATAACTCTTTGGAGCCAACCTCTCGCGGCACTCTGTGGTATTGCAGTTTAAGGCACTTCTGCCTCATTTTTCAGACCAAGAATCTATGTCCATTTTTATATACAGTCAATGATTGTGCACCAAGAATTCGTCTCCAGGATCAGACTGTCAACAGCGAGTTCTATTGTTACGTTTTGAGGAGTCAGCGGGAAAACATTCAGCGCAAACGACCTGAACTGTGACACGATGGCACCTGGATTGTCCAACAGGACTACATGCCTGCTCACTGTGCGTTGAAAACACACAGGTGTCTCACCACAACACACAATGGTTGTGTCCCACCATCCCTACTAACTGGATTTGACTGTAACTTCTTTCTGTTCAAGTTCCATTTTAAAATGGTAGTGAAAAGCCTGTGAATGAACTTCACTCTATTATTTCCTTCTCAAAGGAAACCGAGCTCAATAAAGTTACAGAAACACGGTTTCGTTTGTGAATTTGTGACAAAACTTGTGCTTGCGCTGATTCATCTCTTGAGTTTTTTTTTCTTTTGTCTTCATATTTTACATGTTAGTTTGCCGTGTGTTTGCTGATTTTAAGGATTCCAATAATTTCATGCCACAGGGGTCAGACGGCCTCTTCGAGGCCTATAATGACAGTTATGTTTACCTTTGGGGCTGAGGTCCATGCCTTCCACATAGAAAGGTCCATTCCTCAGAGCTATTTCCTGCAGTATGATGCCAAAACTGTACACATCACCCTTCTGAGTCCCTTGAGGAGGATGGCGGTCATATATGAGCAGCTCAGGAGCTGTCCACAGCTTCTCTAAAAAAAAAAAAAAAAAAGGGAAAAACAAATGCTCAGAAAGTGTCTGAAATACAACAGTAGCTGTGACCGAACAAACTCAAACATGAAGTCGACTTACTTGCATAGAGTGCGTGCGATTCATCATTTTCGCAGGACGAGCGGAAGCTGGCCAAGCCATAATCCGTGATTTTCAAAACAAATCGACTGTCCACCACGCAATTAGATGACTTCAGATTTCCATGGCAGCCAAAGTAGCTGTTGTGGAGATAGTTCATTCCCTGGTGCAGAGAAGCATTAAGTCAAGCATTAAGGGCTGTTCTCCATCTCGCTCTCTTATTTTTTCCTCTTTAAAGCAAGCCTTACATGAAAACACACAAATCTAGACATATGGCAATAATATGCTTTGACAAGTGGATATACGCGGAAGGTTTTGAAAAGAGGTTGTGTTTGGAGGACAGCGCTGTCATGGGGGAATTTCTGTGAAATTACTGTTAATTCCTTTGGGAGTGGGTACTGAATGTACTCGTGTTCAATATTTTGTGGAAATGGTGAGTCAAACATCCCTCAAAGCTTCACCAGCGCCTCTTCTCTGCAAAACGTTGCTATCTGTGTGGAGCAATTTCACCAAAGCACTTCGTCATGCATGTAGCAGAGTATCGAATCCATCCAAGAGACGCAGCTCCTCACAAAAAGCCTCTTTGTTCAGACAGATTAAAAACAATCTTTTCAATTATGTCCATGATTCGTGCTGATTAAAGCTGGAAGGAAATTTTTAGCAAAAGTTTATGACTGTTTCTGTCCTACTTTATACGATATAATGGCAATATTTACAGTAGTTCCATGCACTATACTGAGCCAAAAATACATTTTTGTGCATGTTTCTCTGCCTCTCTCACATGTGAAACCATGGCAAAATTGAATTTTTTTTTTTGTGTGTGTGTATCTCTAAGGCACACAAGGCCTCTGAAAAGTGACCTTTTTGCCAGAATTTATGTGAAAACATAGAAATCAATGCCTAGGTCCTGGCTCTGACTTGTGGTTTTTCTTTCAAGTGCTTTCAGAGTGACAGCTGCGTACCTTTACGATGTCATTGATCAGTGAGTAGCGGAACATCCAGTCCAGGTTGATGCTCTCATTCTCCAAAATGTCCTGGAAAAGCAAGAAAGACGATTACAGACAAGAAAAAAAAATGAAGTTCCTGTTTTATCTTTTAAACCTACAAGAACTTCTCAGCAGCCAAGACAGAGACAATGTTTACTTTGGGACTAAATACTGAACCACCATCAGGCCAGATAAAATACACATTTGTCATCCTCAGGGTCACGCATGTGGATCTGCAGGATGTTAATAAATAACTCTGAAAGTCCCTGCAGTCGGCTCTTTACCGGAACCCGGTCCGGCTTTGACGTCCAGCCACACCACATCAGTTGCCGGTATCTGTCGTTTACGCAGAGGTTTTGCTCTACAAGTGTAAGTGATAAAGTCCACATTCACAGTTTTCCATCATTTCCCAGCTTGTCCAGTTTATAGGAAGCTGCTGGTATGTGAGGGGTGCCGGCCAAGAACAAGTTTGTTTAAAGCATCCCAGATTTTGTCATGGAATAAAAAAAAGGGCAAATGTTGAATTTAAGACAAAGGCAAAAATATATCGGACTTGAGGCTAGGCTGCCATGCAACATCTGACTGCAGACTAAATAAGGTGATTTCAGCTCCTGCAGAGCTCAGTGGGCAGAGATCAGCACAAACACTGTCAGGGATACACTGTCCATACGACAACTGTTTACATTGATGGTGCTGCAGCAAAAACCTTATGACTAATTTGTTGTTAATGTTTGTTTGTCTGTATGTTACTAGATATGTCAGGATTGTTTTTATCATTGTAAAGTATGTTAGAACATTCTTGAATTAATAAATAAATATGTATATGTGTACATGTATCGGGCTCCAACACACTTTGTATGATTTATTTTATGATCAGTTTTTCACTTGTTTGTAAAGAAGTCTGTAAAAATCTCAGAATCATAATTTCCAAGGTGGCATCTTCCAACAATCCGTGAATTATCAAACTTTTCATAGAGCTATAACTATTTCTTCATCACCAGTAGCCTGGTGCAGTGACTGCATCACCTGAAGTCACCACCATCACCTGTTGTTGCCAGGCAACCAGTGCAGCCTGCAGGAAATCAGTGTGCTGCACTTTTACAATCCCGTTTTTGTGCAGATTAAAGAAACAACATCTTAATGAAGAGTTTTAAGAGTTTTAAAGTTGCTGGCAGTCAGATTTTTGAACTTTCAGGAGATGCCAGGTGAGCTCCTTCCCCTTGTCTTCCAGTCTTCACATAAAGCTAAGCTAACAACATACTAGCTTCAGCTTCTCACTCAATGCACAGACATAAGAGTGGCATCAATCCGCTCATCCGACTGTCAGCATGGAATCAAATGAGCAACTTTCCCAAAAGTCAAAATATTCCTTTAATTTTCTGCTGATTGACCACCAGCTCTGCTAAATGTACAACGTATATGATTGTACAGTCTTGACTCATGAAGATTTTTAAATTTGTTCACAAAAAGTTACCTTTGTGATATTGCTTGATAAATTATAAATGGCCCTTCTAGAAAGACATACATAAATGGCATAAGAAACATTTAAAGGTACCATATTCTACAAATTCAGTTGTTGTTTTTTTTTTTTACTATGAAGCATGTCTAGGTGCTTTGTAAATACTGTAAAAGTGTCCAAATGGTCAGTCCACAGTGAAATGCACAAAGCCCATATTCAGCAGTTGCGACGTTTGGATTTCTGAACATTTGTGATGTCACAAACCTACACCTATTTCATAAGTCTGCCGTCAGCACGACCCACTGTCCAATCTTTTATGTGGAGATAAACGCAGTGTTTCTTCTGTTGTGGAGCTAGCAAGTAAAAAGAGTAAAGAAAACCTGTGGTTGGCCTGGACGTGCGTCACTCAGAAAGGACTCTAATATTATTTCTCCTTAAAGACACAGACACAGGAGGGGAGATATAAAACTGTATTGAGATAGTGTTTTCTACTTCAAACTAGAAAAATTAAATTTTATGGATATCAAGATACCAAATAAAAAGAGTCAAATATGGGAGCTTTAAATGGCATCTACTCTTTACTCATTGAAAAAAATTCAGAATCTATAAATACAGTGGTGTGATAAAGTGTTTGCTCCCTTCCTGATTTCCAATTCTTTTGCATGTCTGTCACACTTAAATGTTTCAGATCATCAAACAAATTTAAATATTAATCAAAGATAACACAAGTAAACACAAAATGCAGTTTTTAAATTAAAGTTTTTATTATTAAGGGAGAAAAAAAATCCAAACCCACATGGCCCTGTGTGGAAAAAGTGTTTTCCCCCTCCTGTTAAAACATAACTTAACTGTGGTTTATCACACCTGAGTTCAATTTCTCTAGCCACACCCAGGCCTGATTACTACCACACCTGTTCTCAATCCAGAAATCACTTAAATAGGACCTGCCTGACAAAGTGAAGTAGACCAAAAGATCCTGAAAAGATAGACATCATGTTGAGATCCAAAGAAATTCAGGAACAAATGAGAAAGAAAGTAATTGAGATCTATCAGTCTGGAAAGGGTTATAAAACCATTTCTAAAGCTTTGGGACTCCAGCAAACCACAGTGAGAGCCATTATCCACAAATGGAGAAAACATGGAACAGCGGTGAACCTTCCCAGGAGTGGCCGGCCAACCAAAATTACCCCAAGAGAGCAGCGACGACTCATCCGAGACGTCACAAAAGACCCCACAACAACATCCAAAGAACTGCAGGCCTCACTTGCCTCAGTTAAGGTCAGTGTTCATGACTCCACCATAAGAAAGAGACTCGGCAAAAATGGCCTGCATGGCAGAGTTCCAAGACCAAAACCACCGCTGAGCAAAAAGAACATTAAGGCTCGTCTCATTTTTGCCAGAAAACATCTCGATGATCCCCAAGACTTTTGGGAAAATACTCTGTGGACTGACGAGACAAAAGTTGAACTTTTTGGAAGGTGTGTGTCCCGTTACATCTGGTGTATAAGTAACACCACATTTCAGAACAAGAACATCATACCAACAGTAAAATATGGTGGTGGTAGTGTGATGGTCTGGGGCTGTTTTGCTGCTTCAGGACCTGGAAGACTTGCTGTGATAAATGGAACCATGAATTCTACTGTCTACCAAAACATCCTGAAGGAGAATGTCCGGCCGTCTGTTCGTGACTTCAAGCTGAAGCCAACTTGGGTTCTGCAGCAGGACAATGATCCAAAACACACCAGCAAGTCCACCTCTGAATGGCTGAAGAAAAACAAAATGAAGACTTTGGAGTGGCCTAGTCAAAGTCCTGACCTGAATCCTCTTGAGATGCTGTGGCATGACCTTAAAAAGGCGGTTGGTGCTGGAAAACCCTCCAATGTGGCTGAATTACAACAACTCTGTAAAGATGAGTCGGCCAACATTCCTCCACAGCTGTAAAAGGCTCATTGCAAGTTATCGCAAACGCTTGATTGCAGTTGTTGCTGCTGAGGGTGGCCCAACCAGTTATTAGGTTTATGGGGGCAAACACTTTTTCACACAGGGCCATGTGGGTTTGGATTTTTTATCTCCCTTAATAATAAAAACCTTCATTTAAAAACTGCATTTTGTGTTTACTTGTGTTATCTTTGGCTAATATTTAAATTTGTTTGATGATCTGAAACATTTAAGTGTGACAAACATGCAAAAAAATAAGATATCAGGAAGGGGGCAAACACTTTTTCACACCACTGTATTATAATATTTTTGGCAAGAGATGCACTTTAATTCACAGTGACACCGCTAAAAGTCATTTATTATGACCCTCTTTAACTATAGAGAAGTTAGTATGGAAAAGTAAAATGGAGCCGGAGACGTTACCTGCAGGCTGCCTCTGGGACAGTATTCGGTCATGATGCAGATGTTAGGAGGGTCGATGCAGGCCCCAATGAACCTGGTTAGATGGTTGAACTGAACGTCTCTCATCTGAAAATAAGCACACAAACACACTGCAACTGTGAGTGTAACTCTTTCCAAACATCACATTCCCAAACCCCATGGAAACAGAGGACGGGGGAGAGAACTGACGTTTCATTTATATACAAAGTTTGGAGAATAACGCTGCCAGCAGTTCATCAAAATAGTCTATTTGCAGTCGACTAGCTGGCACTGTGTCGTTCTCTACGAGTTGAGATGCATTCCTGCTCAGGGCACCCAGTTGCAACATGTGCATGTGCATAAATTGCCCCTTGGAGGTTATGAATGAGCCAGTGTGCTGAGGGTGATGAAAAAAAATGTTGAGGTGTTGAGTGGATGTACGAGCAGGAATATCAGACTGGAACGAGCAGTCCGAATGTGTAAAACTGCTCTACATGGAAAATAATCACTAATTACACACTGCTTTTACGACACGAAATGTCTTCCAAAACATGAATCATTTCAAATGTAAAAAAAATAACGAAAACAGAGAAGTCATTAAGAGGGAACATTTTCTGGCGAATTCCTTTTATGAGAAAGTGTGAAAAAAAAAAAAAGCACTCAATCTTTTTAAATAGAAAAGTGCGACATGGATGTCCTCCTCGGGCCGTCATTCCAGCCCGTATAAGCGCTGACAGAATCAGCACTAAAAGGAAGAAAGGAACATGTTTGAGCAGCCAGCATGAAACTTCCAAAAACGGTGTTCATCATTTCAACAGTGTACTTTTCTTCTTTGAGCGCAGTGAGTGACAGCAGCTCTCACACCAAAACCAGGGAGTTCGTCGCTCCTGTTTCACGGCTCGGGAGATGTTAGCCTACCCTTTGGCCTATATAATTTCCCCTGCTGCACACTAGTGTGTGTGTGGGGAGGGCGGGGGGGGTGGGGGGGAAGAGAGCTGGAAGACAAGTGGTTAAGTTTCCACTGGCAGGCCCGTCTCTTCCCCCATCTGCTTGGCTTTTTCATGAGCTGAGGTTTGACAGCCGATCAGGCCCCCGGGGGCGTCTGAGAAGCTGCCAGCTCAGACAGCAGCCTCTCTCCCCCGTGTGCCTGCCGACTGGCCGAGATGCCACAGAGGCATCCAAGAAGCCCAAACTGCTCTCGTCCAACGGACTGAAACTCACACACACACAAAAAAGGACCAAAAACACAGTGCTGAGACGGAGAGAGTTGGAGACACATTAAAAGAGAACAAATGGCCAAAAGTTTTCTCCACACGCATCCATCTTGCTCATGACCACCAGTGTAATTTCCGAGTTATGGGTTTCCCTGTGCCACACTGTGTTTCCATCACCAAACCACATAAATTGTGAGAATGTTTTTTTTTTTACCCAACTTCCTTATCGCTCACTCGTAAATATTTCCCAGCCAACAGCACTGTTTCATCAGCAGCTGTCGCTGACGTTAAAGAGACAGATTACGGATGTTAACTCTTTGAGAAACATCCGGCAGTGGCCCTGGTAACGGCCCCCCCAGTGAATGTGCTAATAAGAAACCAGCATGCAAACAGGTCCAAAAGACCGAAAATAAAGCTTTTCTTGTCCCACTGAGTCCCAAAAAAATACATCTAAATCCAACAAGGTGGCACATCTGCTTGTTGTGAACATGTTTTGTGAAGCAGCTGGAGTAAATGAAGGTCCTCACCTGTAGGACAATCGTGTCAATTCATCGTTGTTTTTATTTGGTGAGTGAAACATCTTTTGATTAATACAACTTTTTGAGATGAAGGGTTCTTTATTGCAGTTCTCCCCTGAAGTGTCAGTATAGCTTTCTTCAATCAGAGGCCACGAGAGTGACCAGAAAAAACAGTACAAGCTAACAGTTTGTCAAATTGATTTAATGGCCAAATGGAAGAATTTTTGGATATCTCTTTTGAGAAAAAAAAAATACTAAAAGGGAAACTATGGGGAATGTCCACAGTCTGTATCACTACATGCCCAAAATACAAATGAGTTGGACAAAACAAAACATTATTTCACTGTTTTTTAGAGCTCCAATAGTAAAGCTAAAAGTAAAAAATTTTGCCCTAAGGGTGCCACAAGCGCAAACGTCATTAGGAAAATACAAATAAAGGGTTTGGTGCAGAAGTGTTTCTTGTTGTGGCTGTGTTTTACTTATTAACCCACTAATATTATAACATTGTTTTCTTAAACCTGTTTCAACTTATTTGTTATATTGTAGAGCTATAGTGTGGGACTTTAACATGTAAAGGGCACCTGTTACATTCAAGATTGATTTATCCACAATTTATCCTTTAGCTCTAGCATATTTACACTGACACAGAGTAACATTAGCAGCAATTCGGATTTGTGTTTGTCTCCACCTCATGAATATAATTTCAGTATTTACTTCTCTTTTATCTTTGTTTTGGTCTTCACTAATGTTGAAAACAATCATCAAGTTGCTAAAAACCAGCCAGTTGCCAAGTTTGTCAGAAAATAGCTGCTGCATGGTGCTGGAAACAATACTAATGAGAAAAGCTGAGCCAAAACAGTGTGAAGCTGCTGCTCATAAAACCAAAACAATGAGCTGAAAGAGGCTGAAACGCTCTTTAGAGATGAGGGGAACTGTGGGTTCATCAATACGATTAACCATTTGACATGCACACAGTCATTTGATCTGTTGTTAATATAAAAACATCTTTAAGAGAACAAATGTGTCTTTCCATCAGATTTTGATGTTTCTTTTGTACAAGCGAAACATTTTACAAGCTGGTGGTACTAAAAGAATTCACAACTATATTAGTAGAACTGTGGAAAAGTGTTTAAAGAAGACCACGAGGGAGCAATAAAATTACACAGTCATTAGGGAAAACAAATAAGATGACGATAAATAAATAATATTATAAACCAGGAAATATATAGTTGTACAAGTCAATCAAAACCCAGTTTAAAGTTGTTTTTAGAAAGAAAGCTGAAGCAGATTGTGAATGGTAGTTTAGCTGACATCCTGCCACCCTTGTACAACACAGGCTTTGTGGGTCAGAGCTGTTACTTGGAGCCAATCCAGTTACTGTAATGCTTAATGAGTGATGATAGGATTTTGAACTTTATTCACGAAGCAATTAGAAACCCATGAAAGAATCCTAAAAGTGGAGCGGTGTGTTCTCTTCTCGGCATTTTGAATCAACTGCAGATGATTTTATGTTTTTTTTGTCAGTCTGTACTCAATAATTAGACAACACACACAAACACAGATTGTTTCTCCTTCTTTCACTGTCTTTTCTAATTTATTTTTTCCAAATCAGAATCGAGGGTTTAATGATAGAGTCTCATACGTTGCATAGACTATAACGCCCTCAGACGGATTAAGGATTGTATAAAAAACATTGATTTGACTTCAGTAATACACACATGATCAATTTGATCCAGCAAAGGAATAAAACTTTGAACATTTAGCAAAGACTTACGTGTTTGAGTTCCAGTAAAACTTGTCTTGTGAGCTCTATCCTCTTCTTGTTGACGTGCTTGATGGCCACCAGGTTCCCCTGTGAGCAAAACGAGAGGAGCAGTCAGAGGGACGGCACTGATGAAGAGTTCAGTTTTCATCGTATGAAAAGAAAAGATCTAGATGTACATAAATAAGGTTTTGAAAAAAAGGCAACGGTACAACCAAAAAGCATGAAACTGATGAGAGGAAGCGAAGCAGCGTTCAGCAGAGAGAACAGCATCTCGCAGTATAGCCTGCAGGTACATTTGGGGTCTATTTTAGTTTGCAGCAGAGGAAGAATTGTATCTGTTGTCCGCTGAGCGAAGATCAGTTAACGAAGGAAGCAGGGTGAATTCCTCCGAGCCGCACGTGACAGACTGGTGGAAAATGCTGTCGCAGAAAGTATGAAACAAGGTCGACAGTTGAGTGTGTGAACCCATGAGGGAGTTTTAACTTTAACTCAACATGAAACAAAGTTAAAACTGAAGAGCTGGTGATGGCTGCATGTTTGAAAGTGGAAACATTCTGCGTCTCACTGCTGAATAAAAAGGTTGTGTTCCAGTATTTGCAGCTTGTCAAGGCTCTTACGTCTCTGTGTTTGTGCTTTGGTTTCAAATTTAATCACCTTTGGCCCGTATTGAATTTGAGAAGTGTATCAGTACCTCCATGAGATGCTCAAGCTGTACCGTGACATCAGCATTTATATAAACAGCAGCATCATTCAGCTAAAAACAAAGACTCATCATTCAGCAGCCACTCTTTATCACATTTCCTCACACCTCCTTCATCTTTAAGCGGATAAATTAACAGCAGCAACAAGTTGATGGCCATGTCCAGACTGCGAGGCGGGGAGTGTAGAAACAGAGAAAGGCAGGAAAAAAAAAAAGAAAGAAAATTGACGCATTCTGCAGCTCACATTAAAACCAACTACCTAAATTCGCCCACACTCTTTTCTTTCTCTCTCCTCTAAAGCTCTCCGGCTTGCTCTGCGAGTGTGCACATGTGTGGGCGGGAAAGGAGTGCGCAGGAGTTGAAAATGTCAGAACTCACTAAGCCTTACCTTAAAATAGCCCGTTTTTGCAAATAGCTGATATTTTCCATGGGCAGTTATCAAGGAGCCATAGCTGGAGCCTCTCTGAGAAGGTGGAAAAGAGTAGTGAAGAGAAAAGAAATGTCAGTTAGTTTGTGTAGATTAAAGCAAAGAGGATTAAATTGTACGTTTGAGACTGTGCTTCCACTTCGCTGCAACAAAAAAAAAAGGTTCGGCACTGATGTTCTTGTCCAAAAATGTATTTCTCTGGGCAACATGAAATGGCCTTTCGCTTATATTTGAGAAAATAAAGTGTTTTCAGCTTCCAGCTCGAGTCCTTGGGCTAATGTCTGCAGTGCACACAGAGTGAATACAAATCAAGTGGGCGCGCTGCATACAGACAGCGAGTACAGTCGACTACACATTTGTATAGAATGAAAATATTGGCAACACATGGCACACTGGAAAATACATGGGTTTGGAAAATGACTGTGTTTTCCTCACACACACATTATTCCAGGAACTGGAGCGAAAACCAGTAATGAAAAAGGTGTGTGCATGTGCTTCTCATGAACGCTAGCACGTGTGGGATGAAACGCAACCCCAAAGGAGATGCATTAGTCCTCAGACAACAGGAACCTGATACTTGAAGAACGTGATGAGGTATTACACATGTAGGGACCGCGGCCAGACGAGGGCTTATTTTAACAATCATTTAATATGCGTCTGCCACTGCAAAGCCAGCCACCTTCAATAAACCACTGGGAAAGATTTCAGGAATGTGTAAACTCACAAAGGATTTGGATCCTCTCCGGGCTGCAGCTTTGCTTTTTCTATGAAAAACCACAAACTGCATTTTGATGCACAGTGCGCGTTGTGTAAACAGGCTGAAACTTCAAACATGTCAAATTAGCATTTTCGATTCCTGGTGGGTTCAATTTTACAGCGGTGGCACCTCCAGACTGACAATCAGGCCTGTGTGAACGGAAGCTGTGTACAAAGTGTTGAGTCTTTCCCACTGGCAAACATGGCAAAGAAACCTGCCGGATCAACAACTTGTTCATCACACATGAAGGCTGTGCCAGCAACACTGATGGAATAAAATGTGATATAAAACTCTGGGCTGCCAGCTTTCTGAAATCTTATGGGTGTGGCGCTTCACCTCCATTATTTTTTTTTAATCTTTTGCCACAGTAAAGTACATGAATCTGCGGTAACAGCGGCATTTCTTTAGGTCTACCTGTGAGAGGGTGAGGCGGCTGCCAGCTCGTTTGTGGTATTTATTGGGGCTCTCGAACTGAAGGTCCTCCCACCGAATCCTCCAAAGCATTCCAGCCAGCTCTTTCTCCAGCTTCAGTTTCCTGCACAAACGGAAAAAGCAGGTGGTGAAATCAGCAAGGATACGGCAGCACAAAGACCTGAGGAACCATCAGTAGTGTTTGGGTTGGGGTTCCTGCAGAGGTCGCGAGCTGATGTTTTTACCACAGAGTTTATGACTCTATTGGCTGGATATAAATAAATTAATAAAAATCCTTCACAGGCAAAGTGCTGTGAAATTCACCGAATTATTTTGAGGAACTGGTGCTCCATTTTTACAGCTCCCTTTGATTCTGGTGGTATTTCCTGTGATAGCAGTCACATATCTGATTACAGAATGCTTCACATCCAGCATTTGCATGTACCTATGTCCATGTGTTGATGCATAACTACATGCCTGCATGCAGGCTTGTGTTTTTCTTTTGTCTTTTTCTTTTTTTTAATTAAGCTTTAACTCTTTGCTATACTTATTAAAGTTTGGTGGAAAATTACTTTTCCAGGGAAATATCTTTATTGTACTGGACAAAGGGCTCTTTCTTTGGAGGAAATGCTATAATTCGGAACATTTGACAGCCATACTGTAATTTAGTGAAATCAATGGCTCATCAACTTAATGTAAATAGACACACTGGTGAAATAGTCCTTAAAATAAACTTCAATCATCATGTGTCACTTGAAATGATGAGTTGATTGAATGTAATACTGAACATTCTTGAAACGTATTAAGGTTCTTGTATCTCCCTGCTTGTGCTGTATTAGAGTTCAAACCCCAGTCTATCTTCTGTTTGAAGTAAAGGTACACGATGGAGATTTGTTCTGATGACTCACAGGTCTTTTTCTTCTGTGAAAAATGAAAAAAACAATAACCATGATTAGAATCCACTTGAGTTCTTCCTCCCACTCTCTTTATTTTTAACAAACTCACAAAGTGTGGATTCACATGTCCTAACCTTAGCTCAATACTATCACGGCTGCAAAAACAGTTTCCACGTCACGAACTATAAACATTTTGGCTTCTTCACACAGACAACATTAAATGGAACTAAAGACCAGTTCAACATGTCTTACATTATATATCCTTTCAGTTGTAACAACAAAGTTGAGTATGAAAACTGCCATATTCCTCACTATGGGCTCTAAACCAGAGCGTGCAGCTGTAAACAGCTGTGTCAACAGGTAATGCACGAAGCATTATAATGATGTATTTCAGATTCTTTTACATTTTGCATTAAAAAAAAGTGGTCATTTTCAAACAGTACCGTCAAACTAAGTAACTATTTGTCATCAGCAGAGTTTGTAATGGTCCGTTCCTCAAACATTTATATAGCAACAACACAGATGGCAGCATTTGTAATCATGACACCGTAAAATGATGTAAAGTTTTACATAGTAAACCACACTACAGAGTACACAGAAGCTCAGTGGGATATTTTCAAATGAAAGAAGCATTATTGGTGAAGGGATTCGCACAATAACGGTCGTTACAGTTTGTCTAGAGATCATTTCAGCAGCATTTGCCTCTAAATGCCACTAAATCATTAGCCACTAAGATGAAATGGCCATATTCTGACTGTATTCTGTCTTGTCTTTGTGTTTAAAATGAAGAGTTTGGCAAGTCAGACTGCTCTTTGTGTTGACAGTGATGCACACTGAAACCCTGGTATGAAAATGAAGCCAAAGAAATCAAAATACAATGTAACAGCTTGTTCAGTCAAGAAGATAAATTCACTAAACAACTAATAAACTTCCAAAAAAAGGATAGGCCACGAGTTCACCTCTCACAATTCCAACTCCTGAGGGAACATATAAAACACCTGCAGCCTACTTAACTGACAGAGCTGATTTATCATGAATTACCTGATCCAAATACTGAAGGTATATTAGGCTTATAAGCTTCTGTTATTGAGATGATCTGAATGAAAGTTTAACTGGGAGGATGACTCCTTAAACTACCATGACACGATCTGTTAGAGAGCAGACGGACTCTGCTGGAGTTGTGGCCGAGCAGACAGCAGCTTGCTACGAGCTCTTTGACAAGACAACAGGCAAGTTTCATTTTTGGCCGGACACCACATTACTGATGGCCAAAATGGCCTGTTGTTAAAGTTTTACCTTTGGTCAACCTAAACCTCAACCTCTTCCCAACTACAGGAAATTGTTTTTTGCAGTGCCTGACGTGACTCCAACCAGTTACCTGTGCTATGCATAACCATCACCATAACTATAACCATAACCATAACTATAACAATAACTACAACAACAATAACTAAAACCATAACTATAACCATGACATAACCATAACCATATCCACAACCATGACCCAACTTGAGCACCGACATCTGCCAAGAGAGGGGGCACTACAAGCACCAGCAGGAGAGTGTTGAACATTTACAAAACACCAGCTATCATTGTTATTCTAAAGAGAAACAAGTTTTTGTTCTGCATTGGTCGCCACCAATCTGAAACTCTTAAAGTGTGCCACATTGACAATCTTTCATACCAATCTTCATAGCCCGATTTCACCAGTCGACAAAGCTATCTTTTTTGTCCAGTCTTGATATGACGCCAGTTTGACATTATAGTTATGGTAGTGAAGCAACACACGCAGACCAGTTTGTTTTTCATTCATCATTTAGTTCAAGCAGCGGTCAGCAGTGACTGGCTATGTTCTTAAAGGACACCGGGGACATCAGCACAGAGCTACGATGCAGCACATACACAATAATAAAGTTGCAACTGACGAAAGTAACCGGTTAAATACCAGCCAATGCCAATGCATTAAACTGTGCTCAGATCAGCCCAAGTACTCATTGTTATGATCGGCTTGGGGCCTTTCCCAGTTGTGTTATGTTGTGCCAGGTTAGCTTACACTAGTACCCCATTCTGACCAACACAGTGGCATCGCTTAAAACCGGCTCTGTAAATGGGTCACCCAGCATTTGATGACCCAACTGCACGACCCACCATTCATCCAGGGTTGGATTGTACACTGGCCGGCATTGTTGACCCAGTGCTGCTGACACATAAAGCACAATTCAGTGATGCGGATGTTTGTGTGGACACGAAGCAGTAAAAGGACAAACTGGAAGGCAAAACTACCACTTTTACCTTGTGATTTTTAATAATTAACATACATTGAGTAGACTCGTGTGAAACATGGCTGCAGTCTGATAAAACATGAGGTTTGAGTTACGGTTAGTGTTAGTTTAGGTTGTGTTGTGTTTGGCACATTTTACAATGTCACCAAGTTGGAATAAAATTAGTCTCATTTATTCCAGTGTCATTTTCAAATAATTGCACCATTTACTGTTTTATTCCTGGTCTGTTCTGTCTAAATAGAGCATTATAGGTGGATGAACTAATAAGGATAGAAAGTGTTTCTGCAAATAAGCCAACCCAGACTAATTAATCGCATAATTTTCTAATCAGAGATATTTTTGACATGTTTTGAGTTATTTTTGTTTTGAGCATCAGTGTGATTGGCAGCACCACAGAGAGGAAGAGGCATTCCAAAGAAACAAGACATCTGGGGCAAATCTCACAGGACCTGTTGTTTCTTGACACTGAATGATTTACAGCAAAAACACATTCATAAATAAAACTCGATAGGTTTGGAATTCACAGTTTCCTAGCTCCTTTTTTTTATTATTATTATTTTGTTTGTTTTGGTAGGGGGGGTAGCGGATTCATTTTCAGTTTGAAACACTTAGAAATGAAAAATGAGCAGAGCCCACACATTCCAACCCAATCTAAAAGGTGTAAAACACTTCCAGATGGTGGCAGGAAATTATTGCAGCGTTTGCATATGATCGTGTTTTAGCCTTTCCCCGAACCATCGAAAAGTAGCTTGTTTTTTTTTTTTTCATTCGCCACTTTTTCACCAGTACAAGCTGTGTTGTCGCACAGTCCACAAACTCAAAGTTAATTCTGATGCTTGTTTGTGTGTACAGACACTTCAAGCCGTGCCTATGCGCGAGCAGTTTGAGAGCAGGAAACACCATTAAACCACCGGTACCCTCCAGCTCCCTCCACCACCACCACCACCACCACCATCACCAAAAAAAAAAGAGGCACTTTTCTATTTAAAGAGTCTCGTTTGGAGACCTCTGGCAGCCAGAGGGGCAAAGTGTGGAGCTCCACACTGGGCCTATTGTTTCATGAGTCCCATTTGTGAATACCTCTGCTGGACCAACCCCTCCATTAAAACAACAGAGCTGCTGCTGCTCTGCTCAACATCCCCTCACACTGCTGCTGCACACCAGACTCCAAAGTCAACTGACCTTCCAGCTGCTTAAATATAAAGTGGAACAAATTTAACAGTCGCTCCATGAAATGTAAAAAATTTGTGAGTGTTATTTTGCTGTAACCAGATTGTGTTTGCACACTTCAAACACATGTCTGTCTAAGCAAGTCAGCTGGTCTGTTTTCTACTCCTGTAGTGTTATTTTTTTCCCCCAAGAATGAACCCGTGTTGTTTATTTCTCTTATTTCAGGTACTCACACATATTTAAATTCCTTGGAAAATCATTTTGTTTTAAGAGGAAATTAGGTTTAAATCTAAATTACCTATTAAATATTTAAACGGTTTGCTGAAGTGTTTATGTTTTACCACAAAGCAATACAACGAAGCAGAAGATTCATTACACAGTCTCTTTTATTAAATTGCATATTCACCAAATTTTACTACTGTGGAAATAGTTGTGTCAGAACAGTAATCTGATACCAAAACTATTGAACCTGCAACCCTTTTCTTATACAAAATACATCGGTAATTTCACAGTATAGGTTTTCCCTAAATTTATCTAATTTTTTAATTTTGCATTTCTGCCCAATGAATTAGATTAAAGCCCCCAAAATCTATATTCCCCCAGAAGTGAGAGATTTAATTAATCTGAGTATAACATATTTTGCTATAAGTAACAAAGCTGTAAGCAGCAGTAAGTATCTTTAGAAAATATAATATTTTTCTATTAATTTGTTGTCATTAAAAATATAAAAATTTAATATTAATATCTCAGTCATGTAAATTGCACCTTAAGGTTGAGGAACTCTGGGTTTTCGTCTGATTTGACTGACAGTGACAAAACTCCAAAATGCTTCAGACATTTTAGTGGTGTTTTTGTAGGTCAAGTACTGAAAATGGAGGCCCCTCAGCAGCTGGTTGATCTTTAAGGCGGCTGTAAACAGCTTGGCCTTCCGCCTCTCTGTCAATCAGTAAAGCTCCACTGGTGTCTGCAAAAACAGGAATTGATTGGTTAGCCTTCGGTATCAAACAGAGCCGACGCAGAAAGAAAATCTAATTGTGACTGATGGCGAGGTTTAGGCAGGAGATTTACTTTTTTAGTTTCATGGAGTTTAAGTATGAAGTTGGCTCAAGATCCAATGAACAACATGTTGAGGCCTGTGCCAAACAGTTTTCCATGTATAAAACTGTCATTTCTGTAAATGAATCTAAATATAGTTGGACCGGGGCAGAATGTTCAAAACTGTGGGACAGGATCACAGAGTTTCCCTGTTAGATTCCCATAACAGAAATAGATTCTTGCTGCCATAAAGTCTCTAAATGTTACACTTGGATCCCAGATTAAAAAAAAAAAAAAGGAACCCGGGAGAATTAACTTACCGGCCAAGAGTCCAGGAAAACTAGCGAGCTGGTTGGGAAACCATGCTGTGTTTGCTGAACTGTGAGCTGCAAAAACAGAGAAGAGGATGTTAATTGTTTTCCGTTTTAAGTTCCCACTCTGCATGTAATTATCTGGTGGTTATTTAATATTGGGCATGATCAACTCAGGTTGAGGTTTGGTGGATTTACCTCAGATGGATAGGTGCTCCTCCGCCTTTCTTCCACCATTCCTCTGATCAAAATCCATTCTGATTGGCTGGTGATTAACACTTGTTTGTGTTAATGGTCAGTATTAGAAAAATGATCAGATTACCGGTGGGATTTGTTAGTTAGAGCTGTGCAGTGATGTGTAAATCAGTGTGTTTATTAGTCATTAAATGCCTAGGTAAAGAAACCATTGAAGAAGTGGTGAAAGAGGGAAAAATAAAAACATTAATTTTCTTTCATTACATGCAGATATTACCCATGACATTAAGCAGGGCCTAGAAAAACCCTTTCCCTAACTTAATTACTTGGGGCATGCATGATTTACTTCTTGCGTAATTAAATGAGGCTTAATACCACTACACAAACATGTCGACTGTGCCACTTGGGACAGTGTAACGATTTCATTTGAATTAGTTTTTACAGCTGAATGCCGAGCACCAAGTTATAACCATTAGAAAAGCAGAAGGCAATAATTCTATCTTAAACATACCACTGAAATTAGCTGCTTGGGGGCTGCAATTACAGCTAAATACAAACACTTATTTAAACACCACACAAGGTTAAGCCCTGTTTATTTTTAGCTTCAAACTACAGTACATTGCATACATAGTGAACACAGTCTATAAGATTTCTAATTAAGATGCCACTTATGATGCTGTAACTTGATGTTGTTTGTGTTATTCAGTTCTTGCTCTGTTCAGGAATAATTTGCTCCAATACACAACTCAAGATTTTGGGATTTAAGGGGTACAATTCCTTTTGTGTCTCTTCGTGAGTCCCAAAAGAATGAAACAAAAGTCACTCAAATAAAAGTCAAGTGTGAAAATCTGCCAGAAAAGGAAAATTATTTTTAACCTGCTTCTAACATCCGTCAACTTGTTTCAAGTCAGTTGGCAGGATTTTTGAAACACTGAGGTCATAAGTGCAAATTCCTTCGAGCCCCATGCCTCAAACTTGTGGTTGTAAAGAACATGTTCCCAGTGGATAGCTACAGTCCAGCTAGATACCAAGTTTATTTATTTAACTTAGATTCCTAATAACACAAAATTTAAATTTCAGGCTTTATGAGTGTCCTCCATACACTGAAGCACAGAGGATGTACTTCCAATGTTGCCCTCAAAAATGACGTTTTCTTTGCAGTGTAAAAAAAAAATCCAGCATCTTTGTGCTTCATCTAATATAATTGTACACAACTTGATAAACCAAAGGATGTATGAGAACCTACAAAGAAACATATAATCCTTTGAGTGAAACGCAAACATCAACTCAGCAGCAATATGTGAATTATTAGAAACGGTGGCGTTCAGCTTTTAACCCAGCACATAGAAAATAAAACCACAATGAACACACTAATGATCACTAAGTGAGAGTAGCAGTAAGCGTTGTTTGCAGCCAGTAAATGAGCTCACTTGGCAGCTTAAACACACTTCACCGCTGCTGTAATACCGTCACCTGCTGAGCGGTTGCCGTAGCAACAATCATGTAAATACCACATAGCACCGATAGCAACACGATCCATAAATCCTGCTTCAAACATGTGTCCGTCTCTCACTCACCCTCTCGCTCGCTCTCTCTCTCGCTTTTTCTTTCCGTCTTTGAGTGAAATAAATCACATCCGCACTTCTGCTGTTGAAGGTAAAATCAGCACAGACCAGACGCATCAGCTGAACGCGTCAAAACTCACCTGTAAATGAGGAAACTCGAGATCCCAAAAATGATGAGCGCTAAACCGGAACCCACAGCTACAATACCCAGAACTGGCATTTGACCTGGAAACAGCAGGGAAAAACAGAAAAAAAGATTAGACACTCGGCTGTCCCTCACATGTTCAACAGATGTCCACATTCATGTCTTTGAAAATGAAGAAATAAAAATGGAAGCTGTGAAAAACACAGTTGTGACTTTCTCAAGGAGAACAGCTTCAGCAATCCGTCAAACCACAAACACCGGCAACAATTTCACACAATTACACAGCTCTTACGATCCTGGTGGATATTTAAAACCCTAATTACACCACCTCCTGTAAATCACCAGATAGGCTGATAGTCATAATTAGAGAAATATAATTTCTAACACTAATCAACACCAGAAAAGGTTTCACTTCGCCATCATTTATAAAACAGTGAACTGAAGATTTCTAACTTACTAGCAATTAAAGTCTGTGCCGAGTTCAGGTTTGGGTCAAACTGTAGAATAAAGTCAGAAAACACAGTATTTTCTAAATTTGAACATATTTCCTCTCAGTGGATTTGTTTGAACTGAAGTCACGCTGACAAAGAATGACCGTTTGTCAGGATTGTGCTCTTTTACGTGTAAATACAATAAAATAGAAATCCATAAGAGTTACGGAGGAAAATTAAAAAGAGATAATAAAATGGATATAAACTTTCGTATTTACAGAGCTGGAGTCAGGACACATTTAGTCTAGCTTTGCATAAAGGGGGAACAGCTCGCATGGCTCCATCCAAACTGTTTATCGCCACGCTAGAAACTCTGAGAGGCAAAACTGAGGCACAGTCCCACCTGGGAACGATGCAGGGATGTTTCAGTGTGATGTTTTTTGGGGTTAATTTGTTCCCCAAATGTTCTTCTTCAAAGTTCATTAATGTTCTCATTACTTTTCAAAAACATTTGTATCGTGTTTTTAAAGTACGTTATCCCAGAAAATAATAATTCTGGAAACATTAATAAAAAAAAGAAAATTTTTAAAAAACTTGCTATTGAAAACATTTCAAGAATTTGGGATTAAAGTTCTGACAATTTTATGAAAAACATTTTAAGAATGTTTTGAGAAGGTTATCTGATTCCTATTCTGGGGGTGGTGCTAATGCTAATGCTACAAAACTAACATGCTCACAGTGACATTGGCCTGATTACTGCACCAGCTGAAATATCCAGAGAGGATATTACAATTCATGCTAAAAATTAACACCAATTCACTTAAACTTTATTGAAATTAAACTGTATTAATCCCTGTACAGCTAGATTGTATGCAGCAGCTCCTCACCCAGATCAACAGATACACTTGATAGTTAAAACATGAAACGCTCTCAGCTTTGAAAGAAATCAAGGGCAACCAACTTAAAAAACTAAATGGAATTGTTGAAATATATAAAATATTATAAAAACTATAACTAAACAATGATCAAAAAGGATAAACATGTGAACCAAATGTAATGAAATTCCACACAACAGCTGACATACTAAATATGTCTTTGTCATGGTGGTGCTTTAGGAAAAGGATCATTAGAAGTCATCATTCAAGAACCATAAATGTCTGTCCAAAGTTTCAAAGGCAACCCATCAGACAGATTTCACGATATCACAGTTTTAAACGAAGTGCTGGACTGATTGGAAAACTGAGCAACACCGACACACTGCGTCACCGACAGCGAGAACGAACAGTCTGTTCATCCGCTCAGCACCGCTGCAGCAAGTGTTGCTGTGTAGTATGCGGGCACAGTTTCTGCTCACCATACAGGCATGATGGCACGAAATCTGGCAACTTCTCCATGATGACAACACATTTCGATAATGCACCCGTTGAAGCCGCGCTCTGATGACCTCTCTGTTCTATTAATTGTACGTTTCCAATGCTTGTAATTCACTTCTTTTATCTCATTCACTTCATTTAGAAATTGTGTAACTGTTAATATATTTTTGCAAATTCCTGAACATTCATTGTCCTCTGTGCTGAAAGCGACACTGGGGAAGTCGACATCCAAAATATTTGCAGTTGGCTTCAGACCTGGGGACGGAGTCAGATTTATTGCTCCTCCACTAATTGTCCTGTCTTCATACCAAAATAGGTTTATAATTGCAGTGGTTCCTGCTCAGTTTGTCATCTGTAACGATCTGTAAACTGTCACTGTTCATACAACAAAGACCACTTCCAGCACTTATCTTTTACTGCTTATCATTCCAGCATATAATACACTTCGCTCTTTCACTTTATTGGAGGAGTGAGTTGGGATGACATGAAAGAAAAACAAGCCATTTATCATCGCAGCAGCAATGGAAATATCCCCTGCCCTGTAGAGAAGACAGTGATAATAGAAACAATGCATTAGTGCACTGTAATATCCAGCTGATGAGCAATCCTATCTCACCCAAGTCAAGAGAAAGAAAATGCCGTTCAGTGCGAGATCATTTTACTTTATGTCAATGTGTGTGAACTTCTATGTCATAATTGTTTTCAGGAAATCCGCGTGTCCATTGGTCAACCTCGATGTTGCTTGTTTGTTGATGACATTTCACCTGAGAGACGAGCACAATCATCTGCAGGCAGGTTTCCACCCCGGTAGAAGGGTTACGTGTTTGACTACATTCTGATGGATCAGGCAGGAGTCGCCATACCGTCGTTGCAGGAGGGGTCGTCTGTGGAGAAGACACATGGGGGGTTATCCAGCGGAGGGCCACCACTGGGCCAGTGTATCTTCTCTGTCTGGGACCAAACGATCTCTTTGTTGGTTCCATTGTAGTAGGCAACGAGCTGCAAACAGAAGACAGAAACAACTTAAAGAGGTGGATGAAAAGATACCTCAGAAATCTGTCGTTTTTTTTCACACAACAAAGAAAAACTACTTTGATGCTTATACAACGTACGTCCCAAAATGGAACAATATTCTTTTAACTAATCTAACAGATAATATTTTACAAAGGCTTTGATCAGAATAGTTTCCTGTATCACAATTTTTAGACTAAGTTATTTAATTACTTTCGATGCTTCTCCTTCTCTTTCCTGCTAAGTGCATGTGACGTATGCAGTGGATTTTATTATTTTCGTTCTTTTGCTAAAATGGTATTTCTCCTAAATGTGGTCTTTTTTTGAGGCACGTCTTGACATTGGAGATGTAATGAATTGGAATCAAGGCTCCACACCTTAGAAAACAACATATTAGGTCAGAGGGACCAGTGTGGCCCGACCCAACGTAGTCCCTGGTCAATTGCAACCAGGAAGTGAAGGCAACTGGGCGACAGTACGAAGGAAGTATAGCCCTAAAAATGTTCCCACGAGTCTGATTCTGTCGGATCTTTCTTCCTGTTAATGGGGGAGTTTTTCCTCCCCACTTTTGTCAAATACTTGCTCCTGTCGTAATGTTTTAACTGTTGGGTTTCTCGCTATAATATTGTGAGGTCGTGGCCTCAGATGTGCGTGTTGAGATGAAGCGCAATGTGAATACAATTTTATTGAGTTAAATTTGTGAAATGGAAAAATACAATAGGTGATTGTTAAGTTAAATAGTGACAGGACATGGGAAATTCTAGGAAAGCAACTGCGTATCATATTCACAAGGACCATTATTCTTCTGGGATGTATTTGCTTTAAAACTTAACAGTGGTTTTGCAGCTGAGAACCAGAACTGGTAAAACGGCTCAGACGTGAGGTCTTAGCTAGGAACAAGTGTATTTTGACATAATTTTAATAGTTTGGAAAATAGAGCCAGACGCATACAGTAGTTGTGGTTGCAGATTTGTATTTCATGGAAGTGTGCCCCTCTAGTGTGACAATATGGTCAAATAATTAAGTCACAATCAATGAGAAAGCATTTTTATATCTTAATATAACAAAACACATATGTTGTGATTGCACAATAAAAAATAATTTAAAGATCAAAGGCAAATTATTGACATTAATTTTGAAAATAATATTCTGGTGTTGTACATCCTGCCATTTCTGTGTAAAAGATTTAAGTTAAACTCCCGAAGGAACTGCAGCCACACGGGCAGTATTCAACTAACTTCCTGAATAGCTCATCTGTGAGAGCTTTATTTTGACGGTACAGCATCTGTTGTCCTGCTGTGAAACACGACTCCTGTGTTTCCCTATAGCTGGAGTTTTTTTTATGTTTTCCACCCCTGGTCCCAACACGTTGTGTCTTCTCTGCTAAAACCTCAAAGGCCGTCACCCCCAGCTGAAGGTCATCAAAACGATGCCGAATGTAATGGGTGAAGGGGCAGAGGCCGCAAAGTCTGAAATAGCTCAAGTATTTTGGTTCTGGGGTTATGTTTACTGCACTCCACTGCCAATAAATCTCCTCCAACAATTCACTTCATCTGAAAATATGTAGTGAAAATACATAAATGACAATATTTGTACCGCGTGGCCAAAAGTTTGCAGGTACCTACACACTACACATATGTAATGCTAATCTTTTTATGGACCTTGCTTTCTGCCAGTCTCTCGCTAACTATTGCCACAAACAAAAAATAACACTGTATGCCGAAGAATTAAAGGGCAAATCTGTTAATTTTACACATTAAAGTTTGGTCACTGGGAAGTTCTCCTGCCTGCGTGTAATGTTATATAAAGCTTTTTGTGTCTCCAAACACAAAGTCAGAGTTAGCATCTCAAGTCCAACTGTTGGCAGTTGCATTGTGGGTAATGTATGGCGCCAGGATTTAACAAAGAAGAAGAATGTGTGGAATGAATAAACAATATCTGCTGTTTTAATGCATACATTTCTTGAATTCGTCTTTGAATTATGTTTTTTAAACTATCCATGATTAATCTGCTGTTCAAGAAGTGAAATGCTGAGTTGAAGGATTTCTGTCTGAAGACGGTTGTGTTACATTTCAGTAATTCATTGTGACCATAGCAATGTCAATTGGACTGTTCTTCATTATAACACTTATACATCTTTAATTTTGTCATGCTGGAGTCTTTTTCCATAATTAGTAACATACGTAGTCACGAATTTGATGGATCATTGGGAAAAGAAGAAAGTTTTAACAAAGAAAACAAACAATACTTAATATATATACTGTATATATATTCAGCAATCCATCATAATGAATTAGCCTCGGTCATTTCAATGGATGGATATTTTTATTTAGAAAATTAAATTCAGACATTACCAACTAAACATTAAGTAGTCTGAGATTCTGAAAGCAGAAACCACTCCTGTGATGTTTTCAATCAGGCTGCTGGTTACTCGGGTCAATTGGCCATGTGAATCGACCAATTTAAAAGCCAAGGATAAATGAGACCAGGAAGTCCCGCTGACAGCCTCTGAGGACCGCTATGAAATTCTAACTGAAGTCAAATGAAGCTGACCCACTTCTCCTACCCTCAAAAAAAAAAAGCACTGGAACATTTCACAGTGTTCGCAGAGCACAATATGCACGCATATTTTCATCGGACTATGAGGGATATTTGAGGTTTTATGCATCTTATCATTAGAGAAGTCAAAATCCCAGAATATCTCACAGGTAATAATATCCACTCTCCGTACATGATGTTGAACATTTGATTTAACTGCAACTACCACAAGTAGACAAGCAAAGGTTGTGGTTTTAAACTACACAGTTAATTATGGAGCAGAATTTTAAGAAAATACAGTAATTAGGGGAACATGAAGTGATTGTCAGTAATTATTCTGTTTAAGCCATTTTACACGGACTCAAAATGACTCTTGGAGGAGTTCATAAAGAATTTTCTCACTGGGATTATTGATAACAAAGACTGTTTTGTAGGAATCACATGCAGTTTTGTTTTTTTTATTTAAAGACCTACTGCATGCAAATTCAAAGCTTTCCAATATATATATATATTTTTTGTTTTTATCAATACTGCTCTGCTTTAAACCTTAGTAAGAAAAACAAAAGCTTGTACTGAGCTTGTACTTTGATTAAAAGCCATGAAATTAAATAAATAATTAAACAAAAATAACAATTTCAAAAATCTACTTTTTGTTTCCCCTGCTGCACTGTTCCACTGTCTACAGGGCCAGGTATTACACCTCAGCCTTTCTTGTTTTGGAGTTGTTTTTTGGTTTAATTACACAGCAAACAGTGGAGAGATCAGAAGAAAAGAGGGTACAGAGAGTTGGGAAATGACGAGGGCACAAATGCCCCCGATTGGACGCACACTAGGGAGGATGCAGTTCACGGTCAGTGTCTTAACCCCTTGATCACCACTATGGCACAAAATGGGTTTTGTAGAAAAATATGTTTATATTTCTGAAAAAGGGTGTTTAAAAAAAGTGATTGTTGATAGTGAAACTCGGGTAACTCCAGTAACAGTGTGCATACTGAAAAACCTAGCACGCAATAGCAAGAGTACCGACTAAGTTGCTTATCAGCTTAGTCCATACCCGACAAACAAACAAATCTGCTTATGAATTTATTCATCTGTGTGCCATTAGTTCATGTTATTCCACTATCTATCATCACAGTCCAAACGGAGGTACGTTAGAAAATAAATACATGTGAATGTTAACACACGTTTCTCTGTGAATCAACTCATTCTGCCAAAGTTTTGTTTGACTATACACTCTGCAGTATACATAAAAACTCAGTCCAGTAAAGTGTAATTCGATTTTAAGGTCTTTAAAACAACAAAAACATCAGCTCTTCTGCTGAAGGAGGTGCTGAGTAAAAGCTAATATTAGGGTTTGTTTTGCAGCTTTTGATGCACCAACTTCTTTTAAATATGTTCCTTCCAAATATGAAATCCTATATCACATTTCAACAGACATTTACTTTAAAAAGGAATGTTAAAGGTTCTTTTAATGCACAATGTTTGTGTTTTTTTCTCACTCCAATTACTGAAAATGATTGGCTTCTTTGTAATAAATTCGAAACTGGAACTTTCTTTTATTTGGCTACAATATAAACTGGCAGGGAGACACTGAGTCAACGTTAAAAAAAAATTGTCTGATTGATTACTTCAAACTTTTGAGGTAATCTAATGTTTTTCAGTCGAGTGCCCAATCTCCTCCAATATCAGTCACAGCCTCAGTGAAACAGTAAATCCATGGCCTACCCCGTACTCTCCAGTCTCCTGATTGGTCATCGCCCACAGGTTGACATCGATATTTCTGGCGTTTTTGTCGTCTGTAGAAACAAGTCCTGTCACTCCTGAAAACACAAACAATAGCCACATTACAGGTGTGACTGCGTATCATAATTCATGGTCTTTATACAAACCAAGATTCAGTATACAAAAGAAGTTGGTTTTTTTAAATATTCAAACAATTGAAGACAACAGTTCTTTGTAGTTTTCTAAAGTAGTTGACAAATAGCAAACCACATATGCAAAGCACATCAGATAGACTCACAACTGTAACTGCTTTGTGCATCAATGAAATTTCAAATGGATTTCTATTGCAGACAATAATGTTAGTACCACATTCGTTTTTAGTATAATCACAATTTGCAGAGGAAAATTTCTGCTATATCTTTATGTTATAATTATTTGAGAAAAGCTCCATAAGGTGCTTTTACACTGAGCCTTCGTCTGATCAGAACTACTGTATATTGTAATTTGTTCACATTTTGTATTTTTGATGATCTGTTGCTCTGCTGTATGAAGTCATTCTTACAAATAAATACACTTTGCCGACATTTACTCACCCCAGAAATTGCGGTTTTGCGTCCTCATTGTGATGTTAATGCCGTCATTCTGGGCTCCACCCTCTGCCAGTGTCTCCTGTAAGGCCATTGCGTACAGCACAAAGCCATCGTAGAAGCTGCCGGCGATGTAGTCCATCTGCAAGAAGAGAGACATCAGGTTGGCCAATCACTGACGACAGGAATTTGTTCATGACTCAGGGTTTTAAACAATGACCTTAATAATGAACTAAGATAAATATTTAAAAAGGAGAACATGCGTATCTCTCTGAACAACAGCTGTGCAATAAAACGATACGATTTCGGAGAGCACCAAATACCAACTAACACGCCAAACAAGTTCAAAAAGTGCAGACGATTGTACCTTTGTGAAACTCACACACGGCATGGGTGAAATGAAAGCGTCAATAAAAGAGGTATTAATTACTAACATAACTATAAACATCATTCATCAGTGCTGACAATCACAACACAACAGCATACTTTTCTGCTTATAATATCCTACAGAAGAATAAAGAGGTCATGATGCTGAGCAGAACTCACGAGGACTTCAGAGTCGATAACTTACCAATGAAGGTTCCAAATGAACACCAAAATCCCTCTGGGCTCTGGCATGGAGTTTTCTCTGAAAGTCTTTGAACTCTGGATTATCAGGAGGCCGGTAAGTTATGACGAAAACAGACTGGAGGAGGCACAGAGAGGGAAAAACATGAACACAACTGCAGCTTTAGAGATATCATGGGACATATTTGTTAAATAAACCAATGTGTCTGAATCCCAAACTCCAGCATTTGGAAAATAACTCCTATCAACACCTCGTGAGAACACATTCTCCGTATGTTAAGAAGATGTGCTGCGTGAGGAAAATGTGGACACACCAGATACTGACTGACTTAATCCCCAACCCCTTAGCAAAAATGCATATTTAAAGCAATATGTGAATTTTTTTTTTTCCTCAGACTGTAAAATAAAATGTCTCGGATAAAACTGCATTTTTTTTTTTTTTTTTTAGAATGGCCTTTTATTGCGACCAGTTCTAGGCACACCTGTGCGGTAATCATGCTGCTTAATCATCTTGATGTGCCACACCTGAAAGGTGGATGGATTAACTTGGCAAACTAACACAGATTTTGACCAAAACAAATAAACCTTTAGTGTGCAAAGAAGCCTGAGCTCAAACAATTAACAAAAGTGTTGCATTTACATTTCTATGTAGCACATTATTCTTGTTTTCGTTTGCTCAAAATATTGTAGCTTAGTTTTAATGGTCAATGTTAAGACCCCAGCTAATCCCAAACTACACACTGGAGTCAATTAGACTGTTAACGGTAAATTAGCTTTTAGCAATCTGACAGTCAAGGCTCATGTTCATTTCTGAGCAAGTGCTGCTCTATAACCATAGTTCCAGAAATGTCAAACATTTATGATACCAGAAACAGAAAGACACCGGTACTGACTGTAAACAACAGCTTCGTTGCGTAATACCCTGCCTCGAAAAAATACAAAGTCTGTTAGCCATCGTAAAATATCCCCAAATGTCTGTGTAGATACTTAGCTTTCACTGAAATTGAACATGACTGTGAAATGAAATAAAAGCATGCATAATAATGCATAATGTATAAAAACATGCATAATATGTGGTAAAATATAAAATTAGTGTGAATAAGAAATTAGCCTATATTTTAGAAAAGTAGAGTACAGAATTTACTGATGTTTAAACAAACATCAGCACAGTTGGTTGTGTTGTTTGTTTAAATCTTTGCACTATTGTTTAGTTAGTTTAATTCAATATTATTCTATTTTTATTGTATATATTGAGCATTTTTATATTAATATTTTTTACTCTGTTATTTTTATTGCTTTACCCTGTATCTATAAATGCTGCTGTAGCAAAAAAATATCCGCCTTGCGGGATTAATAAAGTAAGTGTCTATCTATCTATCTATCTATGTTACCGGTATCATTGTCTAGTTTCAATGCTAATCGATGCTCTCGTTGCGGTGTTAGCATGCTCCTTTCTGGAACTTTCTAGAAATGTCACCATCTTAAAACAAGACACTAAATGCATCAGTCCATCGAATGTATTTCCATTTAATTTGACAAATTCTCTGTTGATTTGTGTTAAATAACTCCACTAGAAAACGTTGGAAACCCTTTTCGGATAGTTTTTTGAGTTCAGAAGTGAGTTATTAAGATTTTGGCAAAATAACAGCCTCATTAGTCTGAAAGACAGAAAACAACTTTTAAATTGCATAGAATCATAAAGTTTACCAAAAAAAGAGGAAACTATCTGTTTTGTGAAATGACAAAGATACTTCAGGTCCTGCAATTAAAGGCTGACTGAGCGTGTAGCAAACAGTGTTTTCACTTATTTCATATGTAGAAAATGTTGGTTATGAATTGCTGTAACATCACAAGTAGCAACATTTCATCTTTAATCAAGTGTTTGGATAGAAAATATTCAGCCAGACATTTCCGTGCAAATATTTACCTCAACTGATCTTTAATTTTGTTGATATTGCAGTCACCAGGACACAATTTTGCCATTTCTATGAAATCTTTCAGCTTTGCTTTCCACTGAAAAGCTATAAATTATTTGTTATGTTACCACAGTTATTGGAGGCCCATCACAAACTTCCACAAGTAATTACTGCTGTCGAGGAAGCACGTTGCCATAATGAGCCCTGTTATGGCCTGCAGACAAATTAAGGACTTGCATAATCAGCAAAATCGGAGCCAAGATTTTGTTCTTTAGCCAAGGTTAAGAGCAGTTCATACTGAGATAAACAGATCGAGATCGCTGTGTTTAATGCTAAAGCTGATAATACCAATTAATTGTATCAACACTGCAAAGAAATTGTTAAAATTGCTTTCTTCCTGAAATAAATCTAATTCTTGTGTATAAGATTCATCAAACCAATAAAATCACTATTTTTTTTTTTTTGTTTGGATTAAAACTTTACTTTTGCTGTACAAAACAGAACAACTAAGAACACATTTCCAAATATGTAAAGATGAAAAAGTGAAATGCGTGAGGAATTATGTGTACATACACAACACTAAATCACCTATGTCTTACAAATGGAATGCATAATCAGACATTAATTTCCCAACTAATTCTAAGCATTTTTGGGCACACTTATGGTATGTCCATTATGGCAAAAGTTGCTATTATAAATATAGTATTACGCTACATTTATATTCCAAAAGACACTCTCCTTCAAAATGGTAAATACTTGAGTTAAGGAAATTAAGAAAGCCAGTGTGACATTTAAGGAGACGAGTGACACAGCTGTGCCTACTTTCTTAGTTCTCAGTGCACTAATTTGTTGGGCTAAATGGCTTCCTGTAAAAACACATCCCCTCATTCATTAATGTCATGCAAGAATTTCACTCCCTAAAGTGGTTGAAGGGGTTGGGGTTGGGGTGGGGGTGGTTCGTGTCCTCTGGGACTAGGAGACTCACTTTGCCCACCCACTGGCAAAATTGACGCAATTTCTTAAGCTTATCTCTTATGGCTGTCATTACATGAAAGCTTCATCTGCTTTTACTTTCAAGTGAAACACTTTGGGTAATATTTACTCAATTCAACAGACAAGTTAATTGAAACTCGGTTAGTACTACTTAGACTTATGTCAGTCACAGACCACCACTTCTCATGCCAAATGGTGCTTATTTCCAATTGCAGAGCAAAGGAAACAGTGACAGCTCACATTCAATGAAAACAAAATGTAAGCATACACTGTACATGCATGTGTATGTTCTGTGTTTATTGTACCTTAAAGACCCCAATGGGATTGGCCCAGTCAGACTCAGGGTTGTGCCATGGTTTGCGATCCGTCAAGCTCTCAGCAAAAACATCCAGGTAGAAGATGGCGTAGTTTTCTGGGTCTTGGATCTCGCTTTGAAACAGTTTCATGATATTCAGGAACGTCTCCAGGGGTCCGCAGATGTATACGACTGCAGAAACAACCAGAAAAAAAAATAAAGGAATTTATCTTGAAATATTGACATATACATTTCACTGTAATAATGTCCTCCATACCAGGCTAAAACTTCACAAACACACTGCATCAGATTAGGTGATTATAGTTATAAATTCTTATGGCAGAACATGTTAGTCACCAGCTAAGATATGTCATTGGAAAGGAGGTGCCAGAGACCAGGGACTGTCCTTTGTAATTTAGGCTGTCTTTCACTTCACTTCACCTCTGTGCTTCGATTAGTCAAGTTGTAGAACTCCAGACATGCTACTCCTTTTGTCAGGACGCCACGAGGCGTCCCGGACGTTGCATCTGTTGTCATTAACTATTACATTACAGAGGAAAAAAAGGATCAATTGATGGACCTGAAACTCTATATCTTCCAGATTCAGGCCATTTTCAGGCCAATATCATGTAAGTCTACAACCCCGGTATTACTAAGTCTAATTCTGAAGCTAAAAAATTTTGATTTTGTAAAACAGGTAAAAAAATAATAATTTTAGCATGCTTTAAATCAACATATGTTGAGAATTAGAGCACTTAAAGGTCCCATATTGAATAAATTCTATTCTATTTTTTTTTATTATAAAGCATAAATACTGTGAAAGTGTCAAAATGCTCAATCCAAACAACCCATATTCAACAACTCTGCCACTCGGACTTTTGTGAGTTTATGATGGCACAGTGAGTTTGTGATGTCATTAACTCACGCTCATGTCAGACTTGAACACGGCCCAGTATCCAGTCTATCTGGATGATAACACCAAGCACTCATTCTGTTGCGGAGCTAGTTAGCTACAACACCAAAGAAAACCTGAGGTAAGCCTGGAGGTTTGCCACTCAGAAACAAGTCAGCCAATCAGAAGAGAGTCATTGATACCAATGTGCCTTAAAGAAACAGACACAAAACAGCCTGTTTTTGGTATAGCTCCAAAGAAAAGCTTAAGATAGGAGATATACCTATATTGAAATTGTTTTAGGTATTTAATATCACAGAAATATCTTCATAAGGATATCAAGACTGCAAATAAAACATTGTAAAAGTGTAAATATGGGACCTTTAATAGTAGCCAGACACTAGTTGAAGGATACATTTTACTTCTACAATGAGCCATCATGATTATTTACACTGAACAACTTGCAACTGCTGTATATACATTAATAAACTCCAGTAATAAGGTTGCACATACATGCAGGGCCAGTTTACATCAGGCACAAACAAGACAAACATAGACTGGGTGATTGAGACCAAGTGGACGACTGAGAGCTTGTAAACTCACTGGTCTGCAGCTTAATGGTTATCTGAAGAGGTGGGAGGAGCCACTGGCAAGTGGGTGGGATTTTAGTTTCTTTAATAGTCCCGTCTCCCCTCCTCGATTTGGTTGTAGCTCACCCAAATCACCAAATTTCCCATCAGCCAGCTTGGTGTTGATGTGTTCTACCCATTGGCTGTATAAAAGTGGACGTAGCTTCTGGGTCTGAAAAATGAGGCCAATGTGGAAGCGCATTAACCTGCAATACCACCACGTTCCACTAGATGTTGGCTCCAAAAAGCCTCCGACTCCATAGACTCCGGATCAACTAGTCCCATACAATTCGACATCAAAAAAATTTCTTCACGATTTATTTTGGTTTTGCTAACTAAAGTCTTATTGGTTTGATTGACAGGCCTGTGATGCAGTCAGATTACGGATATCAATTGGTAGGACGTAACATTGCCAGGTTTACAATCAAATCGACTCAGATTTCACCGCTCCAAATATGGTCACTTCTGATTACTTCTGCTCTGAACTAGCAAGATGCCGCCGGCCAAAATCCGAACTCGAGGCTTCATAACGGCCGTTCACAAACTAATAGATGACGTCACTATTGGTTGGCGCTTGGTTCTACCTCAGCTGTGACGATGTTCAATTTCAAAACATCCACAGTGAGCTGGGACGAAGTATGGGCCTAATACTGGGAATCTGACAAAAATCACCTTTAAATCTGTAACTTCTTTCATTTGTATTTTTTCTGAAAATTATGTAATTTGCATGCATCTGGTTGATTCAGATCTGCACATTTCCTGTAGCTGAGCATGTGCTTCTATTTGATCAAATTTCTGAATGCTTTCTTGCAACCTTTGATGATCTGTGCAGGAGGGGATTTCCATTCTGACAATACCAATAATCTCTGTTTAAACCAGGTTTGTGTGACATGTTTTCTTCAATTTCTTGTGGTTTCACAGACTAAAACGAACAACACAGCGCAACTAGTGGATAATACACTCTGACAGCTGGCGCGTATTTCAACTTTTGCTATGTCTGATTCTAATAAACATCCAGATTCAACACGATCGTCTGGAGTACATGAAGAATGTAAAAGACATCTATCGCAGATGAGCCAAGACGAAGACATTGAGAGCAATCATTGAAAGATGAGGGTGTGCTTTAGTTCAGACAACCTCATACAGTAAAAACAACCAAAAAAATATGAGAAAGATGCAGAACAAAGGGCTGGATATTATAAACCTTTGAATAACAAAATAGATACGATAGTAAAAGTACTTTTTTACGTTACCTTACTGGCTTAAATGTTGACTAAACAAATAGTCTAAAACTGGCAAAACTGTTATTCAAATGAAGACACTGACACAGAAAAAAAAATTACAACTTTCATTACATGATAAAAATTTATTAACAGGAAACATTTCCGATACCAATAAAGTCCTGTCTCTCAAACATTAATGGAAAGTTAGAGACTTTAGATGTAAACTCAAGCAGCGAGATATTCCTCGTCTTGCTCAAAGACACTCTTTCCCATCTTTGTTTGCAGTTCTGGGAATCAAATTTGATACCTTTTTTTTCAGGCTCTGACAGTGTTTCTACCCACTACCTTCACACTACCACCTACACCCTCCCGCTGTTGAGTCATGAATAAAAAAGCGTAGCATTATTTCCATTCGTAGTGTATGTCAAGGCAGCTGCTGCCAACTCGGAGGCAGTGCTCCTAGTTAGCAGACATTTCCTCATGTGTTAGACCAAAGTCGGCTGCTGCTTCGACCCCGACTCTCATCTCTTCCAACATGGTTCTCCATGCCAAGTAGTCCTGCCGTCTCCTGGAGCCCTCCCAAAATAAATGCGTTACCCAGCCGGGGGAAAATGTCCTCCTGTGTTGGAGCAGTCATTCTGTAAATGGACCTGCTAAGGTTTTACTTTACACAAAAGCACCTTAAATTGTTGGTATTAGTTGTTCTACTTCACAGACTGCAGCAGGGTATTCAACCCTGTCCTTTCTCTGCCCCCAACACTGCATAAAATCTCCTGTCAATAGCCTGTTATTAAGTCCCACTTTTTCATATTTTTTTCAAGAATCTTACATAATCCAGTCTCCCTTTTACCTCCACCAAGGACCGTGTGTTTTCACCGCTGTGTGTTTTTGTCAGGTTTAGCAAGATATCTAAAAAAACTTGAAGAAATTATGTTTTTGATGAAGATCCAGGATATTTTTTTTTAAAGGATTGCACTTAATTGCAAGCCTGTACATTTGCTATTTTGTCAGAAACTATGGTGTTTTTATTAAATATCATTCTGTGTATATCCTGTGGCTTCCTGTCACTGTGTGTACTTTGACACTGACCCAGATCGTAATGCAAATTAACATTTCTAAACATCTTCCATGATTGAAATAGCACATAAAATAATGCACGAATAGAGAACGGATGTTTGAGCTCTCTGAGTGCTTTCTCCTCGTAAAAATGCTCTCAAGATAACGACACTCTTTTTCAAAAACAGGCCTAAACCAAAAGGAAATGTGCCAAGGAGAACAACATGTGATAAAAGATAGAATTATCTTGAGATTTCTCTTGATAACCAAATAACAGAGGAAGGTTTGTCTCTGTCCATTTTATAAGGATTAACATGCCACTGTTGAGGATAATACCACTGTTACCGAGACCACAATGAACTGATTGGCAGTGCTTTAAGACTTTAGTTCATTCATGTTAAACCCTTCTTTTCTGACACTTTTTATAGCTGTAATTGTTTTTAATTTTCAGCAGTAGCCATACAATATACCTGACATACCCAGGAACAAAGGATTCACAGGAAACAACACATGCACATGCAAAAGCCGTGGTGTGCGCACATTTCATCGTTGTTTTTGTACTCTTTATTGAAACAACATGAGAATCCTGGAAGACCAGGACAGAAATAATTTCAAACAGAGTATACATGTCATTCCCAACGTCACCTGGGGACTTGTTTTATTAAAAGGCACTTGCTGTTAACCACATTGTGTTGTCAAATCACTGATGCATGATATCTTGACTTTAAATCTCCATGAGGACTTCAACATACTTCCTGTCAATAATTTAATCACATACTCAATTGGCATTTTATCTGGCTCACATTCCAAGGACATGAAGCCTTGTTTAATCTAGTTTTAAAAAAATTCCCCTCGGGGATTAATAAAGTAACTACCTAACCTAATCTACACCCAACTTTCTGAACGTAAATACATTAAATAATCTCTCTCAAAATAATTTATCACAGCTCAACAGCACCACAAACTGCAGCCTCCAAAATTATCATCAAGTTTAATCAGCGCCTCGCTTAAGCTATTTCAACACAAGCTGAACATTGTAACCTCAACATTTACTGCAGGACGAGGTGTACCCATAGACTGTATGGACATAGTCTCCAGGTCTGAAAAGGGACGCAAATGCAGAGGTAAAGTTCAATACCACCAAAGGCCACTAGGGGCTGGCTCCAAAAAAACTCTGGCTCCAGTAGACTCCCATTTAAAAAAGCATCAACGTCCCTCATGTCTCACAAAGTCAAAACATTTATTCCACAAGTTATTATGGTCTCATTAGCTAAATTAACTCCTCCTGATCTATATTCTGTTGGTCCTTCCGAAAATAATTCCATCATTAATTAGATATAGGGTGTGTCTGGGGGGCCTTCCTGGTTTGATTGACATGCCTGGAGTGCAGTTAGGTTTTGGGCGGGAATAGTGTTCTCAGATGATTTGTCACATCCACCCATCACTAACCCCCAGGTCATCCATAATGGTCACTTCTGGCTACAAAAACCAAAGAATGCCACAGCTGAAATGCCAGACTCAAGATGACAAAACAGCTGTTGACAAACCAATGGGTGATGTCACAGTGGGGTACCCCTTGGGTGTGTCTAATTAACTGACAACAGGGCTTTGAAATCACTACCTCAGTCACTGTAAGTCGCAGCAAGCCTGGAAGTGACATTTAGGGGATTTAACATTTAGCGTCATCCCTTGACAGGTGTCGTGTCGTATCACTGTAATTTCTGGATCCATAAAATGCAGATAATTGTATTGTGAGATTGTGAGCAGAAACTAGTGCACACTAAAACTGTCCACAATGTCTTCTTTTTTAATTCAGAATCAGACACTCAAATATTTCTCACAGAAAATGAATGTAGTGCACTATACAGTACAGTAAACAGGGAGGTGTTTTCCGATGCAGCCTTGAGTGTAAATAAAAGTGGAGGTACTTGTAAAATAACTTCATAATTGTGGTTATTATTGTTGATCAAGGATGATCTATCAAGTAAATGTCAATTGATTATAGAAAAGCCTCGAAACATGCTTGTGATGAAAACTGGGGAAAACATTTAGCAGATTTCTCTACAGGTTTCAAGAAAATAAGATTTGAAGAATCAATAAACTCGTCATTTATAGGACGTAGATTCTTAATTCTACTGTGCTCAGTTTGATTTGCTAAATAGGATATTTCACTGTTTTGGATGCTTCGTAGATATTAACAAAAAACAATTCACTTACTGGACTCGAGATGTTTTTGTTGCTTGGATTAGGCTGGATTTTCTGGCATGTCATGTTTGTCTTGTAGCTGAATCTTTTTCAGAGGGAGATTTACACTCCAGCTCTTTGGTTGTTCAGCTTCTATAATCTGTCTGAGGGCCTTTTGTGACTCAGTTGTAAACAAATGACTCGTAGCTTTACCTCTGTAGCATTCCTTTGCAGTGGAAGCTGAGTCTGTGAAGGCAACATGCAGCTCATCTAACCTGCTATTGTTGATTGTGTTTTCACGGGAAACAAGAGTTCTGTAATTACACTGAGGCACTACCTGAGCTTCATTATGAAGAAACACTCTTTTCATCTGTCACTGGGAGCTGCAGACCACTGTACTGCAAAAAGATGTAGTCATCCACTGAGAAAGCTGAAATGTCCCCTCTTGTGTGCCATTAACAGACGGAAATCATTAAGACTAGAGTGTCACTGGGCAAAGTGATGCAGACTGGAATGTATTCAGTGATCAGAAACTATGCTAGATCATGAAAATGGATCCAAAACATTTTCTTAAAAGGGTCAGTTCATCCGAATTTAATTTAAAATGAGCAGTATCAAGCCACACAGATAGTTTTGTTTTGTCAGTTTTTACAAATTCAATGCAGGTGAGTTAAATTTCAATGGCAAAAAAAAAACAGTGAAAATGAACACTTTACATATATCCACAATGAAACAGTAACATATAATACCTGAGGTAATGTGTGCTGTTTTATAGGGACTTTCTTTTGTTAGACAAGTCATTCCAGTGAGAAACGTGGCACAGTGAAGATACCAATAACATGTGAGAATATAATTTTTTTTTTAAGTGGTTATTTGTGTGAACTTGCCCTTTCAGTAGAAACACACCTTTATAAGCATCATTGCATTGAAGTTTATGTAACAGTGAGTTTATGCATGGTCCCATGAACAGTAAGGGAGCCCCAGTGCAAAACAGCTGGGCCCCTGTTGCCCCAAAACCTACCATACACAATGCATCATACACGATGGATGTAGCCAGTCGCAACACAGCCTCACTAAATGTATAAAAGCTACAGTGTAAAAATTTGTCATAAAAACGTTCACAGTGCCGTCCAACAAAAAGTCTTATTTTCTCTTGCCTGCTCTAATCAGTAATTAGTTATAATATAATTTGTGTCCAATTGTAGGATGTCAACAGGTGCTACACACCTATAACCTAAACATGGAATTGTTGTGACATTGGATGTTGCGTTCAGGAGGCTGCTCAGGCTTTTGTTCAGCATTTCGGTCAGACATAGTGAACACCACTGCGAGCTAGAGCGTGACGAGGCTCATGGTCGGGAAATGACCATTAGTAACATCCTAAATTCACTTAAATGAATGAGTCATTTTAAACTGGTTAATCCCTCTTTCTGTTTTCTGCTACTTAGGTGAGTCCTGGTCAAATTAATTCAATTAACTATACCGTTAGGAATTATTGTGTACTGCTGGGAATTACTGACATTAAGTCATATGATAATTAAGGATTCTAGGCTATATCATCCCTGCTGGTTTGCCACTCTATCACCCTTGAAACAGGTATTAAACTGTTTTATGTGCTACAAAAAAAAAAATATTATCAATTCAACTTCATGAGCGACAAAGAAACACTTTTCACTACGAGTCATACAGAATGTGTTGATTTAAAAAACGATGTTAGTTTACAACAAGGTGTAATCTCATTGAAGATTGTCACCTTTTTCATGGCAGTTTTTTATATCACCATTTTTCTGGCTCTTGCACAGCGAATTGACATCCTTAGTCTTAATCCCGTTTACAGAGCTCTGCTGGCTCAGCTGTTTTTTCCAACTGGGGAAAATGCCATTCATACATCGCCATATTTTCAGCAGCTGAAAAACATGATCTAGTTTATATTATATTTTGCAATGCAAATTTTACTGTAAAATTAGGTGAGGGAATAAAAGAAGGTCTCACATCACAGAAAATGCTACCAGTTGTTCCACACTTAAGTAACTCTATTCGGTTGCTACCCACATCTGCATTTTTCAGGTATTAAAATGAGGAATTTGTGGAATTAGAGTTTGCAGTAGGAGGGGTGTTTAACTCGGCAACAGCACCTAATAACTTGCTGTCAAAGCTCCAGTGATGTGTGGCTTCACATTAAAAGCTTCAGTTTTCCTTTCTCACCTCTGCCTCTTGCCGTTTGAACCCCAGTCTGCAATCAGGTGGCTAAAAAGAGCCGATAGCCCGTAGAATATCTGCCGGGACAAAAGTGAGGTGAATGCCGAGCCAGGACAAGCCCTGACAAAACCATTAGCTTCCATGACCTAGAGCTCACTCTAGCAGCTCCATAACTCATCTGGGAAGGGGGGAGGGGGAGGGGGTTAGCCTCTGCACCTTTCACCTCTTTCCCTTGCTGCCATACCGCCCTTTAATTACCTTTATGCTGTATTTATTCCATTATTTGTTGATGCTGTTACTATAACAACAGATTAAGATGTTTAAAAGTCAGTTTGTTTCGCCGTGCCAGAAACCATAATACTCCAAGATTTACTGTTTGGAAGCAGATTATGCTCAAGGATGTTGAGCTGGTTCCAGATATTATGCCCAACAAACATTCCCAGGGAGATAAATGTTTCACAACACACCCATGAACTATTGCTGAGGATCAACTAAAGATTCATTCTGAACAAATTCAAATTTGAGGACAATATTAGACTGACATTACAAAAAAAGGTGTTCAAAGTTAACAATTTCAAGGTGAAATATTCAACTTTCACTTTTTTCCTTCATTACTTTCATCTGGTTTCAGGCAACTTTCAGTTACAGTAAATATTTACATTCAAAAAATGAGGCAAATCTTTCTCATCATTGATTTAAAGTGTCCTAACCTGTTGAGAAGCCCGTATTTTCCCCAAAATCAACGCAAAGTATATTATTTGTAACTGCTTTCCAAAAACGAAGAAGTGTTTTCTGATCAAATAGCCTCCTGGGTAGCACAACTTTGTTTGTCAGGGCTCTCCAAAACTGTCACAAATCATCATTATAAAACCATGAATATGTCTGCAGTAAGGTTTGGGTAAGCTCCCCCTAGAAGCACAAAGTAACATCATTAAATTGCTGTTATGTACAGATTAAATAAATGAGCTAATTAATGAGCTTTTAGCTGTGTTGTAAACTGTTGACAGAACCAGACAAGCTGCTTCCTGCTCCCACTCTTAAAGCCAAGCAGGAATCCTGATGGCAGCTCAATGCGGAGATTTAAGACTGAAAGCAATTACATCTATTTTAGAGAAAGTTGAACCAATCATTATTATTTCTGACTCAGTATTAAAAAAATAACAAGTCGAAGTGATGTTTATGATTTGTTGACATGATATTGATTTGTGACTGATCTATGAAGCATTTCTACATGATTTATTTACCGCTGAATAATCCACTGAACAGGATAATGTTTTATGACATTTTGCACACTTTGCCTTAGCACTTTTAAAATAACAAGTAAAAATACAAGTGCATGTTTTTACACAAATTCCACCCTACAAATGATGCAATAGCCGTGCCTGCAAAAGCCACCATCCAGACACGCAGTTACACAATCACATTTTCACAAGAGCAAAAATGATTAAAGTCTGCCTCGCAATATTTCCAGTTAATTAAGAACGGAATTCATGTGTGATTTACTGTTGTTTGAATATGCTGTTATTATAACTTATTAATCACTAAATGACTGTTTCGCAACTCAATCAAGTGTTTTCAGGTTTTAAGTTTGGGCAATCATCTGATTGCACAATGCTGACACCGTTGCATTGTCAGGTAACAGGACAGCAAAATTCAGAACAAACAAACAAACTGAAAAACAACTTTTTTTCCAAGAGCTGTGACTTATATCATTTTTAATTGATACATTTTAAATTGCACACTTTTACAATGTTAACTGGTTTTCATTGATCTGAGTACAATGACAACAACAAAAAATATTCTATTCTGTTCTATTCTTATTATAGTCTGTATCATTTTGGTTCCAGCTCTTCACTGATATTTCCACTCAGGGAATTAAATTATGCAAACTTTCTTTTCGAATACTACCATAATCTCATCAAATTCCAGATTTCTTCTGCAAAACTTTTGTAAACATGAAGCATCTTTAGAATCTTTATCTTCAAAAGCTGTAGGACCTGAACTACAATTTCCAATAATCAAAATCTGTGGATCTCAACAGAACTTGGCAGCACAGCATCAGTTTGTAAAGACTGACCAGACTTAATAGACATAAACTAATTTGTATTTTCATTACAAAGTGACCAACACAGTACAAAGCCACAAGGGCACACCTTTGATCACAACTTCTCTCTCTCTCTCTCTCTTTCAAAAACGCAGGTGGTGGTCCTCCACAGGCAATAAACCAGCAGCAGCAGTAGCAGCAGCAGCAGACTACCCACAGCCTAAACATTCCTCTGTAATAACTCCGGAATAAACAGACTTCCCTGCACCTCCAGTCCACCTCTGTTTGTATCTGCTGTGGGGGGGGGGGAGGGGACCTTCACAGTGACCTCACTCTAAAAAAAAAAAACGGAATCTCCGACTCTAGCTTTTTGTAAAACATTTATGCAAATTATACACTCAATAAGTTGTAATTATTTTCCTCCTGATGCACTCAAGACATTTAAAATCTACATTTTCTCTCAAACAATAGCTATAACTGCATGCAGGCGACTGGGGTGAGACAATTGGACGAAATCATCCATGATTCAGTGACATTATCTTTATAATAGCCAGCTGCTGATCTGCTTAACGTAGAGATAAGATCCCACGCTTCACTGACAAGCAGCAAAAACCTGCACGTGCAAACAAACAAAACAAAAATGATTTGTTTTTTTGTTTTGTTTTTTTGTTTTTGTATTGTAACCAGAAATAGTAGCTACCTCAGAATTATTCTGGAGGTGATGCTTCTGTTGTTTGACCATCACAGGCCTGAACTTGCGCATTTGTAGGAGAAACAAATAATTAAAATTTCCACAATTTAAAACTTTAGTCACGGTTTGAGCATGAACTTACTTCTCCCGTGCTCCTTCATAAAAGTGATGAGCTCCTTGTAGTACTTGTAGTCGTCCTCGTACGGCTGGGCCTCCACCGTGATGTTCATCTCTTCCTTCAGGTTCAGGTAAATCCCCTCGGAGAGGAAGTAGTGCGGCCGGTCATCCTGCCGCAGGTCGTGGAAGATCACCACGGCCCGGGACGTCCAGTTGAAGTGCGTGTGCAGGATGTTGGCGAAGTCTCCCAGCTTTGTGGTTGACGGCCCGCTGCGCACGATGGTCCGGTACTCCTCCCGCTTGTCGAAGCCGTATGCAGGTCCTCCCGCGGTGAACAGCGGGAGTTTCCAGTGGGATGCAAAACGCCCCACGGATGCAAGCGGGTACACGCACCCGGGTCCGAAGAAAGCGTCCGGGCGGATGTAAAGCTTGGCGTCCACGGCCACTACCTGCGCCCGGCTCTCGGCGCACGAGCCCGCGACGGGGTCCTCGGTGCTGTAGTTGAGGATGTTGATGGAGCGGCCGAGCAGCAGCTTGTGTTTGCCGTGCAGGTCCTCGTGCGCCATGAGGATGGCCGGAAAGACGCGCGGCAGAGCCCACGGGTACTTGTGGTGGTTGTCCGGGAGCAGCACCGCCACGGTTATGTTACCTCTGCAGCCGGGGAGAAGGCAACAGGACAGCGCCGCGAGCAAGCAGCATCCCAGTGCGCTTCTGCATCCCATCTCTCGTCCCACAGAGCAAAGTACGGCCACGGAGAGCGCACCGTTTGGCGAGGAGACACGGCCGGCTGTGGCACCCTGACACTAAACCATAAGTAGCTATTTGTCTGCCTCACTCTCTGTCTCCTTCTTCTCTCTCTCAAAAGTCGCACAAAGTCGATAACGGCATTATCCTGTCGCGCCTTTCCGCCCGTGCCATGCGTCTCCGCTGCGTAAATCCACGTTTCCAAAGCGACTTTCCCAGCGCTGCGCGGTCCTCACACCGATGGTCTCTCGGAGAGTGATAACATACATCCAGATGACTGTAACTTAAATCAGAGCAACCCTCTGCTCGGCCCCCACACGTCACACACTGCAAGAAGTGTGTGTTCCTCGCACTGTCAATAAATCACTGTCACAAACTAAGATCTTTCTTCAGGTAAATCATGTGATGTTTGCAGTGAATTGAGTTGATTCTGGTACAAATCACATTTATTTAATTGTAAGCCTTATTGTTCTCTCGTATGGAACAAGACAGACCCTGACGCATATTTGTGTGTCTACAAAAAACGAAAGCAAAATGACCTGCGTCAGAAACAAGATAAAGGCGTCTGGACATGGAACCAAGGATTAACAATCAGACTGTAAAGTTTAAACTAAATTACATGTTAAAATATGTCATACTTTTTTCAGTGTGTGTAGTAAAATCCTCAAATAATTTAAATAAAAAAACGGAGGTGAGTCGCCCCCTGGCTGCCATTTCTCATGTTACAGTGCTGCTGTAGTCTCTAGTGCATAATTACCGCTGGACAATCGAGGTCGAAGCACGTGCAGCTATTAATGGATCTAATGCGTTTTAATGGATTTTAGAAAATATCACAATGTATGACTAGGTTTCAGTTTAATAGGTTTATAACAGTGTTGGCAGGTATTTGGTATCAGCTGCTTTAGTAATCAAGTGTCTGCCTGTTGATGGCCTGTGTGTTTGAGTGATTAAATTGTTAAATAGGCTATAAATACATTTGATTAGGACTGTATATCAATTAAAGTGACAGCACCTCCTGCTTGGATTTGATCAGGGCTGGAGGGTCTGATTCATTTGGAAAAATTCACAGTTTATCTGATCAGTAGGTTTAACACATGCTGAAAAGGTTGCCAGGTTTACTATCCTTCTGCAGTTTAGTGAAAGTTATCCTAAAAGAGTTCTCTCAATGAGATATTAAAGAACCAGATCAGTTTTCTAATTTTCACCCACTAGTTGTCACCCAGAGCCAAGAAGTACATCCTAAAATTCTCAATGAAAGAATCTTGCTTTGAAATCCTATGTGAGATTTCACTTTGGATTATCATTTTTTGTAAAAGAAATAAAGAAGTTTTTATTTTAGAATTTCTGAGTAAAAACATGTTGATTTGGGTTCCTTTAATCCAATTGTACTGTAAGGAAAGACAGTTTATATATATTTTTTTTTAATCCATTTGTTTCCTGTTTATATTCATCTGTTCTGTGTCTGCTGCTCAAATTGTAGCATTTGCCTTGGAACTTTTGATTGTTGGAACCTGTGAGAAAACTATATCTCAGATGTGTTTTGGACTGTCCATTACACCTGCTTTTGAGATGCTAATGTTAAAAAGGACTGCATTCCATTCAGGTGAGTCCAGGGTCTGGGTTCTGCATGCTGGCCTCTGAGCCATCGTTAACCAGATTTATTGCACCTGTGCTACAGCGATACTTCAAATGGAGTGTTTGGATTGTCCACCAGTCCTCCAGTGGACAGTATGGTGGACTACACCAAGTTGACTATATAGTGGACAAAATCCATTCTGATTGGCAGTGATGGAAGTAACTACATTTACTCAGATACTGTACGACTCATTATAGAGGGAAATATTAGACGTTCTACTTTACGACATTTATGTGACTGCTCTAGTTACTTTTCAGATGAATATATATATATATATATATATATATATATTTATATATATTTTTCATTGTGAAACTGCTACTTCTACTTGAAAGGTCTGAGTACTCAATCTCCAACCTACTTAGTGGTCACGCTAATCCAAACACAGCAAACACATCTGCTGTTATAAAAAAGCTTGAAAAGTTTCTAGCAATGCCCCTACACTAATCCACCGTCACTGCTACTCCTCAGTTAAACACAGATGAATGTGACAGCTGATCCAGCTGTTCACTCCTGCTGTTTGTCATTCCCTCAGTTGTCATTTGTTTTCTGGATCAATAATTTGCTTCATCCAGCTGTGATGTAAAAGCTTTTTATTTAATGGGCTAAAACATACAAAAACACTATCATGGACCTTCATCGTGATTCCCACACATTCTTCTTATCAGCCCTGTCAGTTGAAATCAGTTTTGCAGGGCTCACATCGCTCCATGGGCCTGTGAGCTGCTGTTGTAAAAATTCTGTGGAAAATCTGAACGTGATCGATCGACAGTTTTCTTGCCATAATTCCCCTCTGAGTATAAAACTATGTTAGGATTCATCCTCAGACTGAACCTGACCCACAGCAGGACTGACATGAATATAAATAATCCATTTACAATGCAGCTTGATTGTAACTGGCTGAAAGGTCTGTGTTCAGTGCCACAACTACATTTTTGATGTTGTGAACTACAGCGAAACAGCTCTGTGCGGTTGTATTACAGCAGGGGAGATTTGAGCTAAATGTTAATGGTAACATGCTGATGTTTAGCAGGTATAATGTTGACCATGTTCTCCATCTTAGTTTAACATGTTGGCAGAATCAAAAAAACACAGGACATGATATTTGACTGTCCCTTGTGCCAAGGTGGTGAGCACTTCCAGGAAATTAACCTTATTTTGAGTGGTTGACGATCAACAAGTGGGGGTTCTCCGGCTTGTGTGGGGTTTACCTCAGTCTGGTTTAGGTTGTAGAATTTTGGGACAGCTGGGCCCAGAACGCATCGTCAGTAATGTTCCCTTGTGTCATTGGGTGTTTCGGCCTTTCAACACTATAAAGGCGGCCAGCTGCAGGATGATCAGCCCTCAGCTTGTGTGCCGTGCCCGACTGTCTTGAAATTGACAACATTGAGAATGGTGGACGACTGAAAGGTAAACAGGTGGGGGTTCTCAAGTGGGTTATGTTGGCGTAGTTGGAGCCCAGCATGGGTCATTCTGCTTAATCCAAATCCACTGGCTGCTTCTTTCAGCCGCCTCCGAGACTGCCCTGATGGTCTGCCGCCGAGTCTGACTGTGGCTTCCCAGCTCTTTCAACAGTCTGATGGTCGAAGAAGCCACAAATCCTCTGCATCCCACTTCCACCGGAAAGATTTGAGTGTTCCAGCCGCGCTGCTTTGCTTCTGCTGCAAGCTCTGCATAGCGCAGCTTCTGACGTTCGTAGGCCTCTTCAAGCGCGTTCTCCCATGAGACTGTGAGCTCCATGATGTAAACAGTCTTCAGCGACGTGGACCAGAGTACCAGGTCTGGCCTGAGGTTGGTGGAAGCAATCTCTGGAGGAAAGATCAATTGCTGGCCGACGTCTACCAGCATCTTCCAGTCGCGGGCCATGATTAAGTGTCCCGTCTCTAGATTGGTGGAAAGATGTTTGGGGGCTTTTTGTCCTTCTCGGACAAATGCTGTTGCCTTCAGGGGATTGGCTACTCTCGGGGGCAAGGAGTTGGTCGCACACCGCTTGATGTCAATCGCTGCTGCCAGGCTCTTGAGGTTGTGCCACCAGGTATATCTGCCTAGCGTGAGGCTGGTCTTGCAGCTTACCATGATGTGTTTGAGAGTCGCTGGAGTTGGGCAGAGGGCACAGGTTGGATCCTCGCCATACCACTGATGGAGATTCTTTGATGGTGGAAGCACGTCATAAGTAGCTCTGACGATACAGCAAATTTTTGTTGCTTCCATTTCTCATTGTTCCCTCCAGCTGATCTTTCTCCTCTCCACACCTTCCCACCGCATCCATTGTCCCTGTTTCGCGAGAGAGACAGCCTTTGCACTTCTTGCGACCTCCTCCTGTCGCACCTCCTTGACCACCAATGTTCTCTGTTCTGACGTTGTGGCCTTTCGCCAAGTTGGTTCACTGGCCGTCAGGCTGAGGCCTCCTCTTCCCTGCTGAACTTGCCCCACGATATCTTTGTGCCTCAGGGTTGATGTTGCTTGCTGCACTGCATTGGATGGTTTCCACTTCTGCCCAGTTGCTAGACTAATAGTCTTGTCTCTGGAATCACTCAGCGTAATCTGAAGTCTGACTTTAGAACACTTGTATTCTTCCGTCAAACTAGTGAGAGGTAGTTCCAGGACCCCTTTGCCATAGAGGCTTATGTTAGTTAGGTATCGTGGGACATCGAGCCATTTTTTCATGTATGAGGTGATGGTTCACTCTATCTACAGCTGTTATCAGGACCTCGTAGACAGTGAGTGGCCACATTGTCCGAGGGAGGAGTCCAAACTGTAGGCACCAGAGCTTCAGTTTTCCAGGCAGTGAGGTCTTGTTGATGTTCTCCAGGCTGTTGATAATTTCTTGCCTTAGTTGTTGCACCTGCTCGTTGTCCTTGAGGCTTGCATTGTATCATCTGCCCAGGCTTTTGACAGGCTGCTCAGATACTGTTGGTATTGGGTCATCGCCAATACAGAACCTTGTGTCTTTAAGCATTCCCTTAACAATAGAGATACTTCGAGATTTGGTTGGATTGATTTTCATGCGAGCCCACTTGATGTTCTCCTGTAGCTTTCCAAGTAGCCGCTTGGTGCATGCTGCAGTAGTGGTCAGTGTTGTGATATTGTCCATATATGCGTGAATGGGTGGTCGACGGAGCCCAGCCTTAGTCCGTTCACTGCCTACTACCCATTTTGAGGCTCTGATGATGACTTCCATGGCCATTGTAAAAGCCAAGGGTGAGATTGTGCAGCCTGCCATAATGCCTACCTCCATGCGCTGCCATATTGTGGTAAAGTCAGCTGTGGCGAAGCACAGTTGCAGGTTTTGGAAATAGGTTTTGACCAGTGTGGTGACGGGCTCTGGTATATGGAAAAAGTTTAAAGATTCCCAGAGAAGTTCATGGGGAACTGAGCCAAACGTGTTTGCCAGATCAAGGAATATAACATGGAGGTCTCTTTTGTCCTTCTTAGCTGCTTGGATCTGGTGCCAAATCATGCTTGTATGCTCCAAGCAACGAGAGAATCCTGAAATTCCTGCTTCCTGTACAGATATATCAACGTATTTGTTTCTTTCCAGGTAAGTGGACAGCCTCTGTGATATTATGCTGAAAAATATTTTACCCTCCACGTTCAGAAGGTAGATTGGCCGGAATTGACGCATCTTTCTCTTTTGGTATTAGCACACCGCCAGCCCTTCTCCATGCCTTGGGTATTATTTGTTTCTGCCACACTAACCTCATGAGCCTCCAAACAAAGCATAGGACGTCCGGTGCATTCTTGTAGCACTTGTATGGTACTCCATTAGGCCCGGGAGCGGATGCCGCTCTTGCTTGCCGGACTGTGTTCTCTACTTCTTTCCAATTTGGAGGGCTAGTGTCCAGATTGACAGCTGGAGGTTTAATTGGTGGGATGTCATATGGGATGACTATATGCTCATGCCGTCTCCTGTCATTGTGGACCTTTTCTAGATGTTCTTCTAGTTCCTGCTTAGATGTTTTCAAAATTCCTCTTTTTTTCTTTGCGAAGAGGTCTTTGACAAACTTGAAAGGATCTTTGTAGAACAGTGTTCTTGTTTTTTCCCTCTTCCTTCATAGTTTCCTCAAGTTCTCTTCTCTTCGCAAAGTTGCCTCTTGATGTCCGCTTGGAGTTGTTCAAGGCCTTCTCTCTCTGTGACAGAGGCTTACAGTTGAAAACACAAAGTACAAATTTGATATGATGCTATCACGATACCAGACAAGTAGAATTTTTCCTGGTAACTGCGAAATGTATTCAAAATATTGTTCCAGTTCATCTAGTAGGTTTTAGATTTTACTAGATGAATACATTTCATGGAAATCCATTCAATTGTGGTCATGACATTTAACTAAAAATGAAAAATATTAAATGGCGGGGCGAGAGGAAAGTCAGGGGATCAGCAAAGTCATGAGTGTTTGTGCAAAACTTCACAGCAATCTGTCTGATAGTTGAGAGATTTCAATCTGGACCAATGTGGTGAATCAACTGAGCGACACTGCACTCGTCCCAAAAGCCATGCCTGGTGTATTTACAACCCAGTATCACAGCAAAGCTTGGACTACACACGCCCGTCCACTGCGGCAAAACGCGAGATCGCCACGCTTTGAGCTTTCTAAGCATGAAATTTACACGTTTGGTGTCTATTTCATGCTTTGATGAACCAAGATGAACCAAGAAATCAAAAGATGATTACATGAAACTAAGAAAGAAAGAAAAAATTCTTTTAAAAAAAAAATAGATTTGCTTTTTTGCTTTTTGTGTATGAAATAGTTTTTTTCCCTTTAAAAACGTCCAAAAGAGAAATAAAAGTCCACACAACAGTTGGAGATTTTTATTTTGCATCAAATTTATAACATTTTAACTCGTGATCACCTATTTAGACATATTGCGAGAAAATTTTATTTTTATTCTTACTTTTCGCCTTAGTGAATCTGTGCCGCACATTTGTTCAGATGTCGAACCATCATCTCTTCTTTCAGATCATCCAGCAGGCACTTCATTGTCTCAACTGACTGTAACCTCGTGGCTTTTTTTGCCCTCAGCTGAAACTCTGCCCTCGTCCTTTGTGTAAAAAGATCTGAAATGAGGTTTATGAAGAGTATTGGGGTTACATGCAGCCAATTAAAATAGCTCGGTGTGCTTGGACGCTGCTGCTTGCAGCCTTACAGGATCTTTTTCTTTCTGTCCAGCTGTAATCACCTCCACCCACACTGCAGCACCTTGAATTAGACATTCATGATTCATCATTTTACAGCTTCTCTACAACGACTCAAAAGTCAACAGTCAAGGGCTTTACTCGCTGCAAAGCAACTCACTTAGTTTAGCAGTGAGTAATTTTGCTGTCATCAAAACATGAATTATGTCAGAGTAGCCTGGTAGAAGTAGAAAAAAACACTGAATAAAAGGACAAATGATTGGTATGGAAACGCAGTTTAGCCGCCAGTGGTTTTTTTCATCGTTTTAAGAAACATGATCTTTCAAAGGTAGATTAAATTCTCTCTCTGCAGACAGACAGCAGCTTCTGCATACAGCTGATTATCAATTACAGATAACCCTATAACCTTGTATTACCAAGAGCAGAGGACAAAACCATGAATATGTAATGCAATTGACCAACAATAGAGCACAGTGGGTGTCCATAGACTTTGTGTATTAATATCCAGCTACATAAATCACACAGGCTGCCACTTCTTGTTGAACTGAAGCAGAGAAAAGCTTCACTCACTATTCCTATCCCAGCTCACTTTGGGCGGAGGCAGGGTTCACCCTGGACAGGTCAGGTCGCCAGTCCATCACAGGGCCAACACTTATAGACAAACAGAAACAAAGCCCATTCACGCTCTCATTCACACCTAAGGGCAATTTTGTACAATCCCCAATTAACCTGAGGGTGCATGTTTTTGGATGGTGGGAGGAAGCCAGAGAACCCGGAGAGAGCCCACGTAGGCACAGGCAGAACATGCAAACTCCACACAGAAAGGTCCAGTTTTTACTCCGTAGATGTAGAAAAAAAAGAAAAATTAAAGAATTTTAAACATACTGAAAAAGTGTTTTGGACTGTATTGTGATACATCATCATCAAATGTGTATTTCATTAGTATTAATGGTAGACCTTTTATATGTTCTTGGTGTATAAATTAGACAACCTAATATTCCTTGGACAGTTATTAGCAACTTTAATATACTAGAACTATTGGCTCTATATATTTTAAATAATTTCATAATTTAAATCCAGCTGTTAATGCAAAAAAAAAAAAAAATCAAATAGGCACATGTTTGGCTTGCTCAATAAAAATAAGTGCAAACAGTGTGGGCACAGTACCGTAATGTGGACAATGAAAGAGCAGAGATGTCCTACAAAAGCAGTTTCTGTTAATGAAATTCATTTTCATTCAATATATTAATAAGCACTGGAATGAAATCAAGGATCATGTTGGTCTTTACGGACACAAGAAATAAATGTACCGATTTAACTGTAAATAAATGAGCCCCACAGACTAAATCGACAGTTCTTTTACATAATAGACAAAATGGGCAAAGAGGTTTTTTGAAAGGTGGTCAGATCTGCTGCATAGTGTAACGAGCTCCATGGAGGGTCATTAAACAACATGCACCCACTTAAATAAAACACACACTCTTGTAGATCTGAATGAATGACTTTATTTCCTCATGTCCGTCAGAACTTGTTCAGGGAGGGCTTACAAGTCAGGCAGAAGCCACATTTGTGTTGCCACCATTCATACAAATGTACATTTCAGAATCACTTTAGTGAAGCAGAAGAGATGACTGACTTCATTTAATGCTGAACCCAATGACACACAGGAGGCACATTGTCTTCTAAAAACACACTAATCATTTACATTCTCAGTGTTTTAGTTCTATGTTAGTCTTCAGAAGCTTTAACAGAAAAGTTAACTTGGATACAGGACTCACTTTCATTATAATCAGAGCCACAAATCAACCTGATACACACATAAACGTGTGTATGTTTCTTTTTGAACTATTCTTATGAAAATGATCAGAAATAATATAAAAGATTGTCTAAAAATAAACAGATTTACATGTTTTCACTTGATTGAGTTAGACTTTGATATGACTGAGTCAGCAGCAGGTTTGCAGTTTTAAAGGAGTCTGCCTGTTGGTCCGCCTTCGTTTCTGTCCATCCTCCGGCCTCAGATCGTCATCCTTTACTCTTTCAGCCAGGACAGCAGCTGAGGCGTGTAGTAGGTGATGATGATGTCAGCGCCTACATCACAGAACAGGAAAAAACTACTAGTATCCTGTGAGATTTCATCTAGACCTGAACTAACACTGATTTATTACGACACATACTTACGATAACCTACACATGCATATCTGGAAACAACATCGTTTTATTACACTTAAAGGTCCAATATTGTATCAATTCTGTTTTCCATTTCTTTTTGATTATTAAGCAGGTCTACGTGCTATAAAAACTTTTGAAAGTTTCAAAATGCTCAGTCCACGGAAAAATGCACACCATTACTGCCTGTATTCAGCAACTGTGCTGTTGGGACTTTTGTACGTTTGTGATGTCACAAACTCACACTCATGACATATGTCCACCCTCAGCATACTGTCCAAACTTTTACATATATTTGAGGAAATAATGACCACATACTTCATTTGTGTGTCTGCACATATTCAGCTCTAAATCCAGATGACACACTTTGTGACCTTGTTTGGTACTGAACCCTGAAATCAGCTAAATTTAAGTCATCAGTCAGCTACGTGTGAAAACTGTTTTTAATGTGTACATTTCCATACACACTGACACATTCAAATAAAAAAAAAGTACCAAATCTCCTCTTTATCCTTTTTCATTTGACAAAGAACAACATTGTGCATCACAGTTCATCACCCGGTGAGCAGTGGGTCAGACAGGCTGGTTCTTCAGCTGGTTGAACCTCTGTTCTGCCCTCTGCTGCTCTCACTGATCACTTGTACTGTTTTAATCACACATCATTTTCTTTTTCTAACAATCAATATCATCCTGGGTCATATATACGAACAAATGAACAGAGACTCACTCACTGTTGCTCTGAAACATCAAGCTGTATGAAAAAGATGTAAAACAACATCCGTGCTATGCGATTGGCTCATTTAAAGGCTCAATCTTGTGCACAGGATGAACTTCTAACATGTGCTCCCTCTCACCTGCCCTGCGGAAGGCGGTCATGGCCTCCATCACAGCGGCTCGCAGGTCAAACGCTCCGGCCTGCGCGCCGTGCCATATCATGGCGAATTCCCCCGACACGTTGTACACCGCCAGAGGGTGAGTGGGGAACTGAAGCGAGACGCGGGAGGAAAACAAGGATTAGCCGACAGAAACCTCAGAAAAGGTTTTGTGAAATATCCTTTGCAATTTATCAAATTTCCCATAACTGCAGTGTTGCCAGTGGAGGAAGAAGGATTCAGATCCTTTACTTGTGTAAAAGTACCAATACAGTAATGTAAAAATACTCCATTAACAGTAAAAGTACATCAGTATTAGGAGCAAAATGTAGCTAAATTATAAATGTAATAGTCCTGGTTCAGTCCTTCTGACTGATATGTTAGTACATATGACATGATTAGATTATTAATAGTGAAGCATCGGTGTCAGCAGCATGTTACTGTTGTAGCTGCAGCAGGTCGGGCTGGTTTGAACTACTTTATATCCAGTTTTATATCCCGGCAGAAATCTGAGGGGTCGTCAGATGAAAGAAAAAAAAAAAAAAGTTCTGATCCACCAGCCTGTTTCCAGTTTTTCCTCTAATCATTGAACATTGATCATTTGAACATTTATTTAAATGAAACCATGTGAGACGTTTAGAGGGAAATATGAGTGTTTGGTGAAGCTGTTATCAAATCATTGACGTCTGAAATGTGACCCAGCAGGTTGTAATTTAAAGCTTGTTCTGTTATGCCTTGTGTAAACTCTTCACCTGAAAAGAAATTAAAGCTGAAAAATAATTGTAGTGGAATGGAAGTATCAAGTAACTGAGAATGAAACTAAACTTTATAAAGTAAAGCACAAGTACCTAAATACTGTCCTGTGGAACAGTACCTAAGTTTTGCTCTCCACTGACGTGGGATTAATAGAAACTAATTGAGTTGCACACCTTGTCTTTGACTTCTCTCACGATATCCAGATACGGCAGACCCGGTTTCACCATCAGCATGTCCGCTCCTTCTCTCACATCTCGCTCCTGCAGCACAGAGCAACAAAAGCATCTCTGACAGCTGCCTCCGCGCGAACACTTGCACCTCCAGATGTGAACGCACACGTCAACTCACCACAGCTCGAATGGCGAGTCCTCGGGCTCCAGGAGGCAGCTGATAGCAGCGTCTGTCCCCGAACGCAGGCTTGGACTGTGCAGCGTCCCTGTGGACAAACACAGCAGACTGTTCTCCCTCTGAAGCTCCGTGTCACTGATCTGTTAAACACCTGATCCCAGAGCACTCACTCACCTGAAAGGACCATAATAACACGAGGCAAACTTTGCACTGTAGCTCAGCACTGACACCTGGAGGAGGAGAACAGACAGTCAAATTGATTTTCTTCTATTTCATTTCAATTCTATTAAAGATTACGTTAATGAGCCACAATCTTACACTGGCCGACATGTTCCTTCGGTACTTTTTGTCATGGGATTTGTCACCGTATGAAAACTGTTGGATTGTATTGCTGAGTCATGTTTGCACATCTTTCTGTTTTCAGTAGGTTTACCTTGTTTCCCAAACCATTGGATATCAGCGCCTGTTTTATGGCTCCGACTCGTCCATCCATCATGTCAGATGGAGCGATGATGTGACAACCTGCAGAATAAATATATAAATAAAGTCTACTTTTAAATGTGGGCTCCTTATTAGCCTATTACCTGTTTATCATTTTCTTTTTTCGTTTTAAGACCTCCAGCATTTTGTTCACTTATTTTGTCTCCATTCAGAGTTATTAATACGCTAACGTGCTACTTGACAAATTATTCAGCGTGGCTTGTTCTGTGTGTTTGGGTGGATTTTGTAGAAACAATTAACGGGGTCATGACTGAGAGGGAGAACCACAATGATTAATCACATTAAAATAGTTGCATCGGGCACAAAATGTAAATCAGCTTCTGATTTAGCTCAAATACTAGAATTACCGCCCGGCGGTTGGATGCCTCGAGTTGTAGCGTACAAGCAGTTCATCTACGTGCATGTTGGTGCCACATTTGTAGACATTTCCTTCAGCCGTTCCTGAAATATCGTGCTTATAGTGAGAAATGGATGTGAACTCAAGTGACATTCACCTTTGACCTTTGACCACCAAAGTCTTACCAGTTTATCCTTAAATTGAACATTTTTGATCAATTTGAAAAGTTTCCCTCCAGACGTTACTGATATATTGCGTTCGTGAGCGTGGGCCAATGTGATGGGATAGTGATCTTGACCTTTGACATTTGGCCAAGGGAATGTTTCTGCCAAGTTTAAAAACATTCTCTCAAAGCGTTCTTCAAGTAAATGTTTTGATTGAGTTTGAAGCGATTCTCCGAGGGCAGAACTTGTTATTCAAGGTCGTCATCAAATAGTTGAAACATTTCAAGTTGAAAAATGTTGCAGTTTAATATATAATAAAAATCCCTGAACACAGTGAGAAGAAGTAAGAACGATGGTTTTCGTTTGTAACACCCCAAATATAGAAACAATCTCAGGACCTGACAGCAGGTTGGAGGGCACAACGCTGAGTCCTCGGTTTGATTCCTGGTTGGTCGGACCATTAATCAGTCCTGTGCTAGTTTGTGGAGCTTTTTCTGTAACTCTTGTGAATAAAAATGCTAGATTTTTGAGTGGCTCTGCTAAATAAAAATTATGCAATTTGGGGAGTTTTTTTTATTTTATTTTGCAGTAAAATTGCAGGAATTGGCAAAAATTGCAAGTCAAAGGAAAAAAGTTTATTTTTTTCTGTGTGTCTGCACTATAGCCATCTCAAGAAGACCAAAAGGAGAAAGAAGATTTACCTGCCCGAGCGTAGGCCAGCGCTACTTCTGCCAAACGCAGACAGCTGGCGTCATTGTTCAGAGTGCCGTCCTCGTTCAGGATACCTAAAAAAAAAAGAAACACCGAAAGACAGAAAAACACAAAAGTAAAACAGCTTAAGTAAGTGCTGCACATTGTCTTGCTGCATGTGAGATAAAAGGTAGTAAATGCTCTGAGGAGACACTGACCACAGTGTCCGTGTGATGTATATGGACACAAGCAGAGGTCGCACGCCACCAGCAGCTCCGGGAACAACGATCGGATTTTCTTTACCGCCAGAACAGCCGGGGTGTCGTCTGTGTCGGCACCAGAACCCCGGTCATCCTGAAGAGAAAACACCACAGGTCATTGCGTTTGAGTGGGAACAGAGTGGGTCTCAGCTCCTGCCGATGTCACTTTAAAGCCGCGTGCAGCTAGAACAGCGTCCACTCTGCTGGTCACAGGCTTTCCAAAAGATTCTGGAACATGGCTGCAGGAATGCGCTCAGAGCATTAATAAAATACAAGCCACTCTGTGACGGAGGGTCGCTCTGTGTGGAGTCACACTCGCGACTGGAATGACTCCAAGTTAAGGTCTAAATGCGCCGGGAGGCTTTGTGGCGCCCTCGTCTTTCTCTTCTGTTATGAAAATATTTCAGAATTATACTTTAGATCCAATTGAATGCATATTTCACTGAAAGATGATGTTATACACAGCATTGAGGGATATGTAGGTAAATTGGGCAATGACGCGAATTACTTGATTCAAAGCATGCGCTCGAGAAAGACAAACGTATTAACTGAATGAATAGAATTCAACTCCCACACTTCTTTGGCTTTATTAACATAATCTGATTAAATCCTTATTTTTCTCCACAGTCCCTGAAATTACACAACATATGAAGTCAAGTCAAACAATCAATACATTTCATCACCGTTTTCTCAGCACGTTTCCAAAATACAACGGAACTACTAATTTTACCAAAAACAGTGAATCAGGCAATTTATTACTCATCCTCTACAAATAACCGCATGTTGTATGTGGCGTTTCATCACGGACTCTAAAGCAGTGCTGCACTACCCCCCTCCCCCGGTCGCGTGGCCCTTTATAACCCACAACCCACTTCAGGGCGACTGGTGTGATATGACACTTAATGTGGCGTCCCCTCCATGAAAACACGGAGACTGAGAGAGAGTGAGCAGGGCGAGGGTTTAAGGGCCGGTTTAGACCTGGGCCTCCTTGTGATGAAGTCTGGCTCATAGTCAGTTCGTCCAAGTCAGTCAAATCCTTCTACACCCTGTCCAGCAAAAACTGTGAAAAATAGCCCGAAAGTCCACATACAGTATAAAGTCGTCAATACCTTTATATATCTAAAGCAGCACAGTGGCCCAGGAAGATGAAGGGGTGAAGGAAAAAAAAACACGCCCGCAAGACAAACACATTCTTTTTTTTTTTTGTCTGGTTATTAACACACGTTCTCTCCACACTTTTTTTTAGTTCGACATACCTTTTCTATTTTTGCTGGGACTCCAAAAATCAGCACGCACTTCAAGCCGTTTTCCACAAGCGGCCGCAACATTCCCTCCAGCTTGTTCACCCCATATCTGCACACGTAGGAATATAGACCACAGTAAGATCACAGCACAGACGGGTTGTGTAGAGAAGGCTTGGATTAAAAGTTTTATTACAGTACGTTATTATAAAGAATGACACAACATTTCACATGTTAACCAGGAGTTTAAGGAGCTGTAGTGCGACACAGAATGTAGGCGGAGGTTTGTGGTTTGGTTTTGTGCAGAATAAAGGTCTAACGGATTCGCTTCTTATCTCAGTCCAGGTCCAGTGTTTGGCTCTGGCTGCGCCCTGCCTCACTGCTTTTATCTGACAACACCCTCAGTGGGTTCACAGCTGCAGGGTGACACTGTGTCTCATGGGATTTTTCTCAGCGTTAACAATTATGTACATTTTTTCTTTATGAAAACAAACAGGTTCTTATATCTGCTTTTAAAACTAAGTGGCGCTGAGATGATCTGAGCCTGCAGCTGTGGCTCCTGTCTCTTACCTCGCCTGTCCCGGCAGGCTGCCGATGGGCTCCACTGCATCTGCACCGTCTCTGAAGCAGAAAGTGACACAGAACCAGATTGAGAGCGATCCCATTAAATCTTTAACGATGTTCTACGACACTGAATTCCTCCAATGATGAGATTTGTTGTTGTCGACTCCTTTCCGTGTGATTATTAAACCTCACTTACGTAATGAAGATCGGGTAGATGAGATTGTCAGGTCTCAGATCGGTGGCGCAGGTCTGCCAGTATCGGAGCGTCGGGTGGAAGTAGCCGCTGTGGATGATTGATTGCGCGGGCGTCTGCATCTTTACCCTGAAAGAGAGAAACCAGCAGTGACACGATTCAAGGAACAGGTCAGAGTCTGTTTTGACTTTGGTTCACAAACAGAGCCGAAATCCCGAACTCATACTCCTGTGCATCAGCTCAGTCAGCGTTAAAACTGAGCAAGCATGCGTGGTGCTGCTTCTCCAAACAGCAGCTCGGCTTCGTCTCACTGCTGAGTCAACGCACAGCAGGATTATTCTGCTCAGTGAGAACCTGTTATCTTAATGTGGAACCAGTTTTTGTGGTGCAGATGGAAGCCAACAGGGTTTAGAGATACTTCAAGATTATGAACTGGCTCATTGTCACAGAAGAATCAGATTGTGATGTTGTGCTTTTTTTTTATCGTGATGACTTTTCTCTTATCACAAGTTTAGTCTCTTGTACTGTGATGTACAACAGTGGATCATAATCAGTTCTTTTGAACATCAGTTTGATTATTGGTGTGTGATTATTTTGTTTTTTTCCTATCCCTGTGAAAAAATATCAAACATAAAGGTTGCATTTGCATTTTGAATGAATGGATCTTTATCAGCAGTCACTTAATAGGACACAATTTAGATACCGATTACAGCCAATACATTTTAAATAAGATTACAGACAATACAGTACACATGCTGGTTAAAAATGTACAACATGACATCAGCTGCATGATCAGAAACCTGTCCCTTTGCATTAAATGACACCGACTGTCACTTTAAGACGAACATCCCATATCTGTCACATCGAGCAGTGAATTTAACACAACTCCTGCAAGTCTCTCTATTACAAGTCATTTTGAGAGAAAACATGTAACAACTATGTACCGAACACGGATTGTAATAATAATAATAATAATAATAATAACACCCTGAAGCAACTTCTGTCGTAAATCTGTGACTTTACAATCTATAAGGGTCAATAAAAAGTGCATGAAATGTAAATGAAGCCAGCTTTACCTTCCCGTGAGGACGACGGTCGACTTCTTCTCACTTGAATCTTTCTTCTTCGGTGGTTTTGGTTGTTGTCGTTCTACTATCGCGTCACTACCGCCACCTACAGACGCATGTCTGCGCCGCCACCTATTGAGTGGCTTAGATTCAAGTTAATACAAATTCGGAGTTTCTCAGTTTACAGTTGTCGTCCAAAAGTTAATCCTTACAATTAACCATTTCACGCTGAATGTTTTTTCTGTTAAATATAGATAATATATTTACGATTATGGTCCAAAAAAGTAGTCTTTTCGGCCACCGTCCGGTCTTCTCGCGATACTTCCGACCGGCGAGAAATGAGCAGGAGCTATGATGCTAACAGCTTCTTAGCATTGTTGTGCACTGGCAGTTTCGCATCCAGCTAGATGGAGACGAGAACTCCCGACTCTTTCTGAGGTAAAGTTAGATGTGATCGCCTGTGAAATACGTCTTGTATGTGCGTAGTCGTGCGTTTCGTTACGAACGTTTTGCCTTCAGCGTTTTGTTTCATTCCTGACTGTCTGTGGTTAGCATGTAGCTTAGCACAGGCTACATTGTGTGTCATCGAGGATGGTTGACGTGAAACGTGATTATTTAATCGTTTATCAAGTCTATCGGAGCATAACAGCATCAGCCGGGGACAGCTGGAGTCAGTGAAGAGAAACAGTTCACTGACAACGTCATGAACTGATTCTAATCTAATCAAATTGTGTCGGAGACATTTTTAGTGTCTGAAAGTGTCCAGTTGTCTTCGTTTTGATCTGTGATCTCTGGTGTTGGTTCAGTCTCTCTGTAAAGTGTAAAACGAGCTGAGCAGACCACATAAATGAAGAGAAAACCTGCAGACAAACACAGAGGAGAGAAATACGGAAAGATGGAGCCTGGCTTCAGAAACAGCAGCTCCAGGAAACACGTCCTGTACTCATCTTACTCTCGTTGTCTTCCTCAGGTTGGATCTGAAGATGTAGCCAGCGGTGGGTCATCTCTGCAGTACCGAACCGCCCCCGTCCCCCCACAGCCTGGCTCTCCAGCCCCGGAGCACTTTGTCCCCTAACCAGGGCCGCCCAGGTTTTGATTCGGCCGTCCTCAGTCCGTCCGTCCCTGGCCGAAGACCCCGCTGTCCTCAGCCATGCTGTTCTCCCTGAGGGAGCTGGTCCAGTGGCTGGGCTTCGCCACCTTTGAACTCTTCCTCCACCTGCTGGCTCTGCTGGTCTTCAGCATGCTGGTAGCTCTGCGCGCCGACATGTTGAACCTCACGCTGAGCTGGTGGCTGGTTTTCGTCCCGTTGTTCGCCGCGGACGGCCTCAGCACCTACTTCACGGCCATCGTGTCCATCCGGCTTTACCAAGAGAACGAGAAGCGCCTGGCGGTGCTGCGGCTCCTCTGGGTGCTGACGGTGCTCAGCCTGAAGCTGGTGTGCGAGGTCCTGCTGTGCCAGAAGCTGGCCGAGCAGGAGCAAGCCAGAGACCTGTGGTTTGGCCTCATCGTGTCACCGCTGTTCATCCTGCTGCAGCTGCTGATGATACGAGCGTGCCGTGTCAACTGAGGAGAGGCGGTGCTGTCACATCCTGCTGTCACATCGTGCTGTCACATCGCTGACGGCACCGGAGCAGAGAGCAGTCTTCATCTGCCGTTAGAGATTTAAAGCGTAACCGTGGTGTCGTTTTTCTTTTGGCTCCTCGCCACCTATTTACATTTAAAAAAAAAAAATCACGAGTTCTTCATGTGCCAGGTCGCAGCAGAATATAGTTTTCTAGAGTTTGTGATTTCTAAAAGCTTCAAAATCAACAGAAAACTTCCTTGCCTGCTTGAGTTAATATAATGCAGTATTTAAAAAAAAAAAAGAAAAAGCTCCAGACTATCGACTATGTTTTCAGTACAAATGAATGAATTGCTGCAGGTTATTCTGAGCTAATTTTGCATCAGGATATATAATAACTGTAAGTTGCTGTCACACCTTTAGGACGACAAGGAGTCTGAAAACATGTCAGATGTGTGTTTGGAACATAATAGTGCCTCTACACTGTGCAATCAATGGTAGACAAAGAGCCATGAGGAAAATGTATACCAGAGTTGTGTTTTAATGCACATGCGCACACAACACTTGTAAGAGTAAAATACTGGTGAAACCATAAGGCAGTCATGCCAGAGGCAACTTTTTGGGCAACTTTCATTGGTAAGAGATCCAAAGAGTTGCTGCAGCTTTGTTGTCCCCCCCCCCCCCAGAGGACGACGCTGCTTGCCAGACAAAATCTGGTCAAGTTTCTTACCTTGTGTCTCACTTTGTTGCCTGTCGCTGGGAGTGTTGATCATACAGCACGACCATGTTCGTCACCTCCACCGGTGAGATCGGTCAGCTCACAGTCTTGCCCCCAATGTAGAAGAACTGAATATGATTTCAACAAGCAGAGGATTGTGTGCACGCATCTTCCCTGAGAATTGCTGTTTATTTCCACAACATGTAATGTATTAGATCTTTCTTTGATCCTACCTTCTGTATGTACCGCACGTATTTATGGCCTCATTTTTAAGGTAATTCCTGATGTGAAATTCTGTAGGATGTTATGTATGTTCTTATGTTTTTGTTGTGGCACCTTTTATTTTAATCTGTATATATGTGTAAATAAAACCTCAACATTTAAACCATTGTCGTCTCGTGAATATTTGAGTGTGGCGGTGGGAAGGGACTCTGGCCACAAGGGGGCGCCACTGGCCTTGTATATGGGCGTGGTGTGCCGTAAGGTAAATAATCATATCTACGTCGTTCACACTGCACATATAGCCCGTATTTTAATCACGTACATTATTGACTAGTGACGAAATCATCCTCTCTTCCTTTCATTGAAATGTATTAATATGTCTTGCTCATTTTAAGGAATACATTTAGCTGTGTATGGAAATCAATTTGCAGATTTAAGTACGATGCATCACACTATGCTATTCAGGGATGTATTTAGTGGAAATGAATTATTTGTTCAAAAGAGTTGAAAAAAATAAAAGTTACCATAAATAAATAATAACCAGAAAAAAAAGAGTACATGTATGTTCCATGTATGTGATGGAATTAAATCTCTCAATCCGGTTTCAAAGAGGAAATAAGGCACTTGATTTGACCTAGTTATTCAAGCGTTTAATCATTATTTTCTTCCTGTAGCCACGCTGTTCTTAATTATGGCTCGGCGATAAATATTTTATGAGGTACAGTAATCTCTTGTAGCGCCCAAGAATAACCCTCTTAGTGCTGATTCATGTGCAGCAGGCTCCTTCTCAGCTCATGTGGTTACTGCAGCCGGATTATCGACAGGTGGCATCACCTGCAAATACTGAATAAACGGTAGTCCGCCTCCAATCCGCCCTGGATTTGAACAACAAATGTGTATCACACCCTGGACAGAACAACGTTGGATGCGTATCTACGATGTCAAATGAAAACTGTGGGCCGACTGATAGCACATAAAAGAAGAAGAAAATAAATAACAATAGGGCTTTCGCACCTCCGGTGCTCGGGCCCCAATAATGAATTTGTAATTTGACTATTGGTTGGGATGTTTTCAAAAGAAAGCACATGACTAATCAGTAGACACAACAATGATGCATTAAGTTCTCCTGAGATTTTAATTGTAATGTTGACCATGTGTTTTACATTTCTAATGTGACATTTAAACTTAGTCTTGCAAGTTTAACGAAATCGTTGTTGTAATTAATCATTTAGTGGTGCTTATAATTAAATAGCCTGCTAAATGAAGCAGTATGATTACAAACAATACTGACAACAAATCTGTATTTAATCACCGGATCTAAGATTCGTCCCCTTACGGCGTTAAATGTTGTCCAAAAAAAAAAAAGGGAGGGGCGGCTGGCACTTGAACGCAACACCTTTGATTGACAGACCTTCCTTGCCCAGTCAACAATAGAAATGGGAGTGGCTTGCTTCAACGTGTGGTCCTTCACCGAAGTGATAGGGGCGTGTCTGTAAACCGTAACTACCAATCAGGAAGCGTGTGGGCTTGCCGAAGCCGCTCGTGCTTCTGCAGTGGGGCGGGGCCGCGTTCAGGGGCTGTGAGGAGAAAGGGAGGCAGGCAGAGGGAGAGAGAGGGAGTGAAGAAAGAGACGGTGGAGATGTGTGTGAGTGTGCCGTGATCGGTGCTGCAGGTACAGACGGAGCCGGATACAGCTTTTATAGCCGCACCGGACCGCGGCAAGACCGCCTCGGAGCCCGCATCTCTCCTCCTCATTCCTTCCAAACAACCCTCTGCGATGTCTGGCGGAGGAGAGGTGCGCGTCCTCCGCCAAGAGCCCGGACAAGAGAGCCCGAGGATGCCGGCCTGGAAGCGAGAAATCCTGGAGAGGAGGAAGGCGAAGGGTGGCGGACCTGCGGGAGCCGGTGCACCGGAGACTAGTCCCGGCGCTGCGGGCCCACAGCGGCTAAACGGCGAGACAACGGGAAATGTGAACGGCAGCAGCAGCAGCAGCAGCGGCGGAGGCGGCGGCGGCGCAGCCAAAAGAGACAGCGGAGCGACCGGTGGGTCCGGGCGGAACTACACCATCAACACGGCCAGCCAACACTTCGGGAACAACAAAGAGCCGCGACCCGTAGACGTCGAGAGGACGGCATCGAGGGAGGACGACAGACATGAGAGCTTGGTGCTCCAGGAAAGTCTGGGGCCGCTGGAAGAGAACCCGTTCATCAAGCTGGAGAAGGAGCGCAGGAGGCGGCAGGACCGGGAGAACGCCGCTCGCCCCGTTCAGCACATCCTGGAGCTGTACGGCAGCGTCCCCGGTATACGGACTATCCGCGCGGACAATATTATCATAATTGAGTCTGATCCGGATTACTTTCCGGAAGCCGCGGGGTTAAAAACCGGGTCAAAATGGCAACAAAACGGTGTCAGTGGTTATAGCTCTTTGAACGACCTTCTGGACCGGAGAGGGAGTGCTATCACTGAGATAAGAGCCAAGGAAGTGGTCATTTATGACACCACTTTAAGCAAGAGCGAGGAGAACTTGAGCACCCTGGGTCGCAATGATCATGAGGTCTCATACGAGAGTACAGGTGAGGGTCAAGGTAGGGTTAGCCGGATCTTGCAGAAGTTTGACAGCAACTATGGGAAGCTGCAGAAGAAGTCCCACAGCACAGAGAACCTGCTGGAGCTGGATTGTAGTGCCAGCCGCAGGCCAAGACCCTGGCCCAAGCCACAGCCAGATCTGGTGCCAAAGCCCTGGCCAGGCCCCTCGGGCAGCAGCCAGCCATCGTCACCTGTCTTCCAGAGTCCCCGGTCTTCCAAACCAAAGCCACAGCCTGCTGTCTCTGAGCAGGGCAGCCCCCGGCGTCCTGCCGGGCCCCCGCAGCCCGTGTCTTCCTTCCGTCAGCGGTTTGAGGAAAGCACACCTGTCCCCTCCAAACATGAGCCAGACAGGGGGCAAAGCATGCCCACCAGAGAGAGAGACTGGGAGGGCGCCGATGTGCCCCCCAAACCTAAGGTGCCACGCTCTCCGGAGACCCGCCGTGCCCGTGCCGAGTCCCCCACAAGTCCCAAGGTGTCACGATCTACACCTGACTTTGAGATACATCCCTCCCCAAAGCCAGACCTCGCCCTAATTCCTGATGGGGACACCCAGGCGCGGGCCCTCGCAAACCTGCGCCTGCAGTCCCGAAACTCCTTCACGGTGATCCCCAAGCGCCGTCTCGCTGCCTCATCCGCAACCAGCGAGGTGACACCACCTGGCCCCATGAAGTCTTCCCCCTCTCACAGAGTGGCAGAGGTGCCCACACCAGGAGTGCCAACCTCCCACACCCCTAGTCTCACTCCGGCCTCCTCGAAATGGAAAGAGGAGAAACTGCAGGAGGAGAAGGAGGTGGAGAGGGTCGTGAGGCCGTCCAAGCCTGACCCGTCTCCCACTGTTGCCACAAGTTTCACTCCCCCTCCCACCTCAGCACCTTTGTCTCCGTCCCCTGCTGTCACCCCAGCTCCCTCCTCGCCACCTGTCCTGGCTTCACCCCCATCTTCACCTCCCTTCTCTCCTGTCCCATCAGACTCTCCTCCCGCTCCCTACCCTGTCCCTTCAACACCCTCCCCAGCTCCACAGCAACCTCCTGGGGATCAGCTGCCGGTAACAAACATAGACGACATTGAGGTGGAGCCCCCGCAGCGCGTCCCTGTTCCCAGCCCCATGGTGCAGAGGAAAAAGGGAAACACCTTCACCGTGGTGCCGAAACGGAGGGCGGAGCCCGATGCGCAGCCAAGCTCACCTGAGCCCCAGCAGGAAACCTCAAGTGAGCCCCCGCCCGGCTCCACGCCCCCGCAGGCCCCGTACGCCCAGCTGGGCACTCTGCTGAAGAAGCGCTACCCTGCTGTGGAAGAGATCGAGGTCATCGGTGGGTACCTTTCCCTGGAAAGGTCCTGCCTCACCAAGACGGGCTCCGAGGGCAAAAAGGTGAGTGCACAAAAGTCGACCAAACTGTGAGGCATTATTGGCTGTTGTATGTAGGGAACACACAGAGAACAGGGCCGGGAAGGTTGGCGGATTCATCTACTGACTACTGTGATTGAAGTCTCGGCAAAGATGTCAGCAAAACAGCTGGTTTTGACCTGTGAAACGTGATCATTTTATATCACTGTAAACTGAATATCTTTTGGGTTTTGGACCGTTTGTTATTTGCAGCTTTAATTCCCAGATCATCCTCCTTCAGGGAAATTAAACACGTCAACCCTGCAGCACACAGAAAGTAGTAATACTCCTGTTTCCTTCCAATATTCCATGTGCCAAATCTTTCCAGGGGAATCATCCAAGTTTCCTCTGATCTAAATTTAGTAGTCAAGCGTCAGACAGGAGCAGCTCTGTTTCGGTTTTCTTTGCATCTCTGTGCACCTGTCACTGAAATGTTCTTCAAACCAAGCCGGCACCCTCCGCTGGTCACCTGAGCTTCTTTTTAAAGCCTTGTTTTCAGCTCATGGTTAATCCTCACAGTTCCTCTCGTGTGTTGTGTTGTGTTGTGTTGTGTTGTGTTGTGAGTGTGTTTGCTGGTCTAAATCTCCATGTCCCATCACTTGACCGGCTGCAGGCCTTGTTGGTGCGTTAAGTGGATTAAATGTGTGAGTTTCCAGCCACTGGGAGCGACACGCAGCACTCTTTCCTGTGAACTGCCGTTCCACAAAAGCATGCTATTCGTCACAGAGCGCATTACTGGGTTAGGTGGCTCTCCAAGCCTATTGACTACACAATCTCATCAAGGCTGTATTTGGTTCTCGGGGTTTCTCGGGGATTTGGGCCAGCTCTGACCTGTCCCAGTCTTAGAGGAACAAACCCCTTTTTTACAGTTTATTTCAGCAGAGTTCTGGTTCACATTCCCAGGCCTCATCCCAAATCCTAATTAAATGATAGCAGAGAGTGTGTTTTGAGCACGGCAGTTATCCTCCCATCGTAATCACATATCTGGTGCCTGTCTGGTGAAGGTCCTGCTGCACATTGCTCCCGTTTCTTTATTAGGGATTAATTAGATATCAAAGACCGCTTCTAATTAATTTTGCGAGGCTGTGTGTGGATTCTGCGCCGGATCAGCCTGCATGTCGAGCACTGTTTCCAGCACCATGGTGTTTATGTTGCTTTGGTATCTGCAACGAGGGGAGAGGAAACGATTTCCACCTGTGGCTTGAATTCTTAGCATTTGTTTTACTGGCATCTCTGTGGTGGAGATGCTCAGGATGTGCGGTATGTAACCACAGCATCCTGAGCGGGAGTCCAACCCGGTTGCACGATGTCCCTCAACCGTCCACTTACTGCACCGAAAAGAGAAGCAAGACGCACTTTAAGGATTCTTCCAGTTACGTCACACGTCTAACCTTTCTGGTCTGATCTACAAAGCAGCACATCGCTTCTAATTCTGAATATTTTGAGCCTTTTGGCAGCCCTTCAATCTAGGCCGGTGTTACAACCTCTCACGCTGGCTCGCCGTCCCGTTTCGTTGACCTGCTGTTCTGTAATCCTCTGCTCTCCGAGTAAATCCAGCTACTTCTTCTACTTGTGTTTTTTATCGCCTCATAACTCCATGTTATTTCTCCAACGCAGGTGTGCAGTAGAAAACACTAATTATTGTATGTTTGATTCATTCTTTTTATACTCATCGTTATTAAAAGCAATCATGCCTTTGACTTTCAATTCAAACTATTTTTTAAATTTTGAATATTTTTCCAGTGCTTTGGCTTATGTTTCCAGCTCAGACAATAGACTGTATATAAAAGTCGACGTTAGCGTCCATGTCTGAAAAATGAGGCTGATGTGGAAAAGCTTTAAGCTGAAATACCACCGAGTGCCGTTAGAGGTCGGCTCCAAAAAACCTCCGGCTCCATTGACTCCCATTCAACTAGTCTCACAAAATTCTAAGTCAATAGAATTTCTCCACGAGTTATATTTTTTTTGTTGGCTAAAGTCGCTCTTACTTATTAGTTTTCTGGCCATAAATTAGAAACCTTTTTTTTTGGGGGGGGGGCGTGTCTGTTTGATTGACAGGCCTGTAGTGCAGTCAGGTTAAAGCTATCGGTGTGCGGGACGTAGTATCGCCGGGTTACCAATCGGATTGAGTCAGATCCACCGCTCGCTCCTCCCCAGCTCGTCCAAATATGGTCACCACCGGCTCCAAACCGCTCCGAACTACCAAGATGGCGCCTGAACTCGAGGCTTCATAACGGTCGTTCACAAACCAACAGATGACGTCGGTGCCGGTTGCCGCTTGGTTTAGACTCCATTTTTTTTGAGGTGGTGCCTTTGTGGCAGCTTGTCTTCACTCTCCATTTAACTGATATATCAGACGGATTTTATCAGACCATATTGGCCTATCGCCGATATATTGGTATTGGCGTATGTTCGCCGATGAAAGCTCGTTTTTGCAGAACATAAATTTCCAGTGAAGTTTACTTTTTAATGGCACTGATGTCAGCATGGACAAAAACAACCGTATATCTTACTTCCATACGTATCTTTGTCTCAATTGTCCAAAGTGTTTGATAACCATATTTGAGGAATCATTGTGAATTTTGTTTGTAGTCATACTGTAAATATTTAAAGAACATCGGCACATATCGGAATGTTTTTTACTCCATGATATCAACATTAGTCCTAAATGTCCAGTCTTGAGCTCGGCCCTTAAAAACATCTGGAGAAAATGTAGTTCATATATCTCTTTGATGAAGGTACTGACAAGAGTATCTCTAACTATCATGTTGCCAGCAGTGTTGGAAACTGTCCAGCTCTTATCGAGTCAAAGCGAAACATTGTTTTCGCTAAATAGCTTTTATCTTTCCAGCAGAGTTTTCTCCACATGTTTCCCTCTAATTCAGCTTCATATTTTCACTGGCAACTCTGGGACGCTGACTGGAATTTAAAATAACGTTGTGTGGGTTTTCCTTCACAATGACAGATACCGGGGTCGATCTGCAGACTTGTCCAATGCAAACCGAGTAGTGGGCCGTGTTTTTATTGTGTGCACATACATGGAGATCATTACCACTGGCTGCAGCAGTGACACGTGAACACGTCCTGCCTTTTTGTCCTTGTTACTCACAAACCAAAACTCTTTTCTCCTTTTGTTGTCCGTCTGCTGTTCTTGGTCATCATCAAGGCCCAGATTTTCTTTTCTTTCTTTTCTGGGCAGGGCTGCGCAGGCAATTACAAAAAGCATCGAGGCTTGGCCTAGCCTGTATAATTTGTGTGGAATTTTTGTTCAGCGCTGCGTCTGTGAGAGCAGCCTCCGCTCAGCGTTCTGGTCCGGGATTGGGAGGGTTTTTTGTAAGCGCTCTTTTTCCAACAAACCATTTTTTTTACGAGGAGTTTGGCTGAAAAGAATGTTCCATATGCACGTCAGATGCAGAGCGTCAACTCTTCCTCTAGATTTTCCAAAAGATTTCCTCTACGCTCGTCCTCTTTCTGCATGTTCTGATTTTTGAACTCTCTTGAGTTATGTGATGTTTTTGGACCGCATCCAGCTCCGACTCTCCGGTAGTGTCATTCCTCTCTGCTTTGTTTCTACCCCCCCCCCTCCTCCCCCCTCCTCTACCCACAGTGCACTGCTTTATTCCTGTGCGGTGCTGGTTAATAAGGCCTGTCCCCTCGCTTCCAGCTTCCTGTGATCTCCTCTCTATTGGGGAAGGAATTGTGGAAGAGCTATGTAGGTCAAGTGCAGCTTCTTTTACCACATCGCTCCCCCATTTGCATAAAATCGACTTGGGGTTTTTAGTGAAACACCGTCCAGGATTGACTCCATCTGCAGTTTGACTGGATCTCTCGCGGCTTCGTGCAGGCAACATTGGCAGATTTCCTTTTTTCTCTTGTGGTAAACGCTTTAGGAGAAATGGCAAGAAGACATGGGAGGGGGCAGAGTGGTTTGTTCTTGAAGTTGCTGCTCCCTACCACTGGTTATTATGGGAAAAGGGACCCAAGTGTTTGTCAGCACAACATCCAGAGAGAGAGAGAGAGAGAGGGAGAGAGAGACAGGAAGAGGTTTTATGCTGCACCCGATGTTTGCTGTGTGTTCGTAGAGGAACCACTCGGGTTGATCATATTTAAATAGCTGCAGCATATTTATGTGTATTTATAATCATTCTGTCCGCTAATGAGTGGTGGTGAAGAGGCTCGTTTGTTTGTTCCTGAAAGGCCTAATTGACTGTTATTTTAATGGAAGATGAAGTAGGTTTAATTTCTATTACATCAGCATACGTCTGTGATTGGGTGGATGGAGCTTTGGCCCTGTTTGGTTCAGTGTGTTTACACTGGTGTAAAAACTGAACGCTGACTATGCTGGATAAGAGCTGCCTGCTTTTAAGTGGGTGCCGTTTGCTTGTGGCATCAAAACAAGGTGGATCAACCACAGTATTTTGTAATACATAGAGGGTAGATATGTGGTTTTAATATTTAATACAGAAGCTAGACGACGGTTAAATTTAATAGCTGTTCCTCGGTATTGGCTAGTAAGTGAGTAACCCAGTGGCATGTGGCAGCTAACAGGGGGCACCTGTAAAGATTTTGGAGCAGCGCCGCTAACCTTACTTAGAGAAGTAATTTGTGTGATGCTGACCTGTACGTATATTTATTGTTGGAGAAACTTACTGAGCATAATAATTGTTGCAGTTCTATGTTAGAAATCTGGAAGGAAAATGAAAACATATCCCAAAATGAATTGGAGCGCCCTTAAATAAAGATCATTGCTGTATCATTGTGTATTGTATGTGTGTGTGTGTGTTTTTATTTTATTTATAGTTATGTATGATTACTAAATTCCCCATTAAGTTTACTGTTTCACTCGTGGACTGTATGTAAAAATGGAGCTGAAAGGTGTGGTATGGTTTTCAAACAGTCTCTGGCTTCAGTAGAGTCCCATTCTCAAACTCAAAGCTTAAAACGGCTGTGATGTCACGGTATGTTTGCACGTGGTTTCAGTGAACTGATTTCATTTTGGACAGCAAAGTTTATTGTTAAACTGTAAAATATCGTGCCTCCATTAAAGAGGCACCGATTTGACTGTTTGATGGCTTAACAGCGGAATAACAGTAAAATAACGACGCAACATTCACTTGTTGAACCGGCTGTTTTAACGGGGCTAAATGTATCATGGAGGCAGGAATTTAATTTGGGAAGGTAATCCAGTCACAATCTTGACTAATAAAGCGCACAATCAGTTAGTACTTTGTGATCTTTTTATGACACCTGACAAAATACACATAAGACTTATAAAGTCACTTACTGGCATTTGATTTTTCCCTGTAGTTCCTCGAAGCTCTGATGATGCAGACTGACATCATCATAACTGTCTGATGAATGTTACCCTTTGGAGGGTATGACTTCACGTTTACACCAGACCTCTTGGTTTGTTTGTTAGACGTTAGTGCGAACAAGAATCATATCACCACTAGAAGGCATCACAGTTGATGTAACTACTTTCCCTGTATACTTGTCAGCTCATGTTTTTTCAGTACGTTCCTCTGTGCATGAATTTGAAGTATGTTTCCTTTATCTGGGTTTAGAGCGCCCCTGTAGTTTTTGTTGTTTTAGCTTTTTTTGTGGGGTTAAATGTCATCCATACAGCAGGTTATAAATAGTCAAATTTAAACGGTTAAGAGCTCCTGTAACACAGGAAGGCCAATGAAAGGGCACACTCCTACATTTACATTGTGCGCCTGGGTTACAGGTGTGAAAGTCCATTGTGTTTAATTATTTACTACCCAGCAGACATTCCCCATCTCTCCTCCCTTGTACTTCCCCTGAACAAAAATTTCCCCTTGGGGCTTAATAAAGTAACTACCTACCTACCTACCTACCTCCTGAAAACCTACCGCTCCACCCCCTCGCTTTTTAAAACAAGTGTCCCTTCAAAATAACAGTCAGCCACTGGCCTGAGTGCTCGTTTTCTTTATTGAAGTGGAGGTGTATCGGTAGAAATCAAAGTTGACTGGTAATATTAACTTAGTTGATTATATGTACAGTCAGTCACCTTATTTAGAGTAACTGAATCTAGTCCCTAATTTATAAAGTTAATTGCAGTGGCAGGTCTGTTTCTAAACAAAACTGGGTAAAGCTGTCCTGCAGCTTAAAAACATCAGTTTTCTTACCTGTCCTTGTACTCCACTTCCTCCAAACTCTGACCTCGACAACACGCTGGAGTGGATCAACATTCTGGCTTTGAGACGAAGTAAAGAGAGTGTGTTCAAGCTAAAACAATACATCAAGTTGTCCTTTAACAATATATGACTTTTTGTTTAATGATGTTGTTAATTGGTTTTGGATATATACTTAAATGCATAATTTTACATCCCAAGACTGCAATCATTATTTATTTTTTTTTTGTTAACCTGTAAAACAAGCTGTTAACATATCTTTTTTTTTTTTTTTTTTTTTTTTTTTTTTTTTTTTTTTTTTTTTAATCATGATTTAACTTGTTTTGGCAAACTTTCTAAAAAAAAGTTGCTTATTTACACACCCAGAAGTTATGTAGCAACATAAGCATTCATAGGGAGTTTCCTTTTTGGATTCCTGATAAATTTTATTCCATCATTTACTCTCCTTTTAGCTCTGTTTTGCTCTCCAACAACTCTTTATGAATAATATATCTGTCTGTTTAGCTGCTAAATGTTAGTCACCATCATTAGTTCTGCAGTAGCACATTGTGACGATGCTCTGCCACTTTATTTGACCAACTGAGAAAATAGGATGTCGATAGTTCTCTTAATCCAGTTGTAATTTTGTTCAATTTGGTCAGCGCTTGAAAATAAAACCATTTGGATTTATTGCACGATGTCAACTCGAAGCCTCGCTTTGATCCACTACTGTTTGCCCTGTAAAAGTTTCTACATTAAACGTCAACATAAACTGATCACTTCCTGTGTCCATTTCAAATTAAAAGCCCTCTAAGCCTAAAAAGGCTTTTATTGTGAAACATTTGCAACAACCTGTTATGACTGAAAACTGACACTTTAGATAAGTAATTCAGAACAACCATTGAAAGTAGCAGTAGTCGCTAACTGCTTAATCTAAAATCAAAGGTCATGAAAGCAATGGGGTGAAGTTTAAAAACAAAACATGAAGCTAAAAGAGGCTAAAACACTGCATAGAGCTGATCTGCTGTGTTAGGTAATAACTCTTTCACATTACATGTGGTTGTTTGATCCATTAATACAAAAATATGAATTAGAGCACCTTTAAACTGCCTCTAGTCTAAGAAATTAGTGTTATAAGAGATTAAACGAATTATACAGACAATGGATCTTCTGAGTTTAAAGTTAAAGCTGCTTTCATTTATATTCAAATGGTTTAATACAATTGACAGATAGCTTTAGAGGGCTGGATCCAACTCTCGGTGTCTAAACTGAAGAAGTGAGGTCACTTCCTGTGCTGTACTAAGCAGATGCATCACTCAGTGCCCCTGAAATATCGTATTGCTTATTACTAATAAAGCTGACTTGATAGTACACCTGACTTGAGGAGTAGAAACTTTGCAGTGAAGGACAGAAGCGTCCTCTGGGCATGGCGTTTAAGTGAAGCTGTTCTTGAGTCACAGTCGTAGCAGCAACTGTAAAAAAAAAAAAAAAAACATCAAAATGACTTTGTCTCAGTCTGTCACATGAGAGCGGTGCTAGTTCTGTTTTCATTATTGATATCGCAGGCGGTGAAAATATGGTTTCCTCTTGAAAAGCTTGTCATTTCTTCCGAGGGCTCTTTGGCTGCAGGATGTGGGCACACGCTCTCTCTCTCACTCACTTACACACACACACACACACACACACACACACACACACACTCATAAATGCACAGCCATGCCTAATTTCTGCATAGACACCCACATACAAAGACACACTGGCAGGTTTCCCGTACAGCCCTGAGGCACATGTGCAACCCTACAAAGTCGGTGTAATTAGAATTCAGCCAGCAAAGCCCCACTATCATAGTCATGTTTAATTCAGTGTGTGTGTGTGTGTGTGTGTGTGTGTGTGTGTGTGTGTGTGTGTGTGTGTGTGTGTGTGTGTGTGTATTTTAGAGTGCATGAAGCTGAAGAGACTAAAAGTGCATGACGCGAACAGACGAGGCTTTTTGGAAGTTTATAAAAAGAAACCGAGTGGGCGGGTGAGAGGAGCAGGTAGAGGCCACTGACTTTTATCATCTGTATCGTTTTGCCCCCGTTCTGCTTTGAAACCAATTCTTCCTGCATTCATTTGTTTGGTTATATTGATAACTGGAAGGTCAAATGTTTTGTAAAAAAAAAAAAAAAACCCAGCTGTCATACTGACTGAACACTTTGAATTCTGTCTCCCCGATTACAAATGCAAAACACTGTTGGCAATCTGGGGCTGCATGTGTTGCTTTTTGTGCCTAATGTAAATATCATTCAAATTCTCTCCATGTATGCTGCGTGATATCCACCTGCTTGTTTTCATGGTTAATAAATCTGCATTCCTGGCCCGAGGTGTGCAGTATGTAAATGTCTGCAGCTATTTTTGCTCAGTCTGTTATCATATGAGTCACTGATGCTCTTAATATTTGTCTTCCTGTTTACTCGATCAGAAACTGTCTGTCTCACAGCCATGTTCGTCTTTCTCTGCCTCCACCTCCACTCTCCCGTTTCCGTCTGTCACATATCCATGGCGCCTGTCGCCAAGGCAACACGGGCCGCAGCCATTCTATCCTGTCATTAGGATTCCAGGATAAGGACACACACTCTCTGTCTGACACACACACACACACACGCACACGCATTTTTACGTCAGCGTTGATGTTGTAGATTGTGTAATTGGTGGATAGTAGAATCATGACCTGACGAAGACCCACATCAGATGAAAACGTGGCCTAATAAAAATGCTTGGACGGTGAGCACGTTCTGTAATCAGCTGAACCAAATCAGTGTTTTTGTGGGTGGAGATCCAAACAGCTCGGCCCTCTGATGTTTAAGAGGGCCTCCTGTGTTCTCACGAGGCCCAGAGCAAAGCTGAGGTCAGCTCTTTTAGTACAGTTCCCCAAACATGTTTCTGTTTTCATCTCGCTTGTCTGTAGATCATTTCTTACATCTACTGTCTTATTTTTGAGGCCAGTAACGGTATTGAATACATTTTGACAACAATATAGTATCTGGTATTTTCTTGCATGACCAAAACGAGCCTCTCAGGATCTTTTAAATATGGTTAGTTTAAGAATTGTGACTAAAATACTTATCAAGGAGGGAATTTTTATGTTTGAAAAATAATGTGTTCACTGGTGCACAGACTATGAAGTAGCAACAATACTTCTCAATTATGTGAAGCAAAACTTTTGTATTTCTGCACTGTCATGTCTTCAGGAACTTAATGGCTAACTAGGAGCTTATAATATGAGGCCCGATTACTGCTCACAGCTTCATTCAGTCTTTTCTGCAGTTTGGAGACCCTTTTCCCAATAAGCTTTGCTCAGCCACTCTGAAGTGGGGGCCAATCAGTGAACAGCGCGGCCGGCTAAGTGTGATGACATGCAATGTAGTTGCAACTACGGCAAGGATGAGTTTTGGCGCACAATATGCGTTAATGCCTGTTGGTTAAAGGCTGCGCCAGTAGTTTCAAAATGAACTTGAGGTCTACACCCGTTGGGATGTAGTGACTGGACACCATCCACAATGAAGTGTATCCAGACCCATATATTCACTGTGAATTTGGGTCTGGGAGTACCAAGCCACATAATGTGGGCCTGACCAATGTATCGATTAGCCTCCATAGGATTAGCGACCACTGTAGGATGGTCTTTTTTTTTTTTTATTTAAATGCAAAATCATTCCCAGAAAGCACTGGACTGGAAAAGCTATTAGCTTTAATCAGCAGCTCATATTTTTGGGAAGTAGCCGTTTTGCTCTCTTGCTGGTAGTCCGATTTTGATTTCATGGTTTTGTTTTAGCAGAGATAGGTCGGTCCAGGTGTTGGCTTATTTTAGCTCAAAGAGCAGGGAGAACTGATATCTTATCGCTATCACCACTATGCAACTCATATTTATACATTATAGCTGGTATATTTAACATGGAGAAACTGAAAATGATTTACAGTGGTTTTAAGGTTACAAAATGGAGATCCACGAACAGCTGGGCTTAATGTTTTGTTTTGAACCAAATTGGTCGTCAGCTTACTGGTCGACAAGATATAACCAGTTACAAAAAGATAGTTTAAAAGCATCAGGAGAGTCAAAGTAGTAAATCCTACTTTGTTTACCTGATCAGACATATGATGCGTTAAAATGTAAGTCGTGAGCTTCTGGGTGAAACATGGGAACTTGTGTGCATGGTGTCATCCATGGTTAAGCCGTGAGGACGCCGCTGCCATGGCAACATGAGCACCTAAAGTGTCCCTGTCGTCAGCGTATAGAAGCTGCAAAGGCTAACGATTGAGGAAGCTGGCCGGCGGGTAAAGTAATGCAGGAAATACAAAGACATAGTGATAGACGGGAAAATGAGGCGGTCGGGAACATAAACATTTTCTTCAGACGTATTTTTAAATTACGGAGAAAAACTCAACACAACTAACATAATATATCAACTGACCATCCAACGACAAATGAACTTCCAGGGTTTCCGCCATTTCTTAAAGTGCCAGCAGACGTCACAACTCGTAGTCAGTTTAGAAAATTCTGACGTTGTGAAAGCTATTCGTCTCGACTCTTCACATTTGAACACTAATATTTGAATTTCATTTCATTAGTTGCAAATGTGATGATACAAGCTTGTGTGGAAAGAAGGTTAATTTGTGAAAAAATGCGTCTGTTGTGTCTATATGCGTTCAACAGGTTGTTTTTAATGATGCAGCACTTCGACCTCCGAGGTCTTCATTGTGTTGCTTTTGTCCTGCATGTCCGCCTTCTTTGTTACGTAACATCTTTCCCTTGTGCCACCTCGAAACCGTTTCCTTCATTGACTCATCTCTGTCCCAAAGTTCACGGAAACAATGGCAGTATCACAACCAAAATCCAATTGACTGTAAAGCCAGCTAGCACCAACTAAACAAAGGCTCGATTGGAGACGCACCCTTTGACTTTCCCTCCGACCTTTGGCCTTCTTTTCTATAGACATCACCAGAGATGCCATCCGCTGCACATATTATCCCTGGAATCCCTGAAAGCAATCACAGCCATTTGCCAGTGTTTAATTTAACCTTTTAAAAGAATAAAAGAGAAAAACTTAAATACGGAAAAAGCCTTTGAATTTGTATTTTCCCAGAAGGCCGATCCTTCATCTTGACCCAGTGTGTGGCATCCTGCCCTACCCTTTGTCTTGATTGTGGCTTTTGTAGAAACACCCAACCATCACTCGAGAGTCCAGTATGTATTAAACGCCCTAAACGCTCCCACAATGGCCGTGTGTGTTTGAAGGAGTAGATCGCTGATTGGTTTCGATCTCCACCCTGCTGGTGTCCCCTTACATATAGAGTGTGTGCAATTATATTAGTGTGTGCCAGGTCATTCATATCAGCAGGAACATTCTTATATGGGACACAGTATTATTAAATGTGGTCTGAGGTGGCTCTACAAAGGCAAGTTTGGGAAATATGTACCCCCTCTTTCATCCCATTTGTTATCAGTCACCACTGATAGTGCAGGGAAAATTAAACACGCACACCCTCGTGCTCGCACAAAGCTTCAAAGGGAATACTATTACAATAGTGACTCGCGTAGTCTTGAGACACGGCAGCGTAAACACAGATTTTCACATTTGGCCGTGTTTGCTTCCCACACCGCCAGTTTGAGCTGCGAGCACCCGCCACCTACACGCATCTAGTTTCCACAGTTGTATCAGTGTTGTCATACTTAAACCGCGGATGGTTGTAGCACTTGAAGCAAAAAAACTGAAGTGATTCTACCTAATGTGTGATGAGAAATGTGCCGACACCGACACAAGAACATGTACGTCTTTGACCTGAATCGACTCCACAGATTTCAGCTGCCGGGGTTTCAGTCGGTGTTCTGTGGTCTTTGACCTTTTACTGAAATATTTCAGGCCACCAGCACCCTAAAGGTCTGATATTTGGGTTTGAGGTGGGTGTCGCAGGACTGAATCACTGCGTCCGACAGATCATTGTGTTTGCTGTCTCATTGAAGATAGTTCACTGCGAAGGTGTGTCTTTTTGGCAGCTGGGTGTTGCTGGCATGCAGTAAAATGCCTCTTAATGACTGTTTAGAGGTATGATTGCTGTGTTGTAGCAACAGAAACTAATGGTTTAAAAAATCAGGAAGAACTTCATTCTTCATCCACACAGATCCAGATTATCCAATCAAATCTAATCTTACTGTTACTAGTGAGGAAAAAATAGATACATCATTGAATCACCATAATTTGCAAAAGTCTGGGAAGATATGCTCATCTCCTCATTCGATCACGATAGATGGGGCCTAATAGATGTATTAAAATTTGTATTGGTTATCCTGCAAGTATTGTGATTCAGTGTAATGAGTTATTATACTTTTTGTTCACTATCTGGAACACTAGATGGAAGAAGTTGAAACTCCTAGGGACAACGTATATCATGAGTCATATTTCCAAAGATAGTTTGAATAGGAAGTTCAATATTTTTCAGATACAGAAATGTAGCATAAAAGCATGTCCTATTGTCCAGTTGTGTTTTGGAACTTAACAAATTCTCGTGTCCTCCTGGTTCATATTTGAAGGTTCTGTTCATACAAAGGAAGAAATGGAGACAGTTTCATTTGAACTTGTCCAGGTTTTAAAACATCTGAGTGGTGGTGTCTGCAGTTCCTCGCCTGGCTGCGCCGACTGTAGCTCACCGCTTCAGTTTTCTTCGCTGTGACGGCGGTCTGTGAACTCGGCTTGTACTAGCGTTTGCATACCCAATATGATGGACGGACCAATCGGCGACAAGGTGACACCCCTCCGTCACTGCTGGTGTTCATTACAACAATTTAAAAGATATACTGTACTCTATAAAAAACACTTTGGTGGACACGGGCCGTAGGTAGTTGCAGCAGTGGCACAGTGTCAGCCCATTTTGGCGCGTGCTGATTGGTTAGAATTAGGCCAAGGTCTGAGCCCAGTTGGATGGAACGACTGCAAACGATTTCCTATGGAGTGTAGCCAGACCCATATTCATGCAGTGAAATCAGGTCTGGTTCACACCAGGATACCACAATCCCTGTAGAGCTTCAGTAGTTCCATTCACCTGCTTTGTGTCGGGATGGAGACAAACACGTCAGGAACATGTGAAACACATATTTATTATGGAGTGATTTATTGATTACCTTCTTAGGATTGCAATGTTTATGCTAAGCTACACTCAACATGTCCTACATAGAGATGAAGCTCGTTCTTTTCTCTTTCTTTATAAAGACGCCTTGTATTTTATCTTAAACACATTTTATTGGTGCAGTTAAAGGTTGTTGAGTGGAAGACTTCCTGTGGCATGAACTCTATTCGATTAATAATGATGCACCGGTCGCTTTTTCTTTCCTTAACTGAGTTTCTCTTATTCTCACTGGTTACCCTCATCTGAGTCATGCTTGTTACTTATCGCTCTCTTTAGGCACTAATGCAGCTGCAGCTGAACTCTTCAGCTGGTTCATTGTGGTGCCGTTCTAATATTATCTACCTGGCTGGAGATTAGCTCTAATCAGGCAGCCGGTCAGTCCACTCATCTTTTTTCCAGTTCGTGGACTTTAACGTGCCACATCAGGGACAGCATTTTAGCATGTCATTTGTTTTTTTAAATGAGCCTACAGTACTGGATAGTCACGCCCGTAAGAGCAGGTGCAGACTGAATGCTGCGCGACGCACCCTCTGCCACCTGGCAACACTCGCATATAAAGACACGTTTTCAAGAGATCCACATCCAGTCAGACGCACATCATGCAAACACAAACGCACACATGCTGCTGCTACATCTTCTGTAGAGCTGCGCTATTGTGTCGGAGCTCGACTGTACCTCAGCAGCTTTGGAGTTCAACCCGATGGGCGCTGGCAGGCAGATCAGGCTCTGTGTGTCCATTCAGCAGGAGCCACTTTTCACCAAACGAGGACACGCCATGCTGGGTGGCCTGGAAAAAATTGCTGGCCCTCTGCCCATCTCGCCTATTGGCCGAGGCACACTCATGAAGACATAATCTCATCCTCTTCGTCTCTTTCTTACTTCATCTTTTGTCTGTCTTCCCCCCCCAATGTCTCTTTACGCTTCATAAAACCAAACAAACAACCAAAAAAAAACAACAACTGGTGAAACTTGTGGAGGGAAATATTATTTACTCAGCTCCGTGTCTTCCCCCGTCTGATGTCTCGGTCTGGTTGTGTTGAAGCTGCTGCAGCAGCGACTCCAGACAATCACAGTCCTAACAAATCGCTTGTATTTCATATTCAGCTCTTTTTTTAAAAGAAAGAAGAAAAAAAATAGGCTGTACTGATGAAAGGATTCGACTTCCTAAACAGTCTGATTGTCTTACATTTTGTCTTTCCTTTTTTTTTTTTTTTCTTAAACCCTCTCTCCCATTTCCTTCATTTCTCCTTCAATTCTATCTCTTGTTTCATAGAAAATATAGGGGTAATGGGGATAAGTGCTAACGGTTTCCATAGAGACACCAAGAAGAAAAAAACCAGAAAAAAATATGCCGAGTTAGAATTTAAAAAAAAAATCATACCTTTCAATTTGTACAATGTATATTTTATTACACATTTACATAAAGCAGTTCTTGAGAAGAATCTCTGAATCACGCAGGCTTACAGTAGATTGTAAATAAAAGCTCCCTAAGTATTTCCTCCACTGTGGCACATTATGCCATATTTGTAACCTAATGCTTATATAATTCAGATGAATAAGTAACTTTGCTTGTATTACACACACGGTCAATGGACTTTTGCTCTCAAGAAGTGAAAGCATCGCAGCTTCCAAAGGAACATTTGTTATCAAGATTCAAAAGTGGGTCGTGAGGCCACTTTGAGTCGGTCGCTGATGTGTGTCTGGATGAAAAAGCTAACTTTTATTTTGTCATCTGCTGAACATATGCTGCTGTGCTTTTACTTTGAAGGACATGCGTTTCTCATGACACAGCATCTGTGCAGTAGTTTGGTGCGAGCTTCCTTATGACAGCAGAACTAACGTCACATCATTCGAGTGTTTGTGAGCAGGTTAAGGATTAGATAACACTGCGTTTTCATTTAGTTCAAGATAAGTCGGACTTTTTATTTCATACAGTTCAATTTAGATTCTTGAAATGTGATGAGCATGTATGCCTGATAAAGTCTGATTCTTTGGTTGCATGGGTTTTTAGCTGTTTGCACTTCTGTTGCACTTTTTTGGTTTATTTTGTTTTAAATAGTGCATGCATGAAGGTATCTTGTATTGCTGCATTTTATGTGAAATCCCAAAATTCGCTGCACATGCTGCAATACATAGTGAGTTGTTGATATAAAACAAAACCAGAAAAATAAGCCGGTTGTTTAGTGTCCTGTCGTTGCTGTGGAGTCTTGTGAAGAAGGGCAGCGGGCCCGAGTCGGGCCCCAGTTGGCCCGTCCCACAGCCTGAGGACAGAAGACAAATCACTTCTGCCTCCATGATGCCGGCTTTTATCACAGAAAAAAGAGTCACGACGAGCTCTGAATCCCTGGTCCCTGAATAAGGATCCCAGTTTAGTCGTGACCTTTATTAAGCTGGAACAGTTTTGTTCCTCTTTCTTTTCTTTTTGATTTGTATCAATATTAAAGCTAAACAGCTCAAATGTAAAGTCAGAGAGAGCGAGAGGACGTCAAGTCTCGCCTAACAGGAGTCTCGTGGGAGGAGTGCTGTGGGCCAGATAGAAAGAAAAGTGAAAGAGGAAGCGAGCCCAGCGGTGAGCCTCATTTATTGATGGGACTCGGCTTTTGACATCCACAGACCGGATGTCAGATTAACAAAGAAGCGCTTTTTTTTTGTGGTGTAAGGTTTAAAACAGGAAGTTAAGAAAAGGAGTTTTCAGAGCTAAAAATAAAGGATGTCTTGGTATGGGATTCTTTTAAAGGTGGTAATACCGTGTCAAAAGACATGATTGAGTTGCATTGTGGATTGTGTTGTTACTGCTGCTGAATACTGATGTTTTCTCCTTCCGACTGTCAGGAGGAACAAAGTAATAAAAAAAGTACTTAGTTGAAACTTCTGTGACTAAAGTACGAGTTGTATCAATTTAAACAGAATTATATTTTGCCCTTTTTTCTAAACCGTCATTGTTACAGACATTTTCCAATTTATAGAACCCTCGTCTTTGAACAACTGAGTCCTGACGTGAATGGATAAACCGCTGTCTGTCAGACACTGTTAGTCTGTTCACACTGAACCAGAATCTAAAGAGCTTTGGACCTGAACCTGTAAACGACTGCACACTTTTAGTCATCATGTCAGAGCCTAGTAGACTACAGCTATATGGTAATAATGCTACTTTCTACCAACTTCCCTTGCGAATTAAATATAAATAAATTGTATCATGCAAAAGAGTAAAGGTTTTTGTATCAAACATGGGAAAAGTCACACTTTATTTGGTTGATTTCTTTTCTCCTGAGATGCCCGTACAGAATAAAATGGCAGTTTTAACGTCAGATGTTTTGTCAGGAGCTCCCTGAACGATGTGATGGACTTTTGGCTACTTCAGAAGGACTTCTGGGATGTCTTCACTGACATGATTACTCCCATCTCTTTTTGACGTGCAGACTCGTGCTCTACCTTTCCGCTATCATAGACCTCACCATAATGGCAGAGAGGGATTATTCAGCAGTCAACAAGGACATGGAAAAAGCATGAAATTTTTTTAAATGGAGGTTAACCGTGAACTCTTGCGTTGGAGGTGCTGCTGCTGGCCTGTGGCCTTGTGATGGAGATTAGGGCAGATTTAGTTCAGGGTAGAGGGAGCCAGGTACAGCATGTTAAGAGCAGTCAGCTGACTGCCTCAGGGAAGACATGGATAAACCTGCTGTTTTCTGAGTTTGTGTGTGTGTGTGTGTGTGTGTGTTAGGGGGGGGGGATGTTTATATCCGGTGGGGACGCGAGCCACTGTGGGGACAAAAATTTAGATCCCATAAGTAGAGACTGCTTTTTGAGGGTTAAGGTTTTAGTGTTGGAGTTAGGTTAAGGTTGGGCATTTAGTTGTGATGGTTGAAGTTAGGACAAGGGGCTAGGAATCCATTATGTTAATGACTGTCCCCATAGGGATAGTAAAACTAGAATATATCTGTGTATCATTTGGGATTTCCATGGCAACTCCAAGAGGAAAAAATAAACCCTTTTTGAGTTTGCAACGCCTACATGTGGCCAGTACACACAAATAGAAACTTATTATTTACCCTTTATGGTCATTCTGCCATCTTAAAACTATAAACCTCAAAGTCTTAAGTGCCCAAAGGGAACTGCAGACTGCACTACAAAATGAAATCACGTGAAATAGAGACATCCCGGTGGAAAAATCCGTTTTTCTTTGCATATAGTGATGGTGGAGGAAGTGAAACGTAGCAACAGATATGTACAAACAAGAAGAAATGCAGACAGCAATCAAAAGCTGTGTAGTTTTAGTTTGACAGTTGAGTTGACAGATGCTGATTGTTTAAGATTTGGTGTTAAGACGGCAAGCAACCCGAGTGATATCCAGGAAAGTTAACTGCAGCTGTAACGTCTCAAGAGTACCTGTCACGTTCCTCTTCGAAAGGGGGAAGATATCTCCTTTGAGAATCGATGCTCACTGACAGCGAAAACCTCTGAGGTGGCCGCTCATGTTGGATTACACGGTGCAGCAGAGTGCACGGGCTCGTCTCACCCCACGGATCCATGTTTGCAGGCCGCTGAAGCGTTGCCAAACAGACACGTCCTGCAGCAAACGCCCGCAGACGATCAATCACGGGCCCCCGTCTCCTGCGAGGCGGCCACCTGTCCCACTTAAAGAGGACGCTCGGAGTACAGTGCATACAGACACAAACGAGGCTCAACCGACTGCAGCTGGTTCTCCGAGGATCCCAATTAACAGCTCTGTTTTCATTTATGAGGTGGTCGGTTTGTGTCGCGCTAAACTAGCATCGCTGCAGTGTCAGCACATGGCTGAGACATATAATAATGATCAGTGGATAGGAATTAAGCAATAAGGAAGTAATATCTGTAAATGTTAACTGAGCCCCATAAAATGCAGCTCCTGAAGGCGTCAGTGTTGGGTGGAAATCTTTGCTTTGATGCTTGGAGATCTTGGCTCTAAAGTTTGTTCTCTTTACGAGTCCAATTCAGCGAGCAAACAATCAACAGCGGATGGTTTGTTTTCTCGGCAAACAAATCAGGGTTGTAAACAAAGACATTTTCTGGCCATACAAGTACCAGCTAATGGCCCCCCCGATACCGAGGGCCCCCAAACAAACGGGAAATGTGAACTCAGAATTTCATGTGACCTATAAAATGACAAACATTCTTTAAGTGTTTGAACATGGATGCACATTTTTTTTATTTTGGTGCGCCTGAATCTTAAAACATGATGAGAAGGCATTGTGGGAATTTCCTAGCTTGGCTCCACCCACCTGTTGTTCACGGCATCAGTTTTATTTGTAGTATAGTGGAGTGCATGAAGGTTCACTCAGACATGATGAAGCATGGGTCAATCGGTGGGTCTTTGCTGATTGGTTAAAGGTTGAACCAATAGTTTCAAAATGAACCCGACCTCTTGCGTTAGGATCCAAATGTTCCCAATGGAGCGTGACCAGACTCTATTCACAAAGTGAATTCAGGTCTGGTAATACCAAAAGAATTTCTAGTGGCACTGTAACAAAATGTTGAGTTTAATTAAATAACTAATTTGGGTTCGTCATAAAACTTGGCCAGAAAGATCCAAAGATTCAACATCCACTCACAGGCTTTTTAGAAAATCTTCAGCCATACCTCCTGGTCTTTGTCAGCGAATGGAGTTTGCTGAGTTGTCATGGAGTTAGCGCTGTTGTTATCACATGACTTGGGTATAAAATATATACAGTATTGTTAGAAAATTTACTCAAGAGGCTTGGTTCAAAATCAAACACATCGGACATTTATTCTTGCAAGAAGGAACACATGCATGCACCCTCCAGGAGAGGTGTCCAGGAAAGAAGAGAGCCTTCCCTCCTCTCCATTTCCTTTCCATCAAGTATGAAGTGGCCTTTAAGGGGAAATTTAATTTTGTAAAAACAATAGTTTCCATCAGGAAAATATTTATCTCGTTTTTGTTTGGCCAGTGAGGCAGATTGTTGAGTAAAAAAAAAAGTTGAATATTCAATTTAAATACTGAACAGACATCCACCCAAGTTTACCAACCACTGTCAACATTTACTGGCATCTGGCTGCAGACTTGGTGCCGTCTTAGTGCGTTGCCAGTGAAGTGCAAATAAAATATGGAGTCAGGGGAAATCAGTGTCACCATGAATGGAACAACTTTTATTTACCTGCTTTACCTGTTTGTGTTGTTATTGTTTGTCCATTTTTCTTTACTGATAAGGAAAACAGTCTGGTGTTCATCCGCATAGCAACGGATGAAAAATACTGACAAATCAGAGTGAGCTCAACGGCGTGTAAGAGATAATAATCACACCAATGTTTTCTGTCTCTTCCAGCTCAAGATCTCCTTCAACGAGTCGAGTCTCCACAGCACGTACGAGTATCCGTCAGAGAGCAGCGTGTGGGACAGCGAGGATGAGGACGAAGACGAGAAACGAGATGGGAAGATGGCTGACGAACAGCCAAGCATGGTGGGGCGTATCCACATCCCGCGGCCCAGTTTCACCGGCTCGCCGACCCACACGAACAACAGCAACGGTGAGACACGATGAAAAAGTCATGGAAGAAGCGCAGTTGATTTTTTTTTTTTTTTTTTTTTTTTTTGTCAGTCAGATGTTAAGTTTTAACTCGGCTAACAGCCTAAAATGATCCGTGTAGCTATTGGTCACACTGGTTGTGAAATCTGTTGAGATTCCTGGTCCCCGGAGGATGATTCCTTCAAAAAAAAGACCTTTCTGTTGAATCAATCATCAGATCCAAATTCATACTTGTCCATAACAAGATATCTTAACATATTCTGGCTGAAAGACTATTCAATTCCACTGCTGATATTCATGCTCCCCAGAGTATAAATTCAAATAATTTTGGACTTTCCTTGAAGCAACCATTAGGTCTTTCTGCTGTCAAAACAAAAATCAACACTTTCCTGCAGTAAAATTCACTGAGCACACTCATGGCCCTCAGAGGATGAACCTTTTAATTACTCCGTCATCACTGGATGGAAATTAATCCAAATTAGTCAATACATTGTATTATGGAGCTCATGTAAAGGGAGAGTCAACAAGTTGCTATTCAGGAGATAAATAAAATGAAATGCGTGAATAAAACTAAGCATTAGCAATCGGAAAAAAGGATTAAAGGAGGATTTGTTAATGTAAGTAAGAAGAACCAATATGTTCAGAGGTGGATCATCATTCTATAATGTCTATAAAAAGTGCATTTGAAACAGAGACTGCAAAGTAATGTATCCACATCTTCAAAGTATTGAACTGGTACCCAGAGGTATTTTGATACCTTTATTTCCGTACTACTTTTTACTGATTATGTTGTCGGCCACTTTTACACGATGGACCACTGATGACCAAGTAAGAAGCTTACTAGTGCTGCAGAAACAGTTCTGAATTCAGGTTCGTGTAAAAGACGTAACTCCCAAGGTTTTTTTTTTTATGAAGTATATCGATGAGGGTGAAGATGGGAACTATGGTGAGGAAGGAGCACTCCTCATCTGACTGGTATTTTTCATGAGTTTATAAATGAAGGCTCTGCTAATGATGCTCTTAACGTATTGCTGAAGCTGAGGCTGATGTTGAGGAGGAGTTTTGTGGTATTTTACATATCTTGTTACATTGCGTTTAAAAGTTCACGCCTTCGTCCCTCTTTCCCACTTTGCATTGGCAGAAAATATAAAGTATAAAACAGCTGTTTCCCTTTATGTAACATAATAGAAGAGAGAATATACAGAATGTGTAGAGACTGTGAATACTTCCAGAAACTAAAAAAAGACTCGTGGAGAAGCTGAAGGACAGAAGGTTGTGCATAAAGTGAGGAAAATATAAACCGGATCGATTTGAAGAGAAGAGCTGCTTTTTAGCTGTTAATGAACTGATAATGAACTTTTTTAATGCTGAAGAAACTGAAAAACTACTCGATCTCCTTATTACGTCTTTATAATGTCACCATTACTCCCCTCATTTGTATGGCACTAGTGTGACCAAGCAGGCAACAATAAGTATGCTGACAGAGACCCCTACTGGACGAACTGTGAACTCCATCCGAGTGCAGTAAAGTCCAAGTTTTCACTGCAGCTCACAAGTGCATTTAATATTATGAGCTGCAAAATATTTTTCTCATAAATCATTATTGTTCGTGCATGATAACGAGCATTATGTCTCATCGACGCATTTTTCTTTATTGATGAATTGAGGGAAGGGTTGAAAACCATGATTATTAAAATACTGAAGATAAAAAAAAAAAAAAATAACAACAAATGGCGAAAATCTGTGTCTTACACATTTTGTCTGTTTACTGTCTGCAGACCTTTCGAGCTACATTCCCAAGCACTCGGTGGACTTCAGCGCCTGGCAGGAGCATAAACATGACGACAGTGTTTACCAGGAAGACACCAGCTCCCAACAGGCCCAGCTGACGGAGGAGGTCATGGTGAGAGAAAACACCTCCGTTCATCACACTTAAAGCTGCAGACACGGTTTATGTTGGAGAGCGCCGCGTCAGGTGGGACTCCGTTTACGCTCCCGGTGTCGACATTCAGTCACCACTCGGTGGACTTTGATTGATCTTTTGTTGGAATAACAAACTCTAAAGATTTACACAAAGAAATCTGTTGTTCATACATCACGGATGGACGACTGATTATGAATATAAGTATGTCTTTAAATCAGCTGCTGTGGCGCAGGCAGACGACTTTATCAAAACATGGTTTCATTTTGTTGTTTTTGTATCCTTGTATTGGGAAAATACGCTCAGTGGCCACTTTATTAGGTACACCTGGACTCTCTTAATGTAATCCAGTGTCGACTTTTATGATGATTATATTGTTTTTCTTGTTCTGGACTGCATTTTATTCAGAGGTCTTTCTAATCTTCTGACCACCAAAAACCAAAGAAGACACAAAAACCAGCGTACACATTTGTAAATCTAATGCTGCGTTCAAATGGGCTCATGTTTGGCGTGGACAGAGAAGAGTCCATATGAACGGCGCCCTCTTGTGGTATTGACGACGTCGGAGCTCAAAACCTTCTAAAATCCTCGTTCACGAGTCCTGACGTGTTTGCTGACCTTTAGGGAAATGTCAGAGGTCACGGAAGTTCATTTTTGTTGGCTGTTAAGCTCATATATTGTAATTTTAGTCATGTCGAGATCGTCTTCATAATTTAGATAATAGTCTCTGTGTGAAAATGTCGACCTTCCCACGTTGTCACCACGAGCTGACAAGTTCCGTTTGAAAACAGTATTATTATTTAATTGTAGATCATGTTCGACACATTTGTGACCCATTACAGTCTCATCTGTCTCCGGGACAGACGACTTAAATCAAACGCTCAGTGACGACGTCTGCGTCATAATGACATCGGTCTGCGCTGGCACTGAACATGTCGTCTTGTCTCGTCAGCTCACACCGGCAGACAGCTCCTCCCTGTCCGACTACAGCAGCGAGCCTGCTCTTTACTTCTGATCGGTCCGACCAATCAGCTGCACCGTAGCATCACAGCATCTCACCTGTGGGACCAGACTGCAGCCGGAGCCCGGAGGGAGTCCGAGCCGCCCGCACCTCTCCGCTCCAGCCGACTATAAGCACAGCTTCCTGCTCACACGGGAAACATGATTTTCTTTTTGTGTGTGTGTTGCGTGTTTGTTTTGGCTGATTTCCTGCCACGGTACCACCAAACGCCACGTTATCGACTGCACATCAGAGCAGACGAGCTTTTTGCCAGGCGGCCAGTGTTCGATTATCACCGTCTCTCTAAAGCGACAAATCCAAAACAAAAAAACAAACAAAAAAAAAAAAAGCAGCTGGACTGTTTGTCTTTCCCCTCCCGATCCAGGACAGTTGATCTGTCAGCATCGCTCCTTCCTCGTCCTCACTCTCAAGATACCCGACAAAATCCTCCTCTTCGCACTCCGGGAGACGTCCACCGGCTTCACGTCTTTCCTCCAAGTCCTCAACGTTTGTTTGTTTCAGGTATTATTTTTGGGAAGATGCTGACGAGCGAAGGGGGTGAAAGGAAGTGTATCACCACGGTGACGGAGTTCAGTGTTAACATGGCAACACGATCGTTCTCCAGGAGACCTGGAGGACACATCCGCTTGCATACGGCAGATCGATGGCAGATTTTAACACACAAAAACATACTAATGGTAAAAGGGTGCCACAATCTTAGGTTGTTTTTGTTGTTGTTGTTTTTTTTAATGCATGTTTTGATTTCAGCCAACAGCTCCGTTGGTTTCTCTTTAACTGTAAAGCTTCTGTATGCCTTTTTTTAGTTTTTGTACGTTTTTTTCTGGCAAACTATGCTGTACCGAAGCTGCTGGACGTTTGGCAGACGTGTCTTAACGGCAAGCAAACTTCAACGCACTCCCCGACGAGGGGAGGAAACATATGCACCCCGCGGAGGATTTCTGTCAATCAGTAGCAACTCTACATTTCTTATTAAATGCTTGAAAAAGTGACCTTGGCCAATAACGTCTGTATGTCCATATTGCTGGTGACGAAATCATCACTGTAGAATGTGTATCAAGGTATCTGTCACGTTTATCAGAAGCTTCTCGTGTATTTATTCCTGCTTAAAGTTGAAGTTTTTGCATGTCTGAAACCTGCTCTTGTACAAAAAAAAAAAAAAAACGTTTTTGTATGTACATTCGCTGGTATGGAAGGAAGAGGGAGGGGGGACGAGAGGGAGGGGGGACGAGAGGAGGGGGGACGAGAGGAGGGGGGACGGACCCCCGCCGGACGTTTTTATGTTTCTCCAGTCGGACCTCATGTTCTTTGACATTCCACGGAGGAAGAAGCCGGTCCAATGAAGGCAGCGATGATTATGATCGCTCATAAAACCACGTTTGCGAGAATGAATGAAAGATTGTGTGTGTTTTGAAGAATTGTTTTTAACGAAGATTTCTTTTTTTTTTTTTTTTTATATATGCAAGAATGCACCAAGTTTCCAGATGATTTGTTTTTTTTAAAACTCAGAATGCCAACTGATTAAAGTGTTGTTGTAACGGCCCCACATTCGTTCTTTCCACCCAGGATCGACCCGTCGGCCAGTATTGTTGTACAGTAGCCACCATATTTTCATAAAGATTTATCTCCTTTCTTTTTCTTTTCTTAATTCTCCAATCAAATGAAATTTGTTCAAGTTTGGATTTTGCTGTTAGATGAGGCGTTTCGTCTTTGTCCGATGAATTTAGCAATTATTTGTATCGTCAGGAGTCTTGGATGTTCAATGTCTTTGCACTGTCATGCTTTTGTTTGGTTTTTTTTAGCTTTGTTTTGCACCTCGGGGAACAACAGAGTAGGTGGCAGAGGAAATGTGCACTTAAAACAAGAACAAGAAGCCCAGTTGAAGAGTTTTGTTTCAAAATAAAAGTCTCTATTGACGCCTGTTGTAAAACCACTAAGTCAGATAGCAGAGGAGGAAGACGTTTGATCCCGTGTTTGGTGGGATACCTTCCGAGTTTTTCATTTTTCCCATCAACAGGACTGAAATTGAAATGGAACTCTTCAATCGTATCTGATGAATGCACTGCCATGTCCACTTTCTTTTTCTTTTTGTTTTACTCTTTTTGCCACAGCCTCGCATTAAAAGTTTTATGATTGTTGGCCGTTGTCACTGTGACCACAAACAACATTTCCCACACAGGTCTGGGGCTTCGTCTTTGTCCCCAAAGGAAACCCCAAAATCCTCTTTTTAACTTGTATTACTGTCCCACTGACCTGACTACAGCTGTTTTGAGAAACCAGTGATTTTGCATGTTTTAGCTAATTTACTACAAATTTAACATCACTGCCAACAAATTGCAAACAACGCCTCCGTTTTAGCAGTTTGAACGTATTTTTTTTAAGCCACAGCGGATGTTCACGGATAAAAAAAAACAAACTTGACTTGACTCATTTCAAACATCACTATGAACATTTGGTATTGTTTCATCATAATTCTGTTGAGTTCAGTTGAAATACTTCTGTTTCCACAACTAAATGTTACCTTCGAGACGTCTGTCTTTTTTTCCACAAAGGTTTTCTCTCATTAACAAGAGGCTGAACTTCTCAACTTCAGTCTAAAACACACACAAAAAAGTCATTTAAATTATAAGTTGAGTCTAGAAGCAGTTAAACAGATCATGCATGCTGTATTTAAAAGTCGGCACTATGAACACAATTCTGATCCGAATTAAGGTTCAATCTCCAGTTTTCTAACGCAGCACAGACTTATAATAAAGTCAAAATGATCTGCTTTACACTGTTAACATAATGGAAAGGAAATATAAGTTAACTGACAAAAACATATGCAGACTTGCTGCTCACTGTGACAGTTAAAAGAGTTTTCTAACATTATCGTACCAGATGAAATGCATTAAAACTGCGTGAAACAGCAACACAGGGTTTGTAGTTGTGGAGCTAAAACATCCAAACACACTGGCGGTGCTGTTGAAGTTTCACCAGGCCCAGAGAAAGCCCCGCCTGGACCTGCTGATGGTCACATGACTCGCCTGTGGATCCATCTGTGGTAACTGCTGCCTTCGCTGACCTAAACTCCCAAAGAGGAGGTCAGGAATCGTTTTTGTTCTCTTGTCGTTCTGAGAACTGACGGACCAAAGAGGCAGGGTGACTGAGCCGTCTTAAATGACACCAGCGAGAACTTTGTCCTGATGGCCGTCACCGGGGGACGCAGAGACGCACACGACTGACCGTCTCTCAGCGCACTGTTCTCCCTTCTGTCTCCTCCTGTTGCAACGTGAGCAGTTTGTGTTGGACTCTGTGGTAGAAGCTCCATCTCCTTCATCCTTTACTTTCCCCCTCGTCTGTAAATCTACATCGCAGCAGATGTGCTTACTGTAAAGTTATTGTCATGATTTGGGCAAGTTAAAAAAAAAAGAAAAAAAAAGTGATGTCATACTTGTACAAATGAAAGCTCAATAAATAGAAGACTTGAACAAATCTAAGCGCTGCATGTTTGTCAATTCCACACTGATGAACGTATTCCCTGCTGTCTGATTGTGAAACAAGGAATCATGGGAATGTTACAAAATAAATGTTAAGAAATACATTTATTGAATAAAGGAACTTGCAACAAAACAATCGGATATATTACAAATAGTCCAGAGAGGGATTCAAAGTGCAGAGTCAAGTGCGCTGCCGTGGTCTGAAGGAGTTCATGGTTAGTGCTCCTTCCTCCGAGGCTCGGTGGCTTTGCTCAGGTTCCCGGCCTCCTGCTTCAGGACGCTCAGAAGAGACTGGGAACTCTCCAGGATCTACAGGAGGCAGGAAAAACACGTGAAATGTACGCCGCAGATACTCAGAGGCAGGAGAGCAAAGTGATCGTGTGTGGTATACTGTGGAAGTAATTTAAACGGGGGGGTGGGGGGGGGGGCAGGCAGCGCTGACTGTTGTTGTTTTTTAATCAGAGCAGCTCAGGAGCGTTTGTTTGCCGAGATCAGTGTGAGCACGCAGGGAGTTCAACGGCAGCAGGTTGGATGAACCACCAACGAGCGAGGAGTGTGTTGACGTCCACAGGACACGTTACGTCACAACAACAACAACAACAACAACAGTGGAGCTCTGTGGGAACTCTTCAGCGGACTGTCGGGTTAGAGTCGTTTCTGCTTCAGCTCCAAATCGGTAACGTCACCGAAAATGTTAATTCGCTGAGTGTTTGCTGCAGAAATTCAACCTGGGGAAAAAAAAACGCACAGCAAATGTGCATGTGTCGGCAGTGATGCAAGAAGTACTGAAGTAAAAGTCCGACATTTAAAACCTTATTTTAGCAAAAGTATGTCAGTATTATCAACAAAATGTACTGAAAGGATCAAAACTAAAAGTACACGCTGCGCAGGAAATGCTTCCCCTCAGTGTCTTTGGATTATATTTGCTGTTTTATTAGATTATTGTTCCTGTTGCAATAATTAGCATTTTACGGGTGAAGTCATTTATTGCTTTGTGTATTTCAACAACTCGATGTACTGTGCATCATTTTCCATAAGACGATTATGTTTTTTTATCTTTCTATTCTGCAAGAATCACCAGCTAAGAAATACATTTTCCAGCAAATCCAAGTGGGTTTTCAAACTGAATCCTTGCTCAGCCCATAAGTCCAATCCTTCAATTCATCAGAATAATTCCCATTCAGAATTACAGAAGAATGATCTTCACTGGACAGAAAGGGGACGAAAGAGCAGAATCTTAAAAGGAACTAAACCCGTCAGACAAATGGAGCCAAACGATAAAGATGTATTAAATGGAAATAATTAAGTAAAGTACAAATACCTTCAAATTGTACTTCAGTGCGGTTCTTAAGTAAATGTACTTGGTTACATTCAACCACTGCATGTATGTGCGTTTAACCCAGAGAGCAGCCGGGAGTTTCACGAAGGGTTTCTTGACCGGTATCGGGCGAGTGGACTCTCAGTACTACGACCTGCAGAAACAATCCGCACCAACAAATCGAAACCCTGAACGACGACGTGTAAATGTTTGCAGCGAGGATCAAAACAGACCACTCGCTCTCAAGATTAATAATCTTCAATTTATGGTGGGGGAAAAAATGAACGCGTTTCAGCTATAATGTGTCTGACGATGACGATGACGATGCAAAAGTGTTTTCGAACATTTCACTCGCCAACGGAGATCAGCTCTTATCCGGCTGCGGACCGACCGGAGAGGAAACATCTGTCCGCTGTGACGCAGCTTCTATCTGAACGATCACAACCAGGTTTTATAACCACTGTTCGCTGACTTTGAAATGTATTTTTCGTCAGATAACGTCGGTCCGACCCCGGTCACCGGTGTGAAAGTGGTACAACTGAAAAGCCGGCATGTCCGTCCATTGTTTTCATTTCTAGAGAACAAGCGGGAGAAAATCCAAGAACTAAAACTGGCTTTCGTTCCAATTCTAACTTGTCGTGGCCGTTAACTGAACCAGCCCTCGTAGTCGAATGTGTCTGGAGGTGAGTTGATGTTCGGGGCGGATGAGACTCGCCTTGGTGTACGCGGCCTCCGTCTCTGCGATGGTGCGGTCGAAGGTGGCGCGGGCGGCCAGCCTCTGCGCCAGGCTCTCGTTCACTCTGGTCAGCTTCTCGGAGAGGACGCGGACGTCGTGCTGCAGGCGCTCCTTCTCCTCTTCCTCCTGCTTGATCTGACGGTTCAGCTCGTCCCGCTTCGAACACAGGTCCTCGATACCTGACGGGGGGGCGGAAAGGGTCGTCACACGGGAGCCTCGACTGCGGCGGAGCGGTTATTACAGACAGACCTCGTGAAATGAACCGCAGATTGGAGAGCTGAAACTGTCCGTCTGGTCAGCAGAGCGACAGGAAGTTTTCTGCGCCACAATTTATAATAAACTGTCATCTGAAGCGGGATTGAACAGTGGTTCACATTTCAGAAGAAAATATTGTACTTTCTACTGCACTACATTTGTATTAAACAGCTTCAGTTACTTTTCAGATGAAGATTTGACACATAGATAATATAACGAGCTTTTAAAACACAACACAGTGTTGAAGATGAAAGCAGCGGCTTCCAACCTGTTCGTCTGCTGACGTCAGCAGCACATTTCACATGTCTGAGTTGTTCTTCTTCTATCTGACAGTAATCATCTCACATTTATCTGCAGTAACGTGATGATGCTTCACTATCAACAATCACGTAATAATTCATCAGTCAGAGGGACCAAACCACTAATCTTACTTTATTTTTCCACGTAGGACTTTTTCCTTGTAATGGGAGGATTTTCATTGCTGGATTGACATTTGACATGAATACTTCCTCCTTTACGTTTTAACCACGTAAAAGTTTTCAAACCTTGTTTCCTTTAAACAAGTTATAATCGTGGTCTGCTGATCAGCACACAGGAATCAGGTCAAACCAGCATCGTGTCGCGGCAGACAGCTGCAGGTGTACTTTAGGATGTTCAACGTGGAGGAAGAAGGAACAACAGGGAGACGAGAAGAATTAAAATGGTTATCCGTCAGTGTCCAGGTGTGTGTCCGGGTTACAGGGAGATTTACAGGTGAACTAATCCGCGCAGGTTAATCAGATCCTGTTTGCTGGTCTGAGGAGGAACAGATGAGAAACTACTAGAAAAAAAAAAAAAGGGGGGTATCATCGGTATTATCGGTATCATCGGTATTATCGGTACCACTGTTTTCACGGACTAAAACGGAGTCCAATTAGTTAAAGGGAAGTAAAACACGTCACTTACATTTGACCAGCTCGTTGTTGTAGGTCTGCAGAGCGGCAGCTTGTTGGGTCATGTCGGACTCCGGCTGACGTTAATCTTATATATTCAACCGTGATGGCGAACCTGTCATCTGTTCCTCGAAGATAAGCGAGCCGGCAGCCAGACGCATGCAGACAAATATCAAATATTCATCCGTCTTTCCTCTCGAGCAAAACGTTTCAGGAGAGCAGCTCGTACATGGCGCGTTTCCCGGACAACTGAGCTACCGGATGTCGACCACCGACCTACCGGGCGCTCGGGACTCTTCTTCGTTTGCTAAATTTCGTTGGCTGTCAACTCATATGTTTTACGATCGCAGCGCCCTCTGGTGGAGTATGACTGCAACACAGGACGAGTCAATTTTATGTACACGGTATATCAACTTTTAACCTCCTGCACGCCCCATTAAAAGCAGTTTACGCACACACAAAGACAAACCACAGAAAAATACAGGTAAGAATCATAACCCTGACAAAATAGCACGATTTTCAAACTGTTTTTCAGCTTTCTTTTAAAACGTGAGAGATCTGAGGTCTCAGAGCTCTTTGTTCCAGGAAATAAGAGCAAAAATTACTTATTTTTATTGTTATCTCTCAACACGAAAATATCAAAAGATGTGCTTTAACATGTTTGCATAAAAGTAGAAAGTGTATTGTTTGCCCTGTATTGTTTTAGTTAGTAGGTCTGATGTTTACAGATTCTGGTCACTTGCGGGTAACTTCCAGGTGGACCGTAAAAGCTAATACTACTTTCTAAAAGCATTGTAAGCTGATATCACAAAAGTGTTAAGCATGGTACGCGATGTTTATTTTTTGTTGTGTAGGTCTGTGTGGCATAGATGGCAGTTTAGTGAGATATGGAGATTTACTGCACAATATCATTTGGTATCGCATGTTCAATTGTGACTGACTGACTGTATGTGGTTTTGTTTATTTTCTTTTGTTTTGTGCCAACAGGAGAGCTATCGCGACAGATTTCTGTGTACTGATTTCTTTATGCATTTGTTTAAGGACAAGGCTAACTTTATTTGCTGATAACAAGATAACAGTGTGGTTTGACTAATGTTTAACTACGCTACAGTGAGTTAGAGTGTGTTATAAACCAGTGTGTCTTTGTTCATGTACAGTTTATATGGTAGGTAGGTAGGTATTTACTTTATTAATCCCCGAGGGGAAATTTTTTTGGGGGGTTAAAACAAAGTAAACTATCGTTTAACATCTTCATGGCAGCATTTGAAGTCATTCTGATTGGAGCAAAGCGGGTAGTGGGTGGAGTCGGTGAAAGTAAACTCAGCAAAAAGCATACATTTTATCGTTATTTATGCTAATATCTATTTGTGATCATTTGCTTTCATTTATCTGTAAGCGGTGAGTATTTTCAAGAACTCTGCAGACTTTCTGTCTATGTCAAAGGGTATTTTTGAGATCATGCAAATGTGACTCAATCTGGGCACGGAGACCTGTCAGTGTGTGTAACATGAAGAGGTCAGAGGTCAGAGGTCAGAGGCCCAGGTCGTAAATTAGAAACAATGTTCTTCTCTGCAAGCTTGATCTGCTTACTGAAAGACTTGTTTCATAATCTTCTGTACATGGTGAGGAAAGGATGAGACCATGAAACGATGTATGTGACCAATGAAATTGGACGTTTTGGTGACTGTATTCTATATAAGCAGGTGTATTAGTGTCACTAACTTGGAGTTGGTTGGAGAAACCTCTCCCTGTTATGCTGATCAACATAATATTATGATTTTGGACAACCACAACAGATGTTTTGTGTTGTTTTTTTTTTATTCGGGTTTGTTAATTGCAGTCTTATTATTTATTGCGGAAAGGGGAGCGGAACAAAAGAGCCGATTTCACCATCAGCAGAGAAAACATCTCCTGCATCGCATACATGCCCATCCAAAGTCTGGGAGGGCAAAATACATCCAGTCTCTCAGACAAGGAGATTGGGAAGAGTCAAGCCGGCAACCCGGAAAGCACAAGGCAGAGTGTTTGTATTTCACTGGGTACCAAAGAGTAATGTGGCCTGTGAAGCTGTGTGACGTCACCTCATCAGCTGTAAGTAGGATGGATGCCAGCCCATCACCTTCATCCGCAAATGGCTCCCACGGTGCATTTCAGCAGGAAGCCTGTTCGGTGGAATTCACTACATGTAACCCTGAAATTGATCACCCTCAGGTAAAGGCAACAGAAGGCAAGGCCAGTGATGGAGGTCAGGAAGTCTTCCGACGAGGCAGTGAAGGATGTGCATGCCCGAGAGGTGACTGGAAGATAATGGAGGATTGAGAAAGAAGTTCAGAGGGCGGTGAGCAGACTGCAGCACCAGCAGGTGATGAGCGCGGTCCAGACACGGCCGGCTAGTCTCAGAGCGAGTGACCCGAGCAGGACAGAGAGGAAGGAACTTGTTGTCTCTGAGGTTACCGGGATGGAGCAGAAGGAGAACAGAGTGAAGACTTTGGCACAGGGGCAGTAGGGAAGCCGGATACTGTGGGAGGGTGTCACGAGTTGAGCAATCAACTGCGCACAAACTGCGCAGTTGATTGGTATGACACCCTCCCCTCCCTTCCCCTCCCCTCCCCTCCCCTCCCCTCCCTTCCCCTACAATTCCCTCCTCTCCCCTCCCATCCTCTCCCCTCCCATTCCTTCCCCTCCCCTCCCTTCTTCTCGCAAGCTCCATCAGTGGTTTGGGATGGAGCAAACCTGTGACCTCTGTGGGACCATCAGTGCCTCCCTCCAACACGGTCTGCCAGGTTGCAAAACCGCACTACCACATGATCGGTTTAGACGGCAACACGACCAAGGGTTCATGAAGCTGGCGGAGGCGGTGAAGAGAAGAAGGCAAGAGGCAAACTACAAGAGTCCAGCAGGGATCCAACAGAGGATCCACTTTCTCAAACAGGGGGAGTTGCAGCAAACACCAGCAGGAGAGCAGTGCCTACACTTCCGACATCAGGGTTGGAGGGGAGGATGGAGGCGGAGTTGGGCAGGCAGCTCCATTTTCCAGAGGAAATCTGCAGCACCACATTGCAGCCAGACATGTTACTGTGGAGCACAGCTGGAAAATCAGTCCTGTTGGTTGAGCTAACAGTGCCATGGGAAGAGAGGTTGGAGGCCACATGAAAGGAAGTGATCCGCTCAATGAAGCCACAAAAATAGCTCTCTGCAGGTTGCACTAGACTTAGACCTGGTCTAAGCTGGCGTAGGTGCAAAATCAGATCAAATTTGACACCAAAATCTTTCTACTACTTCAATGACACACTTCCTCTGCCCATCTCAGCACCTTCGACCTGGTCCACAAAAACCGCAAATCGGTGTAAGTGTGGAATAAAGTTTACCGATAAAGTTGACCGAATCTGCACTCCGTCGGTGCTGCGCCAGGAATGAAAATAGGGCCCTTAATGTTCATTTTGATGGATCACATAACTCAAAGCAGTTGGCTCTGCTAATTGACTTGTTAAGTTATAGAAATAAGATGGAAACTATTTGAAAAAGTATAGATAAATCTGAATAGAGTGTATTTGAAAATGGTCAGTACAAATGTAAATACGGTCTGTGGTTAAGGAACTTTTCCTGTCACAGTTATGAGATAAATTGCCTGATTGCAATTATTTGAGCTGACCACAATCATTTTGCACAGTTGTGAGACTTGTTTCCATTCATTTTTCCAAAAACAGCTGGATGAAACGGACAGAAAGGTGGCGTTAAAAAGGTATGTTCCACTGTTCCACTGTTCAAAGCCAATAATGTCTTTCTTCTTCATGGTGTATTAATAAACTATGATTAGAGAACAGAAAAAGACAAGGAAACCATTAATCACAAGTATTTGTATGACGACTACTTGGCAACTAAAAGTCCATGATCCTGACAGTCCTACTTGCAAACACAGCAGATGTCTGGCAGTTCTACATGACAGTATGAATAACACCTTTGAGATACTTTCATGTAAAAGTCACAGCAGCGATCTAACTCTTTAGGTCTTTAAATTACTTTTACCAACACTTCCAACATGACTGGAGTCCGATTTGAATACACACACATTATTAAAGGGCCTCCAGGAAACTCCTAAATGCATGATTGACATGTATTTTCTTAATTCTCCCAGACACATAAATAAAACCTATCATCTCTTCTCTTGTGCTCCGTTTTCAGCCTGTAAAGAAGTACAGCCAATAGATGTTTCTCTTTTTCATCTCCTTCATGGTCATGCGATCTTTCTCCTCGACATGTTCATCAGTGTGATGGTGGAAACCTTCCACCAGTGTCAGCAGAAGCAAAAGCAAGAAGACGAAAAGTTGAGAGGAGAAGCCGCGCAAATCCAGGGCAGCAGTAAGGAGGAGGGAGCGGCCGTCGGTGTGAAGACACTGGTTAGGCCATGCCAAACGTGGGTGATAGTAAAGGAGTGGTTGTGATAAGACAGGAATTTATCTTTTTTTCAACTGGAAATGATGTTGGGAGTAAAGTGTGGACCAAAATAAGCCAAACAGCACCTGAAACCTGTTCTGGTTCTGTATGTTGTGTTTGTTCCAAACATTATGTTTCCATTTCTGCATCTGTGTGCATTTAAAAATCTGAACCTTTGTGTGGACATGAGTGTGTTTCAAGTTTTTATTCATGGATGATTTCTTTTCTTTCATGTTTTTATTTTCTTGATTTAAGTGGAGATATTAATATTGTAAATAGGTATGAAAGGAAAATGTTTGAATTTCTAAATGTGTTGCTTTATGCAGTTTTTATTAACAGATCGATCTCTTTTCTTTCTTTTTTAAAAAAAAAACATGTTCCTTGAATATATTAAACAAACCTGATTACCGTATTTTTTCGGACTATAAGGCGCACTTAAAATCCTTAAATTTTCTCAAAAATTGACAGTGCGCCTCATGTATGGTTACTTGTTGTGCTTATTGATCGATTTTATGTGGTACAATGCGCTCAAAAATCTGTCGAAATGTGTAAGTACGACTTTGGTAAGCAACGAAGCCGCTCCGCTCAATGGATATTCGGAGCATTACGGTACGCGGTGTCGCGACCTGATCGGCCCCGTAACATGAATGTAAATGTCTGAACTAAAAGCGCATTCATGCGAGGCAGCCCGCGCCCGGAGCATGCGTTAGCCACAATAAACCAATCAGAGAACAGTATTTAGTACGCTTACCCCCCCTCCACTTTTTATACGGACTGTGCTTCAACATTATATTACAGTACATTTGTGTGTGCGTAAAAGGACTCCAAAAATGGCACCTGTTAAGAGGCACGCTTACGAAGCGGGTTTCAAACTCCAAGCAATTAGCTGCGCAGCAGAACATGGGAATAGAGCAGCCGCCAAAGAATTCAACATCAATGAATCAATGGTACGGAAGTGGAGGAAGCAAGAAAATGAATTGCACCAAGTAAAGAAGACCAAACAGAGCTTCCGCGGGAACAAAGCGAGATGGCCACAGTTAGAGGACAAAGTTGAACAGTGGATTATTGAACAGAGAACAGCAGGAAGAAGCGTCTCCACAGTCTCCATCCGACTCAAGGCAACAGCGATAGCACATGGCATGAAGATCGACGACTTTCGTGGAAATCCTTCTTGGTGCTTCCGTTTTATGAAACGGCGTCATCTCTCCATCCGCACGAGAACTACCGTCTCCGGTGCGCCTTATAGTCCGAAAAATACGGTACTCACTTTTTAGTTTATTATTTACAGTAGTTGTTTTACTGTAAGTAGTACAGCGGCATCCGTGGCAGTAGTTGGAAGTGTGAACAATGAGTTGAATGGTGAAGTTACACTGTGCAGTAATGTTAGTCACAAACCACATTGTTAACATTTTGTAAACTTTCAGCTTTTTTTTCTGGCTGCCGTGAAAATTTGATGTGGAGTTAACAAACACCTCCAGAAAGTTCTGGCCATTTTACAAGACAGCAGATAGATGGTACACAGAAAATCAGTCACATCAAGACAAAAATCTAAAAGTAAAGTATTAATAGAAATCCTTAAGCCATATTGAAATTATATGTCTGAGGGATGTGTCTAAGATTTTGGTAAAGAACAGCCAATGGGCTGGAATGCAGAGTGGCCGCTGGTGGGGCAGATTGAAGAACTAGAGGCTGGTGAGTTGGGCATTGTCGCTGTGGTGGGTGCAGTAAGTGACACAAGGAACTGAATAAATGACATGACACTTGTATTGCCTATAACCAAACTAATGACTGCACCTTAAAAACAGACAAGTAGTTCTTTATTGTTTCAGATTAGCTTTGGTTTTCATTTTTCTCTGATGGCCTGCAAACACATTGCTGAAAGTTTCACATTTTTTAAATTGGGCCTCTTTCACCAACCGTTCTTCAGAAGAAATTTCCTCTTAAAACTGTTTTCTAAGATTCTGAAAGATTCTGAAATTCACAAATATTTTCATATTGGGATTTGTTAATCGGTACAAACAGAATCTACACACACTGAACAGCACAGGGCAGAGGCCCATTTTCCAATAATCTGATCATGACCACATGTATGAGTTTACGGAAGTATGCAAGTATTTGCAAACTGGGTTGCTTCAGTCTGTGGAGCGTAAAAGGGCCTGAATCTGCAAATTGCTGTGTGGAACTATATTTGTATGTCAAAATTATCCTAAGTGTTTCTTACTCACAAAGTCGAAAGTTGGTTATTATGGCCTTTCAGTTTTTGCAGCTGTTACTGATTATATTTGGATTTTTTTTTTCAATGGAAAATAATCTGTATAGTGTAGGGTTTAAGGAAAGGGATAGCGATATATATGAATTTTGCAAACTGCTTTACAATAGCTTAATAAAAATAGGTAAAAAAAAAAAAAAAAAAAAGTAAATTAAAGTTTAAATGAAAGTAGAATGATTTAAAAACTTCAAAAAACAAGGACTTTTCTTTTGAAAATATGGACTTATTTTTTATAGCTGTACATTCAATTCAATTCAACTTTATTTATATAATGCCAAATCACAACATAGGTTATTTCATGGCACTTAACACATTAAAGTCCTTACAGCAAGACTTTACAATATTATACAGATGATGGAAAAACAGATTTGTCCCTTCCTCTTGTTTGTATTGTGGCTCCGGCAAGTCTCTTGTCAAGGAGGCTCCGAAAAGTTTCTTTTGTTTTCTGTCTTATTTGCAAGTGATTCTTTTTGTTTTACTTTCCGCATCTAATTGTCGACTCCCCTGTGTCCTTATGTTGTGACCTACAACCAACTCAGTGTTACCATATGAAAGCAGATACAAAGGGAACGGGAGTGACTATCAACTGTTTGTCAACTGTATAAAAGCTGCCCTTCGGAGGAGAATTCAATTCAATTCAACTTTATTTATATAGCGCCAAATCACAACATAGGTTATTTTATGGCACTTAACACATTAAAGTCCTTACAGCAAGACTTTCTAATATTATACAGAGAAACCCAACAATTCAACAATTCCCACATAAGCTAGGAGGGAAAAAAAACCCTCCTCTTTAAGGGAGAAAAACCTCCAACAGAGGGAAGGAAAAACTCCCTCTTAACAGGAAGAAACCTCCGACAGAACCAGGCTCAGAGGTGGGCAGCCATCTGCCTGGTTGGGGTGAGAGGAGAGCAGAGAGAGAAAAGGACAGCATAGAGATAGAAGAGAAGAACTGTTGGTGGAGACGATAAGCGCAGGGCAGAGACATGCAGCTCCATGGCAGGACATCTGTAAAAGAAAGAATAGAAACTACGCGAGCGAGGGAACTGAATGGAGACAACAGATAATAAGAAGAAACTATTGGAGAGAAAAAGATGGTGAGGTGTGAGTCAGTTAAAGAGTAGGAGGAAAGAAAAGAAGCTCAGCATGTAACGAGGTCCCCCCAGCAGCCTCGGCCTATAACAACTAAGGGTTGGTTCAGGTCCACCTGAGCCAGCCCTAACTATAGGCTTTATCAAAAAGGAACGTTTTGAGTCTAATCTTAAAGCTAGAGAGGGTTTCTGCCCCTCCAACACAAACTGGGAGCTGGTTGGTTCCACAGGAGAGGATCCTGAAAACTGAAGCTCTGCCTCCCATTTTACTTCTGTAAACTCTAGGAACCACAAGTAGACCAGCGTACTGAGAGAGAAGTGCTCTGCTAGGATTATATGGTTCTATAAGATCTCTAAGATATGATGGAGCCTGGTCATGTCGGGCTTTGTAAGTCATCAAGAGAATTTTAAATTATATTCTTGATTTCACAGGAAGCCAGTGAAGAGAAGCTAAAACTGGAGAAACATGATCTCTCTTGCTAAATCCCGTCAGTACTCTTGCTGCAGCATTTTGAATCAGCTGCAGGGTTTTTAATGAGTAGTTTGGACATCCTAACAACAAGGAATTACAATAATCTAGCCTAGAAGTAACAAACGCATGAATGAGTTTTTCTGTGTCACGCTGAGGAAGGATTTTCCTGATTTTATTAATATTACGTAGATGAAAGAAGGCAGTTCTGGAGATTTGCTTTATATGGTGGCTAAAGGACAAATCCTCATCAAAGATGACTCCAAGGTTCCTCACCGTTTTTCTGGAGGCCAAGACAACGTCATCTAGAGTAACTAAGTGATTACAGAAATAGTTTCTGAGGTGTTTAGGACCAAGTACAATAACTTCCGTTTTGTCTGAATTTAGAAGCAGGAAGTTTTTGGTCATCCAGGCCTTTATGTCTTTTAGACAGGCTTCAAGTTTTACTAACTGATTAATTTCATCTGGTTTTATAGAAAGATATAGCTGAGTGTCATCTGCATAACAATGGAAGTTTATGCAGTGCTTCCTGATGACATCTCCTAATGGAAGCATGTACAAAGTAAAAAGTATTGGGCCTAACACTGAGCCTTGTGGAACTCCATAACTAACTCTTGTTCATCTGGAAGACTCATTGTTGATATGAACAAACTGGAATCTATCTGATAAGTAGGATTTGAACCAGTCTAATGCAGTTCCTTTACTCCTCGTAATGTCTTCCAATCTCTGTAATAAGATCGTATGGTCAATCGTATCAAAAGCAGCGCTGAGGTCCAGAAGAACAAGTACAGAGACAAGTCCATTATCTGAGGCTAATAAAAGGTCGTTAGTAACTTTCACCAGAGCTGTTTCTGTGCTATGATGAACTCTAAAGCCTGACTGAAAATCTTCAAACAGATAATTCCTTTGTAAATGATCACAAAGTTGATTTGCAACAACTTTTTCAAGGATTTTAGAAATAAACGTCAGGTTGTAAATTGGTCTGTAGTTTCCTAAAACAGCTGGATCAAGAGTCGGCTTTTTAAGTAAAGGTTAAATTACAGCCACTTTAAAAGCCTGCGGGACATAGCCGGTTACAATAGGTAGGTTGATCTGATCTAATATGGAAGTATTAATTAAAGGAAAGACTTCCTTTAAAAGTTGAGTTGGGATGAGATCTAACAGACAGCTAGAGGATCCAGATGAAGAAATAATTATAGTTAACTCAGAGGGCTCAACAGTAGAGAAATGTTCCAAGTTTACATCTGGTCCTACAGTTGCTTTCAGGGCTGCTGTGCTTAACATCACATCAGTGACGGTGTCAGGAAGGGTCGGCCCGATTCTCTTCCTAATAGTAAGAATTTTATTAGTAAAGAAGTTAATGAAGTCAATATGTACTTGGAGTAACGATGAAAAGATAAACTAGCCTAAATAAAACCATCCAAGTAAATACAGTATTTCAACAAAGATGGATTTGAACTTGGATTTTCTTTTCTTCTCTGAATTGCTAACTTTTGTGGACTTATTTTGCCATACCTGGGTATCATAGTTTTAGGAGATATAAAACTAGGGAGAGGAGGAATTAAAAAAAAAAGAAAAGAAAAATCTGATAACCGGTAGATGAGATCATAATCTGACCTTCATTGTCAGAAAACTGACAAAGATTTCTATATAGAGAAGAGGGAAGAAGTTTTCTTAATGTCATACCCAAATACTCAGTTCTTCCATTTGGGATAAATTCAAGCAGTTGGAGTGGGATGATGTCTGAAGTCTGAGGACATAAAAAAAAAAAGGTATCTAATATCATGAGACTACAAATAACATTTTGTAAAAAGTATCACACTAGTGGACACAATATAAATTGCCATGATTACAAGGGCATCTTTGGAGAGTAATGAAGCAGAGAGACTTAGCAATAAAGACAGCATTTAAATCTGGATTAGCATTTATCAATGACAGGAGTTGCAAAAAAAAAAAAAAAAAAAAAAAAGTTGTAAAATAACTGACAGGCCAAAGCTGATTATTTTCTTAAATTAAGTCCACGCAGCACGTTTGGAATGAACTGGAACACAGACAACAACATTATTATTATTATTATTATTATTATTGACAAACACACAGGTGTGGAATTACACTGTTTGCGAATCAATAAATGTGACGTCGTCGTCGGTGGGCGGAGCTTCCGTGCAGGCACCATGGCTTCGGTTGGGACGGAGGTGAGTGCCGGAGCTTTTATCTCCGCCGAGCTTCTTTTACTTTTACACACTTTTCCGCGCTTTGGAAACCGCGTGCCGTCCCGGCAGCCACGAGGCCCCCTTCGTAAACGGGCGAATCGTCGGTGTCGAGGTGTCGGGTTTTTTTTTGGTCGTACATTGGCCGCTTTGCCAGCCCCGGGAGTCTTTTTTTTTTTTTTTTTTTTTTTTGCTTTTGTGCCGCGGACCGGAGGGCAGCTGGATGTGCAGGAAGATGCTGCGCCCCGGAACATGGATGGTTCCGTGCGGCCGCGTTGTGCGCTCCGCGCCGGGCTTTAGTCATACATGGTCCGGGCTCACGTCACTATCCTGCCTGTGTACAGGGTTTTTTTTTTAGCGGTTCAAAAAAAAAATAATAATAATAAAATAAACTGCAGACGTGTATAAACGCGCAGTTTTCGCGGAGGTGGTTCCTGTATTTTTTTTTAGTTGCACGAATCATCCCCAGGTCACCGGCGGCTGGTACGTACACTGTTGTTTAGCTAGCGAGCTAGCAGCGATGCTAAGTTAGCAGACTTGTGCTCCCGTTTTCTCAGGATCACATTCAAACTGATTTCGGGAGGTTTATCTTCTCCGGACGAGCGAGGCGAAGTCTTTTATTCAACGTGGGGGGCAACACGGCAAAAATGATTGTCTGATTGTGTGTGGTTTTTTTTTTTTTTTGGCGTGTGTGTGCGTCTCCGGTGGACGAGCCTGTTAGCTTCACGATAACTGATGCAGCCTCAACCTGCCGTTCAACACATCCACGGCGCCGGCTACGAGAAGCTGCTGCTGCTGCTGCTGCTGCACACATTTGCACGATTACGTCTCACGTTAAACTTTGATGCTTTTTTTTTTATTTTTCGTGGTGCAAGTTTTGTCTGCGTTGAAAAGCTCCTTGCAGCTCCGCCGGTGTGGAGCTCGTTCAAGTTGCACAGTTTTCCGTAGAAAGAAGCTTTCGTCGGTGAATTAATTGAAGAATACAATAACACAGAAAGTGTGCACGTGTGTGTCAAGAGCTTCAGTCTTTTTTTTTTTGTTTGTTTGTTTGTTTTGTTTCCTCTCTTTTCGTAGCTTTAGGAGATAACTGTCCAGTCTTGTTCGGCAGAGGTCGCTCCAGCAGCGTCGTGATGATATCTGACGATCATCTGTCGGTGCAGCAAAGAAAGGTGTGTGTGTGTGTGTGTGTGTGTGTGTGTGTGTGTGTGTGTGTGTGTGTGTGTGTGTGTGTGTGTGTGCGTGTGTGTGTGTGAGATTTGTACTCATAACTTTGTGTGATTTGGATGGATTTAGCCAAACAGGTCACCCACAGTAGTCCCCACACACCTCCAGTGGGTATGATGTACATGTGTAAATGTGTCTGTTGTTTTCTGTGAATAGTTTTTTTTTTAGATATTTGTCTGGAGAACATAACGTGCAGTGACCTACAATTTGAATGCCTTCTTGAACGGACGCGTTACGGATTCAGTGTTGAAACCAGTAGGTCATTTAATTTGATAGTTGGTTGACAGAAAATGAATCGGCAACTATTTTGAAACTTGATGAACTTCACATTATACGGGTCATTTTTTTTTCTCTCTTTCTGGCACTTCATTGCTTAAACAACAACAACAAAAATCAGCCAGATAATCAGCTGATTAGTCAGTAGTTAAAGTAATTGCAGCCCTTGATAAGTTAATTGAAAAAAAGAAATGGATAAATATGGCCTGGATACCCCTTTGGATAAGTGTGAAGATATATTTATTTGTCCAACTTAATTCATACCAACATAGGTGTATTCATTTAGACTCGTGAATTAATATTTGCCCTCATCATTTAGCAATGCGATTGGCTTCGTTGTCGTCCCTCTCTGGCAGATGCTTCTTTTCCAACATCTGATACCCAAGATTGCGTCAAATTCAGCCGTTTATTCTAATCAGCCGTTGTAAAAGCTGAAATGTGTGTCAGCCACTAATGCTTTGATTTCTCTGTTGACTTAAAAAGAAAGTGGAAAACATGTGACTTCCTGTGTGACAGCCCCCACTTGCAGGTGAAGTTTGCTACCACTACTGTTCTAGCCAACTCGATGCTTCAGTAGCAGAAAATCCAAATATGAAAGAAAAGAAAATCATAACTTCACAGGGATTAACTGGAAAAGTCATATTTATGGTACCGTGAGTTTAAACAGACTTATTTTGCATTGTTCAGATCGCAGGCAGAAGAGTAGCACATAAAAACCAAGTCCTTCCACAGTAAATGCCTGACAGCATGGATTAGATAATTTTCCATACCAAAAATGATCTTTGCTCAACCTTTCAAAATGTATTGTTTTTAAGCTTGTGTTAAGGTAGATCTAACTGCCAACCTCCTGTGTAGCTTGGCAATACATCCTACAGGTGTTTCTAATTTCCTGGTCACTCGGTGTACTCGGTGAGCTCGGTGTACTCGGTGTGTGCGTGTGTGCGTGCGAGTTTCATCCAGCTTTCAGCTTGTGTGTATTCAGAAAGGAGTCCACAGCAGGAGAACAACCTTCATTCAATTTCAAGCAGCGCTTTGGGCTCCTGTAGTTGAAATATATTCTTGAGGCGACATTTCCATTCCTAGCCTCGTGACAGACACCACCCAGCTGATGTGATATCCGCTCGGGTAGTTCTCTAAAGTTGTATGGGACTGATGGTGCTGCACATAATTATATATAGCGGGCACAGTTATCACAAATATGTTTTGGGTAATTTCAATAACGAGGCAGGCGGTAGATGACGCACCATGTATTAAGCAGATCCCTGCACCAGTTCCAATTAATAGAACTGTGCTCGATCACAGGGATTTTGGATGTAGAGGTACCCGATGCTAAGTTTCTACTCTTGGAGTCCCCAATTAATAAATAATCATTAGCAGCGAGACGGGAAACAAGGCGGTTAATTATCGGAAGCTGCTGGTATTGAACATATAGTGTAATGTTACCACCATAGACTGGATATAAAAATGGACGTAGATTCTGCGTCTGAAAAATGAGGCCAATGCGGAAGTACCTTCAGCTGCAATATCTAGAGTGCCTCCAGAGGTCGGCTCCAAAAAGCCAGGCGTTATTTTGTTTATTTTTGCTAGCTTCTGTTAGCAAGTCACTGCTTATTAGTTTTCTGGCGGTCCATCTGAAAATAAGCCTAAAAAAATAAATCTGTGTATTTGGAGGCTTGTCTATTTGATTGACGTGCCTGTGGTGCAGTCGGGTTATGGCTGTCGTTGGGCAGGACCTAGTAATCGTTGAACTCCCAATCAGATCGCTCTCTCTCCCCCCCAGCTCGTCCAAATATGGTGATTTATGGCTCCCAACCGCTACGAACTAGCAAGATAGCGCCGGCCGATATCGGAACTAAAGGCTTCGTAACAGCTGTTCACAAACCAACGGGTGACGTCGCTGTTGGTTGCCACTTCGTGAGCACCTGTTGAATACACTTAACAACACAAAGTGTTGAGAAATTTTCTTAGCCAAAACATAATGTCAGGTGAGAAAGATGCCCACCTCACGGTCAGCGGCCCCCTCGGCTTGCTCACTTTAGTTTTTCAGTTTATCGTCGGTATCCTAAAAAGGCCTTCGGCACACTTCTGTCAAAGTTCGGAGAAAACTTCTGTGCATAGTAGCTAACACACCGGTTTTTTCCAGCTAGCATCAGTGACAACGTCCAACAAAAACTGCCCACGCTCAAAGTCTTTGCAGAAGAATGATTCAATTTCTGTTTGCATCAGAAGGCAATCTGAACAAAGGCATCGCCGCTGCTTTTTTTGGGGGGCTCTAATAAATCCGGCTGAATATCCCAACAGCCAAACTGCTGTAAAATGTTTTCTCATCCTTAACAACATTCTGGGCATTTTTGCTGCTGGAAATATATATTTTGTTACAGTACAAGCAAACAGAAAGAAACGTGATCCAGGACGACCCGGCAGCTGGGTGAGCCTGTAGTTCTTCCAGTCTCCAGTAGGTCAATGTACACATCACATGATGGCGCTGGTGCAGGAAGAACAACAGGTTTTACAGCCGCTTCCCAGACAGACAACAAATTTATTGCTACGTTTATCATCACTACTATCTGGGCATCCACATAAAAAGTGGCAAATGTAAGTAAGTCAGTCCGAGATGTCCTGTTCTCATCCAGGCGTGATTTTAATGGATTGGCTAAAATAAACCAGATCACTTGTTTCTTCACTGTATCTGATCTACTGTGGTTTGTCCACATCAGCCCGCTCATGATGCAAAATTATTTTCCTTTACGACAGCCTGGTATTTACTAGAATGGGCGAATCTAAAATGATTTTGGCCCACTGACTGGAAAAATGCAGATGATATAGAACCAGCTATGAGTCTTTTGTCTTCCTCTTTCTGACTTGTATACAAAAAGCAGTGTATCAAACATTCAGCAAGCAGTTTCTTTTTCACTGTTGCTGAATGTTGCTTTCTTCTGTTAAAAAGACGTTTCTGGTGCCACGTCACTCGTTCTCAGTAATACTTCTGCTCGTATATTGGCTGTCGTTGGGTTTATATACTCTGTGCAAGCAATTGATAACGCAAGTTATCCACCATCTCTTTTTATTTACATATTCAGCGATCAGACGGTTCCTTCCTCTTATTCAAATGAGAAACATGAAGATGACGTCAGTGGGACTAACAGTCACTCTCTACTGAATGACTAGAACAAAACAGAATAAAATAACCTACTCCGGTCAGAAACGGGCAAACATGAACACAGTATCAAGCTGAATGAGTGTAAACAAACATGTCGATCCAGTCTGATTATCAGGATGTTGTTGAGCACTAACATTAAAAAACTATCCAGCCCTTGTAACTAATGTTCCCCGCAAAGAAACGAGCATAACTTACTTGCGGCTGCGTGCACTTTTGAAGGAACAACTTGTTGATAAAGGGTAGTGCATCTTAACCAGGGTCTAACCTCTAGGATAAAGCCAAAGGTACAATTCTGCTCTTTAGTTTTTGGACAAAGTTCAAATAGTAAAAAGATAAGACTTAATAAAAAAAAAAAAAAAACAAGACTAAGGCATTACTTGTCGTTAGGTCCAGCAGTGATCGTAGTTCATTTTTGGAGAGCAGAGAAAAGTCGGGGTGGAGCTTCGATTTTTTTTGTTTTAGTTTTAAATTAAAACCTTTTTCAATGTGCTGTGAATGGGCATGTTGTCATGTCGGAAAACCCAATTGCTGCGCCACAGTTGAAGTTGTTTGCACTGCATGTCTCCTCAGATGCCGCAGAGTGTGACAGTAGAACTCGGTGTTGACAGTCTGACCCTGTGAGACAAATTCACAGTGGCCAACCCTGCGAACTTCAAAGAAAACCCTCCTTGGTTGTGCTGACTTGACGGGCTGTCTTTGGTCTTCCACAGTGACATTGTGCTCCCCATTAAACACAAATGTCACTCGAAACATCTCGTCTGGCCCGTTGCATCATTGTCTTAAGCTTTCTAAAGCATTTCAAGGGTCTCATTGCCAAATTCCCGAGTCTGAACCAAATTTGATGATCCATGTTGAAAAGATGCGTACGTACCAGTGATCACAAAAGCACGTGGAACTCGGGTGCTGATGTTGATCAAGGGATGTAACTTGGAGTACTTTCTTACGAAAGTTATTGCTTCCCCTGTTCCATGTGCTTTAATGTGCCGCTCTTCATTGATGGGCAACAGTCTTGCGACCTTTTGATTGCTCATCGTACAGCTGAGGCTGAAGGGCATGTTATTAATTATAGGTCACAAACTTAAGTACTGGACAGATTGAAATGTTGATTGCGTAATAGTGGTGAATGATGAAAAGTAGTGAATATTTACCCTGCGTTCCAGTATCCATACTAGCATACTATTCAGTAAGCCAGAACCAGATTTAGTATGTCCCAATACACAGGAGGTTTGCAGCGGAATATAAGTCGCATCGACTGAGCCGCCGAGACAGTTGGTGGTGCTAAAGCTCCGCCCACAACAGGAAGGAGGAGGAGAAGAAAAAGAGGCATTAAAAGGAAGCGTACTCGTTCAAAAGGAACTTCAAACTTTGCACTACAGATTGCGACGGATACGACCAAGAGGGCCAAAGCTGAAAGCACATTTTTATGACGAAGTAGTACGTCCTAATTGTACACGTACTACATGCAACAGTACGTACTTTTTCAGGGGTAGCCGCAGTACGTACTAAAAGTAAAAAGAAAGTACGCGATTTGGAACGCAGAGTTAAGGCAATTATTACAACAGCTGTTGTGCTATTTCTCTTGAAAACCCCAAATGTTAAACCCCATTGTGATGTTGGGAGACAACACCGAGTTTCTCCAAAATCAATAACACTCGTTAAAGTGCCACACCGACTAATAAACAGACATCGCCCCCTTCAGAAGCACGCTGCTCATTCAACGAGAAAACTCTTCAAAGAGCTCGGTTCTGCACGACTACAGACGAGCCCCTTTTGATAGATCCTCGTCTGCTTTGCTTCAACATTGGCCCTCTGGCCATGAAGAAAGACATCTGGTCCATTTCTTCACGGTGTCAACTTAGATTTATACCATCATAATGCATACAAAGCTGGTACGGTGCATGTAGAGGGTTAGGTGGGCGTAAACACTTGTTGTGTTGTAATTCAACTGACTTTCACGTTTGGTTGCAGACTAGGATGAGGCTTTGTCTTTGCAAGTCGGTCACTGTGTCTTGCACATGTTGCGCAGCTCATAGTGTGCAAATCCAAGCCTGCATGTCCGGATTAGGTTTTCATTGTTTAGTTGTGTAACAGAAGAAGCCACCAGCATCTCTAGATCTGCATTCCTACCTGCCTGATAGGTGGAAAAAAACCCTGTTTCGGAGTGATACAACTTGTTCTATCAGTTGATGGTCTGAAGCAGTAATTAAACAGAAATGCACACATCTGCTAGTTCTTGATTTGAACTGTGAGGATTTGCTTTTCTCTTTATTTTTGTTGTTATGTTTTCGATTGTTGGACAGACAAAGAAAATCATTTGAGACATCAGTAAGTCAATATGGACAAAAATAATAAAAAGTATAAGACAATGAAGATGACAAAACATGTACTGCCGCGTTATACCAAGCGAGTCGGTTCTGAGCATAATACTGTACAGAGCTTTGTCCCTTTTGGATCTTGTGTTTTTGCCTTTGGAACTATTTTCAGTCTTCCTCCTTCATGGCGGCTCGGCCCATTCCTTCATCTCTAGGATTTAATATCTGTTTCATGGCCTGGCAGCGTTATGTTTTGCTCTGTTAGTTGGCCTGAGGCTCAGTGGAGACAAAAGACTCTCCTGTTGAGAGGTTCAGAAAGTGGCCCGATGGCTGCCACAGAAAACTGTTTGGTCCTGGGCCTCTTGTTCTTTTTACTTCCTCCTTCTTTTCAAGGTTGTTTGTTGAATATCTGAGGCCTCTCCCCCACAAGACTTTATTGACCAAAATATATTTCTCTTTTACATAAGAAAGACAATTACATGAGCACTAAAAAAAGAAATGGAGAGCAACAACAAAAACTAGTAGAACTAAAGGCAGATGGAAATAGCAGTGTGATACAGTAACATATAGGTTAGGCAGGGTTTTTAGAGTATTTCTCTTTTCTTTTTGGATAAGCAGCTTTTACGTGGTGATTTGGTTCCATCTTCAGTGGCAATGAGGTCTTCCAGTTTAAAGAGATGGTGTTACAGTTTGAACGGTCTGAGCATGCTCTGTGGAGACCCTCTGAAGAGGAGGACCGACAGAGGGAGCCACCAGGTCACATGACCGGCGAGGTGAATGTGCATGCGGGGAAAGAAAAGGAAACGAGGAACAATCCGTTCGACACATTCTCTCTCTCTCTCTCTCTCTCTTTCTCAAACACACATATACAGACACACACACACACACACACACACACACGCGCACACACACACACACACACACGCGCGCACAATCACTCACTCCCTCTCTGACGCCTTCTTCTTCTCAATGGAGGCCATGAGAAGAAAGCAGGTATGATGCTTCCTGCAGGGACACAAGGAGAAAGACATTTATACTCTTCAGCCTTGGTTGTTGTTTTTAATGGTCTGAGGAGATGCATAGTTATTGCTTCACACATCCTTTTAGCCAATTTTTCTAAAAGTTCCTGTCAATTGGTTTGAGCTCTTGCTGTCTCCTCTTTGGTCTCTCCTGCGCTCCTCGACACAGTTACTGCTGCCTTATCAGATTGCTCTCTATTCCTGAAATCGAAGACCTGATCTCAAGGAGCAATGATTTTTGTGTGTGTGTGTGGTAGCAGTGCTGTTTTGTCAAAGAGAGATTTGAGTGTGGCGTGTTGGATCCTGTTGTTGGAGAGAGCTCGTCATGGATTAGCACAACAGCTGTATTCAGAGCAATTACACATCGACAAAAGTGATGTCATTCTCGATGTGGGAAGATAAGTCTGACCTGAACATCTGGGAACTCTCCTGATTCTCTAGTCAGGTCTAGGCTCTTTTGGGTTTTACCTTTTGTAATCCTTCCTGCTCTTTGCTCTCTCTCAGTGGTCAGTATATAATGACGTCCCTGGGGACTTGATTTATGTGCAGGATTTGTGATCAGTAATATACATAAACATCGGGCTGCGGTTCCTGTTTATTAATTCAAAGGAAGTCCTTCAGGCTGTGATGTGAGCTTCCATGTTTGCCAGCTGCTGCATTTGCTCTTCAGAGCTGCTTTCTGACTCAGGTCTTGGTTCATTTGCACAATTAGTCACAGGAGAGGTTAACCATCGGCAGATTCTCGGAAAGTATATTTGAGATTTTATGCAAAGTAGTCTTGTCTTTTTGAGTTAGTTTGAGGATCTTCGCCGGTATGTGGCCAGTGGACGATTGGGAAGTGACAGGGAATGAGGGGGAGAGGAAGGATGACAGACCACTCAAACGGGGTTTGTTGTGATTGCATAGTCAGCAGCTTTGATCTCTTGCCCACCAGAATGCCCCAGATTAATTTGTCTTTCTTTGAGGAAAAGATGCCACGTTTCTTTAGAACAGTGGGCCCCCAACCACGTGGTTGCAAGATCAATTTCAGGTGGCTCTGAAAGACTGAAATGAGAAAACGTAATATTTTTGCAACTTTGCTTTGGTCTTGTGAAATACTGGATATTGTTGTTTCTCCAGGTCTCTAAAAGAGCTCCAAACAAAACCATCTGAGAGGGGACATATCATTCGCGAGTCGAGCTGGCCACACCCAAGAAATGAGGTCCACAAATAGAGCCTTTTAAAAAAAGATTTCTCTAGCTGTATGGAAGGCAGGCGCGTGGGTTATTATTCGTTTATCTCATCGGGTTGTTGACTTGTTGTGCTCGTCCCTGACAGGAACACCTGATTGTGTAACGTGTTTGTGCTTTGTGTTTAGGTAGCTCTGACTTCTTTTCAGCTCTCATGCCACAGATCTAAAGATAGGTCACATCAGTGTACACGCCCAGGCCTTGTCACATAACAGGTTCACATTATGTTGAATGATTGAGACATTAGAATATTTTATAGCATTACAAATAACATATCGTGTGCGAAGAGCATTTTTCTGATAATTACAAGAAGCTTATTTGCAGTTTCACAGCAAGGTCCCATCAGGAATGTAAACTCTGAACCATTGGGGCCTTTTTTTTTTACAGTCATGGCTAAAGCTCTGGTCTATTCTAACATCTCTCCATTTTTTATGAGCTGCTTAAGGCTCCTGATAAGCTCCCATAGTCTTGGCTTCTCCTTTGGAGCTTCATTCAGCAGCCTCCATATCCAAATCCACGAGCGTCCAGACCCCTTCAGTCCCCATCTAGTGGAAAACTGCTGCAATGGCCGCGTTGTGTCAGTAAACAATCTGGTTGCGAAATGGCGGAGATCTGCAGACAGCCTTCTCTGCCTCCCTCCCCACCCCCTCTCCTCTCTGTCTCCAGTGTGTATGTTCCACTTTCCACCACTAGGGGGAGGGATGAGGCTGGTGAGGTTTTTTTTCTTAAATTTTGTAACTGGCTTTTCCTCAATCCATGAAAAGAACAGGGACCTGAAGGATTCTTCTTCTATTCATGCTCACATGTGTTCACTAGATTGCTTCATTCACCACTAAGGACAGTCTCAGACAAGATGTTCTTTGGGAAACATCCTCAGTTTTTGAGCTCACAGACTCGTTTTTGGCCTGACCTTGTTGCTGTTTGATGAGGTGTATGTTGGTGTTTGGCTCAGGGACTCAGGAGCACGTGATCGTAGAATGATTTGGGGAGCCTGTCCTGATGGGTTCATTTAGTTGGGATATCGGTTGTAGGCAAAGCAGGACTCGCATTGTCTGTTAAATCTGTCGGAGCCCTTGAAGAGGAGGCTTAACCGTAGCTGTCAGAGTCAGTTTGTCAAAGTGAAGCTCTCAGTGGCCTCTTGTCTGTCGCAGGTCTTTTTGATTGGGCTCGTTTGAGGAGAAAAGCTTTTGTCCGCTTTCTCGGGACAATCGGAGTCAGTACGGGCTTTTTTACGGTGAACCCTGCCCCAATCAGCACAAATCATTCTGTATATCGGCCTTTATTCTGCCGGGAATGACCCTCACATGAGGTTGAGGAGAGTGTAAACCTTTCTCTTCAATGCTGGTTATACCGTTCTTCAAGGTCAATTTGACACGAGGTCCACTTCCCTTTGATATTTGAGCTAAAACGCTGCTTCAGAGCGAAGGGTTTGCAACAAAGGGGCTGACTTTTATAGACAGACCATAGAGGAAAGTGAAAGTGTGGATTCGTGATGTTTTTCTCCCGGGCCTCTGGTTTCCTTTGGGGCCATTTTCCCAGTGTGAGGTTGATGGTCTGCTCAGGAGGAAGAGACAGATTCACATTTCCTGGTGTTGCCTCTGAGCGATATAAAGATGATGGTGGTTGGGGTGGTTAAGATTTCTTTTGAAGCTGTGGCAACATCTGCTCCTCTACTGGTTGGCTGTAGTAGTAGAGAGAGAGAGAGAGAGACAGAGGACAGAGGACAGACAAAGGAAGTGCATGGGGGTGGCCCCCATTATCTTGGCTGACTCTATAGTCTCCCTGACAATGACACATTACTGAAAAGACATTACACACATTTCAATGCATAAATAGCTAACAAATACTCCTGCTCAGACCTGAATGTTTTACAGATGAGAACTGTGATCCTCTCATTTCTGAAGCTAAAACCGGAGAATGTTTGGTATTTTTATGGGAAAATAAGATGGAAAATTATTTGTGATTGAATGAGTTTTAATCAATGAATTAAGACGTTGTTTCTGCACTGATATTGAACACTTCAGTATCTTTGGGTTCTGGACTAGTCTGACAAAATCAGCACTTTAAAGATCCTGGCTTTGGCTTTGGGAACTATTTTTAGACATTTTATAAACTAGACAGTTAATTGAAAATGTTATCCACGCCACAAATTAATTAATAATGCAAACAAATGAAATCTAAATTCATTTTCCCCTCACATTTTTGGTCTTTTTCTTCAGCCCGCTGGTCTAGCCAAGAGCGGCGTGGATAAGGGTGCATCCACAAAGAAAGAGGCACTCGATGCAGCAAGCAATGGAGAGGAGAAGCCAGGTATTCTTTTAAATCATTTCAAAAGTGCTTTATTTATTCAAATGATTGGTTCACGTCATAATTTGCATTATGTGTTTGGTTTTGACGCCCAGATGGAGACAAAGAGGTAGCAGCCCGACTGGCCTCTTCCCCTGCAGCGGAAGCAATGCTGAACGGCACCGAATGCGACGACACAAGGCACAAGAGCCTGACAACAGGCACCAACAAGACTGTACTGTTGGTAAACGAGAACGGCACGTCAGACATGGAGCCACCGCACGGTTCTGTTACAGGAAGCAATGGATTCATTCTCACTAAGCAGCAGCAGCAGGAAGGCGGCGCTGCAGCCACGCCAGGTTTGGGGGTCTCCCCTCAGAGGACTAACTGGCTGCCTTCGGGCTCACCGACGGGAGGACATACAGCCAAACCCCCGCCTGCCTCGGCGTCAGGGTGTACACCGAGTTCAGGTGCACTAAGGACTGCCCCCATTAAAGGGACTACGTCGGGACAGGGGACATCAGAGACTAAAAATGGCACTGTTTTGTCTCCTGCCTCGGCTTCAGCACCCGTCACCATACACAGAGCACGCAAGACCATGTCCAGACCCGCTGTCAGCCCGGCACAGAAGGTAAGCCGTGGGGGGGGGGAGCCGTTTCTGGCTTAGATTTGTTTCTATAAAATAATATACGATAAAGTAATATAATAAAACCTGTAATTACTGCTGAAATACCTTTACAATACAACCGGTTGATCCTTGCTTTGCTATAAAGGGTAAATGCAAAGCACATCATGAAGGTTGATGCATATACAATTAGCCATGTTGGTCAGTGGTTCTTTGGTTAACCGTGTCAACGACGGAGAGGAAAACCCAGAAGTTGAGTTTTTCTGACACGGAACTCGAGGTGCTTGTGTAGGATGTGAAGCTCGTATTGTTTGGTGGTCACAGCTCCGGGCTCACAAGCTAAAGAACTTGCTACGAGTGGCAACATGATGCCGCTGCAGTGACAGCTGTACCACGGCGGTGTCGGCCTGAGAGTGCAGTTGTGTTCAGGGCAGCGCTTTAACACAACAACTTGCATTAAACCCTGTGCACGTTATGAGCAAATATTAAAAACTGACGCTCTGTTCTGCAGTTCTTTAGCCTTAAACTATTTGATGTTATCTTTGATTTCTTCAAAAGATGACGATGATCAGTTTGCCATATATTCAAACATCATATCGGGCAAAGACCCCCCCCCCCCAACTTTCCAGATTCTGCCGCAGCACGACATCATCCTGCATTTTATCAGCTGCAGATCTCCACGACTGACCAGAGACAGAGTCCGGCCGTCTGCTCTGATCTCCGCTGGAACGTATGTGTTGAGCAACACGCACGAAATAAAGAGAGGAATTAGGTTTCAGGTTTAAAATTTGCTTCCATCATTTACAATTGAAAGTTTCTTATGGAACAGTTATGGCTCACTAGCACAAATTACACTGCTGGTTTGAAGTAAATTATACAGGACTGGTGTCCATGTAACATGAAGTGAAGTGAAATACGCGAGAGGCTTCGTCATCCATATAATGATGCCTGTCACATAAAATGTGTACAATCTAGCTTCCATTCACCACCTCACCGTCTCCAATTTCCGCTGTCTCCAACACGTGCGTACCGATGGGTCCGAGTTTTGCTCCTCTTTCAGGTCCCGCTTTGTGTATACGCAGCAGTTATAGATGAGGCCCCTGGAGACAACAGCCATATGTGATGCTGGTGAAATGATGGACATTAATCTGCTGCTGTAGGAGCCTCCGCTGCTCTGGGAAGACTTTTCCAGATTTTGGAATCTGACTGCAGGGATTTGATGCCATTCAGCTACAAGAGCATGAGTGAGGTTGAAACAGACGTCGAGGAAACTGGACCCGGCTCACAGTCGGGGTTTCAGTTCCTTCCAGAGGTGTTGGACGGGGTTGAGGTCAAGGCTCTGTGCAGGCCAGTCTGACTGGAAAGTCATTTCTTTATGGATCTGACTTTGTGAAACAGGAGATCTTTCCCAAAGTGCTGATACAAAGTTGCAAGCACATTGTTGCCCAACATATCATTGTGTAATGTGGCATTATGACGGCCCTTCACCAGTAACTAAGTCCTCTAATATAACAATCAAAGGCTTTTCAAATGAGAGCAACTTTTTGTAATAAACATGAAAACTTCATATTGGAGAGATGGTGCAGGGTGGATCCTCTGCCATGGATGACATTATGCTGAATGAATGAACCTAAAGCTTGTGTGAATTACTTGCAGCGTTTGGCCGATTCTGATCAGATCCTGGTGACTTGGTAAACATAAGAGCTACTTTTAGTGCTAAAATACTTTGTGAAAAACTCTAAGACCAAAAGTGCCTCGGCCCTGACCACATATCTGCCGAGCCAATTAATTACGTTAAAACACCCTCGAGTGTAATTTTGCGATTACACAAGCTACCAACTAAATAAAATATGTAAGCAAATTATTTTTTCTATATTGTGGGGCAATTCGCTCTCAAAATATAAAAATGTTTGTTAGCGCAATCTCTGTTTCCATGGCAATTAATGGGGTATGACAAATAACTGGAAAACAATCGAACAAACTGTTATGTAATGTATGCAATGTTTTCCACTGGTAGAAGTAGGCCGACCGAGCAAGAGAGACGATTCCGGTCTATTTCAATGATCTCTAGAGATCGTGGATTTCTCAAACTAAATAAATACTACACTTACAAACACAAAACTGCTGTGCTAGCTCAATCTTGTTGTAACCAAGATATGTGCTGTAAAACCAAATCCATGGAATACATTTTTTTTTTTAAAGATAGTAGAGCATTGTAAAATCCAAAAGTCAATATAGATAGATGTAATCATTTCCAAAATTCACGACATGTTTTTATCGAGTGAAATATTCTCCTTTAATAATGGCAGACTGATATTTCCTAGTGATGCCGTCATGCTGATTTGAGCACATTTCAAATGTACACTTTACTAATCACGTTTCTTTCTGAACTACTGAAACTGGGCAAATTGTTTTTTTTTCTTTTTAAATGCAACAATTTGGTCATTTTTGCTGAACTGCAACGATGGGGCCATCCCATAAATGAGAAAGTCTGTCACTGAGTGTGACAGATGTTCAGTGGTTGGCCAAATACCGCAACTTCCTGTGTCGCGGTTGTTTTCAGTTAAAAACCTTCGCGTGATACACAGTTCAGTCATGTAAGAGGTTAAGATCAGAACTACAATGTACAAAAATAATTAGTCCTTCCGGCAACAAACTTTCAATCTAACCAGGACTTCACTTATTAATACAGTGATCCTAAATGCTTTTGGTTCTTGTCATCCGCAGCTTCTTAACAGGGAATTAAGAGAAGCAAAGAGTGCCAAAATGGAGACTCGTGTTGCACCCGATGTGCAGAAATCTTCACAGCAGTCATCAGTTCAGAACCATCTACCTCAGAGTCCGCCGGATACGCCAGCTTCAGCACAAACCGCTTCATCACCTTCACCAGCGGCTCCAACACCTTCAGCTCCTGCAGAGCCTGCAGAGCCTGCAGAGCCTGCAGCTCCTTCAGCATCTCCAGCTCTATCCAAGCTCCACCTAGGTCAGACACATTTAAGCAATATTACAAGAGAGCATGTGCTTCAACGAGTGTAATATTATGATTATACCACAAGTTACCAATTAAATGAAATATGTAAACAAAATGTATTTATATTGTGGGGCCATTTGCTCTCAAAATATGAAACTTTTTGTTGGCGTAATCTCCGTGTCCATGGCAATACACTAACCACTGGAAAACAATCAGATGCGTCAGTAGAAGCGAATGCAATGTCTGCGATGTTCACCACCCCAGGAAGTAGTCCGACCCTGTTTCATTGCTTTCTGGAGATCGTTTCTCAATCTGACTAAATACTGAACATAGAAGCACTAAACTGCTTACCTCGCTCAATCTCGTTGCAAGTAAGATCTCCGCTGAAAGAATATATCAATGGACTCATGTGATTTTTAAGTAATAAGCAAAACCAAATCAAGCTAAACGCCACCAGGAGTGCGCGACTATCTGTGTTGTTACAGTACAGGTGCTCGGAGCAACAAAAGTGGATCAAAAGAAACCCGAATTTGCCAAATGGGTCACAATTAGTAGTCCTATAACAAGTAAAAACAACTTTATATTGCATATTATATGAAATTCAATTACAATTATATTTTTCCATTGAGAATTTTTCTAGTGATTTGTGATGCTTTATGGTGATTTCAGCACGTTCCAAATGTACAGTTGACCAATCAGATCACTGGGTCAGAACTACTTGTTGTATAATCCGGTGATGACAAAACCTGTCCAGCTTTACGAACAAACTGACTTTGTTGTTGGCTTTCAGAGAACAGTAATAACTGCATTCGAAGTTTGCTGGTAATATGTGTGTTGTTTTCTCGTGCTTTAGGCCCTTACTCAGGAGGGCTGTCATCCCGGAAGAAGAAGAGGAGGATGGGAACATACAGCCTGGTTCCCAAGAAGAAAACCAAAGTGCTTAAGCAGAGAACGGTGCTGGAAATGTTTAAGGAACTCCAGCAGTCTGGACCGAGCCCACAGGTCGACACTTCACACATTTATCAAACTCAACAAACACACAGAAAGAATGTCTTCTCTCTATTTAACCCTCGTGTTGTCCTCGGGTCAAAATGTGTTCATATTTTTTGGGATCATTGGTGACAAGGATGCTGAGGGTTTCTTTAAACCAAAAAAATCCCTAAAAATATAGAAATAAAATAGAACTTGGTTGAACACAGCTGCGGGTCATTTTGACCCGAGGACAACACGAGGGTTAATGACATGGCTCACAGCTCTGTGGAACAAACCATAAATCAACATCGCTTCCTTTGGTAACTTTAAAATGTCACCCTGGTCATCTTTTATTCACCCTTTCCCTGTCTACCTTTTGTTCTCTTGCACTTTTTCCGAACTGTCAAATCAAACAAACGAAGCTTAAATGAACACAAATAGCAACATAAGAACTTCATTAAAACGGTCAAAGAACAGATTTCAAGAAGGAACTATGTGATCAAAGTAAATTAGTTTTCACACCAGACATTTGATTCTCTGACAGCTTTTGACATGCTCAAATAATGTTTATTCCTCTCTTGTCTGACAGACTAAAGAGGTGGCGAACATAAATGGGGAGAAGGTGGGAAATGCATCTGAGGAGGAAGAATCAGAAGACCTGGAGTCTGAGGAGGAAGAACGACAGCAGCCAGCAGAGGAGCCCCACAGTGCTGTCCAGGAAACCTCGGAAACCATCGCTGAGGTAGAAGAGGTCACAAAATAAAAACAACATTTTCTCTTCATATTATCCTGACATCACATGTAGTAATTTATACATATTTTATGCAAAATGTACAACTTGAGCATCTTATTTTATCACTTCCTCCAAGAAACTTGATCTTACAATTGCAATAATTCATGCAAGTTAAACCAATCTCAGCAATATTTGCTGGAGCTTGCAATTTTCAAAATTCCAAGGATTTGTTCAACAGTAAAAATTCTCTATAGAAACTCTGCTCATGGCTTTTTAGCAGTCAGCCATTCTAAACAAAACTTTGCTTTATGATCAAAAGTAACTCCTCATTTACAGTCAGCGGGGCTCTTTCAACCTTTCTTCTCATCGTCAAAACTAATAAAGATAAAATAGATAATATAAATAATAATAATAACAAAACAAAAAAATCTTAACATTTTTGCCATTTGCCATAATGTTGCCACAAAGAAATCCCATGAAACTCAGCAAATTGGATACAATTGTTGAATTGTTGAGCCATATGTTGTGATCGTGTGCAGGAAGTGAGTGTAGCTTCTGTGACTTAAATTGAACATGGAAATAGTCAATATTTTGTGTCTGTCTGTTGGGAGGCCAGTTTCCCAGCTGAACTTATTGTCAGATGAAAAAGCTCCTGAGATAAAATCTTTAGACAGCAATTGAATTTCCATGCAAGTATTACTGTGCAACACATACAACTTATTGTGATGTTTGTGTTATGTGTTTACGGCTGCTGATAAGCTTTTCTTACTTTTTTTGGGTGGAGGTGAAAGATGACGAGTCTGAAGAATCTGGAGACGAAGAGGGAGAGGAGGAGGGCACAGAGTCTGACTTGGTAAGAGTCTCTCACCATCATTACTCAACCTAACTACATCAGAGTATCAGGTCTCATCTCACAGCACCTCTTTAGATGGAAGACAGAGCAGAAGTGAGTGCAGTTGAATATTGTGTTGTTACTTTCGGCCCTTTATTGAAATCCTTTCTGTGACTGAACGCCATCTGCCCTCCCCAGAGCTCGGAGTCCAGTCTGAAGAAGAAGCTGAAGAAGAAAACAAAAGGGGACAGCGCATGGCTCCGACCCACCAGGAAACGGAAACGGAGGATGAAGGGCAAAGGTGATCACTGTCACACTCACACTTGTACAGAGTCATCCAGTCACTTATGCTATCAGGAGCCCATTGATGTCAGCAACATGAATTAGTTTGTTACATCAGACGTGACCTCACAGGTTCATTTTGAAAGATAAAGACATCCAGTCATCACACTTACTTAGTTCAGACAAGTGAGCTGCTTGCACCTTTTTTTTTTGACACTATAGATTTCTAAATTGCTTCAGTGGACATGTCACACTATCTTACAAATATCATAACATCGTTTCTTGAAGCTGTATTTTCTATTTTCCTTCTTTGTTCAACTTTTCTGGAAAACAGTGAAGCGTTTTCTTACCGTTGATTGTTGTTCTGTTCAGAATCGGAGGAGGTCGTCCAACCTCAGGCGTCAGCTCAGGGCCAGCCACGTGATGACAAGGAGTACACACAGATTCTCCCCTCTGATTCTGCCAACCTCAGCAAGCCTTCACACAATAAAGGTGAGAGGAAATGAGGAAACTTGTTAATGTTTTACATAATAATCCATCCCACGGGATTTACCCTTAAAGTCACAAATGTGTGTCTTCAGAGCCTCAGTGTGATTCCATTGATTAAACTCTTAATTTTCTTGACTTATGCTTTGATTAAACAGTCACGGATTCAATAAAATCTTTTCCAGTCATTAGAGACCTGAGAGGTTTCATTTCATAAGTCACTTTGTTTCTTTCAGACTCTTCAGGGTTGGCGGTTGAGGAAGCTCAGGAGCTTCCTCTCTGCAGCTGCCGCATGGAGACCCCAAAGAGCCGAGAGATTCTGATTCTGGCCGACAGGAAGTGTATGGCCACAGAGAGCGTTGACGGACAGCTGACTCGCTGCCAGAGTGGCGTCCTGAAACATGAAATGATGCGTCCCTCCAACTCTGTTCAGCTGCTGGTTCTGTGTGAGGACCACCGCAACGGCATGGTGAAGCACCAGTGCTGCCCCGGCTGTGGCTTCTTCTGCAGAGCCGTGAGTACACATTCACTCCGTTTCAGGCCTGCAGCTTCATCATCAATCATAAATGAATCATCAATCACTGGAATGTCTGTGGATTCACTGGCAGCTACTGTCACACAGAACAATTTCCACAAGACATCGTTCCACATTTGATTACAGTTTGTACATGTGTCTGGGAAATGAGGAATTTGCTCTCATCTAAATGTGCAAGAACTGCTATCTAGTCAAGTCAAACTTTATTTATGTAGCACCGTATGGGAAAAATAAAAATACAACAATTTAAAATAAAAAAATACAAATTTTTTTAGGACAGATAAAAAAAAAATACACGAATTAAAAGGTAATAGAAAATAACAGACACAGCAGAAAAAAAAGAAAATATAGAATTTAGTGACATAAAATAGATTATGAGAATGCTAAGTTAAAAAGGTATGTTTTAAGATTTCTTTTAACAGTTTTTAAACATTGTGAAGCCGTCAGCTGTACTGGCAGGCTGCTCCTGAGGTGAGGACCATACACACTAAATGCCGCCTCCCCAAATGTCTTCATCTTTACCCTGGGAATTACGTAGGCCCAAATTCCACACCGGCCCCTAAACACTCCCACTGTGATCGAGTGCAACTCTGTGTGGAGTCACACTCGCGGCCGTGGAGGGTGTCTTCATTAAGCGGGAGTGTCTGAATACACAGACAAGCTGTGGGACGCCCTCACCTCCCTTCAACGGAAACTACGATACAGCACAAGATGCGGCAGAACCTGTTTCCCAAAAGATTTCAGAAAGATTTCAAAGTTAAATAAATAATGTATATTTACTGTAAATTCAACCACCAAGCATCATTATATACATATCATACAGGATTGTTGTAGCACGGGTGTGATGTACACGCGGGAGTGTAAATGATTTATATGAAACGCTCTCCATCACTTCTATGGCTGTTCATTCTTTTTTTTGCCGTTAGTAATCTGATTAGATTCTTGTTTTTTTCCACAGTTCCTCAAATTGTATTACAACAGAGCCAGTAAAGTCAAAGAATCAACACATGTACAGTTTTCTCAGTTACAACAGCATGTTTATTTCAAAATACTAACCTCTAATCTCGCCATGTGTCCATGAAAACAGTCTATCAAATGTCTGCTTGATGTGAGGTAACTTACTTTTCCGTTACAAACATAATTTCCGTGCAGTTATTTCTAGGAGTGTGGTGTTTCTTCCTGGTCTCTACAGCGGTGCTGCTCTTCTCGGGTATTGAGGTCCGTAAGCCTGCGTCGGTGCAGACTCCGTGTTGGAGGGCTTCATGACCCACTAACACTTCCGGGCAGTTGGTTTGGAACGACACTTAATGTAGCACGAACACGCAAACGGAGTGAGAGTGTAGGGGGAGGATGCAGGGGGAGGATGCAGGGGGAGGGCGGAGGGTGTGCAGGGGGAGGGTGTACGAGTGACAGAGGATCTGAGTGATCTAGATAAATTGAAAGCGTGTCCGACAGACCGTAGAGACCCAGGTTGTATTGAAAGCACTTGAAGAGCAAGGCATTAATGGTAAATACATTGCGTTAATAAGAGACATCTCCTGTGACTGCACTACCAGTGAGATTACATAAAGAAAGCAACAAAATTAAAATCAAGAAAGGAGTAAGACAGGGAAATACCATCTCACCCAAACTATTCACCGCATGCCTTGAGAGCATATTCAAAACAACGGACTGGGAAAACATGGGGATAAACATCAACGGACAACAACTTAATCATCTCTGATTTGCAGATGATATACTATGAGTATCAGATAACTTATAAGAAATAGAAACAATGCTCCAAGACCTTGATACTGCAAGCAGGAAATGCGGATTAAAAATTAACACTAAAAAGTACCAAAGTCATGGCAGGCACCGTAACGACACCCAAGACAATAAGTGTAAATGGTATACAACTAGAACAGGTGGAAGAATACATCTACTTGGGACAAAGATTCACCTTAACTGAGAAAAACCAGGAGAATGAAATAAGGCGGATAAAAGCAGGATGGCAAACATGTGGGAGACACGGTGCAATCATGAAGAGAAACCTCCCAATATGTCTGAAGAGGGAAATATTCAACCAGTGCATCATACCAGTCGTGACATATGCTTCAGAAACATGGACACTGACAACTAAAATGGAAAAGAAACTCCTCAGCTCAACACAATATGGAACGCAGCATACTACATATCACATAAAAAGATAGAAAAACAAACTGGTGGATAAAGGTACAAACTAAAGTGCAAGACATCATGGAAACCATCAAAAACAGAAAGTGGACTTGGGCAGGTGAACGGATGGAAGATGGAGTACAGAAATCACAACATGGACACCAGTAGAAGGCAAACGAAATAGAGGAAGACAGCAGAAGAGATGGAGAGATGAAATCCAACACTACTGGGACACTGCCAACTGGTATAATTTCTCAAGGGACAGAAAGTTGTGGAAAATCCATGTTGAGGCCTTCATCCTGCAGTGGACTGACAATGACTGAACATGATGATGTCTGCCAGGTAATCTGGAACAATCCCATTAAGTGATTTAAATACCATATTGAAGGATCTTAAAATTGATCCTAAAACTAACAGGCAGCCAGTGAAGAGACTTCAGGACAGGTGAGATGTGAGCTTCTGTGTGCGAGGCAAGAACAGCAAGACTAAACCAACATGGAACAAGGAAAGTAACATTTACGTAAGGGGACAAATGTCTGTCCTCTCAGACGTCCGGCCACCTCTGAGCCTCGTTCTGTTGGAGGTTTCCTCCTGTTACAGGGAGCGTCTCCGAATGCTCGCTGATGTGGGAAAGTTTGAATTGTTGGGGTTCTCTGATTTTGTAAAGTGTTGACATTACTATGTTAAGTGCCCTGAGATGACTTGTGTTGTGATTTGGCCCTGTATAAATAAATTGAATACTAGTAATTGAATAATGAACTATTTGGGAGTGTTGATATGATGCCATTGTAACGTCCCAAGTTTGAGAATTTGTATTTTCCCTGTCTTTTTTCCCCTGTGAACTAAACAGTAGTGGGTGATGATTTCACTTGATTTGAAATGATCAACTGTTATTTATACATTAATCATGAAATTTAGTCATTTCAAGTTAAGACCAAGGTTAACGTAATGTTTTGCGAACATAGACTTTTGTACAAAAATGGACTGGTCTGAAAAGTGAGGCCAGTGGGGAAGTGCCATAAAGTGCAGCACCACCGGGGGCCACTAGGGGCTAACTCTGAAAACTCTCTGGCTGCAAATGACAAAAAGTGTCAACTTCTTCCAGTCTTTGAGGTTTAATTAGTTAAATTCATTCCTGCTCACTGTTCTGGTGGTCGTTCAGAAAATAATGAACTCGATAATAAGCCTCAAAGAGAGGTATGTTTGGGGGCATGTCTGGTTTGATTGACAGGCCTGGGGGGCAGTCAGTTTCTGATGCAGGAGGGCAGGCATAGTGTCCTCGGGTTCTCGGTCAGAACCACCCCTCACTCCTCAGCTCGTCTAAATGTGGTCACTTCTGGCTCCAAGCCAAAAATAGGTGACTGAAAAAGGTACACTGGAGGCTACGTGAATCAATGGATAACAGCACAGTGGGTTGGCACATTTTAGCAAATTACTTACAGACTATTTTTGCTTTTCCTGTGCAGGGGACTTTCATGGAGTGCCAACCAGACGTCAGTATCTCTCACCGTTTCCATCGTGCTTGTGCCTCAATGCTGAAAGGTCAAAGCTTCTGTCCCCACTGTGGAGAAGAGGCCAGCAAAGCCAAGGAGGTCACCATTGCCAAGGCTGACACCACCTCCACCGTGCCCCCCACACTCGCACATGGGCCCCCCACGCCTGGAGCCCCCGAGGGCCGAGCAGACACCACCACCGGCAGGTAAAATACCATCTGTAGTGATGCTTTCTTTCCAAAAAGTCGGGGCTTATTCATTTTTCGAATAAACTCACGGGTTATTCATAATACACAACCAAAAGGCGTTTCCTCGTTTGCGTTGCAGCTCCTCCTGCCTGGCTGTGGGGGCTGAGGTCAGCGGCAGGGCCGATAGCTCGCTGTGTGCTCAGTCTGCACAAAGTCTCGACGCCTCTGCTGTTCCCGGGTCGTCTAGGACCGCCTCCCTGCATGCCGGGATGGGACCGACAGCCCAACTTCCGCTCCCTCCGGGACCACCTCGAGAAACTCTAGAGAGCATCCTGGTGGCTCTCGACACAGAGAAGTAAGTCAGACCACGAGAGCGTCGCCTTCATTTATCTAAATGACCAAAAATGTACACCTTCGGGACTTACTTATTGTTTAATGTGATCACTTTGATCAGGCCGAAGAAGCTGCGCTTTCACCCCAAGCAGCTTTACCTCTCCGCCAAGCAGGGAGAGCTGAAGAGGGTCCTGCACATGTTGGGTACGTCGTAAACCTCATTCAGACTGTTTAAAAAAAAAAAAAAAAAAAAAAAATCCTCGGCTTTCTGTGTCTCTTCTAATTTTGTGGGTCTTTACAGTAAATTCATCTTACTTCTTTAATTCAGATGTTGTTTTTAATGAAACATTTTCCTTCCTTTACCGTCCAGTGGACGGTATCGACCCGAACTTTAAGATGGAATCTCAAAACAAACGCACCCCGCTGCACGCCGCGGCCGAGGCGGGACACAAAGACATCTCCCACATGCTCGTACAGGTCAGATTATATATCGGTGTAGTTTCTCCAGGTCTTCAATCAAATACTGAATAACTCTGATTATCTTCCTGTATCGGTAGCAGTTTACATTTGCTGTCTGATGTCTGACACTTCAGGCCGGTGCAAACTTGGACATGTGTGATGAAGATCAGCGGACTCCACTGATGGAGGCCTGTGAGAACAACCACATGGAGGTGGTCCTGTACCTGCTGAGAGCTGGAGCCAGCGCCACGCATAAGGTTGACTGGTTTCTTCACAACGAAGCTTTAAGAAGTGACACATGGTTTCTATTATTTGAAAGTGTTCATCTTAAAATGTAAAAGATGCTCAATAATCACACTCTCTGCTGCTCTCAGGATGTTGAAGGGTTCACGTGTCTCCACCTGGCGGCAAAGTCTGGACATTACAAGATTGTTGAGCACCTTCTGTCCACAGGACTGATCAACATCAACTGTCAGGTCAGTACGACCACACGTCTCTATAAACTCCAGGGAGGGGCAACTAAATTGAAAGGAAAGGTTTGACTTTTTGGGAAGATTAATTGTTTTACTACACTTACCAGCGCCTCTAAAACTCATGAATTAATACGTTGTATCATCCTTATTCAGACTAACAAAAAAAAGTTTTACTCGCTTTTTAGTCATCACCTTGAGGTTGACAGCAGAACGAAGAGCTTCTGCCCAGAGATACAGTGCCAGTATTAAACACGATACGATGCGTCAAATACTTTATTTAGATTTAAAAGTGTTGGTGGTTGAAGACAGAGTCTGCTTCCAGTCTTTATGTTACGCTATGCTAAGCTAACTGACCGCAGGCTGTAGCTTGAAGTTTATTGTACAGATGTAGGAATGGGCTCAATCTTTTCATCTAACTATCAATAAGGAAACGGATAAGTGTATTTTCCAAAATGACAAACTGTTTCTTTAAGGTCTTGCACTGAAGTGACTTCAACAAGTTGCATTAAGTCAAACCTGGATTGAAGAATCTTTGAGTATTTTATGATTGTAGAGAGATTATCTTTGGTTTGGGATTTTTTTTTAAAATATTCTCAACAAAAAAACTTCAAAGCTTTTCTAAAATGACATTTATAACATCGGAACCTTTACCACGATTCATTTAACATTTTTGTCAGTTCATATATTCAGTTTTCTGCCCACCAACAAATCACTTTGCTCTGATTACTGTTTTTCTAAGGTTTAACAATAGCAATATAGGTTTTTGATGATTTGTATGTTTTCATGAAATACATTATTTTGAATTCAATTTTATTTATATAGCACCAAATCACAACTTAAGTAATCTCGGGGCACGTTGCATACTAAGGTTTTGACCTTACAGCATTATAGAGAAACCCAACAACTCAATGAAACACGATGATTTAACAATTCCCACATGACAGACAGAAAGAGGAAGAAAACCTCCAACAGAACCAGACTCGTCTTCCTCGACCGGTTGGGTTGAGCGGAGAGCGGAGAGAGAAAAGAGCAGCAGAGAGAGACAGTAAACAGACAGTGGGCAGGTTGGTGGAGGCCGGAGGGATAACTGCAGGAAGGTACAGGGAGAAAGAGGACGGAGACCTCATGTTATGCAGAAGTGGCTTATAAACCCGTGGAGAGTGAAAGAGAGAGGAGGAGAGTTGCTTTGTGTATCACGAGGAGTCCCTACAGCAGCGTAACTGAAGGTCCGCGGCCATTTGAGGCATCTGGTGCAGTGGTTAGCACTGTCACCTCACAGAAAAAAAGGTTCCGAGTTCGAATCCGGTCCTGGGCCTTTCTGTGCGGAGTTTGCATGTTCTCCCTGTGCTTGCGTGGGTTCTCTCCGGGTTCTCCGGCTTCCTCCCATCATCCAAAAACATGTACCTTAGGTCAGGTTACCTGGCGCCGCGCTAGTGGCAGCCTGCTGCAGCATCTCCCCCCTGAGAGCCCCCCTGCTGTAGTGAAGAAATTTCCCCTCGGGGATTAATAAAGTGTATAAAATCAAATAAAAAAATAACTATAAGTTTCATCAAAGAAGTCTTAAAAGAAGGGAGGGTGTCTGCCTCCCGACTTTAAACTTAAGTAGGGAGAATAAACCTGAGCACCAGAACGGAAACGGTGTTCTTAAGTTTAAACCAGAACTGGGAGCTGGTTCCAGAGGAGAGGAGCCGGAAAGCTGAAGGTTCTGGCTCCCGTTCTACTTTTAAAAACACACAAGCAGACCCGTTGGGATGATACGGAGATACGATCGAGCCTGGTCATTCAGGGCTTTCTATGTAACCAGAGGGATTTTTAATTCTATCCTGGATTCTGCATCGTTGAGAAGATATTATAAGAGAAATATGATCTCTCTTGCCAAATCGTGTCGCTGGAGTTATTGGGATGTCCTGAAAATAAGAAATGCCAATAGTCCAGCCTGGAAGTAATACATGTATGGACTAGTTTAACTCCAAGACAGGATGTTCGCAATGTTTTGACAATATTGCACAGGTGAAATCAGGCAGTTTTATGTGAGTTAAAAGACATCCTGGTTAAAAAAAAAAAAAAACATGTTTCCTCCTTTGCCTGGTTTCAGAATTAGGTTTCTGATTTATTTATTTTAAAATACTTTAAATCCTTATTTATTACTGTAGAGCTCTTTGTAATTGGTTTGAAATGTGGCCCATAAATAAAGTTATTATTTATTAATATGCAGTGAGGCCAGTAAATTAGACTGACAGCTGTGGGAGTTAAACAGAGCTAGGAGGAAGGACTGCACTGTGTCTGATGTGTCTTTGTGTGAGGTGTCTGACCTTGCTGTAAGTAGGAAGCCATCAGGACAGCTGTGATGTCATGACTGACCCAGTCTGTCCGAAAATAAACCTGAGCACCAGGAGGGAAACGGTGTTCTTAAGTTTAGAGACGGTTGTCAACGAGGACCGGAGAGCCAACGCTGTCGATCTTTTGAGGATTTTGTTTGGAATCGCTGCCGTGTTGTCCTGTTTCATCTTAACTCGGCTGAGTTTGAAGTATTATTTGTTCCACAGGATGATGGCGGTTGGACAGCCATGATCTGGGCCACAGAGTACAAACACGTGGACCAGGTCGAGCTGCTTCTTACCAAAGGAGCCGACATCACCATCACGGACAAGGTGGGCTCAGAAGTCCGTTTTCCTCGTGTTTGACATGCTTTACAGAAACAAAGTTTCGGCAACTGTTTGTTTGTGTTGTTTACTTTTCAGGAAGAAAACATCTGCCTTCACTGGGCTGCGTTCTCCGGCAGCGTGGAGATCGCCGAGCTGCTGCTGAACGCCCACTGTAACCTCCAGGCCGTCAACATCCACGGAGACTCGCCTCTGCACATCGCTGCACGGGAGAATCGCCTGGACTGTGTCACGTGAGTTACCAGCTCACCCAATTACTGGATTTAGCTCAAAACAAGAGGATGGACTCGGAGGAAGTGGGTTGTTGTGGATGATCAGTGAGAACGCGGCCTTTGTGTCCTCAGGCTCTTCCTGTCTCGAGGGGCAGATGTGTTTCTGAAGAACCGTGAGGGAGAAACTCCTCCGGACTGCTGCAGCCACAACTCGAAGGCCTGGGCCGCCCTGCAGGCCAACAGGAAGGAGAGGGATGCCAACAACATCAGGCCGAGCCGAGCAGAAGAGAAAGTCCTTCACAGGTTGAATTTATACTGGGAGGGATAAAGCGGACATTCAGAATATAAATAGCAGTGTTAAAAATGCACTGGGCTGTGTTGGGGCGGGCACACAAGTAGACAGCTAAAATCATTACAGTCTTAACTCTGACTTTGTTCACTTGAACCTCAGCTTCAGATTTTGTTGTCTTTAAAAAGTTTGACAGTCCCTGACCCCTGTGTGTGTGTGTGTGTGTGTGTGTGTGTGTGTGTGTGTGTGTGTGTGTGTGTGTGTGTGTGTGTGTGTGTGTGTGTGTGTGTGTGTGTAGTGATATAGCGCTGGGGCAGGAGCGAGTTCCCATTTCCTGCGTCAACTCTGTCGACGGTGATCATTACCCAGACGACTACAAATACATTTCTGAAAACTGCGTCACTTCCCCGATGAACATCGACAGGAACATAACACACTTACAGGTGAGTAAAACAAAAAAAAACATCTTATCAAGGATTTTAAAGTTGTTGTTTTTTTTTGTTTGTTTTTTTCTTATGTTTTGGTTGTGTGATGTGACCCATGTCATGTTTCTCTCCATCTTTTGCCAACAGTATTGTGTTTGTAAGGAAGACTGTTCTGCATGTATCTGCATGTGTGGACAGCTCAGTCTGCGCTGCTGGTACGACAAGGTAAGAGCTAAATTACTACAAAGATCAAGTCTTCTTTAACGAGGCCAGAAGTATGTGGACACTAGGGCTGTCATTATTGAATGTTTCATTCAAATGATTGAAATTGACTTGTCTTTTTCTGCCCATTTTCTGCTACTATTATAATATCAACCTAACCATACTTTAATAATAGATGTACACCTCATGAAGAAGAAGAGCAACTTCTTGGCATATAACATATAAATAGAGCATTTGACCTCCGCCTTTATTTTTTTTTTTTTCTGCAGATCTACCAAAACACCAAGTTATTTGTGCGCTTATTTTTTTCAATTGGCTTAAAACCAAAATGTTCCCTCAGCAGCGCTGTGATGTTTAGCTTTACAACTAAAACCATGATGTATGTCAACAGATGCTCATCAAAATGTGGTCAAAAATATTAAAAGTTATGCGCCTCCATGTTAACAGTTGGTGGAGCTAAATTTCCACTCGTGTCATTAAACCACAGGAGGGGAAGAAATGAGTTGATGTCATTAAAACGGCGTTAATCAAACTAAATGAGGGAAAACATGGAAATCAGACGTTTGTTAGTTTCACAGCTGTTTTTATACAGATGATCAGAAATGACCTTCAATATGCAAAATGATTTCAATCAGCTGAAATTATCATGATCAGTGGTTGAAGAAGTACTTAGAACTTTTACTTACTTACTAAAAGCAGCCATGAAAAAATGTTAAGTAAAAGTACGTAAGTAGTGTTTGCAAAATGCACTTTAAGTATCAAAAGTAGAAATACTCATTATGCAAAATGTCCCAGTTTCAACTGTTATATTCATCATGTGGAAAGTATTGGAATATTATTTGTCTGACATGAACATGTGAGCAGCATTTTAATGTTGTTAAAGCTAATTTCAATACATGATACATGTACAATTGAAGTATCACAATGCACATGCAACAAAATGGTCATGGATTTTACATTTGAAATACTAATTTTAAAAGTAACGGGTAACTACAGCTGTAATAAATGCAGCGGGAAAAAAAAGTACATTATTTCCAACTGGACGTATAAAGTAACAGAAAATGGAAATACTCAAGTAAAGTAGACGTGCCTCTTGATTGGACTTGAGTACAGTATTTGAGTATTGTGAGTACATGTACTTGGTTACATTCCACCGCTGTATGCAGAATACTGGATGTGTATTTTGTCGTGTTCAGAGCGGGCGTCTTCTCCCCGAGTTCTGCCGCGAGGAGCCTCCTCTCATCTTCGAGTGTAACCACGCCTGCTCCTGTTGGAGGACCTGCAAGAACCGCGTGGTACAAAACGGACTCAGGTATCTGAAATATACACCACGTAAACAAAACTACACAAATTCAGTCAGCTGTTTTAAGCAGGGCAGTGGGGGAAGAACAAAAAAAGTGCACCTGTAAAGAGGTTATCTTTACTTCAGTCATTTGAGTTTCTGTAGACAGAGTTGAGTAATGTGCACCTACAAACACAAGAGGACAGTTCCAGCCTGAGAAAAGATTTCACTCCTGACAACATCTCTGTCGGTGGAACTGAGCAGGAGGCACCGTAGGAAGATGTGACCTGTCAGGCCGTACGGGGATACAAGTGTTCATGTGATGTGCAGCAGTTCGTTGTGTGTGAACGTTAAACACCGACTTCAGTGTTGCTTAAAGATGTCGATCCTGCAGGACCCGACTTCAGCTGTTCAGGACCAGTAAGAAAGGCTGGGGTGTCCGCACACTGCAGGACATACCACAGGGGAGCTTCATATGCGAGTAAGTCAAACACTGTTTGGAGGATCTTGTACTTCTGAGTCTTTTTATTGGAGTTATTTGTTCGTCCTGTGACTCAGTCTTTCAGTATTTTCCAACATAGTTTTAATCCAGAAAAAAAAAAATAACTTGCCAGTTTCTCCACAGGCGTTAACCACAAAAAAACACACAGAAGTGCAACACAGCCACAGCTTGCATCCTCACAGATCTAGAAGTCATTAAAACATATTTAGAAATGTGGACATAATATGGAGACAGCCATGTTGTATTGCATTTATCTAACCGTACACATGCAGCTTCTGCATCTCCTGCCAGATGGTTGTAGCTCCGACTGTGAACGCAGCATCACGATACTTTCTGCTTCATCATGTTCAGGAGAGCTGTTGTGCCAATCACTATCCTGCTCGTATGTGTCGAGTGTTTCTGGTGCCATTTCAAAAACATGTTGGCTAACAAACAAAAAAACACCTCGGTGTCCTTTGACAGTTAAAGTTAAGGAGAGTTCCTGATCTTTACATTGTCGACTGAATAAAATAAAGTTGCTGCAGGCAGTGTGCTGGACCTGTTTTTTTTATTTTTTATTTTATTTTAACTCGCATGTGTTGGCCAAGAAAGTTTAGTCCTTAAAGGCTAGGCCTGCTGTCATTCTATATTTTTTTTCATGATAGTTCGGTGTTGAATAATGTACGTGCGGTGTCATTTATTTAATTGAAAATAACTTTCAAAAATCTCACAGGTCTACAGGCGAGACTGTTAAATCTTTGAAGCTCGGTATCTCCCAACTGCAGTTTTCCCAAATTAAACCTTCTAATTCCACTTTGATGACATGTGACGTGCTGTAAACAGCGTCGGTGTTGAAATGAATGCAGCCGCTGACAGGTCGTCTGCCTTTGAACAGGTACGTAGGTGAGATCATCTCCGAGGCAGAAGCGGAGATGAGGCAGAACGACGCGTACCTGTTCAGTCTGGATGATAAGGTAAAAGAAAAGGTTCACTGCAAACTAGTTCTAAAATAAATGTGTGGAGGGAAATCTTACAAGAATTCAAATCTTCCCTTTGAATGTTTTCCAGTTATGACAGTAACATTATATTTGATCCTTCCATGCAGAATCGTCTTCAACTGCACACTTGCAGCTTTTTTGTTTTTTTTGTTTTTGTTTGTTTGATCCTTTCATTTATTTCCCCTCCCAGCCACAAGATCTCTACTGCATCGATGCCCGTTTCTATGGCAACGTCAGCCGCTTCCTCAACCACATGTGCGAGCCAAACTTGTTCGCCTGTCGAGTGTTCACAACGCACCAGGACCTTCGGTTCCCACACATTGCCTTCTTTGCCAGTGAAAACATCAAGGCTGGAGAAGAGCTCGGGTACGTCTTTGAATTTTTGTTTTGCCACTTTGATGTCATGTCTTTGTTCTCGTTTAACGTGTAGATGCAAATTCAATACAATAAAATACAAAAATGAACAATAACAGGATAATAAGCAATAAACAAACAAATGTACACGTGCACAAATAGTATGATAACACAAAATGATCAAATTTTAGGCAACGTGCTCTCTCTCGCACCGTTAATGAAGGTGAAACCTATTTCGTGGATCTTCCCCATGATTCAGATCCACTCTGAAGTTGAATGGCTTCTTTGGCCCCCGCTGCACACTTCCACACAGTCTCATGACAATCAGGCCTCTCGTTTTCCTGTAGTTCTGCTGACAAACGGACAAACTGCACCTCCTCGGTGGAGGTGAATATTGTGCTTCTCCGTTGATTGTGATGATAAATGCAGGCCATTTTATTCTGTTTACAAACGTATTGATGTCGGCAGCATTCGGCGCCGCAGTACGACACGTCGTCAGCCGGTTCAGAGCTACGGCAGCCTGATGTCCTGCAGTCTGACACCGATCGGGACAAAGAGCTGAACTTTAACAGTCTAAGCGAACAACGTTGTGTGTATTGTGTGCGCAAATTCACTTTTACTAGTTCAACATGAGACGACATGAACAAAGTAAGACACGTGGTTCAAAGGTGCTTTGGCTCTTAAATAATCGTAAGTGTGTTTTAAAACCAATCAGAGCGTCCGCCCCCTTTCTCTTAAAGAGACAGGTGTGCTTACACCTGCTGGATCGCTATTATAACAGCAGATTTGCCAAGTAGAAGGAAATAACTCTTCCCTGCAGTACAAACAGATCTGCTCATTCACAGATTCATGTTCACAACAATAATCTTTCACGATGTAATCATTTTATTTTGAATCTTTTGCGTCTTTGTGCTGCTGCATGTCCCCGTGTGTGTAACGAGTAGTTCTTTCTATTTGTTGTGTTTTTTTTGTTGTTTTTTTTAAACCTGGGTGTCATTTTTATTACCCACGTTAGATTTGTCAGCACTTTCCCTTAAACATTCGTATTTTCATGTTCCCCTCTCAGATTTAACTATGGCGACCACTTCTGGGAAGTCAAAAGCAAACTGTTCAGCTGCGAATGTGGCTCCTCCAAGTGCAAGTACTCATCAGCGGCCCTGGCGTCCCTGCAGGCAGACAGCACACCGGAGGGCCAGCAGCAGCCCAGCGCGTTGCCCGACACCAGCTCTTCCAACAGTCCCTCCAGTCCCTCCTAAAACACTCCACACACTAAAGTTTGGCTACACAAAGTCCGGATCGACAGACACGTGGGGACGCTCGACCCCCGTCCTCCTTGAGCTTTTATCGATGAACTTGTACTGTATTTCCATTTCCGATTAAAACCATGGACCACCGACCTTCATGAAAACCTGTAAACTTTGTTACACCGAACCAAATGCACAGTGAAATCCTAGAGGGACTCGGAGCTCCTTTATTCCACCTTGCGTAAGATGAGCAGCCGGAGGCGGAGTCATCTCGCACAGCAAACACCACAGGGACACTTACATCTTTACATTTCATACGTAACTTTGCTGGGAAGAAGAAACTGTGCATTTCGACTTTCTTTTTTAAGATACCTGGTTGGCATTGTTAAAATTGATTTTGTAAGGGTCATGATGAAGGAATTTGGGGGTCGTTGATTTGGGGATCGTTGTCTTTTGCGAGGACAACCTCAACAGACAGCTCGGTGTAACTCTTTTGACTTTTGAGGTCATTTACCGTGAACCATTCCAGCAAAATTAGCTGATAAATATTGAATTATGTTGCCACATTTTTTTTTTTGTCATTTCATCTTTCTTGTAGTATTTGAAAGGACATTCCCCACAGCTGAAGATAAATTAACAAAAATTATGTAAAAGACAAAGAAGTGGTGGAAGTAGACTTTTTTTTTTTTTTTTTTTTTTTTCTTTTTTTTTTTTTGTGTTAAGTTACGACTCATTGATCGAGTATCGGTTGTGGGATAGAAAGATGCTGAAGCATTCCTCAGAAACGAGGCGTCTAGTCTGAATAAATTGCTGACGTTCTTATTGAGCATGTTGAAATATGTCAGATGTTTTTCCACAGTTCTGGAGGAATTGATTCTCAAAACGGAAAATTGGTCAGAAAAAAAAAACAGGAAAATGGTGCTGACAAAAGGTTTTTACTTTTGTTTTCATTTTTATTACCCAAGTGAACATAGTTTGTAAAATAAGAGAATGTTTTTAATTTTTTTATGTTGAAATTTATCTCCAGTTTTCTAATCGTAGTTATTGTAGTTAGATTTTAATTTTGTTTCATGATTTTGCTGAAAGAAGCCAAGCCGTCATTTTAAATGTTGTTAGTAAAGCAGTGACTGTTGTGCAAAGTCTTGAAAGGTATAAATGAAAAACAAAAAAAGGTTATAAAAATGCACTTCCATTACGTTCTGTTACATATTTCTGGACCGTGAACCATCCATCTGATTGGTTGTATCTTTTTCAATAAATTTAATACTAATGCATTTATATACTCGTCCCGGTCTGCATGAAGGGAAACCGGTTTGCTACAATGTTTACCGAAAATGCTGCTGCAGGATTTAAATAGCACACCGCCTCTTGTGTTTCTTCAGCTCTTTCATTTTGCAGGAATTCTTCATATCCAGAGATGTATTGCTTTTTTAGCTCCTTATCTTGTCGAGCACAGACACACTTCTGAAAGATCTCGGAGCTGAAGCCCGCAGTCAGTTTGAACCTGCACGAACCGAGCAGCGGGCCAGTTCTGACAGACGGGCTCGGGGCCCGCTGCTGAAATATTTGAACAGCTGCACCATCGAAGCGGCTGACACTTCCCACACTCCGTTTGCTTTAATCAATTTAGATTTTTAAAGCCTCTCGCTCTTGCCGTGATTTTTGGAGAGCTTTTCATCCTCTAAGGTAGTTTTAGAGCAACAAACTCAAGAATGTAAAAGACAAGTTTAAAGTATGAAGGTCAAAGCGTAAAGGTCCTACACACCCACCCAGTGCGCTCTTTTCATGACAGAAGCAGTCTATCGGATGATTAATCTTCCTCACTCCCTCGGTGCACCTATAGTCTGCACAGAAAAATGGCCGTAGTCTCGGGTCTGAAAAGTGAAGCCAATGTGGAAGTCCCTTAAAGTACAGTACCGCTGATGTCCACCAGGGGCTGGCTCCAAAAACACCTCTGGCTCCAATAGACTCCCACTCAAAAAAAAAAAGCGTCAACTTCTCTCGAAAAATGTGAAGTTAATAGATGTTTTCCATAAGTCAATATAGTGTCAGTAACTAAATTACTCCTTCGGATCAGTGTTCTGGCGGTCCATCTGAAAATAATCCCATCATTAATTAGATATTAGTGTGCAGAACCTTTAACATATAATACATGTTAACACAGAGTTGTTGCTGGCCAACCTGACTGAATGAAATGACTGTTCTCTAAATTTATTTAGATATTTTCAATAAGACTAAATATCTACAGACACAGCTGTGGGGTTGTTCTTTGTCACAGCTGGCTACACTGAAAATTAAAATGCTGCAAGGAATGTGTTGAAATGTTAGCCTGCCAACATTTGGCATGAAATATAAAGTAGAGCTAAACCTGATGAGAATCTGATTGTTTTTCAAGTAGCTGGTCATAAACCAAAGTATTGAAATTTTGACCTGATGGGGAAAAAAAGCCTGACTGATAGTGGAAATTTATACTGATATTAGTGGGCAAAACAACTCCAACATTGATATATTAGCCCATATTCTTTATATAAATATTGTATATGCAGCACACATAAATTTTGTTTTTGCATTGATTGTTGTCAAACTCTTGTGACAAACTTGTGACAATGACCTGTAATGGAGTCAGCATATTTTCAGGTTTGTTGTCCACACTGACATCAGTGCGCTGGAACAGTCACTGGGATTTATTTACCCTAAGCATCTTTTACTGCATTATTTTTGATAAAGAAAAAAGAAAAGTGTATATATTTTGGCTAACATATGCCGATGCTGCTGTCTCTGTAACAAGCCGATATCGACTGATAAAATCGCTCAGGATTTCACAAAAAGGTCACTCCACTCGTAGCACTGGGGGGAAAAGTCATGGAATCAGGAGACATTTTGAAAGGACCATTAATGAATGTAGAGATATTTCATGACTGTCTATCCTGTATTTGTTTTATATTGAACAGTAGACCAAACTGAGCAAAGCCATACTGAGAGACACTACTGGGGCTAAAAATGCTGTTTTATTCAGCTAAAAGGGGCTTGATAAGGTCCCCCCTCCCCCCCCCCAAGAACATACAGTAGATACAAGTTTTAAAGCCTTATTACGCACAATAACAACTGATTACAGCTGTCAGGTAAATGGAAAATAGTAAAAGCTTTATTTCACTCTGAAGCTGAGGAGAAGTTGTTGCGTAAAATGGAAATATCTAAGTGAAGTACACGGTGTACTAATGTCATGTCCCTTCCCACTCTGCAACTCAACTCCATCAAGCAGCAAAGTAGTAAAAGCATGAATCTAATCAGCTGTTGTCATGTAAAACACCCTCAGGACTCAGATTCAAAATGTCCCCTGTAGCACCAGCAAGGACAGCAGAGCCAGCAGGAAGTGTGGCTGTGCATCTGGAGGGCTTTTAGGTCTCATAAACCGGCCGATGATTGCTCCCTTCCTGATTACCAGGGTGGACAGCGAAAACAGAGTCAATAATTGAATCAGAAATGTCTCCCTGAGCATCGAAGATGGCCGGTCTGATAACGGACTTCTTAACTGGCAGGACAGGAAGCAGCCTTTCCGCATTCCGAGGTGGGAGAAACTTTGTGTTTTGTCTCGGGTGCTCCTTCCCTCGGTGCCGCGCGGCAGAGCCTCCTGTCATCAGGGCTTCATGAGCTGCGTGAGCACTGAACAGTCACTTCACTCCACCATCCAGCTGGAGCAGCCATGAAGAGAACAGTTCCCCACAACTCCAGATGGGGAGAGAGACGATCTGCTGTAGTTTACGGTACGTTCATTTGGGTTTATAACATATGTGGCTTGTTTACATGTTTATAACACTTCTGTATATTTCTTTTTCACGTGTGTTTTTGTTGCATTAATACCCATCAGGGCAGTAGATTGTGATTACAGGCCTTTTGGTTTACTGGAGGGTCAAGACCTCCCAAGAGAGCTGCAGTGATCACCAGATGATTAACAACAGGGAGAAGACAGCAACACAAAATGAAATGTGTTCATTTTTCAGGCTCGGATCTTCACTTGTAAAATACTGAATCACTGATTCAAATTATTTTGTTCAGTCCAGAGTTTTGTTGTCAGTAACTACATGTTTTTTTTTTTTTGCTAAACACAACAGTGAGGCTGTGTTTAGGCTGAGGATAGCCTTTTACGTCGCAGGCCTGTCGGTCTTTTTTGGAGCCTCACAGTAAAAATAGTTTTATTATCAAGTAAGAATATGGAAATTTTTTAAAGCCAGTCTAAAGGGGTTTAAAATAGCACAAGCTGCATCCCAAATCTTTTCCAAAATGTGTAGTGCAGAAACTTTGCCTGAGTAGTGTTGTTTCAAACCGCACACTGCTCTTCTGCACTGACTGTAAAACAAACTCAGCATGTGAACACATCACCTGGCAAAAATACCTGCAGCTTTAATTATGTTACACAGAAATGAACATGTTTTTGTGCCTTCTGTTTAACACCCTCAATAAACACACTGATTCTTCTGTCCAGCAGCAGAAGTGAAAAAGAAACACTTTTGATTGGTGTTCAGGAACAGCTGCAGCTTCGTCAGGCCCCCTAATGTTAACAATTCTTTACGCCGGTTGTCCCGACCCTTCCTCTTCCTCTATGTAGCCAAGATGTTTTGGGGCGTTTTGAGTTACTTGTAGTCCACTGCATGTTTCTGTATTTGATGGTCAAAATGGTGAACGTTAGAGCACAAGTATGCACACAGTTCTTCATTTAAATTTTTTTATTTTTTTTTTTACAATTTTTTCCCTTATGGACTATGACTCATATTGTATCACATATGAACCAGCAGTTGTTATACAAAATTAATATGTTAATAGAAATACACATTTAAATGACCAAACATCTTTGATTTGGTGCTCAAGGGGGATAGTTTTTTTTTTTTTTAAATGACCAAAAAAAAAAATCCGATACATCTCATTGACACCTGCAGTGTAGTTCACGTATTTCTTCGAGCTCTAACAGGCTTCTCTATTGGTTAATCTCACCGAGGCTCCGCCTCCTCACCTTGAGACCAACCTTCGTAGTTGATCAATCAGGAGGTAGCGCGCGCACGGGATCCACTTTAAAAACTCTCACTGATACAATGCAGTTTACTTCTTCACTGATTCTTAGTGTCCCAACATCGGTTAAACCTCTATTTGACCAAATACATTGCTTTCATTTGTACATTGTTCATTTCTACAGCTAAGCGCGCGAGCCAAACGCCGTAAATTTAACCACATTTTCAAATGACATGTAGTTGTTCAGAGCCCACTGAGGACACAAGGACAACAGAGAGACGAGTTATGCTGCAGAAGTGGTTGGAGAAGATCTGCTTTGGTCGACGTCAAACTGAGTCCCTGGTCAAGCCCACTGACTTCTGCACTTTTGCGTGTTTTGGTTGGACTGTTTCCAGCTGTGAGCTACTTCATGTAAAATTGTGCATCCACTGATCAGAACCGGCAAACTTCCACCTGTCGGTTTCTTTCACCCACCAGCGGTGCGCGCAGCCACCTTCGGCTCCTGGAAGATGCTCACCCTGGGGTTGGAGTACGAGGACACCTGGGCTCCGTCACCTGACCGGAGGCCCCGTCCCTTACAGCGGGTCGAGGAGGAGCGAGGGCCCGCAGAGGAGACGGGCAGCGGCGGGGGAGGACCAGAGGAGCCGTCATGGAGAGCCGACAATACCGTGCAGAAGTATGACACCGTTTTCCACCTGGACGGAGTGAGCAGAGGGGGAAGGAGAGACGGAGTCCGACAGGCCGTCAGGAGGCACGACATCCTGAACCACAACCCGCTGACCAGCAGGTTAGAGCTCCACACTTAATATTTAAAAACAAGTTTGCATATAGTTCCTTTATGGAACAAACTAAATTGTAAATACAAAGATAGACCCTGATGTTTTGTAAAGGATAAATATGCACCTTCACTAATTGCGGCCACTTTAAGGTGAAAGGAGAAGTAACTTCCTGACCCATGGGTGGAGCATTTTGGGCTCCATATACAAACATCTATATACAATATCAATAATACCCTCTCACCCTGACAGAGTATATCGCCTAGTTTATAAAGCTCTAAACCTCTACACCTGCTTTTATCCAACAAACACTCAAGTCACTTTGAGGGAGAAATAAACTCTCATTCAGGTAGAAGCTGCAATCTCTTCTTGTCAACCACAAGGCTGCAGTTTATAAATTGTACTGGCCCTTTAAAAGTATTTCAACAGGTAAAACGGACTGGGTGGGTTAATTACCTTTAACATATAACCTGTATAATGTATAATGTACATGTCCTAAACATCGAAAGCAATACTATTACCTATAATCATGTGTCATGTCTGATGATATACTGCAAACACTTCTTTAGCCAGAATGTTGATTGTTTGGTTACAAGAAAGTTTCACACAGGTTTTTCATTTATGGACACAAAGTTATTTGCACGTTTTGACTGTTTGCGTCAGATAAAAGCAGCTAAATAAACCAGGTGATACAGTTTGAACAGGCTGAGTACCTCCTTCAGACGACAACCTGCAACCTGCCCCATATCTCACTTTTTTCACTAATTCGTTCTGCCTCTTCCTGTTGGATATTAAACCTGTTGAATAGAGCTCTCACTTTTCAGATAGTTAATACAGTTTACAAAAGAATCTGAAACCAACTCATTTTCAGTCGAGATTTTATTTGTGAGAAACATTATTATTTAACAGGTTCTGCAACAATATTAGCTCATGCATGGATAAAGACTAAAATGTCTCTTCTGCTGATCTGGTGTCAGAACAATCCTCAAACTATTGTACAGTAATGTTTGATTCTTCTTGCAGTACCTTCTGTTAACCAGCAGGTGTCTCTTCAGTCCTATGTAGAGTTTGTGTTCATGATTTGGCTGCAGAGGTTGTCAACAGAGAGCTCAGCTGGATTTATACTGAAGATATTTCATTAGTTATGAGCAAAACAAGTCAAGACAGAATCATTTCTTTACACGTTTGACATGTTGTTGGTAAATTCGACTGAACCAAATGCTTTACCTATGAAGAGGTAAGCAAAGTTTGGAGTCATAAAACTTTGTGTAAAACACTCACACATTCATGACTACATGACATTGTGCAGTTTTGCCCCAAACTGTAATATATTCAGTCACCTTCCTTTTTAAAACCATTGAGCTCACAGATTTTGGCTCAAAGCACGTGGACACCACTGTATTGTGTCTACATACTTTTGGTCATTCAGTTTATGTTTGCTGAAGTGAAAAGGTATAGAGAAAGGCAGAGGAGTAGGCTTTTATTAGCTATTTGTTTATCTGTAAAACCCCAAAAATCCAACACAACATTTTTGGAATCTGAATATTAAGAGGAGCTGAGTCACAGCAAGATGACCTGCAGTAAGAACACTGGTGCAGACTATTCTTGTATTATGGCTGCTGGCGATAAAATGAGAAGATACGGACGCTGCTCAGTGACGAAGCTTTAGATCTAAGTGGCAAAGTAGAACGTTTTCATGCTGCATTTAAATCCATTTTCAAAATCTAATTTGAAAAGCATAACCATCGTCCCCGGTAAACGCCACACGCTCCAAATGGCAATTAATGTTCATCTGAACAGGCCAGCACCTGAATTATTGACATCTGGGGAGCCATGTAAGCACCATAAACATGGCTTGTTTATTTCCCTCCTATAATAACTAACAGCAACAGAACAGGCCATTAAGATACACGTACTGCATTTACCAGCAACACTCTCGGTATGAATGGTTTATTGTAAAATTTGACAGAAAAATAAAGCAGGCAAAAATTTTTTTTAGATTGAGCATCCGAGAACTGAACAAACCTGTTGAATAAAAGAGTTTGCATTTGAACTGTCGCGACAGGAGAACTGTTCTTTTACTGTGAATGACGTCAATCAAATGTTTTCCAAAATGAAATATGTCCTTGTTGTAAGAAAAAAGCTTTTGTTATGTCACATTCAGCAAGCATGCCGGTCCAGGTGGAGGCATCCAAACAGTTTTATTTTATTTAATAAGGTCTGAAGAAAAGAAAAATTAAATAAGATTACAAAGATAGTGGACAGCAACAATGACAAAGGGAAGAAATGTCAACAAAATACAGGAGCTGAAAACACAAAAGGAAAACGATATGGGAACTGTTTTATATTCACGAGTAATATACACTGCAGTAAAATGTCTTCTTTTATTTATGCAGACTTTGTAATTCTGCGAGGTAGTTATGCAGACTTTCTACATAATTAAAATGCCAATTTAGTTTCCAACAAATTCCAGAGAGAATTGTATGATGTCAACATTATTTTACAGCTGCAATGATGAGTTAATTAATGGATTAATCTCAACAGATAATTTATTACCTACTGATAACTGGTCAAAGGTTTCTAGGTTTTTCTTTTTTTAATGAAGAAATGCTAAAATTCTCAAATTCCAGCTTTTTTAAATGTGGATATTTTCGTGTTTCTTTGGATCTGCATGATTCCAGCATGAATATCTTTTGACTAGTTGGTCTGAAAAATAGAAGACATTTAAATCGGCTTCTTTCACTATTTGAAAGACTAAACAGCCAATCGATTAAATCAATAAAACAATCAACAGATTAATTTCTCATAGAAAAAAATAAATCGTTAGTTGCAGCCCTATATGGTTTTTAATTTTTGGAACAAACACAAACCCCACAGTCTGAATGTAGTTTTGCAGCAATGATCTGCATAAAAAAAAAAAAAAAAAAAATGTTCCTCTTATTGATTCCGAAAGGAGAAATTGATAAGCGCTCGTGTTTTGACCCCTCGGGGCTTTTCTGAACTTCATTAGTGTTTCAGTCTCTTCTAAGCAGCCAACAGACGGGGAGCGCCTCTGTGCGCTCCAGTCTCCGATAGGCCCGTTTTGGTCACATGCGCTCTTCCTTATTCCACCGAGGACTTGCTTTATAGCCCACAGCCCCCATGCAGCGAGCGATCAAACAGAAATCACAGGACAACTGCTCTTGTTGGATTGGCTGGTTTCATTGTTGCTTTCGGCTGGAAAAGGGAAACAGGGATTTCAGTGTTTTTCTGCCGCTCCTGCTAATTTCTGACTGACACCCTGAACATTTCAACTGGTGTTCGGATGCTGACACGATGCTGTCAGGATTTTGGACTGTAAGGTGATCGGATTTGATTTGAGCGTGATTTTTCTGCACTTAAAGCCCGGCTGTCATGATGCAACAGCTTCGTCGAAGTGAATATATTCACATCTGAAGTGCTTTATTGCTCGAAACTTTCCTGTTTTAAATGCCACTGAAGATGCATGAATGGAAAGGATCAGGAGAACATGGTTTTCAGTGAGGCCACCTTATTTTTATTTTTTTTAATCTTTCAAACGCAGCGCTTTCTCTACACTCTTAAAGCTAAGCAGTGGTTTGGATGAAGCGTGTTGGTTGTGATGCGTCTCCCCTCCGTTTCCACTGACACCACTTTGGATTTTCCCTTTTGGATCTGTGCGTTTCCAGAATGGCTCGCTTCGCAGAAGATCTACCCAGCCGCTATGGAGGAAGCGCAGGCGGCGGAGGGCGAGGTGGACCGGGCGCAGGGAGAGGGGGCGCCCGGGGTGGTGGCGCTCCGGGTGGGCAGAGGATGTACAAGCAGTCGATGGCCCAGAGAGCCCGGACAATGGCCATTTACAACCCGAACCCTGTCAAACAGAACTGCTTCACTGTCAACCGCTCCCTCTTCATCTTCCGCGAGGACAATCTCATCAGGAAGTATGCAAAGCGAATAACAGAGTGGCCATATCCTTCCTGACCATAAGCACCACGCACAGAGCAGGTGTAGCCGAAAGCCCGACTGTCCTTGGCAACCACACACCACCGCATGTAGGCCTGTTTGTTAAGCTGTCAAATTAAGGTGGTGATTTGGATTCTGGTTGTGGTAACCAGTGCTGTTGTGTGACCAGATATTTACGCCCGTGGAGTAGCTATACCAGAATGTCTCTCTCTCTGTGTGCCTCTCTGCGCAGCGCGGACTGCACCTGTCGCTCCGCTTCTTATCGCTGTTCAACATCACACGAAACAAGATGTTTTCTCAGTAGGTGCGGCCAGTGAAAGACTTCACATCCGCCTTTCGTGCTGCCCCTTTTATTCCCAGCCCTTTTTTTTTTTTTTTACAGCTCCTACGCGTCCACACCACCTGATAAGTTATTTTGTCAAATTTTCAGCTGTCAACAGTCTACCGGCCATGGACAGTCATCCCTTCCTTGTAGTTGATAATGAACAAACATCGGTATTGATTTAAGCAGCTAGAAGTCAACAGAAAGCTGCGTGCGTAAACGGGCGATGGTAAGTCAGCGCTGACGCTGCGTTCACTGACCGCCAGCCCCTCCTCGTGTTCCCCAGGTACGTTTTAAGGAACAGCGTAGTTTACTTTGGTAGGAAAAGAGAGCGCTTGTCCACGGCTGCAGCACCGCCTCGTTGTCTTAGTTGGGAGCGCTTTCCGTGGTGCTGAAGGCGCCCACGCTCACCGCTCCACGCCACTCGTTCAACACTGCAAAAAATATCTGCCTCAACGAGTCCTGGTCACACTTCAAAATAGTGCGAGATTTAGCCAGGGGGGTGTGTGTGGGGGGTGGGGGGGTGGGGAGTTATCAGCGTGTTTGTGAGTCTTTATCAACATGAGTCCTTAAGGCTGAATTCACAAGAGCGGCTCATAAACACAGTCAATAGAAGAAGAAGAAGAAGCTTAAAACAGATGATTTGCTCCAAAAACAAGTAAAATCACCTCAAGTCATGTGATTTTAATACTCTGTTGAAGTTTTTTTTTAGAGTGAATGTTAAATTTTTTTTTTTTAGAAAGATGCAAGTGTAAAGAAATACTCTTCTACTCATACACCCTTTAAAAAAAAAAAAATAAATAAAAATCCAGCTGATTAAACCCTTTTTTATTAAGTTTAAACCCACTGTGCTTTTCATAGAACATGGAAAGTGATCATTTTAGTGGCAGTTTGGGTTAAAAGCAGTGAATTTATATAAAGTTGGAAAGCGGTTTTTTGGACATTTCTATGAGGAAAAATGAAGCTTTATTGTGGATTAAATGGTTAATTAAAGCGACTGTCTTTTCGCAGTGAAAGCTGGGAAGCTAGACTTTGTGTGACAAACATGACCAGGCAGCTGGATCTGCTCTGTGGGTGACAGTGAGAGCAACATTACCTGTAATCAAATAAAAGTGGTCATCAGTTTATCTTTTCCCTCTACGGGTTGATATGAATGAAACTTCCTACTCCACAGGACCAAAGTAATCCAGTAATTAAAAAAAATAACACAAGAAACTGAAAATCACAGCTAAACAGCGAAAGTAGCCGTTACACCCTTTTACTTTCTAAATTTCATGATCAGGAACACTGTTTTCTGGCTGCATATTCGGGGTAGTTGGGGTGTCTTTATGGATTATAATTCTGCGACTTTGCTTTAATGGTCATAAGCTCCACATTCCCTTGTGATTCACAGGCCCTCAATAGGCCCTGACCCGCGGGCAGTGACCCAGTGAAAATGGATTGCAGAATGAGCCAAGCGTTGAAAATGGTTGGAAATGGTCAACCATCTGGAAGGATCGTGGGCACATGTATAGGATGCTTTCTTTGCAAAATGCCCTGAACCAGAGCACGGCGGCAGGTTTCTGGTTTGATGGACAGGATGCATCCATATTTACGTTTAATGGCATTCATGGCTGGATAATTTACTTTTCTGTGTAATTTTCTGTGGCCTGCCTGAGTCTGCATCCTTATTTCATTAAAAATAAATAGATTACAAAAATCTATTGTTTAGTCATTCTACTCCCAGTAAAGCCATTTATCCATATAAAAAGAAGAAGGCCCAACATACTATAGTGTACGCATGTAAAAACAGTCATGATTCAGCTGTGAAATGAAATGAATGCAACCTCATTTTGAACTGCTCCTTAACCCTCTCACTCCATTTGAGTACATGATCCTGGCTACAATCATCGCCAACTGCATCGTCTTGGCCCTGGAGCAGCATCTACCCGCCAGCGACAAGACGCCCATGTCAGAGCGACTGGTAAGTGCAACTCTAAGGTCACTTCATTTCCTGTCTCCTGTCAGAAATCTCACCGTTACAAAAATTAAATGTGCAATTAATTCTTCACTAATGAGTTCTGTTTAACTGTGTTTGGTGTTTCTTCTTCCAGCTTCCATATTATAGGTTAGCAGATCTTCTCGGAGTTATTTGTTCCTCTGCTCGGGCTCCCGGGTCCCCCGCCGCCCGCACATGCACTCAGTTTAAAACCAACGTTTGAACTCTGGCAGCCATGTCGCACAGCTAAACCAGACTCGGAGAGAAACAAAAGAGCCTGCTGCACACGGAGGTCAAGTGGCATATACACTGGAAAAAAAGAACAAAAAAAAAAATCTGCATGTGGCTTCACAGTTCAGCACTTTGCTCCTGTCGTTTTTTTTGCGGGTGTTGCAGCTCAGGGGCGTTTTGGCTTAAAATAGAGAGCCAAAGAGTGTTACAAAGAGCAACAGCTTGACGCAAAAAAAAGTCAATGAATTCCTCTCATGAGCAGCCACCTGCTCTCGTTGGGAATTATCTCGGCAGCTGCGATGCAAATTCAGCAGTGATGATGTTACAGCGAGGGAAACAAAAAAAAAAGGTAGCATTGAAAGCACATGAGAACGTGATTAGAGTGGTTACACAGAGGAAGAGAACAAGCATCCTCTCACTGCCTCCTCCACCTTGAGGATGTAATACAACAAGATGCCTTTTAATTAGAACAAGGGATCAGCTATTATTTATGAAGCTCTGTCAACAGACTGGGAGGCGTGCTGTAAGTGGAGGCGATGATAGAGGCAGCGCAGTAAGGGTACTTAACATCCACTGCAGGTTTTTAGCGCCTTGATCCTCTGAGAATTCCCTATCTGTTTTCAGAAGGCATATTTATAATGCAGGAGTGTTTTAGATATATGTATAATAGATGTTAACGCACCGCTAGTATAGACATTTCTCCAGACTTCCCAGCAGCCCTGTCATTACACAAGACAGCCCATTGCTTTGTCCATAAATCCTTTTAGACGACACCAAAATCAATATCACAGTGAATGTCTGTTAACGTTGCAGCCTCCTTTGATTCGTGTTGGCCGGAAGCAGCTTATCTGCTTCCCAACAATAATAACAAATTGTCATTGTTTTACCACCACAGCCTTCACCCTTGATACAATAACTCTTGTCTAACATATCTATTATTGCGGGGCGTTCACTGTAGGCAGCCAGCCTTATAGAAAAGGTCACATTTCTTACAGCGCTCGGCCCTGTCACACTGCTTTTATGTGATTATTTATGTTGGTAGGCTGGCTGATGCTGGGGGTTGGGGACACTGTCTGTCAGGTTGTAGTATGCTGGGATCAAGAGAGAGGGGGAAAAAAAAAAAAAAAAAAGAAAAAAAAAAAAAATCGATGGGGTGGGGGGGAGAAAGGTTTGTGTCGGCGTGAGATATCCTCTGTTCATGCCCTCGTGCATCGCTCCAGGCTCTCGCAGATATTAATGGAGGCAAAGGGAAAAGTGTCGCGTCATACACGTCTGATCCAGCTCCCGTTACTTCCAGCGAAGCCCAGGGTTAACCCAGCCACACAGAGCGAAGGATAAAACTGTGGCCCACTATGGATTGTTTTGACACATTTAGGGAACAGTGCAGTGCCCAACTACATCATGTCCAGTCATGTGAGGTGCGCGTATGGTCGGAGTGCCTGGGTGCGGCCAAACGTTTCCGTCTTCGGCCTGTTAGGATAACGCTGTGCATTTCATTTGCTCTAATGTTACGTTCGAGGGGCAGTCGTCGACTGTACATAAAAGTGGATGTGGCGTTAGAGTTCGAGAAACGATGCCGATGTGGAAGTGCCTTCAGCTGCTATACCACCGAGTGCCACTAGAGGTTGGCTCCATAGACTCTCATTTAAATAGTCTCATACATTTCTTCCAAGAGTTATCTCGGTGTTGTCAGCTAAAGTCGCTCCTTCTCATTAGTTTTATGGCCATCCATCTGAAAAATAACTGTGTCATTAATTACAAAATAAGTTTCAAAAAGTAATGTTTTTGGGGGCGTGTCAGTTTGATTGACAGGCCTGCACTGCAGTCAGGTCACGGCTGTCGGTGGGCGGGACGCAGTATTGTCGGGTTTCCAATCAGATCGAGTCAGCCCTCAGAGGTTCCCCTTTCATCATTCACATGTCTGCCCTGATGCAGTCTCACACTACTGACCATAATCAAGATGACAATTTGACACAAGTCATTCCTTGTGGAAGAATTATGTTTTTGCACATGTAGTTGTCTGCTTTCATTTGAGGTTAAATATTTAATTTGATTTATTTAAATGCCTAAGCCTCCATTGATTTCCGTAGACGAAGATCATGCTGCGTTTGTATTTGTTTTCACTGTATTTACTCTCTTTTCATCCAAAGAAGAGGACTGTACTTCCTCGTGCACTTCTGCTCATGCTGGTGCAAGAAGTGAAAGGAGCCATATGTCTTTCTCTCTTTTACCCCCCCCCCCTCCCCCCATTTCACTTAACGCTTCATTAAACACTCTCTTACCGCCAACAAAAAAGGTTTCCCTCTGTCAATCTCATCCTCTCTCTGATTCTCCATCTTTTCTCTAGGACGACACAGAGCCCTACTTTATTGGAATATTCTGTTTCGAGGCTGCCATTAAGATCATCGCCCTGGGCTTCGCATTTCACAAAGGCTCCTACCTCCGCAACGGCTGGAATGTAATGGACTTCGTGGTCGTCCTCACAGGGTGAGTCCCTCGCCCGCTGGGTGTCAGCTGGAGATGGAAACCATAAGTGAGAGAGTGGTTTCTTTTTCTGTGTATCTGTGAGCGGCCCGAGAGCGAGCATAGTGGAATCACCGTCTATCAGTTGGCACATACAAGCATTGTTCAACAAGTAAGACGCGCCTGTGGAAGATGGGAAACACACTGTGACAGTGAACATTTGTTGCTTTGGCCTTTCAGTTTCTGTCCTTGGTTTTAACGCTGTTGCCGGAGAACACTTTAAGGACAACCAGTTCACATACAGATTTGATTTGGAGGCTTGACTTGTGTTGGGAATGTTCAACCATCCCATATAGGTGATGTTAAGATATCAACATACTTTTGGCCATCAGTGGTGTGTTTTTATGTGTACTTTCACGGCAAAAAAAAAGACATCAACCAATCACATTATGCATTTCAGATATTTTGACCTCCTGAGTTTTCCTGAGCTGTGGAGAATTTTCATTCAGATGCTGCACTTGAAGCACACATGCAGAGGAATGTACAGCGTGAGGTTGATGATAATTTACAATTAAATTAAGACATTTTCAGAAAACATTTGTCTCATCTTGCACAGCCTTACTCCAAAGCCATACCAGCTGCTCGTCTGCACGCCATATTTAAAGCACCATATATGTTTCATATTTGATATACAATGTCTGTTTCAGAAACAAGTCGTAGAGCGACTTGTTGGACCACAGAGTTCTGTGACAGATGCCTTTGAGCGGCCTGGTGGGGAAGCTGTCAGACTCTGGGGCTTAGAAGGCAAATGATTTGGCCCGTGATTCTTATTATGAGAAAATAGTCCTGAAAGGTCATTGACAGAGCAAATGGTTAGGTCAACGCTGCCGGGATTTCAACCTCGGCAACACTCAAGCTTCGTCTGGTTGGCGGTTCAGCCCTTCTCCTTCGCTTTTAACCGTTGATAGTAGTGGGTTGGAGGTTGGAAGAGAAGAAATATGAATATGTTCATAAGCTGTTCTTGGGTTTGCATTAATTGGATTTAAGTTTTTACTGAAAAAAGTTTTTTTGAGAGCTTTCATGTGTTTCATTTGTCCTTCAAACAAACTTTCATTTCCTCCTGTATCCTGCTGCAGATCTTACATGCCTCATACTCCCAGTGGAAGAGTTTTTTTTATTTTTTATCTTCCTTTATTCCTAAAACAGAGAAGAGTCATGTTGTCCTTCAGAGCTGCTTGAAAATGGTACCCATAATTATTATCATAATCCTTTGGATTTTCGATTATTGTACTGGCTCATATATTAAGGTTAAAGAGGCTGTCCCATCGCCACCTCTTGACACTAGTTCCCCCCTGTTTTATCAGTGCTCCAACTTTACGCCTGTATGAGAGCGTTTTCATGCTTCATTTTTTTTGCTGTAATATTTCACCAGTAAAACAGTTGGTGTCTATAATCTGTGATTACTATTATGTTTGTTTATGCTGCCATACAGACACCCTCACCTTTTTCATCTGAAGGTGCATCCTGATGGGACACCTGGAAATGCCCCAAGAAATATGTTTTCTTCCCACACCGGTCGGCTGATTTACATCTCACTCTGTACATCGGTCCTGTGTTAGTGTACTCTGAGGAAACAGGGGAGCTCACTAAAGCTTGGAAAGCTGCATCGGTAGTGATCCATGTTGATCAGGTCACCAGTGACTCCCAGTAGTGAGGAAGGATTTGATTTTTACTTTAACCTATAGAGCAGACTATTTATTTCACAGTATATAGAGTTTTTAAATCTGGTGTCTGATGCGACAGTCCCGTGCTGGTTAGATGAATGCTTCTTTCACATGCTGTTTGGGCAGAGCATGTACACAGACTTCTGTCGGCCGAGGCAACTTATTTCGGGTTTAGCATGGTTACTTGAATAGAAATAAATTAATTCAATTGTTCGGCTCTTTTAGAATTTCCAAATGTTAACAGACTGAATGGTTCGAACTCTGGTGGTGAAACGGGTCATCCTGTAGGGGCTGAGACGCCTATTTTTTCATTTATCCATGATTTATCCAAAATTGCACAGCAGCAATAGTAGCGACAGAGAAGGCTACGATGATCATCCCAAATTCATTTAACATGTCCATATAGCCTGGCCTTTGCTATTTGCCCCCATTTATTTTCAGTGTTGTAACTTTTTTTTATTCTCATGTCCTTTAAATTTTTTTTAATTTTTTTATTATCTTTTATATTTCTTTTCAATATCATTATTCTTTTTTTGGTAACTCCTATTTGACTTCTTAATAGGGCCATACAGCTCTTATAATAGTGTTTTTCGTCTGCTGTTGGTGCCTGCTATTGTTTTATCTTCATCACCACATTCTCTAGTTTTCCTTATACAATGCAAGAGAGGATACAGTTTTGCCACATCACATTTTTTACATAATTTTCCATTGTTAGGATTATAATTCCACTTACTGCCATTTTTGCACTTCATTGACCTTAAATAAAGCTCCTAATGTGTCTCCAGGTTTGGGTACATTATTTACTTCAGTTATTGATAAATATGATGTCATGAGATTTTGTGAGCTTCCTTTCGTCCAAAGGGCAGGTCCATGTTAGGTGGACTTGCATGCATCCTCGTTGCTAATCTGACATTTTGTCCCCTTTTGTTTCTATATTGTCTGTCATTTCCACATGCATTGTTAACGCTGATGATGGATTATTGCTGAAATGCGTCTGTTTTTTTTTTGTTACCAAAGATAAAATGTTGCATATTGCTCTGTGAGGGCCCCATTCTGCTATTTTTTCATTCTCGTCATAACCGTGCACCCGTCTTGTTTCCTGACCTGTGAGTTGTGCGTGCCATTTTACGACACGTTAGGCTACGATGAAGCCTTTGATGTTCACTGTCAGAAGAGGGAGACAAAAGTTGTGCATTGCAGGTTTAAGTTAAAGCAGCAATACATCTCATAAAATGATAGTAATGTCACTCTAACAGTCATGTTAGAAATGTGATCTGCTAAACATATGCTCAGTGAGATATTGTCCTGCCTCAGTGCTGTATGAGGACTGGACTGTGCTATAAATAATAGCTTTTTCAAAACATCAATAAACAAATAAATCAAGCTGGATATTGAATGACAAACAAGCTAAGATTGCAGGGTCGGTGACCATCAGCGTTAGAGGTGATGATAAAAACACAACAGCGGAAATGAAGGAAAGGCTGCAGTGCTGTTAAAATAAACATTTTCATTCATTTGAAGCCAACACAGTCTGAAATCTGGTGTAAAATTTAAACATTTCAGATGTGTCAGGCTATAATCAGTACGTTTTAGAGATGCCTTTTCTTTTCCTTTCACTCGGCGTGTAAGCAGGGAAATTGTTTGGATGTGTGATTGGATTAAATGTTCCCCTGCAGTACCTGGAAGGACTCATGTTGGAAGATGAAACTAAGCGTTCTTTAAATGTAAGACTGAGATCAGACACAGGCCCGTCGCTCAGAGCGAAACACTTGAATCCCGCTACGTTCATGTGGAAGACAGACCAGTTGCTTTCACTGCCATGTGATCCACTTTCCACTTTGTGTTGCAATTACAAAACAACAGCGGTGCTCACAGTTTTGTTTTCTTCAGATGATATGGAGATTTCAAAAACAACTTGAATAAGTCCTGATTTAAACAAACTAAGCTATTTAAATGATCAAAGCAGAGAATGAGCCGAAAGACATTTCAATATTATATTGTTTATAGTGTGTCATGTTCAGGGTTTTTCATCCTTCCAGAAACTAAAGCTCGACAAATACTCTACCGCTTCCTTTCTGACTACCCATTGCTGACACAGCTGGATACAAATTAACCATTTTGTTGTGTATGTGTGTGTCTGTCTGGTTGCCAGGCAGCCACAGAAGATAATGTGCCCAGATGTAATCGGGGGTGGTGTGTGTGTGTGTGTGTGTGTGTGTGTGTGTGTGTGTCTGACTCGCTGTTTGTTTTTTTCTGCTTGACATGCCCCTGTGGGATCAATGGGCCAAAGGTGTCCGGACATCAACGTGAAATCTATCAGGTCAGCTCTGAGTGTAGTTTGGCTCAGTGGGTCACACCAACGTCTGATCCTGGGAAGACATTAACCACGTCCTCACTTGTCCAGCCTCCTTTGATCAGTTCAAGAGGATTAAACCGGTTTTACTGCACACCTGGGTGTTAAAACGCATTTCTACTTTGGTCCAGAGAGGCAGGAAGCAGCCTGCAGGCGAGAATGAATGTTCGTAATCATGGTTAAGTGCGGTGTAGATGATGCAGGGGTGACAAAGAGGTTGTTGTTTTTCCAGTCGGAAGAGGTTAAGAAATCAGTAAGAGAGTAACCCTCAGACAAATATAATGCTGCTTCAGTTGCATCATTACATGAGTGATTGATTAAAAAGTATCTTAAAAATGCACAGTAATAAATCAAAAGTGACTGGTCATGGTTTGTTATCGATCTTCCTGGGCACAAATCTAATTCAGCATGTATGTTCTGAGAAGATGTAATAATGGGGAGGCACGGTGGTGCAGTGGTTAGCATTGTCCCCTCACAGCAAAAAGGTTCCGGGTTCGAATCCGGTCCTGGGCCTTTCTGTGCGGAGTTTGCATGTTCTCCCTGTGCTTGCGTGGGTTCTCTCCGGGTTCTCCGGCTTCCTCCCATCATCCAAAAACATGCACCTCAGGTCAGGTTACCTGGCGCCGCGCTAGTGGCAGCCTGCTGCAGCATCTCCCCCCTGAGAGCCCCCCTGCTGTAGTGAAGAAATTTCCCCTCGGGGATTAATAAAGTGTAAAAAATAAATAAAAATAATGGAAGAGGAGAGACAAATAATAACAAATAATGTTTGAAATTTAAATATTTTCTGTTCTGCTCTATTAATCATCTTCTATTACAGAAGTCAGTAGCGTACCTTGCGTGCTGTGTGTTGAGAATCCTTGTACATTTCCAGTGCTCCGTCCTGAGGCTAATTATGTTAATACAGCCATCCGAGCCTAATGAAAGGGTGTAAATGATAGGGTAGCTGGAGGCAGTGACAGACCTTTAATCTGTCCTGATCAGTCATTAGGAACCCTTAATAAGAGAATAAATCTCCCCGGGTTGCTGAAGGCCTAATCAATAGAGCTCTGAGCCGGCTAGCTGAGGAGAACCCGTGGAAATGTGAGTTAAAGTTGGAGACAACAGTGTCAGGAAGAATTTGTTGTGTTGGAGCACAGAAAACATACCTCAGTGCAGGGGTCTTATACCTTTTTTTTTTTTTCCTCTGAGAGCTACTTTGACAAAATGAAAGTTGAAGTCAGTGATATTCACATAGACACAGGTGAAGGAGAAAGAGGGGAGATTTTCCACCCGATAATCGAGCGTGTTGATAGTGTCGTTTTCACGGACAGATTACATTTTTTTTATTTTGATTTATCACCAAACATACGCGGGCGGTTGCTCGGCCAAGTAAGTCTATGTGTGGGAAACACTGCATATTGTTCGAACCTTACGCACAGCTTTCATGGACTACCTTTGTTGGATAGGTAGTACATGCTAGTTGTGCTACAAATGGATGCTAACACTCCTGTTGCTGTGCAAACCATCCGTTTTATATTGCAGCTCGTTTCACGGCTTTTGCTCAAAGCTGGACTGATTTCTAAAATTGTCGTCCCCATAAGTCACTTAGACCTAAAATGGTGTAAAATAGAGTCCAGGTTGACAAAAGTTTACCTTTTAAATGAAAGACTGATGGCACCATAAGTATTGTAGGGTCCACGTTGTTTCTATCACATTTAGTATCGATGGCTAAAGGATGGCTCTTTTAATAAACTATCGATATCTGAAATATTAGGTGGATTCAGGTCATGAAACCTTATATCCAAAACTGGAAAAATCAATTAAGAAAGAGAATTTCTCTGAGATATGAAAATGTATTTGTGCTCAGAAGATTTTTTATTTATAATGTTTTTCAATTTAACATGGACAGTGCAGATCAAAACTGTAACATAAGAAATAAATGTGTTAGATTTTAGAGGGTGTCTAGTTGGGACCAGTAAATTTAGTTAAATTTAGTTTACAACAACTGAACACACACATGGATGAAGCAGATCCAAGAACAAAAACAACAGAATGGACCCAACACTTCATGTACACGTAGACATATTACATACATGCATGTATCTCTGAGTCGATGTGTTGTTGACGAGGTGTGATGGATGCACCCCATTCAGTATTCACATCTGTATTGCTGATTATCAGTTTCATTCACTTTTGTATTGTGAATTCTGATTGGATGCCACATACAGCACTTTGTGCTGAAGAAGTAGGCATCTGCATTTATTCATTGCTTCGCTGGTTGTGGCTCCTTTGCTGTTATATTTTTTTGATTGGTTGAGAGAGTCAATCTACAGAAAGATCATTCAAATGCTTGAATGTAGAAATTGGAACATTCAGTCCTTCAGGTGGACCGTCCACGAGTCAATGACCACTGAAGAAGTCCTTTGGAAACAGCCAGCGTTTTAGTTCGATCTCAGCAAAAAACTGATGCATTTAAATTTTGTAATAAATATAATGCTTGTAGTTTAATGTGTACAACGTATTTCTTGGTGTGTGATTAACATCTGTATGGTCCTCCAGTGGTTGTCAAGTTAACCTCCTCTGCCTCTTGGCCTTTGAAAGTCAGTCATTGCTGTTATCGACCAAAGCCTCACATGGCCTTTTACTGCCCGTGCAAACGCTATGGCAACCGCAATTTGAGGCTGCCCAAGTGAAGTCACTGAGAACAATAATCCCACTGTCATCTCCAGGGAAACGGAGCCAGACCAGTTGTTTTTATTCATTTATTTGTGTTTGATTCACGAGCCCCGGCCATAAGTGGTCGGGCCGAGAGTCGGTGCTCGTGTCGACTTCAAAGTTGTGAAATCCTTTCATGTGCCTCTCAGGCAACGGGCTCACACAATGGGAAGCTTCAAAGTATAGTTGCAAAGACTACAGAGGGTGGGTCACTTTAGCTTCTACCCTGCAACTGGCAGAATGAATAAATGTTGCCTTTGAACATCTGCCAAAATGTGTCTCTGATCTCATAGGTCTGACAGTCGTGGACTTGTTGAAGTTCCTCGTGCTTGAAACGAGCCGGTTTATATCCGTATGTATGTCTATACATCTGCTGTATAAAACCACACTAGAAGGCTGAGGTCAGGTTTGAGGTGAAATAGTAGTTTATCGTATTTGGCTTCAGTGTTGAATCAACATCATCTAAATCTCTTCCTCTTTATTTTTAGCCCCAGCAGGGTTCTAGAGATGTCGGTCAGTTTGTCTAACTATTTGGTCCAGGATGAAATATGGATTGTCATAAAATGTTCTACAGGCAGTCATTACCCTCAGAGGATGAATCTTTATGACTACAATGACCACTGTTTCTTCACCAGGTAAAATGTGTCACTTTCTTTTTTCACATTTTGTTAAATATCTTTGAGTTTGATTCAGATTTAGGACTTTTGTCACGTCGTTCATTGTGACGCCATCATCAGGTCAATATGTTATTTTGTCCAATACTTTGGTTTATGACAAAAAAAACTTCAAAACTAATGGCATTCAAATCAGCTGTATTTGTGGTAAACATTGTATTCACATTTTAGCATGCTGTTGGTGGCATTCAGCTCAAAGAACCACATTAGATTTAGATATAGACTTTATTAATCACACAGTGGGGAAATTTTGTCGTCACAGCAGCATAGAAACACAAAAACGATGCACACAATATGAAAACATTTACAAATACGTATACATAAAATAATGTAGATAAAAATAATTGTCTAAGAACAAGTGATGCATTAAGAAAAAACATAAACTCGTGTGGTTTTAGACTCTTGTGTTGTGTTCCAAACTGTGTAATTGTGCACTAACACTCACTATTTTGAGTGCATAAGTGTGTTCACACTGTCAGTACAGAAACATGCAGTGAACTACAAAGTACCAGGATGATGCACTCAAAACAGGCCAAAAAAGAAGTGTGAAACGTTGGACACTTTCCACCCTAAACGGTCGCCATCTTGGCTGTGTAGAGGAAGGGGCGGGGCCACTGACGTACAGTATTTTAAAATAAAGGCGTCTGAGGAAGCTGCAGCTGTTCCTGAACACCAAAAAAATGTGTTTCTTTTTCACTTCTGCTGCTGGACTCGATGTGATCAGTGTGTCTATTGAGTGTGTTAAACAGAGGGCATGAATGTTAATTTCTGTGTAAAATAATTAAAGCTGCAGATATTATGACATGTGTTCATATGTTGAGGCCATTTCCTTTAAGTGCAGAAAAAAAAGTGTGCAATTTGAAACACAACAATTCCTGCACTACACAAGTAAGAGTCCAAACATGTAAGAGCCCTGTTTGTTAGTGTACTAAGAGAAGTATGTCATTTGGAACAAAGCGCTGGTCTTGTTTCAGTGCTCTGTGATGTTTTTACCTTTCAGCATTTTATGCAGAAAGATCACCGCTCCACCCGACTACACCTCTGCTAAGTGGCTGAAACTGGAATTTTTCAACATTTTATCATCCAATTTAGTGAAGCTAACTCACACTCTGGGATATGAAAAGCACTCTGCTATGTTCGGGCCGGCTGGTGAACTTCTGGATCTGTGAGTTAGCGCACGCTCGTAAGTCACCAGTTACAAGCAGCACTGTAACTAGTGACAGGGAATTGTTTGCATCGTTGCTATTTACTAAAATCTGCTATTTACTAAATTATATCACTAATATCACTAACTGAATGTTTTGTACATCGCTATTCAAAGAAGACAGTGACGGTAAAACACGAGATTCTGTTAAAAATTATTATTATTATTGACTAATTTCTATTGTCAACAGTTCATGTACTTAATTGCTGAGACCTGAGTTCATAGTAACACCTTTATTTTCCCCAGTATTGTTACTAGTTGGCATCCTGACTAATTGAAGTAAAACTCAGAGCGGGACAGCTTCGCTCTGTCTTCACTCAGCTGCATCCTGGGAGCTGCAAGTGTACCAAAGGATGGACAAACTTATTGATTACATGCAGAGATCTGTGTGGCAGGGGCTTCTTTCAGTGAGGTGTTTACAGATTCACAGACACGATCAGTTTTTAACTCACTCATGACTGTGTTTGTTAGTTTTCATCCAGATGTGTTTGTTTTCTCAGAGAGGCCTCGAACCCTAGTGCTGATGTTATTGATCCTTCTTTCACTATCTGCAGTACAGACAGATGTGGTCAGTGACCAGGCAGTTGTGTTGTTTTGTCTGTGTGTTGTGGTTGTGCGCTCGGTACAGCCTGTTCTTCTCAGCGCCATACCAGCCAGTTAGCAATCTCCTCGGTGAGTGCTCTGGTGAACACTGTGTGCTCTCAGAGGCCGGCTGACCGCCACTGATGTCGGGCTGCAGCAGACCGATAGCAGCGCTGCTCTGTCCGTCTGTCGGTGGCCACTCGAGAGCTCCGAGCAGCAGGTGGAAAGCAGCTCCTTCCTCTTCCCGCTCACAGATGTGGTCAGGGAATACAAAAGGAGAGCTGCAGCCAGTGAGTCTTTTCATTATTGATGATGAAGTATTATTATTTATTGAATTCATCCAGTAACCATTTAATCTAAAAAAAAAAAATGAAAATGATGGAAAATGTCTTTCACAGTATCTCAAACTTCATGATAATGTTTCATTTAACATTTAAATTAGAGTTTTTATTTTTTTAAATTTTGATAATTAATGATTTGGTCAACTATCAAGATGTCTGATTATTTAAACATGAGTAAAAGTAAATCATGAGTGGATGTAAATATTAGATTTGATGTAAAGAATGTGACATACTTTGTGTCACTGTTCAGATCAGAGACCAGCAATAAATATAGAAGGAAATTGTTGCACATTGATTTATCTCAAAGCAGTTTTTCTTCAAAAACATCTTTGCCAGACCGTATGAAGTTTAAATTGCTGTTTCAGATGGGGGCATATTGTTATTTTCTGCTTCTTGTTTTTAGTGTTATTATCACAGTGAAATATTTTACCCTGAAAAATCAGTATTAAGTGATTTATCTGTCCAATTAATATTATTTCTGGTTAAAACAGAAGCTCCTAGATCTTTTCAGACAAGTTAACATAATGTTTGTGACATGGATCCAAGAAATACGCCAATCTAGGAATTGTTTGTTCCAAAAGTCTTGAAACAACAACTTGCGTAGCAGCATCCATCTAATCTATACTTCTTTGGTAGTTTGTCATTTTTCTCTTGATCTTGAGCAGCTTTTTTGCTAATTGCAGTGTTGGCGCTTGGTTCGCTGCCTCCTCCTCTCTACAAGTTGAAGTGTCCTTAGACACCCATAGTGCTCCCAGTGGTGGGCTTGTACCTTGTATGCCACTGCTACTGAATGTGCCTGAATGGGAGCATGTAGAGGGAATGTGAAGCACTTTCTATAAAAGCCCTATGTAAATGCAGTTTAAAAAAATGTGTTTTTAGAAATGAATTTTGGCTGCATTATGTGATTTATCACAAATCCAATGACAGCGAGATGACCGGAAATGAAGTCAAAAAAAGCCTTGAAATATCAAAAATCCTCAGCCATGTGCTAACATTGGGGTTCATGGTCGACACTGCTGTTATCGACAATTTTAACCTATATTTTAATGCACATATGACACTTGTATGTTTAGACATAACTGACTAAGCAAATTAAGTAATGCCATCTCACACCAATCAGCAGGCAAGCCCCAGCTCATTAATATGCATGAGAACAGAAATACAGTCAGCCTAGGTGACTCAGAATAACACTGTGGGTGTAAAAAAAAAAAAATCAAATCCAGCTCGCTTCTGTCCCTTTGCTATTGTGCCTATTTATGTCTGACTAAAATGGCTTCTAGCTAGATGGCTTCACATGTGGTGGCTTGACCAATTATCCTGATGACATATATCTGGTAGTTTCTTGGCAAGGCGTTCACATTTAGCATCATCTGCTACGGTTGTGACACACAGCCCCGAGTAGAAAGGCACGGTTCATGATATAGATGCTTTTGAAGACAAATGCGACTTCATTTGGCTCAGTGGGGAGTTGGCAAGCGCACAAAGACACACTATATCTCTCATTAATCACAGATTTGTCGCACTAATTGATGTGTTCAACGTGTGTAAGTGAAGTACACTCACACACATTGAGGCACATGAAAATGGCCATAAAAAACCTTGAGTAACCATGAGTAACTGCTTTTTCTCTGAGACACACACACACACACACACACACACACACACACACACACACACACACACACACACGCAACACGCACGCAACACACACGCAACACACACGCAACTTTGTCTCTGCTGGGTTGGTTGTCGAGGTTCCAGTCAAGCGTGGCTGAAAGTGATGTTTGTCATTTCCTGTAGACAGAGGAAGTGCACTGCACCACAGCTGATGGCAGACTGGCAGGTTTCCCTCTTCACACATGATTCAGTCCGGAGCTAATTACAACCAGCGTGTTGTTGCATGGCACACATCAGGAATTTTACAGGTACTCCAGCTGCATTTTGTAACAGTGAGACAAAAGAGAGAGTGACAGCCATGTTTGAGTGTCACACGCTGGATTCATCTTCGATTTGTTTCAAGCCTAAAACTTTAATAAAAAGAAGTAAAAAGCGGATCACAGGCTCTCAGCACCACGAGCTCACCACAAAGTGTCATGGTGGTGAATTCACTGTCCTTGTTTTCTTCAAGGAGCAATCTAAATCCCAGTGCCACTGAATTTCAAATGCTAGAGAAGGAAGAGAGGCAGCAAATCCTCACATTTTAAAGGCTGGATTTAGGTTTGGTGTTTTTATCTGTGGTAGCAGCACGGCTCCAAACATGGAAATGAGTGCCTGTCAATTTTTCTGCTGAAATGACTCAACAACATCTTGATGGATTGACATAAAATTGTATACATATATTGATAGTCCTCAGTAGAGGGATCACCCCAGCTTTGGTGCTCTCTAATCTGCCATCCTGAGGTTGCCATTTGTGGTTTTGAGTGAGTGTGAACATGTTAGCATGCTGAGATTAGCATTAAGATGGACATTTTATATTTACTGTAAACAGTTCACAGGTTATCAGAACTGTTTTAAAATGTGCAGGTGTCACAATAACCACTGCTGGTAAATGAACTGGAAGAGGGAAGGATTTAGTTCTTCTGTCCAGTCATATTCACCAAAGCTCTCTAAAACATTGTAGTGAACTTTCCCTATGTATTGTGTCATGCTGGACAGCACAGAAAAGCAGCGCATTTAAGTGAACTTTCTCTATAAATTTGTAGAAGAGAAAATGATCTCCATCCAAGACTGCAGCCAAAGCTTGTAATACACCCATCAGTCCACCAGAGGATACTCCGTGTGATGTTTTGCCTCTCCGAGGCATGAAAAGTACACCCAATGACAATTAGATATGCTCCAATATCCTCACCGTGTCTGCAAGTGTTGCCAGTGTTGTATTTTAATCAGGTATAAGACAGATGATAAATAGACAGTCACTCAAAAGATGAATTATTCAATAATGAGAGCCCAAAGACAAATCAAGTCAAACAGATGATGAAAAGATGTGAGATCTATAGGGAGGAACCAAACCTAGTTTTATAAGTCTTCTTGGTGCCCTCCAGTGAGAGAGGGTCAGCTTACAACCTGGACGCTGGGTTTGCGAGCCTCCCGCAGCGCACAGTAAACAACCGAGACCTTTGAATCCTCAAGCCTGCAGTCAGCAGCACTAAAGAGAACGTCAGCGTTTATCATGTCAAACATGTTAACGTGAAGAAGCATGAATGACTCTTCAGCCTGCAGGATGTTGACATGACTGTACCCTCTGACACAGGACTACTCACACCTTACTTCTGTATCTTGAGTATTTCTTAAGTGCATCATCACTCAAATTGGAGAAGCTTCTCTATGTATTAATTCTCAGTTTCAGGAAGTGTAAAGCTGTTATTTTCAGAGAAACTACATCTGAATAAAATCATTCAAATATTTACTGCACATCCATCCTGATGAATGGCTCGACTTGTCCTGTTCCCTCTGTGATCAGGTAAAAATGATTGATGGGTTACAGTTCTTTGACATTTACAAGCAGCAGTGTACATCTTGTTTTACCCATTAGAGTATGTGTACTGTGTGTTTTCATTTATGAAAGACATCAACTTGTGATGGACAGTCAAGTTTTCCTCATTCAGATTCTGACAGAGAACAATCGGGCATGTTACGGGCAGAACATTAAAATATTTTATAGGAGTGGATGGAATAAGGATGTATGTACCTTGGACAAATATGAAATATTTAAAATATTCATCCACCACTTCCACCACTTTGTTATAGTAGAGAAGTGTGCCAGGAGGGTGTAAATGGTGATTTATGTAGCTTTGTGTATTTTATTCTATGATCAGCAACTTCAGTTTCACCTATTGCTGAATTAAAGATCTTGAACAGTTTTAAGGAATTCTAAAAGTAAACATGTATTCATGTATATGTAATGCAAACAGAAAAACATTCATAAAAATGAGAAAAGGAAAAAAACTAAACCTACCCCAAGTCGCTGTCAATCTGTTTTCACTTCTTGCAAATGTTAGATTTAATTCAGCTCGCCAAAAACTCCAGCAGTTAGAGCTGTAACAACCTAAATGTTTTGTAGACAAGAAGTAATATTTTTGGAATAAGTTTTTAAATTAACTCTGAGAGTTGGTGTGATATCAGTCAATTTGCCGCAGATTATTGAACTGCAGTCAGCCATAAGTCATCTGTGTTGTATTTCATTTTATCTTCTTGCTGTCTTTGTTGCTGTAGACATTTTTTTCTTATTGGTTTAAGGACGTGAAAATATAATGAACCGGTCTTTAAAGTTGCCGGCAGGATTATACATTGCCAGACCCAAATTCACTTTGTGAATATATGAGTCTGGCCATGCTCTATTAAGGATTCCTTCCAGTCATTGCATCCTAATGGGCGTAGACCTCGGATTCATATTGAAACTACTTAAGCAGCCTTTAACTAATTGGCATTGACCTGACTGTATATAAAAGTGGACGAAGATTGCAGGTATAAAAAATTAGGCCAACGCGAAAGTGCCTTTAGCTGCAAAACCACCGACTGCCACTAGAGGTCACCCTGGCTCCAAAGACTCCCATTTAACTTGTATCAGGAAAGAAGAAGTCTCGGCTTTTTTTCCCACTACTCATCTTGGTGTTGTTAGCTAAAGTCCCTCCTTCTTGTTAGTTTTCTGTCAGTCAATCTGAAAATAATCTTATTAGAAAATAGGCCTCAAAACATGTTTTTGGGGGCATGTCTGTTTAATTGACAGACCTTTAATGCAATCAGCTTTCTGCTATCTTATTGATATGATATGACAGGGCTTCCACACTATAATCACAATAAAGCCTAAAGATGGGAGCAGTAGTCAGGTGGAGCCATACTAGGTTTTTTCTCTATTTACTTTGATTTTTGGTCTTGAACTTTTTTGCCGTTTTGAGTATTGACCCCCCTTCATGGCCTCTCTAATCCAAATGCAAGGAAAGCAACCTGAATATTGAATTATCTAACCTTGTCTTGCTTCCACTAGACAACATCCCCCTCCTTGCTCTTTCAAAGTTCACCGGTAAGGGCAGCTGCTGAACCACAAAATGGACCCCGATTGGAGATATTGCCAGCGTAATGGATGAATTGGCTCCCTTTGTTTTTTCCGAGCTGTATTACCGGCCCCTAAAAAGCCTGGAGAGTGGCTTTGCGGTGTCCCCCTCCTATTCCCAAACATCTGCGTAATGGAGCGACTTGTGGCACAGAGAGCATCGCCTCGTCGCTGCCCGCTGCCTCCAGCTGTGGGCCGAGCAGAGGGCGTGGGGAATTTTGTTTGCGCTGTGCTGTGAGAGAAACAGCGTTCCTCCTCCGGGTTTTTCTTCCCTTCTGTCTCATTAGATCTACCAGGAGGATGCTGCCGCTGCTGAAGCGCTCGCCTCCTCCTCTCAACCTCGTCTTCTCTCCGTCTCGCCTCACTGGAGAGGCGCTCTGTTTGTTCACCCTTCCCGGCCCCCGTGTAAACTCACTTGCTGTGGAATAACTGACGGAGTCACACACAGAGAGGTGTAGGGCACAACGGAGAGGAGGGAAAATGAAGGAGATAAGAGAGGTTGAGATCAGAGTGCTGAAGGATTAGCAACCACAATAAACAGTATACCTAACCTCATGCACTTCATTCACTGCTGACAATATTACATTTGAAGCTGAGTGTGCATCAGTGCAACATTTTTTTTTTCTTTTATATAACTATTTGAAGTGGACTTTCATGTCACTCGATACACAACTCGTGACAGTGCGGCTGTACGGTCTACTCTAGCATCTGTGTGTTTATATCTGTCTATCTTTCTGTCACTATGTTCTGCTCTGATCTTTGGACATCATTGTGTCTGTATGTATTCCATTACATAACTTTCTGTTAATCCATTTATTTAGGTTTAATTTGTTTATTTTAAATGTATTCAAAATCCCTGTTCGATATGGTAGGTAGGTAGGTAGGTAGGTAGGTAGGTATCCTCGTCTAATTGAAAACTAAACTACACACTACACTTATGGACACACTTTACCCTCTATGCTCACGTTGCTGTCACTAAACTGTGAAATATTTTGGGGAAATAGGCATATTTGCATTTATTTCAAAAGTTACATAAGATCAACATTCATGTCAATGTCATGTCTGTAAGTACAGTTCTGTATCGAGGACATTAGGCTATCTAAACATAAAGACTAAAGCAGTTAAAAACACCTAAACAGGCCCTGTCCAAGTTAAAACGTGCTTATACAAACACCTCAATGATCCACACAGTCCATCTGACTTGTTGAAGCTGCACACACACAAACCTATTTTACCATCCCCACTCATTGACAGAATGCATTCCCTGGCCTTTTACCCTAACTTTAATTTAGCTCCAACCTAAAACCAAGCTTCAACCCTTAAAAGCTGACTCTAGCCATGGAGATATACACTTTTGTCCCAGTAGGGACATACGCCCTCAAGGGCTTGTGTGCATTCAGGTTAAAGTCCCCACTGGGATATAAAAACAAGCCCCCACACACAAAATGTTGTAAGAACAACAGTTTGAGGGCTGCCTTATACTTGGTGAATGCTGGGTTTTACGATACTGTAGGTCAATGAACAGACACAATGCTACCTAATGTCACATTGACAATAGTCTTCTGTAACTAACAACATCTTGTGACTGTATTCTTTGTGCTGCCAACTCTTTGGTTCAGGAGTTGAGAGTACAGTGTAGTGTGGAGACAAGGAGATTCTATGTTCGGTCCTCCCTTCTTACCTTCTCGTTATGCTCTTGAGCTATTGATCCTGGCAGTGGAGTCTATTGATATGATGATCAGCTTGGGCTTCCTATGAAGAATCCTTTTCAACCATGCTTCAGGGACAACATGACTAACTGTGGGGATTCTTGGTATGCGTGTCTTTTTGGTTCTGAGCAACATAGAAATGTAATATAGTAGGGACGTTTGTTAAACCAAAATAATACTTAAACTATAGTGTAAATGGCCCAGTTTGCTGTCTTATTTATTTTTCCCGTTTTGCTTCATGGCTTTAGTATTTGCAAATAATTAAAATATAGCTTTCAAACTGTGTTTCCATTAATGAGCAGAGATGGTCTTTCAGATGGTCCTGGAGTAAATTATCTTCTCAAGTATATAGTCCTTAGACTCATTAATTCAGTGGCCATTTTCAGCTTTGCTCAACTATTATTGCAGTTTGCATACTAATATTTTCCTGTTGCTAATTTGATGTTCTGTAACACCTAATTACTCCATGTCTTATATAAACAAATTGAACAAACAGGGAAAACTTGTACCTTTTTAGCAAAACCCAAACATTTTAATTCTGTAACAAAGCCCTATTGACAACAAGCTTGGTTATCACGCATTTCACCAATTTACAGTCAATATTGACTCTGGAGGGTTATAGGGAGACTGGGTTAGGTCATGTTTGAGTGGAGAATTAGCAATATCTCTTGAGTAATCTGCCGGCTAAGTATGTCCTACTCTTCATTGGTCCCTCTGATCAGGCAGGGCCTCAGGCCAAAAGTCTACTCAGCAGTGTGGACGACTGAATGTGCCTGTTAACACTCTGAGAGTGGCAATGTTAAGGATCGATCGGGTACCCGACCTTGTTTGTCCTTGTGCCTCACACAACTGAACACAAACTATGAATGCATTAGCATTTGGGAGTCTGAAACACTTTAAATTTTCAAGCAGAAAAATATTTCACTATTTTTAGATTATAAAATGGGCCCCAAGGTGGTGCGATGCCATCGGGTTAAAGGAGTTCATGCCTTTGATTGTGCTCATGGCAGTATGCTCATTAAATGATGTGTACAAAGATAGTATGATTTTTCTGGAAGAAAGCTCGTAATGGAAAGATCAATGGGTCACCCAAAAACTGGGCCCTTCAGGATCTAACAAGTGTCTTTGGTGGGTCCAAGTGAATTAAAATATATAAATGAATTAGAAATCTCAGAAGATCACGAATGTCATGCCTGTTGGTGGACATTTATGTTGGTAGTGTCTATCCAGGAAGATGAATGTACCACTTTTTCTTTTCTTGAAGTGAGTTTGTAACTACACTGTGTAAAGCTGCTGGAATGGTTCAGTGGTTCATTTTCAGTAACTTTACAAACGGTCATCAGCAAGGCTTTTCTTATAACAGTACACATCTTGAGCGCAGGCATTGCCTGAGAGAGATCTGCGGCAACAAATCCCTCCCCACTGGAGATGTAAGGAATTTATTTTGTGGAAATTTAGGCTTGATTTTTATTTGACAATGGCTTGTAAAATGAAATATTATTTGCAGTGGCAAGGATGCTTGCAGTTTAATATTCACTTGTGAAAACATTGCAGGGATTGGGTACATTGTGATCCAAAATGACAAATTCCTGGGAGCAATTTTGTGATACCCCAACATGGAGTGTTGGTCAAATGGAAATTGTGACTTGATGGTGGAGTTACATAGAAGTCATTGGGTCACCAATGTAATCAGTGATCATCCTCTGGGGACCATGAATACATCTGGCCAGCTGATGGCTGATGTACTGATACTGATTCTTCAGGTGCAGCAAAATATAGAAGAGCCAGTGCAGTGGCACATAAAGTAACATAGGATGATAACTGTTATCTTCATCATTACACCTTTCCAATCCAAATCCCACCATGTCCGACCCCTGCTGCCTCTGTTCCAAAGATAGAACATGAAATAATAGAATAATTCTAGTGAGTCTTCGCTTTGTGCTCGTGAGACTGCAAATTCCCAAGAGAAGCAGGTAAGCTGCGTGGTGTGTGGCTCCCAGGCCATTTCTGAAGAGCCGCACTAATACTGGAGTGTAAATGGGGAAAGGAAGTGCCCCCCCCCCCCCCCGCACCTCCGTACAACACAAGCTGGATTTTTGTCCTTCAAGGAGAACCGTCAAGGTCTTCCACCCTCATGGCAACAATGTATATCCTTCCCAAACATGATATGCTTCAACTTATTAAAAAAAAAAAAAGATTTGATGGAGAGCAAGGGTCGGTCAGTATTGGTCGGATATAGATCAGTGGATAATTAAACCTGATTCAGCATGCAGCCGACCCCCAAAAAAACCCCTGCAGGGAGAGACCACTGGCAGCAGTATGACGGGTCACCAATTAAATAGCTCCAAAACGCATGGCAATACCATACATGTTGTAAGAATCAATAGGATCATAGGAACTTCTTTCAACGAATTATCTACAGTAGCACATTCTGTAACAATAGTAAGACAAGAAGTATCCTGATGCAATGTGGAACAGATCATAGTGGGTGTTCTTGAATTCATGTGTGGAGTTGATGCACTGATACATAGATCTGTGACCTGCAGCATGTCAAATAATGATGACTTATGGTTGGTGGGATCCTACCTACCCCTGTTAAATTGTGTACAGCGTGACTTTAGCACCGCCTAAAAAAAATACATCCCTCTCAATCATTTAAATGACATTAATGGGGTGTCACAGCAGGGGTGCCAATGCAAACAGTTCTGGCGAAGTCATTTGGCAAAAAAGTTGAAGCAGGCAAGAATAAAGTGAAAAAGAAAATACAAATGATGCTTTCTCATTTCATAGCCCAGTGTGACATCAGAGCGTTCACCTATCATTTGGACAAACACAGTACATAAAAGGGAGATGGACAGATTACTGAAGGCGTGTGATGATTAAAGGGGAATTTACCTTGTCTCCATGCCAACAGGTGTAAATGTCATGTTTTATCTACCTCGCGTGCGGTGTTTTTTTAAAAAGTAGTCCTCTCTAGAAGGCAAAGGAGCTCAGTGCGCTGCTGACCACACTGTGTGTGTGCCTTTTAATCAATATCTTTCACTGCTGCCCCACATTTCCACTCGCTTCCCACTCCTTCACCACAATATCTGCCTGTGTTTGTGAGAAATGTAGAATATTTAGGACTAACATTTGAGCCTGTAAGTGAGCCTTTTAGTCACCACAACGACAGATTTACTGCTGCGTATCTGCGTTCGAAAAAAGGCTGTAAAGACAGATTGGAGAGGGGGAAGGAAATCATGAGAGAAACTGAGAGATCAAGGCAGAAAGAGCGACACAGAGAGGAAGAGAGTGTGAGGAGCTAAAGGGTTGAATCTAATGCACCATCATTTTCACATATGAAAATGATCAGCCACAGATAGGAGGAGGAGAATGGTCCCTAATGATCTGAAGACGGCCCGACTGCGTTGCCAGACTTAGACCAGAGCATCATGTAAAAATATTTCGTACACACTCAGAGCACATCCACGCGATAAATGTGTAGTATTAGTATGATACTGTAGAATTTTTTTTATACCATGCTGTCTGCGGCACTTACTGTGTTACGTATGAACCAGTGGTACTTGGTACCAGTGGTAAGGTGCTGTTTGTAGTGATTTGTATGAACGCATTATGCAGTAACTTTAACAGGGCAAACGGTAGCAGATCAAGAACAGGCTTCAGTTTGACATCGTGAATCAATCAATAAATCTTAAATGTCATATATGACAACTTTGACAATTCCATTCTTTAAATTGGCTTTCCTGCATGACATATGCTTTAGAGATGATTAGATATTCAAGCACCTAAGAAATGTAAATGGATTTCAACCAGTGAAAGAACATTTTTTAATATGGAGAAGAAAAGCGGCAGAGAGTTGTTCCGGTGAGCTGCGGCAGTATTGCAGCATCTGCTAATTATCACAAACTTCAGTTAGGGATAGTTGACATGTAATTTTTCTTTCGTCACAGGTTTGTGGCCATAAAGATGAAACATTTCAGTCTGGACTAAAGTTGGAAACCAAGAGTTTCGATGCTAGCTTTGCAAAAATACATCTGTGACGCCTCTTAAGTCTGTCAATACACTCCCTAATATGTTGTTTCATAATGTTTAACCTGCCATGTCCCGATTGCACGTAACGCACAGCATAAAGGATGGGCGTTTATATACATGTAACAATATCTTTTGGTTAAATGCAAAAGAATAATTTTTCCATTACAGTGGCACTTAAAAACAGGGGCGGGGTCATGGCGATTATTTTCTCACAATGCTCAGTGCAGAAGAGGCGGTCACATGCTTAATTGTTTACATTTATCTCACCCACAATGTTTCATTAGATTATTAGTGATCTTTGTGGTAAACAGTTTCTGATTCTGTGTTACAAATAAATTCAATACTGATAATTTCACAGTGAATCCTGCGTTGATCTTAAGGAGAGGAGATGGGCTGGTGTCTTACCCTTGATTACATCACTCACTCTTGTTTCTCTACAAGTCGAGCAAATCTTTTCCTTTTCCTGACAATTTCCGTGGAGAGGAACCACAAGAGTTTAACTCACATTTCAATTGCCCTTCACTTTGTGGGGCATCTCATTACTGTGACGAAGTTAAAACAACCAAGCGATATCAAATCATATCATCTTGCAATTCAAAGCCTGCGATGTCCAAATGAGATGAGGTACTTTTTGACTTTAGGAGACAATACAATGCAGTAAACAGACATATGTTGTATTAATTGTGATTAGGTCCCACAAGAGCCAATAAAATGCTGAACAAAGTGAAGAAGAAATAACATAAAATATTTGTTTTCTCATATATACTTGGAGTAGTTTTACAAATGTTCATTAGCCTCCCATGGCAGCTTTTAGTGAACACAGTCCATTTGGGCGGAAATCTTAGTCCTTCACTTAATTTTCAAAAGCCCGAAGCTCATAGTTTAGTGAGATGTTTTGACCAGGTAAAAAAATCTTGACTACTTGCTAGCAAACTTGAAAATTTGATATTAAAATGCAATTAATTGAACCTATGAAATGTTGTCGGTCCCTTCTCTCCAGTCAATCTCAGATTCATTACGGTGACATGAGCAGAGCATGACTGTCTCGGCTGGTCGTGGAGAGCAAAAGGAATACAGGTAGAGGCTGACGAAGCGCTGTATATACCGTGCTGCATATATTCTCTGAGCCTTTGAGTAAGCTGGAAGACAATAACTTCAATGTTACGGCGCAATAAGGACTGATTCCCCACAAGAGCCATTCTGACAACGTGTTGTGATTTATGTCTGAGAATGTAATCAAGTCGGGCCAATAACATTGTCAGGAGAAGCATTTCTGCAAAGCTACATTGACATCAAATTACAGCACACATCTATATGAGAGGACTCGCCGTATAGACTGTAGCCTGACTGAATTATGTTTACACTGTAAACCTGCTTTGTTAAGAGATTGAATACCATGCTATTTATTAAAATATCAGTGTTTTTTTATGAGAAGGTGTCAGTTTGTAAGAGTAGGTGTCAAGTACAGGGGAAGTGTAATCAGCTCTTGTCAGTAAAGCTCAAAATACATCAAAAGTGAATTTGATGCCTGTCATACTTAATTTGCAAACACAGTCCTCATTGTCATCAGGCAGCTGTGAAATGGCAGCAAACCGCAGCACCTGTACGCAGTGTTTTCTGAAGGTACCAACCTGTCTGATCTCAGTTTCTGATTAATCATGTATGTGTACATGTACATGTGTACACGTTTTCTTTTGGGGACATAATTAGCAGTTAAAAAAAAAAAAAGGTAACAATTTGTCAAGTATGTTAATGCAAAAGTCAGCATATAGCAAAATGTTTAAATTCACGATAATATGGTTTCCATGACTTAAATATTGTGATCGTATGGTATAGCGGGGCCTCCGGTGATTCCCACCCATAATTGTGAGTATGTTAGCATGGCGACATTAGCAATATAGCTTGAAGTAGCGCTACCGGCACGGATGTAGACTGTTATTAAAAAAGTCCTTGTGAAATGATTACTTCCCCGTGGATAGGCGGTGCACAGGCTGTGGTTATGATGAATCACTCTTTGGTGTCATCCTGGGAGTCAAATGTATAAAAGCGTCTACAAAACAACGAAGCACTGACGTCAGTGTAAGTCCTGAAATCTCTTTTGTGTCTGCTGTTCGTGTTTCGGTCGTCGTCTCTCCTGCTGTATGTTGTTCTTCTGGGTTTCAGCTTGTTTTCTTCACTCACTCTCTTCATCTCTTCATCTGTCTCTCCTCTGACAATCACCCCGAGGTCATGCGCTGCCGACAAGTCCTCTCGTTCCAGCAAATGACATTTAAATGTTAACACCAACTTGGATGTCTCTAAATTCCCACAATGCACTTTGTCACTTCCCATCGTCTCCATTGTAGCCTGTGTAATGGTTTCTGTGAAGATACTTACTGTTAGCAGAACTTGGAATAGCTTGTAAAAGCTTCTTTATCTTACTTAGGCTGAAATCATCGAAGTTACTTTTTCATTTATTTATGTTGAGGTTAAATAAACTAGATATGTTGTGTAAAGGGCGCTGCAGTGGTTAGCATTGTCGCCTCACAGTGAAAAGGTTCTGGGTTCAAGTCTGGGCCTTTCTGTGCGGAGTTTGCATGTTCTCCCTGTGCCTACGTGGGTTCTCTCCGGGTACTCCGGCTCCCTCCCACCATCCAAAAAACATGCACCTCAAGTTAATTGGTGGTTCTATAAATTGCCCTTAGGTGTGAATGAGAGCGTGAATGGTCTTTGTTTCCGTCTGTCTCTATGTGTTGGTCCTGTGATGGACTGGTGATCTGTCCAGGGTGTATCCTGCCTTTGCCCAAAGTGAGCTGGGATAGGCTCCAGCCCCCCCGTGACCCTGTTCAGGAAAAAGTGGGTATAGATAATGAATGGACGGATGTTGTGTAAAACTTACAGGCACAAAAGTTTAAACTGAGATTGAGGGATATTTTCATTTCACCTTGGAATAAATTTAAATACGGATATTTCCCAAAATGTTCCTTTATTCCTTTCAATTCTTTTGAAAGAATAAAATCTAACCTTAAACGAGGGAGAGCTGCTACAATTTCGAATGGCTGACGGCTGAGTCATTCAAGGACACAGGCGCTGGGATTTAAACTGGTGATGTCTTCGCATAAAATGAAATGAATTCTGAATTTCTCTCTATACGCACACCATATGTTGCCATTTTCTCATCTATTATACCTTTTGTCACCCGCTACTCTCGTCCCTGGTTTTCCCTTCCTCGTATTATGTTTTTTCTCTTTCTTTAGGCGATTATCTTTCTAAGCTTCATTGCTATCCACACATGGATACCACGAACAATGGCGCAAGAAATCAAACCTTTGTGCGTGTGAATGTTTATGGTCAAATATGGGACCTAAACCATCTGGTTGGGAACAGCTTGTCTGACAGGGAAGACAGTGTTTTCTCAATCTGGTTTGGTTCTGAGGCCATTCGCCCTGTGTATGTGTGTGTGCACACGCCCTAAGGTCCATGTTTCTCGTCCCATTACTCTCTTCTTCAGGTGACATATGGAAGAATTCATTGCAGAATCATTTTGTGTATCATAAATAATGTTGCCCTTTCACTTAATTCAATAATCGACATCTGTGCAGAGACTACCTGAATGTAGTCATTCATTTTCACGTCTCATATTGTAATCATTAAATGACTCCATATGTTCAGGAACCATGGCACAGAGTTGAATTATCAAAACAAACAAAATATGTGATTCATCCCCCCCCACGCACACGCGCACACACACACACACACACACACACACACACACACACACACACACCACCACCACCTTCCCGCCCACCTGCCTCATTGCTCTGCCTCTCACCCACATCTCCGTACCGTGACTCTCATATTCACTCCCCACTGCCGCTGTGCATTTTCCACGAGCCCAATAGAGCCATTGTCATGTCGTCTTCCTGTTTCTATGGTGACGAGGTGCGATCTGTTGCCAGTGAGTCTCTCGCCTCGGCGCTCCTCATTTGCCCCAGTGACTTTTCAGCATGTCCACTTTCTCTTAAATGACAGTCAGATCCAACAGTACATGCTCTCACACACACACATACACACACATACACACACACATACACACACACATACTCAATCTCCATTTATCTCCATTAGTCACGATCTAATTTGCTTTAACAACCATAATTCAGTCCAGTAATGTACCAGTGCATGTTGGTTTACAGTGTAAGTAATAATATAGAATGAAAAAAAGACTAACATTTTGCTCCTACTGGGTTTTTCTGTTTTTTTTTTTTTTTAAATACATTTTTAACTATATGCACCGTGAAGCTGAGGAAATCATCCCTTCCCACACTTTCTCCATCTTGGATCTTGTTAAATAATAATACATAATATTTTCAGACAGTCTCTCCAGGAGCACATTCATAGTGTTGCACTCAGTCACTCAAAAAGTGACAGAAACAGTTGAAAAGGGAGATATTAAAGGCAGAAGTTCAAATCCTGACTCCTTTCTCACCTCCACACAACTGGTCTGAACGCCAGATCGTTGGCTTCAGACAGAAACGATCGGACACTGATCTCTCAGTCCGATGATGGAAAGGTGTGTGCAGAGGTGGTTTCTGAAACGTTCTGACTATCTGACAAGCATTTCAGACTAAGTGTACTCTTAGTGCCAAGATATATATATATATATACAAATGCATAGTCGCTCACTTAATTTTTCTGTTTTTGTTGTTAGATGTCAGGACTAGTGTGAAATATGGACGTGTGCCGCAGATAAAATCCAGGTATTATTATTGCTCCATCCATCATCTGACAAAAAATACAGGTTAAAGCGGACCTACCAGGGTGTTTTCCATCACATATATATTATTACAATATCTTATGTTCATATTAGATGTTTCAAATAATAAGGTAGGAACATTTAAAAGTAATTCCTTTGAGAGAAAAGCTCAGGCATCAGACTGCTTTGAACAGGAAGTAGTCCACAGACTGACGGTGCAGGGAGATACTAGAACTCAGTTTTTTGGCGACAGCAGAATAATATTTTATTAGCTGGCAGTTCATCTCCCACACGTAAAGCTGTTAACAAGTGCATATGTGCAAACACATTTATATGTAGGTTTTGATTGAAAGATCAAATTTACAATAAGCAGCTGTAACTTTGTTACATTTTGCTCTCTTCTCATATTGTGGATCAGATTTAGACTCGAACTTGTGTGACTCAGAACCTTGAGAAGTTTCCCTTTCCGATCAAGAATGATAAGTTATGTTCTTTCGTTTTACAGTTCCTTTCGGTACTTCCCCACCAGTACTGCGTGCTGCTGCTCAGCAATTTAAATTAACTCACAGCGCTACCTACTGTTGTGGAGGGCAAATTATTGAGAAGATACATGGACAAATCTTCAGCAGGATTTTTAGGATATATTTGTAATTGTAGTTGAAAATATATATTGTACAAGAATAAGTCTCTGAAGGATGATTTATTCGAAATATTTTGTATTTGTTAAAAAATGTTGTATGTACATTTTGTATTTGCGAAACAAAATGCCTTGTTGTTCATGTTGTTTTGTATTTTCAAACCCCACTGTGTTAGTGAGTCGTACGGCATTTTATAAAACGCATTTTGTTTGTTTGTTAGATTTTGGCAGGAAATTAGCTCCATACAGGACTGTTGTCCTCAGTTTCTGGTTGCTCACAGAGTGTAGATAACCTGCCACTTGTTGTTTACTCTAATTCGGTTGGTTCAGGTCAAAGATAATTCATTGCATATTATTTGGAGGAACAAAACATCTTTCCTTTGTCTCTAGGATCATCCAGCCTGCTACCTGTTTTTTCTGTGTCTATCTTTTTTTTTTTCTACCCATTATAATGATGCTGTATCGGACCTCATGTCCAAACAGGCGTCTCTTTAGCTGGAGGTAGCAGCCAAACACACACCTGCTCTCCCTCGCAGACAGGAAGCTGTGAAATTACTTTAGCGCATGTTACGTTGTCACTCGGCCAGCTGGTACAGATCCTCAGGCAGCTGCGAGTAGACGTGATTGGCACCAGCACATATGAACATGTTAATATACCAGCATACAAATGTGCAAACACTCGCACATCCAAAGGCCCTCTGACAGAGCACCATGATTAATTGCACTCACTTCCCCATGCACACTACAATCATCACAGACACAAGAATACGTTATACAACTCAAGGACAAATCTGCTAATTAGATATTATATTATATTATATTATATTATATTATATTATATTATATTATATTATATTATATTATATTATATTATATTATATACTACCTCATCATAAAAATGTGCCTTGAACTTTGTTCTATCTTTGTCATATCCGTCATGATCCGTAGGGCGATAGTTTGTAGTAAAAAGAAAAAGTATGTTTTGGGACGCGTATGCTTCCTTTTATTGCCTCTTCTTCTTCTTCTTCTTCTTCTTCTTCTTCTTCTTCTTCTTCCTGTTGTGGGCGGAGCTTTAGCGCCACCAACTCTCTCAGCAGCTCAGTCGATGTGACGTATATTCCACCGCACGGAGGATTGTGGGTCAGAACAGTCAGAGTAGCATGCTGGCCTGCAGACTGTAAAATATGACTGGGTGTAGTAGAACACCCTGGTACTTTTGGCATACTATGTTTAACATACTGTGTATTGGGACATACTAAATATTTTTCTGGCATACTAGATAGCGTGGTAGTATGGATATTGGAACACTGGGCATAAGACTTTTCTCTGGTCTGAAAACACCAATGGCTGTTTGGCTATTAAGAGTCATATGCCACTCTTGCCACATGAGTCTTACATGCTCCTTTGTTTCCAGTTTACACCAGCCTGAAGACGCACTTTTCAGTGTTTCACATGGTGGGAAAACATCCATCTTCTCAACATAAATAAAGTGTGCTCATCCGGGTCAGAATATTATCCCAATGCACCGTGCAGCATTTTACCTGCATGATTCCTTCAACGTTCTCCATTTCCTCTACTGATGATTTGAGTTATCACCGTTTAGGGCGCAGCCCTGAATACCTCACACACACAAGTGTGACAATCTTATTTGTTGGATGGAGTTGTCATGCATTACTGTAGTTCTTGTGATTAATTTTGAGAGAGACACTCAATCTGATTTACAACAGCGTGCTGGTGTGACCATGAAGCTGGTGAGTGTATTTCTGATGCCACGCAGGAGCCTCGTTTGGAACCCGACTCCACGGAGAAATCAGCTGTTGGAAACAATGCTGTCATGGAAATGAGAAAGAGAAAATTGGCAAGTGTACAAAATGTCTTGAGACATATTGCCAACGTGCAATAATAGGTTACATATCACTGCAGATTTTGAGATCTAAATTAAGTTCATCAATCATAATCAGTATTCTGGTTCACATTTGTATCATTTCTCCACTGAAGTGTCACTTTTGTTGACTTTTTGTGCTGTTAATCATTTTCCAGATGATAATATCTCATTCTGCAGTGAAACATTTCATATTTTATGATTTTGTGTGTTTTCAAACAGCGTGATGGGCAGCCTGGCAAACAGAGAGAAACAAACACTCGCTCACAGTGGCTCTCAGACACAGAGGCAGTGGGTAAACAGGTCCAGCTGATTGATTTGATTCATTCTTGTTAACTCACATCCCGCCTCTTTGTCTTTCTCTGTTTAAAAATATTGTTCTTCCTTCAGTTTTGTCAGTTTCTCCTTTGCTTACAGAAAAATACAATTGGTGTGCAGCAGCAGTGAAAGATCTCTGTATTAAATATTCACTGTTTCTGTGGTTCCAGATGATGTTGGACAAGAACAGATAAGCACAGTTTGAATTAGTAAATTGTTTACCTTGATGTTAGATCGTAACTGTATTAGTTTATATTGCAAAATGTTGCATGCACTCACCACCAATGAGATTTTGACCATGTAATGCATTGGATGAGGCAATACACTTGTTTGGATTTTATAATCTACAAACCTTCAAAACCAGCCCTTCTAATACGTGTCCATGCCAATTGTGTCTGCACTAGAAAAGTCACAAGAAATTAAAAGTAAGTCTGGATCACCCACTGCTACCTAGTAACCTGTTACTATGGCAATGTGGCCTTTGAATATGGATTATACTACCTAAAATGATGTATTTAAATAGAGCTTCAGCCTCTGTAACCATAACTCTTTGACACATTTTTAATCAGTCGCCCAGTAATAACACAGACATCAGAACTACCCGTTTACAGCCACTTCAGAAAGTTCCTAATGACATACTAACCTAAGTACAGTAACAAATAGTGCTCTTACATGTTAGGACAAGTATTTTGACAGTGTAGCATTGTCTCAGACCGCACACTGTCGTTCTGCACTGACCGGAAATGAACACATCACCTGGCAAAATATTTACAGCTTTAATGATTTTACCCAGAAATCAACATGTTTTTTGTGCCCTCTGTTAAACACACTCAATAAACACACTGATTCTTCTGTCTAGTAGCAGAAGTGAAAAAGAAACTCTTTGGGGCGGTGTTCAGGAACAGCTGCAGCGTCCTCAGATGCATAAATGTTAAAATTATTTACGTTGGTGGTCCCTTCCTCTACGTAGCCAAGATGGCGACGGTTTAGGGTGGAAAATGTTCAGCGGTTTTTTTTTTGACCGTTTTGAGTGCATCTTCCAGGTATTTGTAGTGCACTTCATGTTTTTGTACTTGACAGAGTGAACGCACTGATACATTAAAAAAAAGGGAGTGTTAGCATGTAAGTTCACTACTTGGAACGCAGCATTGGACTTCACTGTTATAAATTTAACTTTAAATCAATATCATAACATTGATGGCCAAAAAACAGCTGAGTGAAAAAGCTTTTTGCCAACCACACATATGTACTCAATGTGTTTTTTGCGAACAAGAAAAGGATGCAGATCTTACCGGGAATCTGGTGAACTCTCTTTTTCTTTAGTCACGTGCCTTGTTCCCACACAAGAGCTTTGACATGGTTTAGGACAGCCTGCTCCCGTCCCCTTCTGAAGTCCCCCACTGTGCACTGAGCTGAAAACCAAACCAAGATACTCTGGAGATGAAGGTTCTCCTTTCCCAATGACAAGTTTCTCTTTCCCAGCAGCACCTCGCTCTTATACACTCCTATAACGACTCTATGTCTCCGCTGGGTCGGCCCTCGTACTAAATAAGGTCCATCCTGTTGAGGTTTGGCAACCATAAAAACGATATCCTTTGACCTTGATACCTGGCACAGTCTCACTCTATAAGGCTGTTATGGCTAACGTGGTAGCTTTTATATTCATCTTTCTTTTAGATCTGGTTTAGTCTCCCAATGTCTAAAACCATTTGATTCCCTCCATAAAACATACTGATGAGCAGAGATTAGTCAAAACATGATTACTCATTAATAGGATGTAAAAAACTTTTACAGCTGACTTCATGAGCTGCGTTGTGTTGTGTTTGTATTTGCACTGTATTGTTGTTTCAGTTGTAAAACCACTCAGGCGGATAAGAGTGTGCGTTGAACGCCGTGTCAGCGCCGTCGATCCCTCACTGTCCGGTGGATGCGCTCTCCGACCGTGTGCACAACGTGTTAGTGTCGCGGCTCTGCATTAGCAGCTCGGCATTAGCAGCTCGGCTCTGTGTCGAGGCTTCCCGCTTCCTCTTCAGCTCCAGTTCACCGACATAATAGCGAGACATGAAGAGTGTAAGAGGGAGGACGGAGGCTTGGGTAAAAACGAGACAGGATGCCGTCTCTGACAAGTTGTTCTCGTGCACGTGTGGGTGATGTTCTTATGTGCTTCTGATCCTGTGTGCATGTCGTCCTCCCTCCTCGTTCTCATGACACAAAGCAGCGCACAGCTATCTGGAGATGGATGATGTATTGCTGCTGCTGGGGTGTAAATAATTGAGAGATATTGGATGTAATTAATCATGAAGGGTTTGTAGCCAGTGTGTAGAGAAAACATTATGACATGCAGCGGTCTACACGTATGTTGGAGTGTGTGTTGCTCCTCTGAATCGTCTCTGGGCTCCTGATTTGATGGCACCTGTGTAGACCTGAGAGTCCCGCACACAGTTGGTGCAGGTGTGAACTTCTCTCATAATTAACCTCCTCATTTTCCACTGCATTTATCACGACCTCAATCCAGAACCTCCCTGATGCCACTAGGACCTTCTTCTTTCTTTTCATGACCTCAGTGTAATATTTTAGTCAAACTTTAATCTGAAGAATAGTTTCTTAAATCTTGATGGGAGTGCAAATATTATTTTTGACCCTCCTGTTATTTCGGAACGAAGCAGATTGTCGTATTTGAGGCATGGTTTAGTTTTATTTCTTGTCTAAAAATAAGAGTGATTTTAAGTTTTCAAATGTTAAAAACAAGCAGAATACCTGCACTCACAGGTCATCACACTATTATTTATTGGACCTGATGATGGCTTATAGCTGAAATGCTTGTTTTTACCCACAATAACTTGCAGTTTGATGTTCTGTGGGTTCAGGTTTTCTGCTCGTTTTTAAGTCTTGCCATAACCTTGCACCCATCCCTGTTCAGCACTTGAGAGTTTGCGCGCGCTATTTTTAAGTTCTTACATGTGAAATGTAGAAAATCTACATATGTCATGAAAAACAATTCCCTTAAATCGACATGAGGCTATTTAGATGCAAAAAGTGCCAACCTTTAACCACGTAGTATCATGCCAAAGTGCAATACACTCATTAGTCCACAACAGGATACCATGTCGGTGTCACGTTTTGCCTGAATGATGTGTGAAAAATAAGATGCCTCAGGTGTAACCACCAAAAACTATGTGGTTAGGTTTAGAAAAAGATCATGGTTTAGGTTAAAATAAGTCATTTTATAAACGTAACATTACATATGACACATAAGTAACTGAATGTGCATTATGTCAATTGTCTTATGTAAGTAACTTACTTACATTACTTAAAAGAAATTCACATTGCTCTCGCACAGACTCTACATCCTGGTCTCCTGAGTGATAGTCCTGTGTTTGACCTCCCCTGATTTTGTCACTCTTTGTTCTTCGGCACATGACCGCTTTCTTTCGACCCTCGGCGTGTACTTTTCACACCTCAGCATGACACTGCCCTCGTGGAGACTGACAGGTGTATTACACTATTCAGCGTGATACTTCGATGGCTGAATGATTCGATGTCCAGCGGATCGCATGATTACGGGAACATTTTAGGTACAATATATTCAAAAACCTAAATAACTTCTTTTCACACTGGTGACACTACATAAATTCATCACGTGTAAAACTGTTATAATCCCAATATGACATGACATCGTTTTATATCATGAGGTTTTTCGGTTACCAGGAGGTTGATTTAGTCAACAGCATGTTTGCAAAGAAAAAAAAAAAAAAAAAAATCTAGATTTTTGACAAAACAACACCAGATTTGGTTCTATGGAAATGTATCACATCCATTTGAAGGTTTGACTCAGCACTTGTGGCAGGTTGTGCCCACATCTTTCTACATGTTTGAGTGAGAAGTCGTTCACAACAATAACCTGTGGTTACGGTAAGAGCTGCGACTCCAAATGGTTAAACTGACTCCCCTCTGTGCAGGAATGTGTAAGATAATTATATGCAACAGACTTTGAGGTATTTTAGCAGGTGGGCAGTTTTCACCACTGCAATCTTTTTATTGTTGTTTGTTCCTGACTAAAAGCTAAAGTATAAATAGCCACCGTACATGATAATGGGTTTTGCAGACCTTTGGGCATTCATACTTACATAAGCAATATTTAGAGGGTTATTATTTTGAGTGTACAGTACAGTATCGTTCATATTGTAAAGGCCCGGTCTACTTAACATTCAGTGAGTCTTCCCTGATATTGCAGAGTAGTCTTTTCAAACAGTGGTGTACCTATACGTGTCAGTCTCAGCTGTGTTACGTCTTTCTCTGCCTCCATCACTGGCTCCAGTTCCTGTGATAAGAGCTTCATTATACAACAGCCTGTGTTGATTTATCTTCTCGCAGCTAATGAGTTGAAGGCTGATTACTGCGTAGTTAATAGCTCTCAGTAATGGCCTTGTATAGACAAGGTGATTTATGGGTGAGCACAACTGACCACACAGGTTCATTTTCAGCATTAATTAACTTTTGGCTGTATCCAGACGTTTATTTCGCTCTGTGTCTGAGAAAAGGGAGGAGGAAATGCCTCGTATTCTCAGAAAGAATATTTTATATATTGAGAATTTTAATTGGATTAACTTCAACTTCAATTTAAATGTCAATGACACACAGACAGACATATAGATAGATCGGAAAATTGCTTCTCACAGTCCCATGTTGTGCAAAATAAAAAAAACGAAGCAAGAAAAGTGTAAATATGTAACAACAAAAAACAATAAAACAGACAACAACCACAGTGACACTTAACTGCAGTTTTAAATAAGTACAATGTAGTGCAAAAACAGGTCCATAGTGCAAAAGTTCAGACTTTATGGGGCAAGGTGGAGAGAATTCAGCATCCTGACAGCCTCATGGGCGAAGCTGTTCCTCAGTCTGGAGGAGCGTGCGTGGAGGCTTCCTCCCAGAAGGCGGGAGGCTGAGGAGGCTGTGTGAGGGATGGGTTGAATCTCCCACCATGCTGACTGCTTTGCGGGTAAAGCGGATGTTGTAGATGTCCAGGAGGGAGGGAAGTGCGGAACCAATGATCCTACCAGCTGCCTTCATTACGCGCTGCAGAGTCTTGCAGTTGGAGGCGGTGCAGCTCCCGTAGCACACAGTGATGCAGCTGGTCAGCATGCTCTCCATAGAGCCTCGGTAGAAGGGGTACATGATGGGTGCTGAGGCTCCGGCTCTCTTTTTCATTTGCAGAGGAAGTAAAGGCGCTGCTGGACTTTCTTGGCCAGTGATGCCGTGCTGTTTGTCCGGGAGAGATCCTCGGTGATGTTCACACCCAGAAATTTGGTGCTTCTCGCCCGCTCCACAGCAGAACCGTTGATGGTCAGAGGGGATTGTTGGGTGGGTTCCCCTGAAGTCCATAACAACGTCCTTTGTTTTTATCATGTTGAGGGAGAGATTGTTATCCCTGCACCACATGGTCGGTTCACCTCATTCCTGTAGTTTGCCTCATCGTTGTTGCGGATGAAACCCACCACCCTCATGTCATCCGCAAACTTTACGATGTGACTGGTACTGTAGAGTGGTGCACAGTCAGGAGTTAGCAGGGTGAAGAGCAGGGGGCTGGGCACACATCCTTGGGGAGCCCCTGTGCTCAGTGTGATGGTTCCTGATGTATTGTTACCAACCTGTACTGCTTGTGGTCTCTCAGTGAGAAAGTCCAGCATCCAATTACAGAGAGAAGAGCTCAGGCCCAACCGGTCCAGTTTCCATATTAACTGCTGAGGGATGATGGTGTTGAATGCTGAACTAAAGTCTGTGAACAACTTTCGTACATAGGAGTCACTAGTGTCGAGGTGGGTGAGGGCTGATTAGACCCCGTTGTGATATCATGATATTTAAAGGGGGTAAGGCAATGCGTAGTACAGCAATCGTTACCAGCTGTGGGAGTCTGGGTGATGATATTTGACAGGATAAGTGAAAATCTTGACCTGCTGGTGGCACTACATGAAAGTAGGGGATCACTAAAGTCATGTGGATTCATCACCTGGGGATCATGAATGTAGTTACGCTATTTGACGGCAGTACACATATTCATTATTGAGATATTTCAGTGTGGACAAACAGATGGACATTGCCACATTGCCATACCGCTTGCATGATGACTTAAAGGACATAGGCTATTACTAACTCATAGTTGGGTATTATTTATACAATATTTTCAGTGTAAACAATGACATTTTACATTCAGTGCACAGTTATGAAAATGTCACATTTTTGTTCCACCAAAAAAATCTGAAAAACATTTGACTAAATAGTATCATAAACAAAACTTAGATTATACTTGAAAAGGACTAAAAAACAACATGATTTTGCTGTGTTTAAAATCAGTACTTATTCTATTCTTTGTTTCTACACCATTTTACCAATGTGTTTTCACCGAACAAGTACTTGTGGTTGAAAATGACATCACATGGTTCAATGAGGACATGCAGTACAAGTACAGTGTCGTTCTCTAATGTCACAGGTAATCGATACATGGCTCTCATTAAGACAGTCAGGAAAAATCCAATTTAAAAAATTCATTGTCACCTCTCTTATATCCACCAGTGGATTGAGAAAATAATTGTCTACTACCATCCGCATGTGACATGTTAATGGGTTATGTGAAGCAGACCTACAACAGTGAGCCAGCCTTTCATGAAGTCAATAAATCAGTGATTTTCAATCTCACTCTTCTTTGTGAGAGAGGTTCATTTCAAGCACAAAGGGGATGCACATGTGCTGCGACGCTTTAGGCGTGCTGAGCATAAACGCTGTACAAATGCATGTTTTGATGATGACATCTCACATTAGATATCGCTGTTTTAAAATTATTTTCTGCATGAAACAGAAATAAATGTGGTCTCTTTCATCTGGAAAACAAATGTTTGTGAAATAAACACCCTGAAGGGAGTCAGGCATGGAATCAGGAGTCCGGAGCATGATAACAGATTAGAGATAGGTAGAAGAGGGACAGGATGTGTGTAGTTGACTCCATGTGTTCTCCTCCTTTACTATACCAAAGGACGACTCACTGTTTGTTCCCAGTGATGTTACTGTTAGTGTGTGATGTAGTTAACAGATCAGCTGGTAACACAGACATAAATAGAGCTGACTGGTTGAGTTAATGCCAGTAAACTGGAGTAAGTGAAAGTTGTATGCAAGAGCAGACTGGACTTTAATTTGTCCTCATTGAACTACATTTTTTGAGATGGTGTTTTAACTCCGTGTTGTTGGTAACACTTTTCCTGTGCTGACCAGTGAAAATGTCTCATGGAGCTTTTCAGCCTCTTAAGGAGGGTGTACATGTTTTTGAAGTCTTGATATACAGCAATGTTTCTGTAAATCTAGTTTTGTTAAACATACAATATATTCAATAGTCTTACAAACTATGGAACTAATAAGCATTATTATTATGATTATTATTTGTCTGTTATTACGTTTATATCTGCTATGCTTTGCCACAATGCACCAATCATTATGCTTGTTTAGAAATTGAACTTGTCAACAGAGAGTAAATTGATTAGCACAGATTAGATTCTCTGTCACCCATAAAAACCCCGGGCGCCTGCAGCTCAGCACATTTCATTTAGCTTCACTTCTCTTAATTCTCTTTTCTCAGTCAGATCCCATTGAGACTGAGTCCATCCAACGTCTGATTACCAGGAAACCTCCAGGCTGCTTATGTTCAAAGATGAGATCCCATATGAAAACTGACCTTAAACTGAAGGTTTTTCCAGTCCCATATTGTATAAGTTTAGTTTTCTGTTTCTTTCTATATTATAAAGCAGGTCTAGGAACCCTGTGAAAGTGTCAAAACGCTCAATCCAGGGAGAAAGCACACGGCCTGTAATGGTTATGATGTCACATAGTTGCGCCTATGTTATATGTCCGCCCTCAGCATGGCCCATTGTGCATCCCTTTATCTGGAAGAAAACACAGAGCAGAGAAAACATGTGGTTGGACTGGGCATGCGTCACTCAGAATAGAGTCCACCAATCAGAAGAAAGCGTCGTTGATATGAATGTGCCATAAAGGCACAGACACAAAACAACATGTTCTTGGTAGATCTTGAGAGAAGCTCAAGAGAAGAGAAAATATTTTTTTTATGCATATCAAGACTGCAAATAAAACACAAGAAAAGTGAAAAATATGGTGGTGCAAATGATTACTGCAGTATTCTGTCTGCAGAAACGTGGCTTTAAAAAAAAAAATCAAATACATCCCTCTAAACAAGATATCACTTGAATTTAACTGTTATACTACTTTATGTTGATATGAAACAACTTACTGACATTTTGGGTTTTTTTCTGACTTTTACAGAATCAGAAAAACTTGTTATAATTTTATAACCTGTTGCTCCTTTTGTTCTGTCTGTAAATGGAAACATATCAAGCTTATAAAAAAAAAAATCCACATCACTGATGAGTGTACCATGGCCTATCAGACAGGAAATGTACAGGCCCCTCCTGCTGCTCATTTAATGCCAATGAAAATGTGATTACGGCAGTGACATGCCCATCCATCATTTCATCGATCATTGCATATTGAGGAAACTATACTTGAAGGGTTTCCTTCCCAAACGAACAACCTGAACTGTATTGTGAAAATATGTTCAGGTCAACGTGTATGAAAACCTGCATTAATCAGTGTGTCACACAGAGTTTATGTTTTCTTCTTTCAAGGTTATTTAATTGGATACTCCATCAAGATGTGTATGTAGCAACACAAATATGGTTAAGGTAAAGGTTAAAATAATGTCAGCTGTGCAGAACCTGAACTGAGGATGTAAGTGTTGAAGGACAAATACTTAAAAAAAAGTCTTGTAAATGAAAGGATGGTCTGCATATAAAGAAAGCGACATCTACAATTTTGAGAAATTGTGCAGTATTTTTACAATATGCCTCGAGCCCTGGCAGCACACAGAGTTAATGCACAATAACGGTTGTTTTCTTAAGGCCATTACTTTAGGATTTTCATATTTGAGATGTTGAAGTTATGTTACGGTGGAGGCTTAGTTGAATTTATGCAGCTGAAACTACTCAATTAATAAAATATTTCTGAATATTGGGAAATAAATTTATTCACTTTCTTTCCCGTAGATAGATGAGAAGATCAGTAGCAGCGCTATATCTGTGCTTTAATATGAAGCCACACCCAGCAGGCTGTTAACATAAAGCCTGCAAACAGGAAGAAACGGCGAGCCTGATTCTGTTCAGTGGTAACAAAATCAGTCTACCAGCACCTCAAAAACTCACAAACTATATGTAATGTCTTAGGTCTACAAACCAATCCATGTAAAGCACAGGGATGTAAATATGTCGTTCGTTCTAAAGTTCGCTAACAAAACCACAGTGTGAAACCAAAATGAACCGGATCACATGTTAACAGTGGAAGAAAAACATGAACCTTGGTTTGGACTTTTCAGGTGTGAAAAAAAATGCTCTCATTCAGTTGATACATAACCCAAGATGAGAAAATAATGAGACGTAAAAGTGTAAACATAAAGGAGGTCTGTTTCTTGGCTCGGTGCAGTGACTTTTCAACTGGTCAAAGGTGTCTGTTTTCCCATGACGAGTGTAAATGTTTGATCTCAGCTCAGAGCTGTTTTCCTCTCCAGAGCTGTTTTCTCCTTGTTTTGACTCATCATACTAACCTAAACTTGACTATCTCTGGGCTCCAGCGTCATATTAAACATATGAATAAAGATATTATTAATGGCCTATCCTTTCACGGTTCGGGAAAGAGTCTAACATACTTTTACGGTGCTGCAGTGTTGCACTAATGCTTTTTAAAAGAATAATTAAATTAGTAAAGAAACAAACTTAGGTTGTTTTTTTTACAAATGACATGGATAGTTTTGTGAAAAGTTACATATTTTGTTGACAATGATTGATACATTTATGCATTTCATTCAGAAATAAAACCTCAGTTTACTCATCAGAGTTTAGGCATTGGAGACCTGTGAAAAACTTTGATCTGAGGAATGCAGATTTATTGAAACAATGGACATGCATAATTATGTCATGTATGAGTACCATTCTGATGAGCATGTTCTGTGTTGCCTCTCTTGTGCTTGCCATGTTGTTGTTTTGTAAACCTTAGCTTAGGTTTAGCTGACTTCACACATTCAAACACAACCAAATCTGTGTTCATTCGACATTACCACATCTTATGATAAAAGAGTGAGCCGGAGTATTGTGCAGAATGGATTTATTTATTTAGGATCACATTTCTTTGTTGGAAAAAGCTGCCGTTTTGTTTACTGAAAACAAAAGTAATGTCCTATATCCTCTGCATTTATATTCCGATGTCTTCAACATCTGAGCCTCCGTTTTTTTTTTTTTAAATTTGATTTGTCTTATTTCAGTAAAAAAGTTTACATGTGCTGAAGAGGCAGATATCTGGAACACAACACAACACAACTTCACTCCACAAACACGCAAATGTATGTATATTAGGTATAATATCTCAGCACAGAAGTCACTTCTTTCTTTTGAGCAAATGTTCTCACATTGCTGCTTTCTTTTCTGAACCTGCTTACTTCTCTCTGGACTCATTATTTCAACATTTTAATACCATCCTCTCCCATTACAAACAATTAACATCTTTCCATGAATACGTGCACTCATTTGAAAAGAAAAGTCACAACTGTTATTTATTCCTGAATACATTTGCACCCAGCTTTTGTGCCAAAATCATTAATATGGCCTAATTGTTCTTCTGACTAATATTGTCATGCTTAATTTGTGGCAAAATTACTGCTCACTTTGCCAGCTGCATGACTAATGAACAAAGCTATTCAGGATATATCTTTGAAGAAAACCTGATTAGTTTTATAGAGCTAACATTATGCTGTGATGTACCAACTGCAGCACTGATGCTATCATCGAGTGTATGTTTCTGAAGAATAAGACTCTGACAGGGATCTAAATTCAGAAAGTGGTGGCAGCACGAGGGAGTTTTTCTTCCTGGAAACACGGCTCTCCCCACTGATTAGACTTCTGTGAATGACAGCCTCGCTGTTGGCATATCAACAGGCCCAGACTCTCTTTTCACCTCCAGCGTCACAAAAATCTGTGACTAGCACATAAAAATAAAGAGTTCGTGGGTTCACACGCAGGTGGTTAAAGTGGGAAGAGGTGTTTAAAACAGAACCAGCGTTTATACTGTGAACATTTTGAGGAGGTTGCTGCAGTGGAGTTGAAGCATCTTGGTCAGTGATATCTCTCGCGGAACAGATGATGATTACTGTAATGATGAAACAGCCCCCCGAGACCGCCTCTGTAACAAGCAAGGGATGAAAAACAAATTAAGTGGAGAAACAAATTACGCTGAGAAAAATGAGAGCAAATTGGTGACAATCAATATGGCAATCAGAAAACAAACATTAGAAACAAAGAATTAGAATCTGGAGCATCATCTCCATCACAGCAGAGTCCTCAGTCAGATCGCTTTAGGACTATAAATCTATCACTAATTATGGAGCCTTTTACAAATATAATGTATTCATTCTATTATAGGGTGAATGTTGCAATCATACTAATATACAGTATATTCTGTGTTGTGACAATATACACATTCAAAGTTAATAATGTGTATGTGTTTGTATGCGTTTAAGAACGACAACTAAATGTATTGGCTTTCCATTGGATCAGGTTGGATTGGACTGGTGTTTATGTTTCACATAACAGTTGGATTAAAGCATTAACTGAAAGAAATAAGATTTGGTGTCATCAGGTTTTGGCTCATCTCTTACCTTAAATCTCAGTCTGCAGTTAGAAACTGTGCAGTTAAACATACATGTCACCTTGAGACCTGTGAAATTCTTCTGTTAGAGAGGACGGTGCAACCGTAGATAAAATATATGATATTTATCCTGATATATGATACTTGGCACGATGCTGCCAGACCATAACAAACAAAATAATCTTCCAACCAAGGCAAAGTTTTATGAGGCAGCATTTACTTGCATTATAGATCTTTCCTTACTGGCCTCCTTCCAACTGCGATAATCAAATTCTGTCAACTATTTCAAGCAATATCTTTACTGTCTATCTTTATATTAATCTTACTTTTTATTAATGTTTTGATGTGTTTCTCTCTGCTCTTCTCTCTTTTTTTATTAGGTTTTTGAAAAAAGACCATAAAGATGAGTCTATTTTTACTTTGTAAAAAACATATTGTACTTATATACAGCACAAACAGAAGAGGAAACAGACAGGAAACATTGTTTATGGAAGTCCAGTATCACCACCCTCCCCCAGGCTATAATCCCTGTGATCTACTTTAAGTCAAGATCTACACAATGACTGTGGACTCATGCTATGAATGCATGCCACAATGTCATGTCCATGTAGCTTTCCCAAAAAGATTCAGCTCAGACTGCTCGGGCTGATTGCATTCTCAAACACAAATCAGTGCACATCTTGTCAGGATGACTCCTTGTGGGAAAGTGTCCTCTAACAACTCTAACTCTTACAGGGCAAATATTGACTTCTGTTTTACTTGGTGCATAGATTACCATGTTTACACTCTGTACTCCTGTTGCACTCCTAGTACTACGGCTAATAATAGTAATAGTCTTGGAAATGTGCACATCAAAACACAGATTACCAGGTTTGTAGCTGACTTTCTAAATAAATATACTGCAGATTGAGTGTCTTGCTTGTAGTTGAACGGCATATTCAACAGCAGTGTAACATATTCCCTCCTGTCAGTACAGTTTTGACATATTTGACAACTCTCCGAGCCCCTAGCTGTCTGTGTGTTGTGCATATGCTTCCTGTTTGGATCCATATGTGATGATGGGTTCAGATCAGATGTGCAGTGCTTTCATTGGAACACCTGGATGGTATTTTTGAGTTTTCCAAGCACTGTCTGATCCTCTTAAGTAGACACCAAAGTAAAGCAGGACAACTGTTGTGGCCCAATTCCATACTTAATATGAGATATGGTACAAGACTGGATGACAGATGCTGAACTGTGACGAAACACGTGTGAAATGCAATTAAACGATTTCAAGATTTATTTAACATTTTGCTTTCTGTTTTCTGTGATCTGAGAGTTTTTGTATTTTTGCAGCTGCGAGCAGCCACTTCTTCTCATGCAATGCTTTGCAGGACAATACTGTCCATCCACAGCATTTAGCGAACAATGTATGAAATGAAAATGTGAAAGGGGCTGCTCATATTGATGAACCTACAGAGTTATAACCTAAATCCGGAACTTCATAGTCAGTTTCATTTCATTGTTTAACTGTCTGGCCTGTGACTTTAATGTTTTGGTTCACTCTCACCACTCTTATGGCATTGCTTTTAACAAACACAGGTAGTGATTATAGCAGGTGAACGTTACGGACCATTTAACAGCTAAATATATTTCCCTCAGGAGCTGGTCGACGCAAAGCTAGGACAGTATAGTTAATATTGGACTTGCTAATGTTGCTTTATAACTACATGTGTAAATAATTAACTTTTTGCTCTATTAATGTAAAGGATGGTGATAAAATGTGCCATTTTTCTATTCACAACTTATTTTTGCTTTCACTCAACAGCCCAAAACACAATGTCAACACATTGTGTAGTATGTATCGTTGACGTAAAGGAAATAGGTTAAACTCATTTTCCTCCTTGTAAAATAATTATAAAAGCTGTTTTTCCTTAAAGAAAACTTGCATGTTTACTGGCATTCTTCTTCTTTGGTTCATGATTGCGTTTCTTGCTGCATTACCAAAAGCATCAATCAGTGGAGTTGTGTGCAAACACTGGGGACACACTCAAAAGAACATTGGTTGATAGAGCAATTAGTGGTTATAAACATCATGGGGTACCTTTAATTTGATCGGGTTTCCTGTGTGAATTACTTTGTGCTCCACTGACATTGTGAAAAGAGAAAAGGAAACTGTAGCCCAGAAGTGGAAACCATCTGGAACAGTTTCATTACAACAGTAGCCTGAGTCAGCCTTTTGATCATCACCTCAGTTTTCACTGTGATTGTAGTCTGGAAATGCCTGCTTATATGAAGGTTTTCTCAGCCACTCTGAAGGGCGGACCAATCAGCGAGTGGTTAATTGTGATGGTGTTGAATCCAAGCTTTTGTTTCTAAATGTAGTTCCAATAATAATAAACACTAGCAAATATTGAGGAATGCGAGCCGGAGCAAGAAATATGCCTGGAATTTATAAAAAAAAAGAAAAAAAAATGGTAATTTACTAACATAGCTTGCACTCTGCTCACATATGTGGAGGATCTCTGTTGTTTCAGCGTACAATATATGGTCTGTTAGTCAAACCCGATTGGTTAAAGGCTGCTCCAACAGTTTCATATTTAACCTGAGGTCTGGAAACAATCCCCACTGGAGTGTAACCAGACCCATATATTCAAGAAATGAATGTGGGTTTGGAAATACCAGGCTATTACAGCTTTGGTTTTCTCCTAAATGAATGATGTGCATTTGCAAAAATATGGACGATTTTAGGAAAACTCAGTCCTTGAATGCTTTTACAAATGACATCCTTCCCAATTCTGATTAGAACTCTTACTTTTAGACAGCCCTTAAATTAAGTCTTCACGAGTCTACTTGTTTTGTGGACCCGAGTTGTGTCTGGTCCAAACTCTATTCAGTCTGATCAGGCTGGATGGGACCCCAGCACGTCTCAGTTCTGTGTGCCAGTATTTGTAATACCTAAGTGGACTCTCTATCATCCGAGGAGAATCATTTTAGTGGTTTCTTTTTCACTCATGAACTGTGAGTGCAGAGAAACGAGGCCTGTACCGCAGCTCTTTTTGTACCACAGCTGCTCATTACCTGATGGTGAATCAAACTGCTGCCAGTGTTGGTGTTTTCTCTCTATTTCGGTCTGTTTGACTGCTTCGTCTTGGATTGGATCTAATCATCTGTGGACTTTCTGAGGTTCCCTTTTGGGTCAGGTCTCTGGAAATCTTTCTGAAAACCAGTTTATGCTTGTCAAGTTCTATTATATGTTTATATTATATATGTGCAGAAATATTGAGGCTATGGAAGACGTTCTGTTGTTTTCTGTGGTCATTAATCATCAGGTGACGCTTGGTTAGATGGCTTTCCAGTGGCGTGCACACGCTCTCTAAGGGACGTTGACAAATTTTTAAAATGGGCTAACCGGAGGGACATATAACTGAGCCAAATGGACCATCAAACCCTACCCTCACATCTCTCTGTGCACAACCTCTCTCTCTTCCCCTCTCTCCCTCTCAGTCGAGTTTCTCTCCCTGTTTCTGCCATTACTCACTTCAGGCTCCTGCAGTATGTCAAAAAAAAGCATTGGTTTCAGTTATGAATTCCCTTTAAGTAATATGGCCGTGGCTCTGAGGAACAACCTGTTTTATGTTGACAACCTAGGCTGCTTTGGGGTAATTAACACTCAGATATAGGTGGAGAGGAAATAAACGGGATGTGAGGGAAGTTAAATGGCGAGTGCCTATCTGTCTGTTTTCCCTGGTGGAGTTTCCATTCACTTTTGGTCACAGCCTGTGTATAGATGCATATCTGTCATTGCTCTCTCTGTCTGTGAAATAGTTTACATTTATCACAGGTGAAGGGGCACACAATATCATTTTTTGTTAATTTTACCTGGTGATGTGTTGACATGGTTGGCTACCTAAGGTTTAACGAATACAAAAACAATAACTTTGCCTTGATGTTGACATTAGCAAGTAATATTTATGCCTCCACGCTGGTGACAGCCGTGACCTGAGGCATTATGTTTTGGGGATCATCCCATTTTTGTGAATGTAATATCTCAGGAACGCCTTGAGGGAATTTGTCACACATCTACTTGTACTCAAGGATGATCTGATTAGATTTTAATGACTAAAGGTCACTGTGACCTCACATAATATGTTTATGGACAAAACTTGAGAATTTTCTGATTATGATATAACATTTACATGGTATACGTTGTTAGCTAACATATTACCAGTTTATCAAACAATCAGTATCTTCTCATCAACTACAGCATCACACACCACCTGTACAAATACAGCTGATGAAAACAAATCACATGATATAAGAACAGTGGTGGAAAAGCATTCAAATATTTATACAGAACTTTTTTCCTTGACTTGCAATTTTTGCCAATTCCCACAATTTTACCTCCAAAAAAACCCTTCACATTAACCAGTCTTCTAAAAATGTTTTCAATTACAACGGATGTAATGCAAGGCAAGTTTATGTAGCACCTTTTATACACCACAGTCACTCAAAGTGTTTTACAAATGACAGAATCCAAGAAAAATTTAAGGACAATTTTACCATTTTAAAAGATGCAAAAGAATAAAGATTATAAACATAATGGATGAATACAAAATATTTGTGCAGTAAAATTGCAGTAGAGTTTACAGGGTTTTAGATTGAGCAGAAATCCTGCTGAAATGAAAATGTTTTCAGCTTTGATTTAAAAATAAATGAATTTTCAATCAATGAAGAAGAAGAGAGGTTGTTTGACATGAGCTCCTACTGTGGTCAGGAGTTGTACCTCACCCTTGATGATTTTAGCTGGTTTGTTTTGTTAGTCTCTTGGCTTTGACTCATTCATGAGTGTAATAAGGAGGAAACCTGCATGTGTCTGCGTGTGTGTGCATGTTTGCGCTTGCATGCAGTGTTAATCTAGAACCACAGCGACCATGTTTGATGGCGAGTGACTCTGGCAGCCAGGATGAGTTCATGAGTACCCCCTTCTGTCCTCATGTGCATTGTGGTAGGAAATGCTTGCTCTCCTGACTGTCACAGCTGTCCACTCACATCCTATAACGTCATGGCGATACGGCCCACCACCATTCACACGCACGCACGCACGCACGCACGCACGCACGCACGCACGCACACACACACACACACACACACACACACACACACGTGCCATTTTCGTTCACAAACAGGATGCAGCACACTGAAGGCTGTTTCATGATTGGTTGGCTCATTTCCTATTAGATGAGATAGTAGAAATGAGGTCTAATTGGCAAGAAATAGTCTGCGTCTAATGATGGGGTTTATTTTCAATATCATGTGTTGTGTGTGTGTGTGTGTGTGTGCCTTCATATTTATGTACGAGTGTAGTGAAATAAAACAGATATACCAGAGATATCATTTTATAGGAAACAATTTTAGCTCAGACATCCAAGCCTATAGAAAATAACACAGGTATACTGGGAGACTGACACAGGCAAGCCCAAAACAAACCAGAGATATTAAAAGGATGTCACGGCTTCGGTGTTCCATCTTCTCTGCCTTTCAGTTATTCAGTTGGGGTTAATTGTATCATTCCCTCAACCCACCAGATGTCTCCAATCTACCTCGTAATGCTCAGTCTCCTGCCTGCCACGCCCACCATACCTACAAGGTCCCTAATCTGCTCACCTACAGCCACTCTGCAATTAACACACTCAGAACATCAACTCTCTGTCTGCCGCTGTAAGGCTGCCACATCCTGGCTTTTCATCTCTTGTAGCTCAAGCATTAGTTTTCCTAGTGTTCTGTTTCCTCGTCAGTTTTGGACCCTGTCTAGATTCCCATTCTCTTTTCCCACTGTATTTTGTTTATCTGTCTGGTCTTTACAATTTCAACAATTCTTTGAGATATGCTGCATTCAAATGGAACATTTGAGAGTTATGCCATGTTTGCTGACATTTACAGAAATAGCAGAGGCCATGGAAAATAGATTTTTTTTTTTTGGGGTTCTCTCCTGTGTGAAACTGACAAGGGATAGATACAGTGGTATAGATTGTGTAACAAAATCATTAAAATGATTTTTCATGGAAATTAGTGAGTGGAAATGTCTGTTAGCTATTTCACTGAACTTTACAGAAACCATTAGAAATTATTCTCTGGTTAGCATGGATGTCCCCAACAACATCCAGGGCAGCGTGGTCAGTATAAGGGGCGATCAGAAAGTCCTGTGACTGCTCCTGTTGCACGCAAACGCAGAGTAGCACCCTGACATGCATGAAGTGTCAGGGTGCCAAGTCAGGGCAGTGGGGAGGAACGATTGTGTTGTAGGTGAGAACATTTTCACGTTTTAATCACGCCAAGAGTTAGTGCCATCGCACCACAGTTCATATAATTTTTTACTGAATATTTTCCATCAGAGGTCTCAGAGCATCACAGTTAAACTCGGTGTTGACAGTCTAACCCTGGGTGACAAACAAAACCCACCTAGTTGTGCTCCTGATCTGGTGCACCTTCTTCCGTAATTTGGAATACTTAATCACAAAGGTTATAGCTTCTCTCTGCTTCATAAACGTCATGGTTTTGTGCTCTATTTGCACACGACAGAAGCAATCTCTGAACTTTTTGATCCATCCTCATGGTTTTCAAGAACATGGACGAGTCGATGAGATCTGCCATCTTTGATTGGATGGTAATGCAATCGACGTAGACAGATATTTGTATAGACATACAACCACAAAACTGTCTTTAGGATGGAAACATCCAGCAGCAAACATCACAGATCAAAGTGAGCTCTGCTCATATGCTGATTATTGTACTTTATTCCCCAGACCAGTGTTTCCTAACCTTTATGAGGAGGTCCTGACATATTCTGACATGTAAATACATAATTCATTTTATTCTTATTATTTTCTTCGATGGTAAAACATCTTATGTCGCACTCGTTGACATTGGTGTTTCATATAGATAACCCTTTTACCAGTACGTTTTTTCCTCAATGATGAGGGAAAACAAGAGTTTCTGTTGTGTTTTGTATGGAAATGTCAAGTAATGAAATGTTTTAATGCCATACATTGATATCACACCTGCAAGAAGTAGTGCTAGTAGTAGTAGTAGTAGTAGTACTAGTAGTTAACAGGAGTGGTAGTAGTAGTAGTCGTGGTAGTAGTGGTAGTAGTAGTAATAGTAGTAGAAGTAGTAGAAGTAATCGTGGTAGTAGAGTGACAGACAAACAGACAGGCGGACAGAAAGAAAGACAGACAGACAGACAGACAGACAGACAGACAGACAGACAGACAGACAGACAGACAGACAGCCCGTGACCAGCTGGTAACGTTCACACAGACAGGCAGCAGTTATTCAGTCATGTTCTCCTGTCTGTCCTCTGAGAGGCCCTGTCTCCTCTTACCAGGATGTGTGAAAAACTCATTCACAGCCCCGGGCCCCCAGCTGGGCACAGTCACAGTAATTAAACTACATCACTCAGCCTCACGAGAAAGCTGTGTTTCTCCACTTTCCTCTCTTTTTCTCAGCTACATCCCTCTGCCTCAGCCCACCTCTGTATTTTTTTCATTTCATGTTTTTGAGTCCTCATCTGTCTGTTTCTTAAAAGAATAATGCAACATTTAGGGGTATGAATATGCATCTTTCTTTAAAAGAATAAGTAGGTGAACCTGACCAATACCAAAACAGATTTTTGTGGAATGATATCTATAAGTTGAAGTTCTTTATATATGTGCAGCATAAACAGTATATATAAATACTTTTTCCCCCCTCTTTCTTCAAATGTTATAAAACACTTGACACTTGTGACAAAGATATGTAATGGAGGCAGGATATTTCACACTGACATCAGTGTACTGAAACACAATTAAGTAATACACTTTATGTTCAAGCCTCTGATTGTCTAAATTCTGTTTTATTATGTGCAGCACTTTGGTCAACCTCTGTTCTGTTTGAATGTGCTACAGAGAGAAATCTGACTTGAATTGAGCTGCAGATACTGTATACGTAGTACTTCTGTGAAGGTTTGTCACTGTATGCAGCCTATGTAACATTGCATGTAGCCATTTGGTACATTAGTACTTTAAAAAAAAAATACTAATTTGTAGTGCATTAACTTGTGACATAGGAGTTCAAGTAGATTTTCCCCTCACTTATTTCCTGTAGAAAACGTCATCAGTTCCACTTCACACCTCCATTCATGTTTATGAAAGGTCGTCCCTCCTGTGTGGAGGGAAGTGTAATTCACATCCAACATAATGGCGGCTTATTGGAAGGCAACATGAATATCAGTCAGTCACATTTTTGAATGATGTTGTTTGCATGAACAACAAAAAATAACCGACCTCTGTACTTTGATGGGCAGCATGAATCACTCTTGTCTCTGTATCTGACTCTGCCATTATTTCTTCAATGTTAAAGTAGTTCAGGTTCTATTTATATTCCAGAGATAGAGGTTGAATCACATGATCTGGGTATGTTGTGTATTTGTCGAACTACACAGGAAATGGGCCACCATTGTGTGTCTGTGAATGTATACCTGTATGTAGAAAATATGTGCGTTTGTTAGAATTAGACTTTTTTTTTAGTATTGGTTGTGTTTTGTGTGTTCAACTCCTGTTAGTACATACTTCAATGGTCGTACCTGTGTGTTGTTACTATACAGAGGAAACTGGCATGTGTCTGTGTTTCTGTGTGTGTGTGTGTGTGTGTGTGTGTGTGTGTGTGTGTGAGCAAGTGACAGACGATAGCATCACCCTCCATATTTCCTGTGCCAGTGTCTGGCGCCCACATGGATATATTGTGCTGATGATAAAGGGATATTAAAACTCCGAGCTTCTTCTTCAGCCTGCTCCCTGCCCGGCTGTCTGTCTACACAGTCATCAGATCAGCTCCTCATGGGCAAATGTGCACACACATAGACAGAAGCATGAACAAACAAACAAACACACACACACACACACACACACACACACACACACACACACACACACACACACACACACACACACACACACACACACACACACACACACACACGTGTACTTAGCAGAACCAAGTGAGTTATTGATTGTGATAAAAAAAAAAAAAAAAACAGCGCGGAGGTTGATTCATGTTTCATTTGGTTCCTTCAGGTTAGCTGCTGATTCTGAATAGACAGCTTATGCTTCGGTCACACACAGAACACTAGCATCTTTTTAATCACTGCTTTGACTCAACGTTGTTTAGACGACAATGTGCAAATTGTAAAACTCAGAGCAGATCATCAAACATCCACGAATCCAGCTGCATCCACTCAAGTAGTATATCATATGGTGTTTTTATTTCCAAGAACTAAAACAGAAGGGTAATCCTTGTTTTATAATTGTAAACAGATGAACAAAGACGTAGGTAAAGCTCCAATAAAAGCTCCATATTCCAGGCTTTGATGGGCCTCTGCTTGATTCTTTCTCAGTATTTGGGTGGAGTATAAAGGTGGCAGGTGGTGGTTCTGGGTGTTGCAAGGGAGCACTGCATGACTGCGAGAGTCTGGTGTGGACACAGACTGCTTCATTAGGAAAAATACTGAATTGCAATGTTGAAGAAACACGAAGAGAGGCTAGCTTGGAAAATCATTCACCACGAAGGACAGAGAAAACTTTTGGTATATCTTGAAATGAACAGGAAAATCAAATTCATGAATTTGTTGTTGAGGTATAATTCTGTTTGTTACCAGCTGCTGAAAATGTCTTCTATGTTGTACCTTCATTAACGATCCCATCGGTCACAATTGTGACTACATGTTTCTGGAAGCTTAAGAAATGGTGTTTGGCTTTTGGCAAAAAAATGTAACTTTTAAATGAAAATGGTAACGTGTTTGAGAGCTAGTCATGTTGCTCTTGGACTCCGTAACATTTATTGACAGCTGAACTACACCAAACCAACTGAATACATTTTTTTATGTGAACAACATTGTTACTCCACACAGCTACTTAACCAGTGGAGACCCCTGCCTTAAAGTTTGATCTGACCACTTTGACTGTTGCATTTGTCCTTTTTTTGCTCTATCGCATAATTCTTTTGCGATGATTGGATCTTTAAGCACTTCAAAATGTGAATATGTTTCAGTCAAATCAAGAGAACTGTAAACATTTTATTTCCTCACTTGGAGAAAAAAAAAAGTTTCCAGCATCTGGAGGAGCTGTTGATTTGGAGCAGGCTTATGGATCCTTTATAGAATACAGTCTTCAGAAATGTCCTGTGCTGACACATGTATACTGTCTATGAGTGGTTTAGTACAATGGAGAGAGGCACTGATAGAGTCAGAGCGTTTGAATGTTACTTTAGTTCTTTACAGAGAAGTTCCTGGAAGTGAAAATGCATTTATGCATGTGCATGCAGATGTGTGGGTATTACTGTATTACGGTGTTAAGAGGCTTTTCTTCCGCACACTATTATGCAGTCTTCATCGTCGTGTCATCTTGAAGTCATCCTTCAGCCCTGAGCTCCCACGCTGCGGTTCTCCCTTCCCTATGATTCATTTCAAATTTGGGTTTCCTACGCAGAGTTGAAAAAAATGACTGAACTGTATGATAAATATAAATCATAAATTACACATGAAACAGTGTTGAGAAAATTATCAAAAGAACATTTGGAAATACATCTCTGTCAGAGAATTTGATCAACCACACAGGCTGTGCATGAAGTACATTAAATATTATACATTACAATTGGGCACTTTCATCTTCGCAGACTGATTTCTCCCATAATGATAATACCATAAAGCACATCTGTGCTTTATTGGTTACCATGCCAACTGGTTACCAGGGAGCGATAAACGACCTTTCTGGTTGTCTATTTTTCCCTTTCCGTGTGTGTGTGTGTGTGTGTGTGTGTGTGTGTGTGTGTGTGTGTGTGTGTGTGCTGACATGAAGAATTCCTCTTGAGTATTTCTACCTTCTACATAAAAGCTATTGCACTCTGGAGGATTTTGTGCGTGCTTTGGAGCTCCCGACAGTACTTAACTGAGAGGGTTATCAACAGAACCGTTTGGGACGTTGTAAATAACATAATTTACAGTCAAATGTGTGAGGAAAAAAAAAAATCAGTTTCCAGTGAAGAAGGCAAAGTTGCAGGTTTCAAGTTAAAGGTGTATTTTAACCGGCTGTAGACTGCCATCAAGGGTGTTAACTGAACAATATATTTATGAAAATATAAAAAAAATATATAATATTTTTTACAAATGTCAAAATATAACCATACAGAACACTACATACCAAGTCTCAAATTGTACTAATTACATTGAATTACCCTCTTCATACACATTACATCGTCCAAAAATACAAAATCAAAAAACAAATAAAAGGTCAATGGGCATCTGCATTACTCCAAAAGTCCCTTTTTTTTTTAATTGCTTTTACAACTTTGTGTCTTATTCAATTTCTTTTATTTTTAACAATTTACATTTTGTCTTTATATTTTAAATCTGATTGTTTTAATTCTGTTTTTAATTTAAATCTGTTATATAAATAAATCTGAGTTGACTGCCTTGCCACTAAAATGGATGGTATAATAGAAGGGAGAATTAAATCTATTCATCTTTTTTAAACCGACGGGACTGTCCAAGTTATAGAAAGTCTGAAGTCAGAAATCCAGAATTTTGCAGAGAGAGAATCTTGAAGAGCTTTTGGCATACCACCAAAAATACTTTGATAATATTATGGATCTGTAAAATGAATACTGTGTCTTTATTATATTCAAACTCAAGTTCATATTCATTGTTAAAATAATCCGATTTAAAGAGCATAGAGGTTAAAGGATGCAAACAAACCACAACATGCAAAATGACCAGTCATCACAAAGTGGTGGGAATCGACTACAAAGAGATGCAAAATGATGCATAGAATATTTACAAGTTATGTATTCATATTGTTTCACATCAAACTGTGTATAGTTTTTTGGCTTTCATTTATTACATAAATAATTTGCAGGGCTTTGAATTTGATTTTTACATATGTATTTACTATAATTGCCCAAATGTGCCCTCCTCTTTTAAAGTCTGCCCCTGCACCTCTGTTCAAAACCTGCTCTTTGTATTAAAGGTGTGATTATGATGTACATTTTCAGCTTATTAAAAACTCGCCGACCGTAGTACCGAGGACACGAGCGCAGCTTCTCCAATACAGACCTGCTTTCAGACCTCTGAACACTACGCTTTTTTCCAGCAAATATAATAGTGAAGAAAAAACTACTTGCTCCAATCATCACGCTGGTTTTATCCTCAAACCATCATTTTCTCGACACTATTATTGGTCAGATTTGCAGTATACAGTAAAGACTGACACTCCAGAAAGATGTTATTGAAGGACTGTGTTTATCTCTTTGCACTACAGATTGATGTGAAGGAATGTCTCTGTTAGATTCCATATCCAACTAATATAATTATTAATCTGGGTTCACTTACCCCAATTACTCCAGTGATTATTATCCCCCCCCCCCACCCTCCCCCTTAGCCCAACACACACACACACACACACACACACACACACACACACACACACACACACACACACACACACACACACACACACAGCCCCACCCCCCCCTTTAGCCTCCAGCATGTGTTTTTTTATGTGTGTGTTTCAGTGGAGCACTTAAGTTTCCCCCTCTGTGTACAGCCAGTAATGAGGGCTGCCAGCTGTGGCTCAGTAGTCAGGGCACACACACACACACACACACACACACACACACACACACACACACACACACACACACACACACACACACACACACACACACACACACACACACACACACACACAAACATAGAGAAACACACAAGGACTTGCCACAATATGTTGCTTCTCCACTTGTAGGTAAAAGCCGATATAAACAGCACATGATGTAATAAGACACAAATATGACCAACCGGGTTTGTGGTGCTGAAATAAGTATTTTTGTTTTATCACTGTAAATTCAGTATATTTTGTTTCGACAGTTTGATAATTTTTTTTTAATGATTTTCTGACAGTTTAAGAACAAAACAGGACATCAAATAATCAAACAAACAATCAATAGCTTGAACATGAGGGAAAAACAAATGTCATCTGAGGTCTTTGTTTGACAAGTCCAGCATAAAATTACATTTGGTTCATTTTCAAGAAATCAATAATGAAAAAAATAAAAAAAACATGGTATTGATTGGTATAGTGTTATTGTTTCAGTGCTGCAGTTATTAGTCAGTTAAATAATCAGCAATGGTTTTGGTTCCTGTAAATGGTATTCTTAATGATTTTCTTATATTTTATTGACTAATTAAATAACTGGATAATAAGCCACATTATTAAATAATGAAAATAATTAGTTGCATGCCTGTATTTTGTATTTTAAATTGTAGCACAGTGTAGATAGATTATTATTAATGTGCCTTTTGCTTGTTTATGTGTGTTTCTGTACAGGATTTTGGCCACGGTGGGTTCAGACTTCGACCTGAGAACACTGCGAGCGGTGAGAGTACTGAGACCCCTGAAACTGGTGTCAGGAATCCCCAGTAAGTCCCTTTTTCAACATCTGAACATGTTGTGATTCTGAGGAGAGAAAAAGCTACACGACTTCTAAAAACTGCACCACTGTTATGGCCTATTTTTTTTTGCTCCAATCCATATCCTTCCTACCTTTTATTATTCTTTCTCGTGACATTTTGATATACTTAACATATTATACACTTATATTATTATACTTCAATGTAGTTTAATTCTCTGTACTAATAATTATGTAATAATCATAATTATTTAATTCTTACTTTACAAATACGTTTTTTAAACATGTATTCTGTTTGTAAAATTATGTAATAAGTGCTAAAAATATATCTTTTAAAACCAAATGTGGTTCAATGTCAAAGCAAACAGCTCTCCCTTTTGAATGTAGCTGAAAACAAATTATTTTCACTAAGATTAGATGATGTAAATTAGTCTTAGATCATTCATAACATTTTCTCTTTATCCTTTGAAGTGGGGACATTTTTAAGAACTAGGCAGAGCCCTGCTCACACTGTCCCCGTCTCTTTCTGTCTCCCAGGTCTCCAGGTGGTGTTGAAGTCCATCATGAAAGCCATGGTTCCTCTGCTGCAGATCGGCCTGCTGCTCTTCTTTGCCATTGTCATGTTTGCCATCATCGGGGTGGAGTTTTATATGGGCAAATTCCACACCACCTGCTTCAAGATCGACACTGGTGAGAGCGACAGCTTGGTTGTGGCCTCTGTTTGTATGACAACACTGATTATCAGTTGAGAGGGCGCTAGGAAAAACTTATTTTTTTCTTTGCTCAGCTGTGTTCCTGTATTTGTTACAGATGAGAACATATATTTCATCGCATATTTATGTCGGTGTACATAAATGATTCATAAATTGTGTATATACTTGGGGCTTATGGAGAGCGGCAGTGCTTGCAGGCAGTAAGCCGACATCAATGCAGCAAACAAGCTCACAGCAGAATTTCTGACAGCCACTTTTCACATCTTGATTTTGATAGATGTTATTTTCAGTCTTGAGCTTCTGATTGATAGCTTCGGCTATAATTCAGTGGACATGCTTTTTACTCGGCTTCCTGATCGAAGGTGAACTCAGATGGTGTTAATGAGGTTATAATCTGTGAGTGCTAGTGAGGATAAAGTCTGTGTTACAGTTTTTTAGTTTAATCTCAATATACATTGACTACATATTCCAATACATGTTGTATAAGGAGTTTCTGACTTTATAAATACATTTGACCTCTCAGGAAGCTTTTGTATCACAATTATTTTTGTACAGAAGTCAAATCTTGAAATTTGACTGTTTAAACTTACAGATGTGTGATCAGTCAGACTGCACATCAAGTCGGTGTTATCTTCTGTAAGAGTCACACGGTAATGCAGTTGAAGTCCAGGTGATTTTGAAAAGTCTGAAGTTCATTACCTTGAAACAAAAATCAAACTTTGGGTTATTTTGTTTAACATGTCCTGAAACATACTAATAATTTCAGTGGAAGTTTCCCATTTATTTCGTTAATAATTATTGGGAAAATAATTGTGTTCATTTGGTGCACCTTCACTTAAATGCACTTGTAGTTAACGCTTCTATTACCAAAAGTCATTAACATTTGCAGAATTAGATTAAAGATAATCACACAATTCAACATACATGGAGAATACGGTGCAGGAATATATTAATATTTACTTTGGTTTAAATGGATCTGTGTCTGTTTTGCACTCATTCAGATTTAAGAAGTTTCAAGTGAATTGCTCTAAAAAAAAAAAAATCATTTAAATATAGAAACTTCTCCCCGTATTTGTTGAATTGTAAACCTGTAATTTACAACAACAGAAGATAAATATATGACTGATCAATTTGCTCAGAGATGGTTACTTTAGAAAGTAAAAGTTATACTCGTGATTAACTGGAATAGGTTAAAAATGTTACAATTAAACACATTTGAATAACAATTAGTGCTAAACTTTTAAAGAAATTACAGTTTCAAATCTGAAATGATCAGAAATCTGTAGGAACCACTCGCAGAACAAGGAGCAGTGTAGGCCTTCTCAAGATGTCACAGTCGTCTTGGTGACAATAAATAATAGAATAAATCATCCACTATATATTTAATATTTCAAAGGTCTGCTGATTGATTTTCATATATTTGACAAGGGATGCAAAGCCACTGTTTCTAACTTTGAAACCACACACACACACACACACACACACACACACACACACACACACACACACACACACACACACACACACACACACACACACACACACACAGTCACAGACCAGTGCACTTCACCTCAATTATTATCTTGTTATCTTTATTGTAAAGTAGTCTGTATGTGAGTATGATACCAGAATCTGTTATGATGCTTTTTAATGTGTGAAGCTAAAAGGTGTCCTCCCCTGTGTGTGAGTTAGCACTGCAGCAACAACCATTTCTGATAAATCAAAAGCCAGGCAGCTATTACGCTGCTGTTATTATACTACAGCGTTATAGTAATTATAGTAAACAGGCTGCTTGGCTGAAATTACCCATTGTGTAATGCAGTGATAAAAATTATGAGAAGGTTTTATTTCCCCGCTGCTGGTGTCAGATAAAGTGTGAATGCGTGACTGTGGGGGTATGAGTTGGGCCAGTTATGTGTGTGTGCGTGTTTGAACCAGAGAGGGTGCTTGTAGTGGTGTGAGCAGTTGTGACAGCCTGTTAATGTACAGTACGTGCGTTATTGAGTTATTTTGATTACAGAGACGACACAGCAGGGTTCGATAAAGCGGAGCAGCGCTACGAACAACTTTCTATATGAGGGCTGCTGTGTTGTTGTTTTCCTGTGTGTGTGTGTGTGTGTGTGTGTGTGTGTGTGTGTGTGTGTGTGTGTGTGTGTGTGTGTGTGAATGAGCGACTCATGAGCAGGTGATGCTGGACAACCTTGTGCATTATGTATCTGCTGTGAGAGTTTTGCAGTCACTATGTGTTTCTTATTGAAGATCTTGACTTCTTCGTCCTTTGCATGATATGAGGTTTTTTTTCCTTTTTAATTCCTTCTGCTGAGACTTTTCCTTTACATAAATAATGACCATATTACTGTGTCTGAATAGAAAACACTCATAAGGATTGCAATAATTTCCCTTGTGACATTCATTACATTATATACAAAGTTCATGATCGTACGTTTTTCTGGATCGTCATGCCCGGGATGCAGGCCGGCCTGCTGGCAATCTTTCCCTGCGCCCACCCCAATGGTTTTCTCTGCCGGTGGTGGGCCCCCAGGGTGGTGCGTCCATGTTGTTTTTTCGGGGTTGACAAGCAAACTCCCCTCGCAGGCAGGGCTCCAGCTGGGTGCAATTAGGTTTTTCCTAATCAGGGCTGGGCTGCACTGCACCAGAAGTAGCTACTCATCTGTGTGTTTAGTCTGGCCTCTCATTCTTTCAGTAGTAGCCATACAAGTGGCTGAAATGAGTTTCCTCTGCAGGATGTCCAGGCTCAGAATCGTAGATATGGTAGGGCTTGGAGTAGAGTTGCTGTTCCTTCGCGTTGAAAATAATCTGTTGACGTGGTTCGGGCATCAGATTAGGAAGCCTCCCGGGCGCCTTCCACTAGAGGTTTTCCAAGTAAACTGGTAGACCCCGGGGATAGACCCAGAACATGCTGGCGAGATGATACATCTCATCTGGCCTGGAAATCCTCCAGTAGGTGCTGGAAGACATTACTGAGGACAGGGACATAGGATAAGAGGAAGGAGATGGATGGATGGAAGGATAAAATAAAAAATGACTTAAAATCTTCTGTTGCCTTTTCAATTGGCAGATTAACAGTGTTTAAATGACAACTACTAACCAACATATCATTTCCACTTCCACTGCAGTAAAAATCTGTATCAATCCTCTTTATAATATATAACATATTTATCACTATTCCTATAAATTTGTAAACATGCACAATTTTATGGTTTCATATTTACCATCAATAACAGCCCACAGCACTATAAAATATGTCTTTGATCCTGAAGGTTTACAAGATAGCAACAATACATTATGTAAATCATTTTTTGTATATAAATATATATATATATTTTTTTTAAGGATAATATGAATTTGAACATTAAGTAAGTACATGGAAGAATTTAAAAGGCACCCACACATACATCGCACCTTTTAAATCAAAATATACAACAATAAATACAGATGTTATTTGAAAAAAGAAATACAAAAATATTAGCTCTATTTTTTTTTCTTTTAGAAATGTTCTTTTTTCTTTATGGAAGAACATTGCCGAAGAAAACAGAGACCCGAGAAGTTCCCATATCATCATCGGTGGTCACTGAGTCCAGCTGACTCTGCACCTGTCAGGAGGAACGAGAGAACACATTTTACTGGAGTGACACCAGAGGCATGTTGGCTGTGCAGGCTGGCTCTGCAAATCATCGTTAAAATTTGGCACAGCTTGCGATCGAGGCACTATCCTTCATGAAACTCTGGGTGCACGAGGCATCTGTTATACTCAGCATAGTTATTCATTATTCTGATCCCCATCTGCTGACATGAATGCCAGCTCATCCTTTAAACAAACGCTGAGCACCCTCCATGTCGCCTGGTACTATTGTCTCTCTGTCGTGTCATAATCCCTGAAAACTCATCGATAGTAAGACACGTCTTGTTTTGTAAAAAATACATCCACACTGGGCTCATAGAAACTGAGAAACACAATTGTTTTATAGTTTCAAAGCAAAGCTTGATCAAATTTCTTATCTCGTTTAATGATTTTGGTCCAGCACTTTAGGAATGATGTTGTAAAAGTTGTGACTTCACATAAAGTGAATTTCATCACTCCCAATACTTCACATCTGTTTGTCTGTGTGTGTGTGTGTGTGTGTGTGTGTGTGTGTGTGTGTGTGTGTGTGTGTTACATTAGGATTGGATTTATCAGAGTGAGGCGTTCCCATGAAGACCATCATTGAAATCCTGTCTCAGACTTTTCTTCAGTCTGCTGGCAGCTGAAACTGTTCTGCAAAGTTTCTTTCAGTCGGTTTCGCTGCTTGAAATGAAATCTCTTTGACTTCAGTAGCAAGTGGGCCAAATGGAAAAAAAACCCACAGAGGGCTCGTTGTCTACACATAATACTTTGTCAATTAATGTCTACAAATAACTAGAATAATGTCAATAGAAAGCAATGTTTTCGTTGTAAACACTTGGCAAAGCAAATAAATACCTGTCACTCTATTCGCCCAGGTACTGGCAATTTTCCCAATCAACTTTACGTCTCTTTGAGTAAAACATTTTAAAACTTGTTAGTTTAGCTTCCGTGAGTTTCTTTTAGCCTTGCCAACTTGAGGCTGAACAAATGGCCGGTGCTGAGCTGTAATCCTGGTGCAGTCAGTCACAGCACATGCTGTCGCGAACACACACAGGGTTTCCCTGATCCTCCCCGCTGCCATGCAATCCTGTCGCCACACAGATCGTCTTAAGATGCACATTCCTACTTTCTAACATCCTTAGATGTCAGTTCAGATGCCTCAAAGTAGCTCGGAGACACTCGAGTTCTATTTATCTTATCACACATGTAAGCCTGATTTGCTGGCAGATTCTTGCAGGCCATAAACAAATTAAAAAAATGCGGCCTGTATCCAGCCCGCGGACCACTAGTTGGAAAGGCCTGATCTACCTGTTCACGTGTGGAGCTGATTTTTTACACGATAGTACTTTAAAAAACGGTGGAATCTAAACGTGTCCATAAAATACCTAAACAGGGTGAAATGCATTCAGTCACTTTATTAATTTTCAGTTTTTCTGTTTTTGACATTGTAACCTTTAATTTTACTAAAATCTTTTATTTTCATAAAAAAAAAAAAAAAAAAGATCTGTGCATTGTATGTCCAATTTTATCGAACTGCCTCAAACTGTTAATCTGGACTTACATTTTGATGTCGTTGATCAGTCATTGTTGGCAAAACTGACACATTTGCCCCGATAATTTTCCCCAAACTGCACAGAGAACACTGGAAATAAAACCAGAAACCATAAAACATCCAGATAATTCATCATGTTGCTGTTTGAAAAGGAGGCTTGACAAATATTTGACTTCCAGGTGTTTGATGAGTTCCGGTATTATAAGTGTAGATGAGGAACCTCAGCAGCTTTAACAGCGGCATTCTCAGCTGAATCTCCAGCCACAGAGCAAAGCTTGAAACTCACTAGTGGATCGTTGGACCGACCTTCACCTGCGCTCCCAGTCTTTGTGCACTGAGTGACACAATAAGGTTGCAGCCTGACTCTGCATTATGAGCTCAGGAGGTCAACGGTCCTCATTTGGAGGAACCAGTGAAGGAGGGTGGGGCACCTTCGAGTGATGCCCTTGTGTGTTTCTCTTTAGAAGTGCCACCAGCATGACTGATGGCTGATTGGTAGGAGATTATGGGACACCATGGAGCATTGTAGGCAGGGGGAAATTATATTTTGGCCACTGTGCTATCGCAGATACAGTTCTTACAAATATAAACTCCAAAAGGTGTATAGATTGGTGAAACCTTTTGACTATTAGAAAGCGTTTGAATAACTCTGGTGGCTTAATGGGACACAAAACTGTCTTTGTATCTGCCTGACAAATTAAGATCTCTAAATCTCAAAAACTATAAGTTTACCTGAAAACAGAATGCATCATATCAAACCTCACTTCTTCTCTTGCCGTGTTTCTCTGTGGATCAGGTGAGAGAGCAGCTGACTGGCCTTGTGGTCTGGAGCCCCCAGCCAGGATTTGCCCCAACGGTACCCAGTGCAGAGAATACTGGACCGGACCCAACTTTGGTATCACCAACTTCGACAACATCCTGTTTGCGGTGCTGACTGTGTTCCAGTGCATCACCATGGAGGGCTGGGTGGATATCCTCTACAGCGTGAGTCTCAGCACAGCAAAAACGTTCTTTAACTGTTCATGAATTCAGCTTGATTTCTTCTGTGCTGTCTTCTTTTACTCATGTTCTTCACAATCTTCTTGCATCTAACCCAGCTATTTTTCTTTGTTTTTCCACTACACACTTTGCTTGGTTATTCATGGTCCTCACAAGATGGTTCCTAATCATAATGGTGAATCTTGACACTGACCTTCCGTTGGACCAACTCTTTGGCGTATAAACCTAGATTTTGATGATATTTGTTGTTGATGCTGACAATCCTCAAAGGATGGACCCTAAAATGTAATTGTAATAAATAATACACTAACTATTCTTACCAGGCCAAAATAACTTTTGAGATTAATATCACAATACTGTTATAATAACGGTAATAAGCATATTGCCATGATATTAATAAAGCTCATCCATTTTCATGTTGAGGTAAACCATGTTGATTTTAATGATCCAATGACCTCTCCTCTAGCATCTCCTTCAGCACACCTTTCACAGTGTTTGCCTACCACTGGAGGTCAAGCTCTGATTAGCGGAACTATGTTGTTTTTGCTTTTGATCATTCTCACATTGAAGTTAAATGAATATTTCAACCCCTATAGGAACAATTAGAATTTAAAAAAAATAAAATAATGATTCTTCAGAAGAGCATACATGCTCTTTTCTCACCACCCATTTCCTTAACATTCATATAGAGACACACAGACACCTGAGAGCTGCTAACCGCAAAACTGTGAGCACTGAAGGGCATTTGGAGGACTAATTTGTTGCTTAAAGGCAATTTGATGGTAGCTGGTCATGGACGGCAATATTCACTCATTTGTTCCTTTCTGGGTTTCCATCAGAGATTTAAACACCCTCCGCTCATGAATCTCGTGATATCTCGCCTGCCTACCTCTGTGTGTGTGTGTGTGTGTGTGTGTGTGTGTGTGTGTGTGTGTGTGTGTGTGTGTGTGTGTGTGTGTGTGTGTGTGTGTGTGTGTGTGTGCGCGTGCGTGTGTGTGTCTGACTCGCTGTTTGTTTTTTTCTGCTTGACATGCCCCTGTGGGATCAATGGGCCAAAGGTGTCCGGACATCAATGTGAAATCTATCAGGTCACCTCTGAGTGTAGTTTGGCTCAGTGGGTCACAGTCAGACCAATGTCTGATCCTGGGAAGACATTAACCACGTCCTCACTTGTCCAGCCTCCCTTGATCAGTTTAAGAGGATTAAACGGGTTTTACTGCACACCTGGGTGTTAAAACGCATTTCTGCTTTGGTCCAGAGAGGCAGGAAGCAGCCTGCAGGCCAGAAAAGGATAGGAATATAAATCTGGGTTTAAACAGAAGATAATCAGTCCGCAGGGGAAACTGTCAGGGGAGCACGGACAAACATAAAAGCAGTGGTGCTAAGACTAAACCTTGTGGTACCCCACAGGGAGGACACGACCATCAGAGAGGGATTCATTGTAAATAACAGGATGTGTTCTGCCGAGCAATGAAATTAATAAATACTGTGTATTCCAATATAATTAAGCTGGTATTAAAATACTATGGCATAAAGGTGTGGTTGGACTAAACGGTGCGATTTAAGGTGGACGTAAAGCTATCGAGATTTTGTTTTGGCCTAGATTACTAGTGAGAAACAATTAGAAAAACAACAACAACCATAAAACAACTAAACAACAGAAAAATGCTGTCAGTTGGTACATTGACTGTTTTGGTTAACTACAAAGGTCAAATGTGCACGAAAAGCAGGTGGTGAAAACTTTGATTTGTGTTTCATCTGACTATATTCTCATCACATTTCAACAGCTCTAAATGTAGTGTAATTTAACTGGAGTCCATTTTGTTTCAGCAAACTCACAAAGGGATAGTCACCGCAAATGCACACAAGGGCCTGGACATTTTTTTGTTTATATCCAACCATCAGTTTCCATTATTCAACATTAAAGAATTCAGATTCTTTTAATTTGGCAGACAAAACATAAACAGCAGATTATATTTAGTGTTTTTTGTAGTTTTTTGTATTGTGACATAACAACACTTTTCGTTGCCCAGTTCTGATTAACAGCACAGCCAGAGCCATCTTTTGCTTGTTTCTGACAGTAAATTAGAGAATGAGGAAACATGAGGAGAGAGTCTTAACTGGACGTCATCTAACCCTCTGTGGCTGCACTCAAAGCAGAGATTATACGGCTGTGAATCCTGTCTCCTTGACAAGTGGGTCACTGGGTTAACCCCCCTTACAAGTTTTTAGTACTTTTAGTACTCTCTGTTACCAACCCAAACAGTTTTGTTATCTAAATACCAGCACGTCTTGGTTTTTTCAGGCATTATAGTGTCTTATAAAACTACATGATCGCAGAACTCAAAAAGAAAAACAACATTCCCTAAAGGATGAGGGCTGTTCAGCCAAGCAGAACTAAAAACTGTCTAAGTGTCTGGGCCTGTCCGGCAATGACTGTCTGACCCACGGCGTCATCTGTTTTAGTATTTCAAAACGCAAAAGTGTTAAAAAAAAATGCATCATATATTGGACTGGCAGTACCGGCCATGAGGAAATACGACACAATACGACCCCAAAAAACACTATTTGTGGAAGGTTGAATGATGAACTCTGGTGACTTGCGAACAGCAGTTTATCAGAACAGTTATTATTTGGCACATTTTTCTCAGTCGTTGAATACTTAGGTAAAATTATTTTGTGTAATTATTTTTTTCTTGTTCAAAACCATGCTTAGTTTTGTTTCAGAATACTAATACTATACACGCCTATATTTATTTCTCTCTGTGCTGTGTTAATGCCTCCATCTCAGAGGTGGAGAATTCACTCTAAAAAGTGAAAATGGTATGACCTCTGTAAATCAGTGGGAATCACTCTCTCATCTTATTATCTGCGTGATATTCCCTTAAATGACAGCACAGTGAGGGGAGAGAAGGACTGTGAAGACAACTCAGTAAATTTCACTAGCTTTGTAGAAAGTGATCAGTTATCATTGACCCAATTCATTTTACAAGTACTTGGCCAAGGATTTATTTGTTATATTGTTTCCCGCACATGTAATTCGCCCTCTTATGTTTCTCCTCTCTGTCTTCATTTGGTCTCTGCCTTTATGTTTATGTCCTCCTCTCATTCCCTAAACACCTCTCCTTTTTCTTTCCCCACCTTCTGTCTTATTCTTCTTCTTCATCTTTCCCTCTCCCAGGAGAGAGCAGCTAACTGGCACCACGTTTTGCGCTACTTACAGACCCGTCTTTCCTCCTCTTTCTTCTTGCTCTTCCTCGTTTCAGTCCAAACATCTCCCGTAGCCTTTTCTGGCTCATTATCCTAACGCAGCAGTCCCACAGTGTTGTGATCCAAGAATGCCTTCTCTCTCAGTCTGAACTTTTTCTTTGTATTTTGGACTTTTTCTTTTCCTTCTGCTCAGTCATTCCTTTTGATCCACCGGTTATTTTTACTCCAGCTTTCTTCTGTGGCTTTTATTCATGTATTTCTTTGCCACCGATCCAATCAGGTCTTTCTCTTTATGCTGAGTAACATCATACTCTTGTCCTCTCTGTTTTAACTCCTGTCAGTTTTTACCTTTCCACAACAAGTTTGATTCACATGCAAAGACGTCTGTTTGGCTTCGTTGAGAGATTTCTCACGGCCTTGTAGAAATCACTTACGGTACATACGGTTGTGGCAATCAAGGTTCTATTTGGAAGTGTTTTGTTGGGTCTGATTGCTGGTCTCGAGGTTTTACTCCACCACACTGGAAAGTGTTTTCTTTGAAAAGCTTCCCTTCACCGTTCTGACATCTGTCTGTTTACTGTTTATCAGGGGAAATACTTGACATCGATTGGCTGGCAGAACTCCTCAAAAAAAAAAATCCAATCAACAGTTTAACCAGCGTTTTTTAAATATAGCAAAAGTATTTTCTCCAGTTGCAACTTGCTAACAGTTTCGCTCACTCATTTGTAAGACACATTGTGACCCACAGGTTTAATGTGTAGCCCGATAAGTCCACATGGTGTTCATCCAGACAATTTCTTGTTAAAAATGGGAGTTATTTTGTTTTGTTTAGCTCTAACCATTCAGAGGAAGGCATCATGTCTGTCAGGTTGATCATTTCAGCATCATGAGTAGCTTTGGTGCCTAAACCTAACCAAACAGCAACTGCCTCGGTCTTAACTCAAACTCAAACTCATCTACTAAACCTAACCAGGTAGTTTTTAGTGCTATACTGAAGGCACCTTACTTTTCACGCCTGGGAGAGGCAAACGGGACCCAGACGTCGTATCCTTTAATGGACTGATGAGTGCATTACGTGCTTTGGTTTCACATAGGGCTGCATATTCTATTGTAAACCTTCTCACTTCTTACTCGAGTTCTTCTCTCCAAATGTTTGCTCGGTTTGTTGATGCCAATTCCAACAGATTTGGTTGTTAAAAACAGTCATCATTACAGATGCGGCTGTAAATGGTACCAACTGTTCTTTTTTATTTTAGTCCCGATACAGTGATTACATATTTCTTAGACTAATCATGATTGACAACACTCTTGGCCCTACAGAAAGTGTCTGTAACTAACCATCCCAGCTGGGTCTAAAGGTTCTGTTGCTCCACAAAGTCTTCCCCAAAGCAAATAAAATGAAGAAACTGTCATAGTTTGTGTGAGTACAGCAGAGAGGAGGACACAAACGCAGACTGAGCCGGGCAGAAGCTTCCAGACAGGCTGGTTGGCACACAAACAAAACCAGATGGCAAGGCAGAGATCACGATCCAAACAGGCGTTAATGGTCAAACAGGTAATCTACTGTTGGCAAACAAGGCTGGAGTGTTTAGATAAACACACAAAAACAATCTTGCAAGTGTGGAAGTGGGAAACAAAGTGTATATATACCAGGGAGCTGATTGGGACTTGGGCACAGGTGAGGTTGGTGTAGCAAACAGGTAAGTGGGTGGAGGATGGAAGTCAGGGGACATCTGGTGGGTGGATGGGGAAGATACAGGAGTGAAACATAGTAACAGGGCTCAGAGTAAATCTGACAACAATATGCAGCAGAAAAGAGACATAGGTGTATATGCAGACACACATAATATAGAAGCAGGGGGAAAAGGTGAAGTCTATTACATCATGAAGCCAGAATAGCATTCAGGCGGGGAGCTGTATTCTGTAGATTATATACTTTCCCGTAACCCAGTGTTAACCTCGCAGATTGATGACTGTGCTGCCTTTGCCTGGAGGGGGATCGCTCAGATCAGACTGTCTTCTCCAATGGTGCGAAAGAAAATGCAGAGTGCCTCTCTCCATCCTCCCCATCATTACCATCTTGCTCGCTCTACTTCTACCACCCCCTCCACACTTCCCTCTTAACTTCACCGCCCCCGGCGAGGCCACGTCGCAGAATGCCGGGGTGTCCCAGCAGCTGATGTCGTGGAACGAAGCCCTGCCGTCTGCCGTGTTGTTCTGCAGCTGGAGGGAGTGGTGACAAAGTAGATGCAGTCAGACTGTCAGTGTAAGCATGTTGGCACAGGTAGCTGTGAGCAGATCAAATACAAACCAGGAAGTCCAATCTCAAGACATTTAAATTACTTTATCTTCAAGTTTTAATATATATATATATATATATATATATAAAAAAAAATGCTTGAACAGCTACTTTTATGTCAATGATGCGAGGGTAACACTTTTTACGCATCAATGAGACAGCTGCATTGGTGTAGTTCTGGTCTTAAAGCACAGTGCTCCAGCAGGAAAGTGCAGCAAACTCCACTCAACTGTTGCCCCAGTGCAACATCATCAGGCAACAAATTGCTCTAGCCAATCAAACAAGTTTCCCTGCTTGAAACGTCATGTTGCCAGATTGTTACGTCAGAACTTTCAGTCATCATTTCAAGTTTTGTTCCCTGCAATCTATACTTTGTTTTTAGTTCACTCTGCTTTGCCCCATGTTTGTTTTCCACTGCCTCCATCTTAAATTCCTCCAAATGTTTTAAAGTTCTTTTGTTTACCTCAACCTACTGATTTAGTGTCATGGGTTTGAATCCTTATTCCTGTTAAAACTGTGACATTCATTGTAACAACATGCCCACAGCCCCAGTTGGGACTGTCTCCCACACAGCGTATGAAGGTCCCACAGACATTCTCTAGTTAGTGGCTGTTTGCTACACTTTACTGGATGTAGGGTGATAACTCGATGTACATTTGTAAAATTTAGTAGTTTGTCCAGTTGAGACAGCGAGCTTTGATGTCCGACTTTGACATTAAAACATCTGCTTGGTCATCTAATGGTTAGAATGAGATTTTTTAAAACCGTGATCACAATTTTTCTCTGAACACAACCAGATCTCAGTTATAGAAGTTTCAGATCAGAAAATAATCAGACAATTTGTTGTCGTAGGCATCATATGTATCATTTTGGAAGGCTTTTCAACATGCAGTCGCCCCCACAAAGTATCAACACAAAAATCCAGCCCATTCTCATTCCTGGGGCGTCAAAGCTGTGGGTGTCAGAGAGATACGCACAAAGTGGCCTTGGGAACAGTGACCACCTGAGTCAAAGAAGGAGGTCGTGTGACGGTGTACAATTAGAAAGAGTGACAAAGTCCGTACAGAGAAGGGCTGGGGGTGGTTGGATGAAACAGACACAGGACTTTCAAATGAGAAAACAGTTTTGGAGTCTGAGAGGGCATTTGGAAAAAAAAAAAAAAGCAAATAAGTCACTTGTCTAACGTAATGTATTTAACTTGCGTAACAAATGTAAAGTAACATAAATGTCATACATTATGTTACTTATGTAAAATGACTTATTTTAACCCAAACAATATTCTCTTCCTAACGCTCATCATGTAACTTTGGTTCCTAAACCTAACCATATTGCAATCCTGTCACAAACCTAACAACGTAGCTTCCGGTGCTTAAGTCTATGAGAGACCTTGAGACACCACAAGACCAACTCAAGTCCTGACACGTGTTGAAATCCATCCTCAGTGAAGTCATTACACCCAACAAGAGAGGCTGGGAGGGAGAGAGTGTCCCAAAAAGAATCAGTGCTCTGTCTTAATGTTAGAAACATCATGTGAGCAGAGGAAACGGAAAGGCAGCGCAGATGAAGAGAGATTTCAGATTATGCTAATGATCATAATGTTGCCAGCTGCTGCAAAGCTGTGCTTTTGACTCGAGAAAAATATCCTCGTCTTTAGCGGCTAAACCACACGGTGGATGTTACTGATATGAAACTCTACAACTGGAGGCCAGATTAAGATGGAAGATGGATTCAGAAAAGTTTACACCCATGCAAAAAAAAAAACCCAATAAGTATTATACTTCCAATTTATTGTATTTTTTCTTGGTTCCCCTTCAAATATCCTCTCTCCCGTTGGGATGATGAAAGCCAGTTTTCAAGGTGAAAATTATCTTAATAAGAGGGCAGGATCACACTCTGGGCTTGATTTACTAAAAGTTTGCGTGTGTAAAATCCCGTGTAAACTCCACACCACCTGCAAAAAAATGTCCAAGCAGATCTACTAACGACGTGCAGTGAGGATTGCATCTTTCAAATGTGCAGTTTAACACACGTTGTCCATTTTGCGTATTTGCCTGCATGCATATTTAATATTGGGTGTTTCTGCTTGAAGGTGCAAAATACTGGGAGGGAACATGTAAATACATACATTTAGCACCCGCAACGATATTTACTAAACCTGAAAGTAGAAACAGGAGAAGTGATTGTGTATTTTAGTACGACTGAAAGGAACGTATTAATCAGGTGCACAAATCTGGAGATACAGCTGCTCTTATTGTGGTGAGAAGGAGACGCAGGAAACTAAAGAATACGTAGAGAACGTGGTTTTACACCCGTGGAAAAAAAATGTAGATGACAGAGGGAAAAATTATTCAGACTTATCGTTTGTCCAGCGATGACATTTCTGAGTTATTGAATGAACTGAATGATGATTGACAGCCAATAACAAGGAGGAGCCACAAAATACTAGCAATGTCCAAACTTCTTCCGATGCAGCACTTTCCTGCCTCTGGGTCATTCCAGCGTGTCGCTGCTTGGATATCCCACCCAGTCCCGTTATTCAGGTGTGCTGTCACAGGTCCTGAATGTGTCCAGCAGAATTCACAGGCATGCTATAGGTTTCATCAGGCTCACGAGCACTCGCGATGCTCCTCACAGAAAGATCTGGACCTGCTGATTGTTGTTTGTTCGAGGATCTCATCCAACGCCCCTCCTCTTATATTTACCATATATTTATTATTAAGCCTTTTTTTCACCTTTTTATTTTTCCCACAGCATTGACTTCCTTACTGATAATCTCCTATATAGCGTTTTGTTCTTATTATATTTATATTTCTTAATTTCAATGGGATCAGATTTCCTTTTCCTTTTGCGGTCGTTCTGTGTTTTTCATGGCTGGAATCACTTTAACACACGCAAACCCTTCATTTAAATACAGCGATTTGCACCTGATTTCAAAGACCCAATTACTCTCAGTAAATCACCTGCAAAGCCGATGCAAAAAAATTTGCAAACTTTTGGAAGGAACACGCAATTTAGTACCTTTTATTTGAGATCTTAGTAAATCAGGCCCCTTGTCTTGACATGTGTCATCTTTTAATAGTACAGAGTTGTTTCTCATGTGTTTCTCATATATAGTCTGAATGGCCATGTGGCCACCAACAGGACATGCCATATTGTTTATTTTTCAGTGAAAATAATTTTCACCTTAAGATCACATTTTAGATACTGTTGACATGATAACAACTAGATCAGATCTGCATTCTCTCACTGTAATGCCGTTGCAGCCTGCTTTGGTCAAGGTTGTTTAATAATTTACACAAAGGTTGGGAAGTGGTTGTGATTATGATTGAAGAATATCTGCTCAGTTACAGTCAGGGCAACATCATAGTCAAGGTTAAAACAAAACAGTGTTCTCTGTCAGTAGTTAACAGGAAACCAACAGCAGTCTTCTGTGTAAAAGTTGGACATTAAAAGTTCCCCTGCAGTTTGGCAGTGGAGTTGCATTGTGGGTAATGTACTTTTGCTTGGAGCTTCAGGTGTGTTAAGGTACTAGTGTGCAGTCCCAAGTAAAGATGAGGGGTGGGCATCCCTTTTTTCTCTCGACACGTCCAGTTGTTTTGTTATTGTTTGTTTGTTTGTTTTTCAAACATTGAAGGCTTCAGCCCCAACTGATGTTGATTTATGTGATGTCACGTATTCATGATATTTTGCACGATGGAGCTACAAAAAGCTCTCCAACATTTTTCTCACATTATATTGTAGAAACACACTTTGATGGGGGCTTCATTTGGTCGAGTTCCCCTTTAAACATTGGCTGCTTTTGGCACGTGAATACATTTTCTGTGTGTACATAGTGCACACCAAAATCTTTCTTAAACCCTCATCACTTTTGTAGCTAAGGAGCATCAGAGTCCCTTTCAAGCTGAGATAGGAGATCACAAGTCTGTTTGAATAACGCATCTGCTGAAATTATAATACAGTAGAGACCCGACCTGATGATTGATTGGTGAGGGCACATACGACATGGGCAGCATTCCCTGGCTCAACTCCCTAGACAGACCTTTGCTGCACCCTTGTGAACATTTAGCAAAAATCATTAGGAGTTATGAGTCAAATCATGAATATAAGTGATGCAGGTTTTTCCATAGATTTGTGTATCTTACTTTATCTTGTAAATCTAATATTAATATTCAAAATTCTCACAAAGAATCAAGTTATATGGGAAAAGATATAAAAAGCAGATGATAAAAACTTTAACAATAATGCTGTGACAGTAATCCACAAAAGACAGCAGAGTACTGCGTTGGTTCACACTATGCATGCTGCTTTAGCTCGGAGCCATTCGGTGGAGAAGTGACACTGTTGTTGCAGCAGCAGGATGTGTGGGTGGTTTCTCAGCGTTGATAATGTGGCAATCTTCATTTCATGGCTTGTGATTTTATTACATTTCCTCTGTCTCTTCTGGCGACCCAATGGCTGCCGTCAAATTAGAGGCGACCCTAATTACCTCTGCTGTGTCATGTTCCGACTCCACACTGAAAAACATTTATTCATAATTACATCACATCACATGGGAGATTTGAAATTTCTTTTTTTTTCGTCAGTGCTCCTCTGACTGGTTTGATGTGGGTGGGGTTCTGGTGTAGAAAGGTGATGTCATATATTGCTATGCACCGATCAGAATTTAACAATCCTCCTGTTAAAGATCTTAATTTTATACTTTCAGAGAAAAGAAAGGCACCAGTTCTTGTTTTTCAATATTTTTACAATATCAATATTTATTGATTTACTGTACTGACTGAAGTCTTGCCTTGCTGCATCCTTTGATTGAGATGTGACTTTGAGTGGTTAAATGTGTGTGTGCGATGCGCTGGGTCACAAGCACCTCTCCCTCTCTCTTCATTAGAGGTATGTGAGTCCCAAAGGCGGGTGCACTTTGGCCTTGTCAGGACGTCTCGTGCTGAGTGTTACACTGCTTGACAAATTCCAGAAAAATAGAGTGTGAATCCTCGTAGTTAACCGGAGAGTCGATATCAAAGAAAAAATACTGATGTTATCAAGTTCAGCTGAGTGTGTTCATGCGTGATGTTTTTTTTAATTTTTAATTTCAGAAGTATTAAAGTACAGTGTGAAGCAATTAAGTGAGACATTCCATCATTATGTATTTGGTATCAACCATTTTTTGGCAAAGGGGAAAAGGAGGTGCAAAACAAGCTGACACAGCCAAACTTTATCTTAATAACGATCGAAGCACACGATCTAAAGCTTACGGCACACATGTAGGGTGTGTTCAAATCCACTTTTGCTAATTTAACAGCAGATAATCTGAGGCTAAAGTAAGGCACATGGTTCATAGGGGTGGTACTTCATTTCTGAATGAATCATAGTTGTGTTCTGGGCGAATCATGAAAAACATCATGGTGGGGCAGTGGGCAGCACTGTCGCCTAACAGCAAGAAGGTTCTGGGTTTGAACCTCGGGGTGGGCAGGCTCCAAACCTTAGCTGGGGCGGGGGCTTTTCTGTATGGGGTAAGCATGTTCTTCTGGTCTGCGTGGGTTCTCTCTGGGTCCTCCGGCCTTCTCCCACCATCCCCTGCCTCTGCCCCAAAGTCAGCTGGGATAGGCTCCAGCCCGCTGTGTACAGGATAAAGCTGGTATAGATAATGCATGGATGGATGGAATAAATGAATCAGAGTGTTATTAACTGCTTCCTTAAAAACCCAGGTGTGTTTGCACCTTGGTGTATTACAATTATAATGGAGAATTTTCCACATAGAAGGAAAGAGCGCTCCTCTGCAGAGGAAACAGATCTGCTTGTGTGCAGATTGAGCAGATTGATGTTCACATTAATAATCTTTCACACTGTAATCTTTTTATTTTTAATCTTTTGAGTGTTTGTGCTGCTGCAGGTCCCCGTGTGTGTAACAAGCAGAGTGCATGTGTGTTGTGCACCCGCCTACAGCATGTAGGTGCATATCACTGTCTTAATAATGCACCCATAAAATAATAGTAAAATACTGCACCGTTGGCTTAAGATCAGGTGTTTGTAAGTCTCTCACCCAATCCCGTACCATCTGACTCACAAAAGTGATGCATTAAATTTACAAATGTACCTTTGTTATTTAAACAGCGTGGGGGCTTGACAGGAAAATGATATCTGCTTTGGTCTGAAACTACAAATGGCACTTGAATAGAGATCAGCACTGCTTTGCGCCAGGTGTAAGATAGAGTCCACAGAGAAACATGACCATTCATTTGGAGCCATGTCTCCCCCTGATGAATTCCAGTTCTTTATCAGTCTCCTTAGAAAAATATGTGTCTCTCTTGATGTAAGTGTTTCAATTTCTTCACGCGCTAATGGTCTGTCTGCTCTCTGATGTTGGGCAGCAGCCTGTCGCTGGAAATAAAGAGTGAACTGTTCAGTAAAAGTGCCATAGAAACCAAAACTTTCAGCAAAGTGGGAAACAATCACACACCATGTGATTAATTGTTTAGTACACAAATTAGGGGAGTTCAAAGTTCTAGTATCTGTTAGATAAGAAAGTGTTAAATAGTAACACAATAATGAAGTAGCATTGTAGGAAATGCATGATCACACAATAAGTGAGTCGAATTTTTGGGGAATTTGTGGACTTGTTTCAAATTGCTACTTATGATATAGAACTGTTACCACTGCAGTGAAAGACCTTTCAAAGTCTTAGTCTGGATACCATCACTGGCTGCTTTAATGTGAAAGGAACTGTGTCCACATTTAAGTGGTCAGCCTTTTGAACTTCAACTGCCTGATTAAATATTCCTAAAATTAGCTTGCAACAAATTAATTCATGTCACTAGAGAACAATAGTCGACTCTTAGAGAGATGATATAAGCTTTGAATTCCGTTAAACCAGAAAGTTTTTATGATGTGCAGTATTCTTCTTCTTTGTGAAGACCTTTTGCTCTGTGCCACCAGAGCTGTTGAGCACAGTCACTTCTGCTTGTTGTGAATGTTTCAGGGCTGTAAGGAGCTGCTGAATTGATTCAGAGTGGCCGTCTTCATTTCAGCAGGCTTTCCTCGTGTGTGTGTGTGTGTGTGTGTGTGTGTGTGTGTGTGTGTGTGTGTGTGTGTGTGTGTGTGTGTGTGTGTGTGTGTGTGTGCGTGTGTGTGTGTGTGTGAGAGTGGGAGTACACTGTCACCCCGCAACTGCATGATGCATGACTCCAAATTTTGTGGCAGCTTTTGCTTCTTCCTCGCTGATCATTCAGAGGAGTCAGCCAGCGATGACTCATGGGAATAACAGAGGTGGAATAACGATATCAAGTGAACTCATAAAAAACATCAAACTCAGTGTGTATAAGTCATTACACAAAGGTTGTTTTTAGACAGCAACAAAATGTAGGATGTGAGCACGACCTGCTGAGGCAAAACAAGGCAAGTTTACTTGGATAGCACATACAATGAAATTCAGAATGCTTTACATAAGACAGAACAGACATGAAGAAAATACTCACTAAGCAAAATAGAAAGATAAAAGAGGAAGGTGCTTAAATAAATGGCACTACGCCCCTGGTTTAAACAGAGCGAGACAGAGAATAAAAGTGCAAATCTGGTGGCTGGATGAATGCATACTGCACATGTGCACCAGAAACAAACATTTGCAGAGGCAGCCAACCTCCGATTTAGCCCCGATGCTAACTGTAACTCTTAACTTGAACTCTTCTAGACTTTCCAAACGTCATCAGACCAACTGGATCCGCTAGCGAAACGAGTCATATTGGGGCAATTGTGATGCCTTTTATTTGAGTTATCCATTCATCCACAGTTTATCCACTGTTTTACAGCTGCAACAGTAGCCTGTAGGTGTCGATGGGGTATTTGTAATTACTCTCACTGTCGGTTTAACATTTTTTTGTGCAAACAGAAAAGTTAAAGCCTGAATGTCAAACTGAGAATTATCCGCAGACAGTAAATAGAACTTATCTGGGAATTTTACTGCAGATATTTGATGCACAAAAGTAATTCTCTATGTTTAGTTGTGACACCAATGATATTAAGTTGACATGTTGAAGATGACCTGAGAGGTCTGGATGGTTTATAGCCCAGCAGCACATCAGTGTTTTTTTGTCCCTAAATCATTCAGTGTCTCTGCTGAGATGGAAAAATATTGATAAATTCTCAAGGTTCTAATGGGCTGATTTGATAATTATCTCGGTGATAGGACCCAAACACACGACAAATGGAGGCAGGAGGTTTAATCGAATAAAGGCTTTACTGAAAGAAGTGAGGCAGGGTTACAAACCAAGCAGACTTAAAGCTCTTCTCACAAAAAAAAAACAAAAAAAAAAACCCTGGAGCAAGATTACAAACAGGCAAGTCCAAAAACACACAAACATATACTCCAAACAGGGACACGAGAAAAACAAATCGGGCACAGGGACTGAAACAGGGCGCAAGAACAGACAAAGAAGCAGACGGGACGAGGAGAGTGACATGACAAACTGATCACGAGTGGGGGAGAAGGCGGAGTAGATGTGCTGCAGGGCTACATGAGAGGATTGGCTGCAGGTGTGCTGACAGGGAGCAGGAGGGTTAATTGGAGATAGTCCTGCAGGAGAACAAGGATTCACACCCGATGGGAGACAGGAAGAGGAAAACACCGGGGAAAACAAAACAATACAATCTTTAACTAGATGTTCAAATTTAGAGTCCATGATGGCACCAGGAGCCCCGGGTTGGTTTCTCATGAGTTGATAGTGCCACCAGTGTAAGTCATGTGTGTTTTTCTTTAGAGTCTGGCATTTGCCTTTTTCTGTTCTTCTATTCTTGCTTTCTGAATCCGTTTCACAAGGACATTTAACTGAAACTGATTCGGGATTTGGGTGTTTGCCAAAAAAACTAAAAAGTCGGTCATCATCATGATTTTTTTTTTCTGCGTGTGTATTTTGATAGAGGCCCTATAACCTGAGCAGTTTCTCTAAATAAATAGAAATCTTCCTCATTATACTCTTAACTAAGTTTTACTCAAATATTAGTCTTTCTTCATATTATAATTAATGAACATATGGTGTCATTAGAAGTACCCTGCTACAGGCAACATAGTGCATCAGCAGTTTTGTAATGAACTGAGTATAGCCACTGGCCTCGGTTGCCATATGCCCTGTCTTAACTCTCATGAGCACGCAATGAGGTTTAATCTCATTGCATAGCTCCATACACAGTGCAGTTAAAGGTGGAGGCAACTAATCAGACCGTGCATAGAAATGACACATACGCACAGCCTTCATTCTTACATTTAGAGTTTAATTTCAAAACCAGTGTCACTTTCTGCATTTTAAAATTCGTTCACCTTAATTTACAAAAAACAGTAAAGTTTCATATGAAAACAGTTTTTGACCTCTGCCACCTCAGAGATTGTATTTGCTCTAGAATATACAGAAAATCATATTTCTTTTCTGTTTTCAATTTATATTGAATCTGGGCCTATATAAATATATAAATTACATGTAGATGGAACCGCAGATGTGTTTGCTTGATGGTGCCAGAGGCTGTTTGTTATATAGAATACTGTATCACACCCTCCATCCAGAAGTGACATATGATAGATTGAAGTGATGGATGTCCTTCCACAATGCCCAGAGGCCATCATACAGGTCCTTCTTTTTCTTTTCTTTTCTTTTCTTTTCTTTTCTTTTCTTTTCTTTTCTTTTCTTTTCTTTTGTAATTCCCAGAATAGATGTCACATCACAAAATATTCATAGCTTGTGGTATTTCACAACCTGCATGACATGAAATGTGATTGTCCAAGAGGGAGAAATATTCAGGATCAGGAATGTCAACAACAATGGCATTCCTAGTGCCATTGAGCATTTTATAGATGTCTAACTGAATGTGAAACGGCCAAAAATAATTACAATGAAAACTATATATTCTGGTCTTGACATTAGATAAAACATCAAATCAGCATGGACAACATTTTGTACAGCTTCTTCTGTATGGTCAAGCTCAGTCTGACTGCACGAGATCAACAGTATTTCAAGATATTAACACAGGCTGTTTATGTCCTCAGTCAAAGAGACACTTTGTTCTTTTGATAAAGTAAATAATACAGGTCCTCCTGGCAACAAGCACAACTCGGTATTAGAAAGAGAAAAGGAAAACTATGGAAACAATACACAACTTAATATTAAAATATTTCAAAATAACAGCAACTCAATCCAGAGTCATACATGTCATACAGAATCAGGTGTGCCTCAGTTTAGCGTGTTCAACTTCTTAAATCTGAGAGATCCTGCGAACTCTGGGCCTCCACTACAGAAGCCCTGCTGAGTTTCAGAATCTGAAATCCATTTGCACCAGCGCAACCAAGCTCAACCCTTCTGCCTATGCAGCCAGCTGAGGGATCAAGACCGTGTCATCAGGGGAGGATAGACTTCCCTTCTCGCTGGCTAACTCCGGGAGTGAAAGCTGACGCAACGGAGTGCATTGCCACTTCATATTCTCCTGCTCAGCAGGCCTCCCAGGTTCCCCAGAGAGAGAAGCATGATACTAACTGCTGCTACTGCAAACAGAAAAGATGACTGCATGTTACCAGATTTTGAGCACAGCCATAAAATAAGCCTTATATCCTTTTTACACACATGATTAGAATGAAAGGGAAAACCTTAGGTCTGCATGTGATTTTGAGAGTACATTTCTGACCACTGGGGGGCCCAACAATAAGCTACAAACACTGACATATTACCACTAGATATGGCTGACATATTAGCAAACAGTTGGCTGTTTACACATCTAGCAGACAAGCAGCATTATCATCTATTCTGTGTTTCTGTGTTCCAGTCCAATATTCACTCTGCCTTTAACTCAGTTTTTGCCTCCAACACAGACTGTATATACACAATAGATGTGAAGCCAGGGCAGAATTGTCTTAAAGTGCAATACCACTGAGGGCCACTAGGGGCTGGCTAAAAAAACAACAACAACAACAACAACAAAAAAACCTCTGCCTTCAAAACACTCCCACTCAACAAGGTTGAACAACTGATGGAATTCAAAGTCAATTAAATGTTTTCCACAATCATTATGGTGTCATTAATTAAATTCACTCTGTTATCAGTGTGCTGGTGGTCCTTCCTAAAATAATTCAATCATCAATTAGATAATAGACCTCAAAGAGTAGTATGTTTGAAGGCGTGTCTGGTTTGATTGAGTGCACTCAGGTTGGTAGTATAGGTGGGCGGGCATAGTGTCTCTGATTAGTTCGCATTGGTTCTCATGTTAGTTTTTTCCTTGTGCTTCTAAGCTTTATGTTGGCTGGTTAGCTTCAGCTTCTTACCTAACCTTTCATCTCACTCAGAAAAAGCAAAAAACCTAATTTCCTACAATATCCAACTATAACTTTAAGCTTTATTGAAGTGAATTCATTTGAGAGGGAGAGAGAAGATGAAAGGGCGTTCATGTAACATTCATACGAAGAGAGGTGGACAGCAAGAGGCAGAGATGCAGAGAAAGACATGAGGATTGAGTGATGAGATGATGAGACAGTGATGAAATGCTGGAAATGTAGAGAAAGAAATGATGCCAAGCAATACAGGGAAGCTTCTGTCAGCCATTTATCCTGTTGTGTGGGTGGCTGTCTCTCCGCCAGCCGAGACGGAGGGTGTGCTACCGTACATTTGTGTGCATTCATCTCACATTCTCTGCTGCATTATATAGATCTCCAGCCTGCTGAATCAGCCGCCCTGAAACTCCCATCACAATTACAGCCAGCGTGTGGCAGCGCTCCGACACTGACGTCTGCAGAATGTCACTGTGCTTCACAAAGCTCATCAGTCCGCAGGTCGGTCCCCTGCTAACAAGCCGCTATGTGGCAGCGCTCTCAGACACGGAGGGTGCTGATTTCAAGTATCGTCATTAGCCCTGGTTTAGCGCCATCACTACAGAAGCACAGTCATTTTTGGAAAAGTGAAGCCTGCGCTTTTTGAAGCCAGCACCTAGTGGCCCTTGGTGGTATTGCATGTCAAGGCACTTCTGCATTGGCTTCATTTTTTAGATCTGGAAGTTACGTCCACTTTTACATACAGTCTACGATACCACGAGTAATACTGTACATGTACCACATTTTGGGAATCACTGTTGTTGTGTCTCCAGCTTTGTGGCAACAGTTTGTGTTTGGCTAATTACTATTTCAACATGTCACTGCCAGTGAGCACAAAGCCAAGAGACAGTTTGATATGGAGAGCTTGCACAGGCCCTGATCTTAACTGAACAAGCCTGACACCAGAAGAGTGGATGCTGTTATAGCAGCGGATTAATGGTGCGTTCAACAATCACATGTTTCAGTATCCATGTGCTTTGTTTGGATGTCCACATACGCAGTGTACTAACACTGGTGAATAGTGTGCTCCTGTTTGTGCTGATGGCGAGCTAAAGGCAACAGTGTGTGTGTGTGTGTGTGTGTGTGTGTGTGTGTGTGTGTGTGTGTGTGTGTGTGTGTATTTACTGTATATGAAAGTGTAGTCATTTAATAACTCTAAAGCCATGACAGCTTGTATTGGAAGACTCTATGTGGGAACAATATATTTGAAATAGATGTTTCTGTTTTGCAGTGATAGAGGAATAAGTTATTTCCTGGTGGGACTTGGTGGGTTGTTGTTTTTCTAGCAAGCTCACTGAGAAGACCGAGACTTTTATTGTGTTTGGCAAATTGAAAAGTTGGCAACATTTTTCTAATGAGACATGTTGGCAAAATATTTTGTTCAGTCAGCCAAAGAAGTGAAAAGCAAACATTTCTTTTCACATCTGTGGATGGGAAATGGGAGGTTTTCATTCGCTGTCGTGTGGTTCATTCAAAACCAAACATCATCCAATCAACATTTCTATTTTAACTGGTTTCACGCTCCATGTTTTTGTTTTATTTACCAGCACTCAGGAGGAAATTAAATGTCAAATGGGAAGATGAATGCTTTTATAAGAAGTATTCCCACTACAGGTGTAAACTTAGTTTTCACATTCCTGATGTATCTAAAGAATCAGTGTGGATTTAGGAGGATCTTTTGGCATAATATTAATAACTGTGCATTAGTGTATAATCACCTGAAACTAAGAATTAGCCCTTAATATCTACAGTATATAGGCAGCAGGTCCTCTTCCATGTAGCCCACCATGTTTCTACTGCAGCCCAGTAGGGACAAACCTAACAGTGACAATAAAAGATGGTCATTCACAATTTTTGCAAGTTTCATGGCTGTTGTAGAGTCTCTTGCATGCTCAGGAGGGGAGGGTGTGGTGAGGGGTGGTCAGTTGGTAGCGATCTGCAACATCACCTCAAGATGCCAATAAATCCCGCACAGTGCTCCTGTATTATTAAGATGTGATCAAAACATAAAAATTGTACTTGTGGCTCCACTTAGTCCCCCCACGATCTAATTAAAAGTGTAATAAATAGATTGTGTATCTTACAATGCTATGCAGTAAACCTAATTCCTTATTTGTGCAAGATGTAATTTGTTTTTCTGATTTGTTGTCTGTGTTTGTGTGTCCAGACCAATGATGTCGTAGGAAACACCTGGAACTGGCTCTACTTCATCCCTCTTATCATCATCGGCTCATTCTTCATGCTCAATTTGGTGCTCGGTGTCCTATCAGGGTAAGTCATAATAAATCCACATATTCCAGGTCTGCTGAAAGGATCACAGGACATGTAACAGAGGTTAATTACAAACCAGATTTAGTCATTATGCATCTTCATTTGTCCATGTTATAATCCTGGAAGGTGTTTGTGTTGCGTTTGTATATTAAATGTGTAATGTGATAATCTTGGGAAAGGATGGATTTAATAATTGCTCTGAAAACAGTGCAAAGTTTACAAATGTTCTTTTTTAAAAATTCTTAAATACTCTCTTCTAGATAATAAGATATAATAAAGTTATCTTATGTTTTATGAGAAATTGATGAATTGAAAAGGAATTGAGTAAATCAACAGATTATTCCCCCTCTCTTATCTATCATCTATCGCCTCTCCTTTTTGCTTTGTTCCTCTCATTGTCTTTCCTGGAGCCATCCTTTGTGTCTGTGGCTTTAATCATCCCGGTCCTCTGTGCTCTTGGATCTGATGTCTGTCCATCTCATTGTGTCTGCAGTCACAAAGAGCCTCTTCTCACCTGCTGTGACTCACAGCCTCTTGTCTCAGCGAAACCTTAATGAAAGCTAACATGTGCATGATCATTAGTCTGGAGGTCATGTGAAACTTGCTGCTGAAGGAGGAGCTGTTTGTTCGTGGAGAGAAAAACTGTATTCCAAGAAGGGCGTGCTTTTCTTTTAGTTCACTCCCTTTCTTGCACAAGTATTTCCACCTCATGTTCCAGCAACATTTTTACTGTCATGTTTTGTAAAAGATTTCATCATCTTGGTATTAATGGAACCACTTTGGACAACTTTGTCAATAATACATTTCATATCACAGATCTGATTCTTCTGATTAGTGAAAGATGTTAGATCATTTAGTAGTATTAGTAGTCTTATTAGGGCTGGATGATATTATGATATTAAATGTAAGATGATGCAAACCAGCCAGCGGGCCGTTATCTTAGCATAGCATAAAGAGTAGGGGGATGCAGCTAGCTTGGCTACCTAAGGTGGCAAAATCCCTCTACCAGCACTGCCTACCTACCTTAACATGTTGAAGTAATCTTACTTGGTAAATTACTTGGTAAAACTGATTTCATATTCAACACAAAGACATGAGAGTTGTATGAGTCCTGAAAAATCAATATAACGCTTAATGTAAAATGGGATGTACTGTGATAAGACCTGTACAGTGCTTGAAGTGGAAAAAACAGGTACCAGTATTCCCCTTTATTTACATGTTGACATGTTTATCAGCTGCTTTCAGTAACAACATACATTTCTTTAATACAGTGGAGAACCAGTTCAATTATGATGGTAACAGGACTGGGTCCTAGTGTTTGGCTGGACTGTGTATGAAACATTAGATAGCTTTAAATTTGAAATAAGGGTTTTGATTTGAAACAGTTGCAGGAAGTGGCAAAATTTGGCCAACAAATGGGGACTTCAGACATTTTCTCATCAGAACTCTGGAGAAACAGATCCAGGACAATGTTTAGAGTTCAGAAAAGGCAGGCATTCAGTCATAATTAATGAACACACATCACATTAATGATGAATAAGATGTTTACATACTTACAATACATTCTGTAAACTGAATTGAAACTGCAATTGTTTTTTCTGATGCTAAAGTTAAATCAACAGGCTTGCTGCCCCTGGCCTGCATTCAGTACTGGTTGGGTAGGACTTTCAAAGCTCACTGTGTCGTCATCTGAGTCTGTTCTTGTTGCCTTTGGAGTCAGGCAAAAATTATTGTAAGGTTAATGTTAACTGACTGAGACTAGCCACCAACAGAAAAAAACAGGCAGGTGAGAATATGAACAGGTGAGTGTTAGTTAGTGCTCCCTGGGTAATGCAGTTTATTTAGAGCCTATTTTGAACCGTTCTGATAACCTGATATGGAGAGGGCAGAACAGAATACCAGCAAGTTGTGAGAAGTTCTGGTGTGCAAGAAAAAGTCACAGTACACCAAAGAGTAAAAAAATGGAAGTGTCAGCATACTGTGTACTATTGAGTAGCTCACTACTGGGTCTGATACATTCGTTCACAGCCGTGTAAAACTATACACCATACCCTGTTTTCCTCTCCATCCACACTTTTCAATGTTCAGAAATTTCTCAAATATATCTTAACTGAGCTATGGTTATGCCAATGGCCGTTTTCCTCTTCCTTTCCCTCAACAGCTGCTCAGCTGTCGTTTCACTCTAATATTTATAATCCCTCCGGTGACTATTTGAAACTCTATTTTATCAAATATCCGCGATGACGTGTCTCCTGTTTGTTGCTGTAAATGTAGATCAATTTCTGTTCACACTGATGTCTGACATGAGCCATGTGCAGGCATAAATGGCAAGACAGAAAAAAAAAAAAAATCTTTAAATCCAAGTTACCACACGTGATTAAATGGTAAATATGTCTATTCAAATGTCCGTTTCAACAGAGAATTTGCCAAAGAGCGAGAGCGTGTGGAGAAGAGGCAGGAGTTCCTGAAGCTTCGCAGGCAGCAGCAGATTGAGCGAGAGCTCACCGGATACTTGGAGTGGATCTGCAAAGCAGGTTAGACTCATCTCTGAAACAGTGTGGGAGCTGGTGTCTGTTGTGTTAAAAACATGACATTGATAGAAAGTCCCTGTTTTCCCACTCTCTCTCTCGCCCGCTGCAGAGGAAGTGCTGCTGGAGGAGGAGGATGAGATTGCAGAGGAGAAGTCCCCACTGGACGGTGCGTGGTACAAGAGGAAACAAAACCTTCCAGGTGAAAACAGGGCTGAGTATCTGGTGCCTGCTTTACCAGGGTCCGTCACCACGGGAGGCCGATGGTAAACCAGGCACAGACAGGTACGCTTCATCATTTCCATCTAAAGATGGATTTTGTGCTGCACATAAGTCATCCCAAACTCCTCAGTCATGAATGTGATCTGGTCCTCTCTTCTCTCTCTGGACATGCTGTACTGGCTTTTCTGATTCCTCTCGTCAGAGAAATGTTAAAAAAGGACAACAAGATGACTGGCAAACATGATGACAGGCCTTCAGGAACTCAACGCACCAGCCAAAAAAAAATTGTCTGGCATGTAACATTGCAACTTGTCATTTGTACAGTTCAGTTTTTGTACAGATTAAATGAGACCAGACAGGAACTGAGCTTTATAGGTGCTGGTGGGCAAAATGTGTTCCCTTTGGACCAAACCACGCTAGTTCTTTTCACTTTTCATGCTAAGCTAGGCCAACTGGCTCCTGGTCCTAGTTTCTAATTAAAAGAACTGTATCATCAAATTCTTGGCAATGAAAAGATAATTAGCTCAGTGCTAAAGAAATTTAACATTCCTTTAAATCAAACTGAATTCCGTGTCTTTGATCGGTTTCCAGGTTTTTGAAAGGCTCACATCATAACACATCAGAATTAAACAACTATTTAACTATCTGAACATCTGTAAACCAAAATATTGAAGTATTTTTGTAAAGCAATTTCACACAGTAGTGTGTACTGTATAAAACCAAAGGAAATTGGACACTCAAATGACAGTGTACACAATATATTTTCCATCTTGATATAATTAAATCTGCCAGTGGTATAAGTCAAAAGGAAGAATATCAAACAAAACTCAATACAATAGTCAGCTGTTCACCTAAATATATTTTGCCTCAGGATAAGTATGGCCATGCACATACATGTTGTAAATTTAGATTTTGACAAGGTGTTTTTCAAACCGTTTTTCCCAAATTATATAAAATCTTACTTTTAATGGATTTCACATAGTGGATCGCAACTGATCTCAAGAATCTAAACTAAACTGTATGAAACATGAAATAAATAGTTAGACTTTTCTTGAAGCAAATAAAAAAGCCCACTTAAAGTTTCTTGTCGTTAATGTCATGATAATCCTGGCAGCAAATGGCTACTGCCCGCGCAAAATAGAAGTTTTACTTTTGTTTTCTGCTCAGTGATGCTCACTGGTTGGGAAGCACTGATTTAATATTACAAATTTCATTAAAAAAAAAACCATAAAAAAAGTGGCTCCTCAGTTTTACATTAAGCCATATGTACAGCTGCAGAATGAGCTGTCTGTATCCAGACCAGTGTAATCATATAATCAGCACCTTTGATTAGCCTGATACTGGAGTGATTGTCATGGTTTCCACTCTGTCTTCTGTTTTTTATTGCAGACAGAGCATACTGTTAGTCAGATCTTTCTCTGTCTCTTGCTCATGATGTCATTCCATAAAGCCTGGTGGGAAGGCAAGGGTTAATTAGTGTGATTTACAGTGATAGTCTGTCTGGATTTGTTAAAGTAAATTCACTATTCTGCGCTCCCCAACACACACACACACACACACACACACACACACACACACACACACACACACACACACACACACACACACACACACACACACACACACACACCCATGTGCCTGTTATGCATTGAACAGACACACACTTCACACACACACACTCATGTTGAGGATTTCAGTAAAGTGACAGCAGCCGGCAGCCCTATTTTCTCAATTAGATACAAATAGAGGATTAAAACGTTGGAGTCCACAGCTGTAGAAGAACCACTCTGATGTTGTTAAAGCAGAAAATATGTGTTTATGCTTCGTCAGTTAAATGACAGGTACGAGTAGTGGAGCAAAGTGTCAATCATACAGGAGCTGTCTCTCTCAGTAGAGGTGATTTTAAAATGCTTTATTCAGAGATGATCGACCCACTTTTTCAAGAAATTGAGGAAATGATCCTTTAGATTTTCTACAACTCAATTTATTGCAAATTTATAAAAGTTCTTTCAAATGTCACATCTTAAAACAAATATAAAATACTTTGTTGCCCACCTTCTCCCTCCCCTTCCGCGCAAACAAAACATACAGAAATGTAATGAGACGAGTGAAATTTGTTTACATTTCTCTTATTTGTAATGACCATGATGTTATTGATTTTTTAAAATGTTTTAATTTTTGTTCTTTTGTTGTTTTTATTTTTGGTGCGAGGGGTAAGGCTTCACTGCAAATATTTCCTTTCCAACTCATTTTTTTTCCAAGTCAAGTTTTTAAACTTCTTAAATCTGGGGGAAAATTATGCCAATGCAAAAAGTAATAAAACATGTTCAAACTGTTTGAACCATGCAACATATTTAATTCTAGTGCAGTGAAATGCCTGATCCTGTTCTTTCTCAAGATAGAGGCACTCAAACTGAAACATTTCTACAACCAAGTTGTTTTTTTACTGGAAACGAGTTGATTTTTTTTGGCGGATTGTTTCACTTTTTTGTGAATAGGGTAGGATAGAAAAGAATGGAAAGCCTTTACTGTCATTTGTTTAGGTTTGGGAGTCACTTATAGACAGATAAAAGAGATCGGTAGTCTTCCTCAGTCTTAAAGCAGTACATGATTTTTCAGCCTCGTTCTGCCTCCCAGGAGCCCTTCCGAGCCGACGTGGAGGGTTGTAGATTTGGAGCCCATCACTCCGACAGCACAGGGGTGGTCCATGATGATCACGTTCATGTTGTGCCGGCAGTTTTTCATTCCGAGGCTGACTTCAAGCAGGAAGGCAGAAAATCTCCAAATGAAAAACGTGATTGATGCGTGCTATTCATAGTTTCCAATTAGCTCACCCTTCACACACATATTGTATGTCCTTGCTCCACTTCAATTTTAAATGCTCGGTTTTCTTGACTTAATTTATTTTCACGGATTTATATTAAAGAATGCATTTTAAGAGCTGTATATATTACTTTCCTCCCTGTCTGTGCTGTTCCCATTATAGTCCTGAAGCGGGGGAAAGTGAAGAAGGGTAAAAATGACCTGATCGGTGCTGAGGAGGGGGAGGATCCCTTCGCAGACATCTCCTCTGTTGGTAAATCTCACATCTTTTTATCCATGGCCACCAGCCTTTACAATAAAAGCCTCTGATAAAGCCTGTCATAACACATGTCCTCTGACTCTCTGGCCTCCATTTATCAGATTAGTATGTCACATCACCTCAACACTATAAAACACGAGGCTAAAGATCTGAATAATGTACATTATAGAAGCAGATTCAGCACCTCGACCGAAAGCTGCTTCCTTTGGCTGTAAGTACATCACCTTGAGGAGAGAGAAGTATAATTAACATTTTTAATTAGACTGTTTAATTTAAATAGCAAGAGAATAACCTGCAGCATATTAGAATTATACTTTTCAATATTAATGGACTTCGCGGTCTCAGACAAAGACCGCATGGAATTGCTTGTCTGTGGTTAGGAAATAAGCACCAGCCTGGTAATTGAAACGATTTTGTTGCCTTCAATTTCAAAAAAGCAACTTTTTTTTACAATCTCATCTACTTACTGTTTTCCATAAAATAAAAACTGCTGAGGGAAAATATGGCAAACTGTATCACTCATCTCACTTTGTTCACACATTACGCCTGCAATTCTGCTGCACACCACCAAAGGATGAGGTGCACATTTTTTAATGAGCAGATGCAGGTACATTCAAGGGAGCATTTAGGTGAGTCTATGTTTTTATTTCTGTCTCATGTGCAGGTTTTTCCCCAAACATTTTAACATGCTTGTTAACAGATGTAAAGTGGAATGAATTCCTGTATACCGTAAGGCATCTTCTCTCTGCTGCTGGGTAGAAGCACAATTGTAGCACCAAGACTGGAGACTTCAACTACAACCATTTGTAAATGCAGTCTCAATTCAACTCAGGACACCTGACACAAAGGAGTGTGGAGCAGGAAGAATGGATCATGCTGGACCGGGGCTGTCACAATATCAGATTTTTACAACATGATTATTGTGTCCAAAAAAATAATTCATGGCAACAATTCTGTCGCAATATCTGCATAATATTTGAGAATTGAAAATAATAATCCTATCAAATTTATCTTTACATTTGTTTATTGTGTTTTTTCTCTTTTTCACACAACAGTGCCTAAAAATAACAATTACATGACTTAATAGACGGTAAAAAGACAATCAGATTAGCGTCATGATAACTAACCTTTTATGTGCACTGAAAAGATGCAAAGCAGCAGAATGATTGGACATAAAATATTACGTAAAGGAACATATTCAAATGTAACCCCTCGGTAATCAACAACATTTGGATAGTACCTGTAATTTATTGGCATAACCTTACAACCTTATCCAGTAACTGGATTACAATTATATTTATATATATTTGTAATTACATTACATAATGCTGTTACATGAAAGCAGTTATTCCCAAATGCTGGTGAAGGCAATTAAATATCTTCTTAACAAGCAGAAAATCAAAGATAAGTTTAGTAATTGTTTGCTTCAGGAATGACGCATTATGATTTATATATATAACTGAATGATGGTGATGCAGTTCATCACAGTTGTAGGAAGAAAACAAAGAAACCACACAGTGATTCACTTTGAAAACTGTGACACGCTGACAAATAATTGACTGTTGAAAACTCACAGGTTTCCTGCCTCACCTCTTTGTCATCACTTCCAGCTCCTCCTGGCTCTCCGTTTGGTCGGGCAAGCGTGAAAAGCAGCGGTAAGATGGACAGCTCCTCTTATTTCCGGCGTAAAGAGAAGAGGATCCGCTTCTTCATTCGGCGGATGGTGAAAGCTCAGAGTTTTTACTGGATTGTTCTGTGCCTGGTGGGCCTCAACACTCTGTGTGTGGCCATAGTTCACTACGACCAGCCAGAGTGGCTTACAAGGGCTCTCTGTAAGTCACACACAAACACACACTTAATATATAATCCCACTTGTTGTCTGTAGCTGATATAACTATATTCTCTTTGTGTTGTTACTCTGTTCATGTTGCAACCAGACACAGCAGAGTTTGTGTTTCTGGGTTTGTTTCTGACCGAGATGACTTTGAAGATGTATGGCCTCGGAGCGAGGAATTATTTCCACTCCTCCTTTAACTGCTTTGATTTTGGGGTAAGTTACTGTAGGCTGAAATACAGCGTGCTCCTTTGGTTTTGGATCGTAATCAGGTTACTAATATGATTCAATGTGTTTTAAACTATTTTAAAATGGTTGTAAGAACAAAGACACATGCAGCAGGTGACGAGTCCACCCTGTGCTCTCGTCTCCAGGTCATTGTGGGAAGTATCTTTGAGGTGATCTGGGACATGATTAAACCAGGAGCATCGTTTGGTATCAGTGTGCTGAGAGCCTTGAGACTACTCAGGATTTTCAAAGTCACCAAGTGAGTTCATCTCATAAAACACAAACAAAAAGTACATTTAGCTGTTTTTTTCTTCCTGTTAAAAGAGAGGTTGTTTTTTTTTCCTTTTAAGTTTATGTTATAAGAATTTAACTTTGTTAAGCGCGTTGACACAAACTTGTGTTGTGATTTGGTGCAATATTCTTTTTTTTTTTTAATAGAATAGAATTTTCTTTGTTTGCCCTTTGCAACTGTCAAACCTTAAGGCTTGCATTTTGGGCTTTCTTGTAACTTACTGTTATGAATATATTAATATTTATCTCAAGCTGCAGTTTGAATGAAAAATTCTACTTCTACTCCTCAGAGTCATAAATCAATCACATAAGCATCACACACTATACATAATGCTGGAATCAGCAACATTTCACAGTCCACTTCTTTCCTTTCAGGAGTACACTTTTCATCGCTTTGTCTTGTCTAATAATCACATCACAACGTTTAATGTGTCGTAAAACTGCAAACAACGAGGCAAAAAGCAGAATCCAGTTGAAGCTTGCAGCTGTTGCTCTGACCAAAAGGAATGTTTTCCCATTTTTACTCAACCCTCGTGTTGTCCTCGGGTCAAAATGACCCACAGCTGTGTTCAACCAAGTTCTATTTTATTTCTATATTTTTATATTTTTTGGGATCATTGGTCATCATTCTTTAAAGAAACCCTCACAGCCTCCTTGTCACCAATGATCCCAAAAAACATGAAAATAAAATAGAACTTGGTTGATCCAAAGACAACACGAGGGTTAAATTTGTTCAGACTGTGATCACGAACATTCGAATGATGTTGATGACAGGAAGACATCTCCGTTTTGCATGGCTTTAAAGCCTCCATCACTGACAGTTACATCGGAAAAAAAAGTCAGTATTAACTTTAATAGAATTAGCGTAGCTAATTTAAATGTAGCAATAAACTGTTTTGTATCGGGTTTCAGTGGTCAACAAACTGCCTAAAGTATCTAATCGTACGAAAGAAGCTCATTTAGGCTGTTTATATAGTGTCATTACACAGGTGACAGTGAGTGAAATTGTCTCCGGATAATGCGTTCGTAGAAGCACTGTCATACCTCTGTCTACACTACTTAAAGCATGATGGGAAATGTTGCCAAAACATTTAAACAAACGTGAGCAAGCCTTTAAATTGACTTTACAGTTGATAGACCTAAACTCAGTACGTTTTATCAACATGCTGCTTTTTTCTCATTTATTCATTTATTTATTTATATGTTGTGTGTGTTAAAAACCTTTGTACATATGGGCAAAAAGCTTTTTTTTTTTCCATGAAAAAAAAACTTACTGGTGCCATTTTGAAGTAGCCCGGCCTTTTGGATTAAACCAGGAAGCAAATAAAGAAGAAATATATGGCATGTCAGAGCAAGACAATATAGTAGCAGACCATGATCCTGTCAGTATGTTGGATAAAAATCAGGCCTGAGAAGCCTGGAGTTTTAAGGGCTTAATCTTTTGGTCCTTTCATTCGACTCAATTTCATTCGACTTAATACACTGACCAACATTCATAAATATGAAAAGTCAAAATCTGCCAAATGCAAAAAGTCTATATTTAGAGGACACAAGATTTTGATGTTGTATTAGCTTTACTTCTAAGTCTTTTCTCTGTGAAGTGACAATCCTGTTAGAGTTTGATGGCGATGCTTTTATTTCATTAGATTAGTTGTAATCCTGTGATTCACTGAAACTGGCAGCTGTGGACCCTGACGCATTGCTGTTTGTTTTATACCACCTACAGCTCTTGTTGCTATTTGTTCCACTCTTCCCTCCCCTGGTTTTTTTGTGTGTTTTTTTTCTCTTTCTGTCTCTTTATAAGCCTTTTCATTTCATTTCTTCTGTCTGTCTGGACAAAAGTTATTTTGTGTTCTGTGGGTATAAAAACAATAATTTCTCTATGCCTCTGCTTCCCCTCAGATATTGGAACTCGCTGAGAAACCTTGTGGTTTCCCTCCTCAACTCCATGAAGTCCATCATCAGCTTGCTCTTCCTCCTCTTCCTCTTCATTGTGGTCTTTGCTCTGCTAGGCATGCAGCTCTTCGGAGGACAGTGAGTAGTTTTTTTTTTTTTTTTTTTTTTTTAACCTGTCCTGCCCTTTTCCCTCTTCTCTCCATCCCGACACACACAGACAAACAAACAAACAAACAAACAAACACACACACACACACACAGATCCTCTCCTCTCCTCTCCTCTCCTCTCCTCTCCTCTCCTCTCCTCTCCTCTCCTCTCCTCTCCTCTCCTCTCCTCTCCTCTCCTCTCCTCTCCTCTCCTCTCCTCTCCTCTCCTCTCCTCTCCTCTCCTCCTCTATCGGTCTCTCCACCTGACCCTCCTGCCTGTGTGTGATCCCCGGCCCGGCCCGGCAGCGGTGACAGACATGTTGACGCAGCAGGTAGCTGGCAGATCAGCAGCAGCGACTGCAGCCCTTTGATATCTCTCTCAGCAGGAGCTCCGTGTCTCCTAATGGCAGGAACACCTCATGGTTCTGGGCTGGCTGCAGTTAATCAAAGGCCTGGCATCCAGCCTGTCTGACTCCACTCTGCACAAACATCTTACTGTATATCTCAGCACAAATCAAACCACATCGCACACACACTGTTTTGACAACCCAGTTTCTTTTAATATTATACATTATTTTACATGCACAGTTTTTTCTGTTGTTCTGTTATTTAAATTGCAATTTTTTTTCATTGGATTATAATAATATTACACAGACCAGGGATGATGCTGTGATCTGGAAGCACGGTGAAAAAAAATGAGCAGTTAGATAATCAGGTTGTTAATAAGCCACAAAAAAATGTATCTGAATTACTTTATTTGGAGGTTAAACTGAAAGCGTGTACGCCAGACAATAATCCCTCATTGCACAGAAAGAATGGTCTGTGCTACTGTATGCACAGTGGGTCAGAGTGCAATCAGAAAGTTGGTCTGTAAAGTGGGATAAATGTTGACAATAGACAGTGGATACACAAGCATTTTATAGTTTGCGTTTGTTTTCTTCTACACGTAACTTGGACTTGATTTACAACCTGTCTGAGATTATCTGACCGCTCATTTTCTGCTCCAACAGACTGTTTCTCGGCAACATCTTCATGTTTGCATGATTCGAGTACACTAAGGTGTTACTGAACAAAATGGGAAACAAAACTATTGAAATGAGATTCACCTCCGGTGACGCACCAAAGACAATATCAGGGTTTTTTGTTCAACCGAACTTGTATGTAAAATAGTTGGAATGACCCTTTAAATTTATAACCTCAAAAGCAGGGTGGAAATTTCACACAATATTTTTAAAACTGTCCAACCCAGGAAAAGAACAGCATTGCTTGTTGACCTATGACCTATTTCATGTGTTTATGTTTTCATGATTTCAAAACTCTTGCAATCTAGTTCTGCCCACAGATTGCTCACAGCTGTCTTCTTCAATGTGATCATAGTCTGGAAACTTTAGATGAAGGTTCGCTCAGCCAGGGTGGACCAGTCAGTGACCAGTGGGTGTGGCTAAATGCGATGACATCGAAGTCAAGCGTTTAATTCTTAATGTAGTTGCAACAATGGTGGTGGTGGTAGAGCTAGATGAAGTTATACAAACAGTTGTAGCAACCCTAGAAAATACTGAGGAACTGAAACCAGAGCAACTTCATCCTTAAATTGACTTTCCAAATTCTGTAATGGGGTTGCACTTGTTTACAACTTGGTGAGTTTAATCTTTTGGTGGTCAATGCAGATTGATTAGAGGCTGCTCCAATAGTTTAAGATTATGATGCAGTGACCAGAAATAACAATGTCTGATTTTTTTATGTTAGATTTATTTTTGAAATATGCCCCCAAATCTAGAAAATATTGGATTATGGGATGAATACAATATTCTTAAACTTCCTTAAGGGATGTTTGCCAGACAGTGACCAGATTTTTTATTTATCTTTGAACACATTTTTTGAAGAAGGAACGTATGGTATCTTTTTTCAACATGCTCTGCCGTACTTCTCCTGTTATTTGAAATTATACATTTACCTAGTGTGGCATGTTATGTGACAAAGAAACCTAATTTAAAAAAAAAAAAAAAAAAAAAAAAAATTTCACACAATATGCATGTTCATAAACACGTGTTGTGTTTTAAAGTCAGAATCTGCACTTGTGGCAGGTTATTAGACCAATCAGTCATTCATAGAATTATAAATAAGCATTGATTGAAATGGCCTCAGATGGTTAGAATATCTATTCACTATTATATTGTGTGTTGTTACATCGCCCTACAGCTGTGGCAGGTATGCACTCTCAAGTAAAATGTCACTTTCACATGAAATCACGCCGCCTCAGACAGAAGGCCTTTGCAAAACCCACAACTGGATGTCTTTGAAGCTGCAGGCTGTTGCCATGGCGCCGAGCCTGACATCAGTCCGCGCCATCATTAACATCCCATCAGTCTCCGCTGATGGACAAGTGTAAGATGAGTCTGACGTCCACATGGTGCTTCTAGCCAGCCGAGAACATCAGGCTGAGCTCACTGCTCTCTGTCCGTACGAACAGTTCTGCTCATCTTACAGCTTTTCTTTTTTCTCACGTTTTTCTCATAGAGTCTAAACATGTACACTAGGTGTCAACAAAACAAAACAATCAGGAGTAATTTAAAAATAGACCGTTTTCAGTCTGATTCTGCAAAAAACTAAGAAAACACAACCTTACCTCGGCAGATGAATTCAGTTGTTAAATAAAAAAAAATAAAAAAAAGTGTTTTTCACCCCTAAATAGAAGATTAAGTGGTTCTTTGAGAAGAAGTATAAATGCTTTGTCATATCCAGACCATATTTTTGGCTCACAGATTATGTTCCTGCTCTCAAAACACCAAACCTAATCTCCTGGTAAAATTGTGAGAATTGAAAGATAAACAGCTTGAGGCGAAGGACCATCTTCCCTCTGAGACTCACAGGACATCACCGACTGTTTGGGGTAAAATAGTTGATAGGCTCAAAGGAAATGTGCAGGATTTACTCCAATAGAAAAATAAATGTTTCTGTTTGCTGCTTCATAGCTTTCCGTTTCCGAGGTACTACAGACCTTCTTTGCTGATTAACTCCGACTTTGTCAGACACAGGAGAGATGGCCTTTTTATACTTTTAGCTCGGGCCTTCCTCAGTGTTCGTTCATTGTGACAGTCACATCAATAGACAGTTGTTTACTCCGAATCCCAACCTGTTTACCTCCAATGTGACATTCCATTTTAAAGACTTCACATTTAATCAAGAAAAGAGAGGTGAGTTGAGAAATTATCTAAAATGAAAATAATCTTTACAATAAATCCTTGTAATTTTCAAGAATTTAGCAATTCTTTAGAAAATTTGCCGTTTTTGGCTTTTACTTCTTTATTGGCTCAACGAGCTGTCTTGCTTAAGTATAAGGATCCTGCTCCTCCATCTCACTCACATTGAACTAGAGACATTATATCTGTATGATTCTAGAGAAAATTTGCTGTACGACCCGGAGGAAGAGAGAGTACATTTTATAAAGTGTGCCACCCCTTCTTCTGTTGTGAGAAACACGCGACAATATTTTATTTATATTGATTTACTTGTATTTACTTATTTTCATTTTCCTTTTTTAATACATTTTTCTTTGTTTCCATTAAGTAATATTGTAGATATTTTTTCTGTACTGTCTATAATTTTAATTGTGTCCATAATTTGCAACATATCCATTTAGATTGGTTCTGGTTGTTTGGGTGCATGTTTGGGTGGATGGATCGTGTAGTTACACAGCCGAGTCTTGTTCAGAAAAGCAGAAATTTCTCTGCTTGGACAATTACTCTTTAGTTCATTATTGACAATCAATAAAACAATCTTTGAAGAAGAAATTCCTGAAAATAATCACAACCAGAACCACTTTACCAAAGATTTGAAAAGCAATGAAGCCTCAAGCTCCACAAAAAACCTAAAAAAATGTGGTTGGACTTTGCTGCCCCTGAATTGGTCTTCTCAGGAAATGGTTTGCTCCTGCACTGTGTATCACACAGACCAAGTTGTTATTTTTTTTTTTTTTTTTTTTAAATGACTCCTGATTTAACACTTAAAACTAATTATTTGTTGTTGATAACATTATATTGCTTATATTGGTTGGAATCATTAATTGTAATCTTATAAATTCATTACAGATTTAAAAAACAACAACTTACTGGCTAAATAACTAAACAAGTAATCAGCTGCTGACAAAAATGATAAGCTATATTTTTACTTTCTATTTAAAATTTAAAACATGTTCTTGCAAAAGTAAGCGGCCCCATGATATTGTAAATGACAGTCTCAATCTTCCCCCGTCCCCCCCGTTCTTACAATGTCGTATAGCTGTTATCTTCAATCCACACGCGTGTGTTCAGAAGTGTGTTGCCTTCACCTATACAACATAAACCTGCTCCTATTGTAATAAGGATTATAGGGAAAGGAGGGCACAGGCTTGTGGGGAGTTTGGCCTTACGTGCTCTTGTGTTCAGGACTGATTTAATGAAGTCTCCGTGGACGACGCATGGAAGCCAAGCAGCAAGCTCCCAATCCCTATTATCGGAGTAAACAGAGGTCGGTGCGAACACAGGCGCAGCAGTAAACCGCTAACGCCGCTCCCTGCACTGTGTCTACTAATCTCCAATGAGGGAGGGAAGGAAAGAGAGGAAGAAGTGTGGGGAAGAGGAAAGGAAAAGAGGGAAGACTGAGGTGACGTGAAGTGAGAAAAGTGATTGAGGGATGAGCTGTGGGTGGAGAGATGGGTGGATGATGGAGGATGCAGTAATGAGACAGAGAAGGACAAAGGTAGAAGGAGAGGAGCATGGGGAGAGAGAGAATATGATGACATACCAAGGGAGAGAAGGCTTATTAAATTAGTTTTCCCCTCCCCCTCTCCTCCAACTGGCTTCCCTCCATCACTCACCTCCTCCCCATCTCCCGTCAGGCCGAAACATGTCCCCTAAATATTAATGGCCGATATTAGGTTTTCATTGATTGACTCCATGGCCAAATGTATTTGGACAACCGATCATTACTTCCATATGTGATAGTTCCAAAACTATTAATCATTAATGTGCTGCTGTAACAGCCTCCTCTCGACTGGGAAGACCTCCCACAGGTTTTTTTGGAGCCTGGCTGCTGGGATTTGCTCCTATTGAGACATGTGAGCACAAATGAGGTAAAACAATGATGATAGGAGAGAAGACCTGAGACCTGGGTTTGCAGTGAGTGAGGTGTTGGATGTGGGTGAGGTCAGACCTGGGCTTGTGCACACGGGGTTTTATTATGTTGAACCAGAAATGTTATTGTTTTCTGTCATATTTAGGTTTCCCTCAACTAGTATTCACGGGTCAAGTCCAAACATTCAAACGTATGTAGACATGGGGTTTATATACTCTTTGTCATACAACATGTGTGTGTATATATATCAGCAGGCATGCTGACAGAGATAGCAGTTGACTCCAGAAATAGTGAATGATTTATTGAAAAGCATCCTACGTATTTTATGTGTTTAATTAATGAAAGCATGTTTAGGCAGTTATCTATACTCATTATACGATTTGTTGTTTAGTTGGTTATTTCCGTGACTGAAGTTTCTTTGTCACAAAATGGCTTAAAAACGGATTTTTTTTTTGTGTTCTAAAATATCAATGTCAATATCGACCTCAAAAATGGGAGCAGGTACACATGCATACAATACACACAGCGAATACGAACATGAAGAGCATGTAGACGATGAGGATGTTGAGAACGTTCTTCAGCGAGTTGACGACACAGTCGAACATGGCCTGCAAAGTATTAACACACACACACACACACACACACACACACACACACACACACACACACACACACACACACATACACACACTTGTGCACATATCGTTGGATCTGCACTGTTATTTGGGCAGACGGTCGCTGCTGTAACAATGTGCTCCACATCCTCTCCTCATCTTTGCCGACCCTTTCTTCTTCCTTTGTCTTCTCTTCCTTCATGTAGTTTTTATTCCCAAACACATTTCCTCCCCTTTTGTTCCTCAGACCGGTTTGCATGGTGTATTGCATGCTGTTACATTATGGTTGTTAATAAAAAAAATTCTTCTTCAATTCTTTTAAAATTACAGAAATTAAGACATTTCATTTCAATTTTTTCATAGTTTAACCGGAATATTGGATATACAGTGGGTACGGAAAGTATTCAGACCCCTTTAAATGTTTCACTCTTTGTTTCATTGCAGCCATTTGCTAAAATCAAAAAAGTTCATTTTATTTCTCATTAATGTACACTCAGCACCCCATCTTGACAGAAAAAAACAGAAATGTAGAAATTTGTGCAAATTTATTAAAAAAGAAAAACTGAAATATCACAAGGTCATAAGTATTCAGACCCTTTGCTCAGTATTGAGTAGAAGCACCCTTTTGAGCTAGTACAGCCATGAGTCTTCTTGGGAATGATGCAACAAGCTTTTCACACCTGGATTTGCGGATCCTCTGCCATTCTTCCTTGCAGATCCTCTCCAGTTCTGTCAGGTTGGATGGTGAACGTTGGTGGACAGCCATTTTCAGGTCTCTCCAGAGATGCTCAATTGGGTTTAGGTGAGGGCTCTAGCTGGGCCAGTCAAGAATGGTCACAGAGTTGTTCCGAAGCCACTCCTTTGTTATTTTAGCTGTGTGCTTAGGGTCATTGTCTTGTTGGAAGGTGAACCTTCGGCCCAGTCTGAGGTCCAGAGCACTCTGGAAGAGGTTTTCTTCCAGGATATCTCTGTACTTGGCCGCATTCATCTTTCCTTCAATTGCAACCAGTCGTCCTGTCCCTGCAGCTGAAAAACAACCCCATAGCATGATGCTGCCACCACCATGTTTCACTGTTGGGATTGTATTGGGCAGGTGATGAGCAGTGCCTGGTTTTCTCCACACATACCGCTTAGAATTAACGCCAAAAAGTTCAATCTTGGTCTCATCAGACCAGAGAATCTTATTTCTCATAGTCTGGGAGTCCTTCATGTGTTTTTTGGCAAACTCTATGCGGGCTTTCATATGTCTTGCACTGAGGAGAGGCTTCCGTCGGGCCACTCTGCCATAAAGCCCCGACTGGTGGAGGGCTGCAGTGATAGTTGACTTTGTGGAACTTTCTCCCATCTCCCTACTGCATCTCTGGAGCTCAGCCACAGTGATCTTTGGGTTCTTCTTTACCTCTCTCACCAAGGCTCTTCTCCCACGATTGCTCAGTTTGGCTGGACGGCCAGGTCTAGGAAGAGTTCTGGTCGTCCCAAACCTCTTCCATTTAAGGATTATGGAGGCCACTGTGCTCTTAGGAACCTTGAGTGCTACAGACATTATGTTGTAACCTTGGCCAGATCTGTGCCTTGCCACAATTCTGTCTCTGAGCTCCTTGGACAGTTCCTTCGACCTCATGATTCTCATTTGCTCTGACATGCACTGTGAGCTGTAAGGTCTTATATAGACAGGTGTGTGCCTTTCATAATCAAGTCCAATCAGTTTAATTAAACACAGCTGGACTCCAATGAAGGAGTAGAACCATCTCAAAGAGGATCAGAAGAAATGGACAGCATGTGAGTTAAATATGAGTGTCACAGCAAAGGGTCTGAATACTTATGACCATGTGATATTTCAGTTTTTCTTTTTTAATAAATTTGCACAAATTTCTACATTTCTGTTTTTTTCTGTCAAGATGGGGTGCTTAGTGTACATTAATGAGAAATAAAATGAACTTTTTTGATTTCAGCAAATGGCTGCAATGAAACAAAGAGTAAAAAATGTAAAGGGGTCTGAATACTTTCCGTACCCACTGTATAGTAGAACTGTTTTTGAAAACATTCAGTTGAACCTGGCATCGTTGTATAATTCCTGCATGCATCTTATTTCACTGTGACATGCTTACTTTGTGAGGATTGTTCCGTCTGTCAAGCTCTGTTCCTCAAAACTGCCTTCATACACCTTGATATCAAAAGATATCCAAGATGGAATTAAATATTGATATTTGATTTGTACATTTATAAATGGACTATTTAATATATATCCTTAATTTTCAAATAACAGTCCTCTTGTGTTTTGACAGGCTTTCAACAAGAAACCAACATTGGTACCCATTCAAGAAAAAGAAAAATAATTCCATTACAATTAAGTAATTAGAAGTAAAAGGTGTTTTTAGTTAAAGACTGAAATAACTCTCAAACGCAAAAGATACTATTTGTGTGTCCTTGTTTGTTAATGTGCATATGTGTGCATAATGTTGTACATAGTCTATGATTAGTGACAACTTGAAAGCATCAAAGGTGGACCGAAGATCACAAAGAACTTCAGTGGCATAAATTGATTTTTAATTAATTGTGGTGAACATACAGTACACAGGTAATTTCTGTGGCCCGAGAATAGAGCCCTGTGGTAAACCCAACTACTGAGGGCCGAAGGGTTTGATTTAACAGAATTTGATCTGGCCCCAACAATCTGTAGTTTTCCCTGTGAGGTCACTGTGAAACCAAGTGAGCGATACTATGTTGAGCTAAGGCAGATTTTGGTTTCATGTAGAAGTGACAGAGGAACATTTGAGCAGAGTTGAATTTGAAGCGGGCGAAATTACCAGCATCTGTTCTCAAATATTTAGAATCCAGTTCATAATGTGGCTGTTTTTCATGTCTTTTTGGCTCGATACATCAAATTGATTGATTTTCACAATTTCACCCAAACTTGTTTTGCATTTTGCCATACATTTTAATCCTTCCCTCTTCTACCCATTCCCAACTAATTCTTGTACCTGCCTTATAAAATGATGAACACTAGCAGCGCAGGCTATTTTTAGTTGAATGACCAACCCATCTTTACGCATCTCTGTGTCATTCTCTCATTGTCTTCTTCAGTTTCAAGACCACGGATTCAGGTTTTGGCAGGTTTGTTGGGTCATTTTGGGGGCTTTCTGCAAAGATTTAGATTCTTTGTGTTTAATTTGTGCATGTGTGATGAAAATAGATATGATATTAAGCCAGACCCTACTGTTAACTTTATGAGATATCACAAAACAAACTTATGGTGGTATGTGTGCTCATACAATTCCAGTAAGCACGATACTTTCAGTTTTGTGTAAACCCAGTAGTGCTGGGTTGAGATGGCACAATTCACTTTGGATCCAAGATAATAGATACTCAGATTAATTGATCATCAATCATTTTATTTATCCTCTTATATATACTTGTAACAAAAAGTAGTTTTAGAAGTTAGCATGTTACCATATTAAGTTAGCATGTATATCTCTAAATAAATAAGATAAAGATAATTAAACTAACAATATAGTGACAAGTCTTTTTAGTTGTAGAGACTAAATCTCCCTCCATTCATTCATTTATTCATTCATTCAGTGACAGTATGTCATGTTTGTTTGTGTTTTCTGTCTTTGTCTTTGCCCCACGTTGAACTTTCCACTCAGGTGTGCTGTTGTGTTGAGCCCAAAGCAGACTGACACTGTAGGATGCATGTCAAGATGAACATCTGTTCTCGACTCTGTAACAACCTGCTTCACACACATCACTATAGTTTTGAGGTGATGAAGCATGGGCACCCTAGAAAAGCAGCATTTTACTCCCCGGCTTGACATAACCAGGCTGCCTTGATTTTTCTCCCTTGTCATCTCACACTTCTTCTGTGATGTTCCAGCTCACAGATGACGAAGGAGAAAATCTCAGTTTAAAAAAGATCATTTAGAAAATTCATTAATCTAGGCACCACTCCATTTTTTATTTATTTGCTTGATATTAGGTCAATATGACATGTGGATTTGTTGATCTGCTGCATGGCTGTGTGCACTATTTGTGCATACAACATGTTAAATGATGCAGCCCTGAGCTGCAGAGGCAGTGTGTTTTGGACTTGAAAGTCGGAGCTGTGGCTCCCTGTTGACTAGTGTTTCTTGCTGTTGCATGTTTCTGACCCTGTCCTTCTGTCCCACGATCAATAGAAAACAACCCCTGTCATCTCTGAGTACACTAGTCTCTCCCTGTAGGTGTGAAGAAACCCGAAAACCCAATCCTATACTTGTATTGTACTTCTGTCTTTGTGAGGACAGATGTGAGTCTTAGACATCTTCACCCGGGACAAGTAGCCAGTCCATCAAGGCCAATACAGACGGACAGACGACCATACACATTTACATTCAAACCTACGTCTAATTCAGATTTAGCAATTAACATGTCTTTGGACTGTGGGAGGAGGTTGACAGTGCTAACCACTGCACCATTATGCCGCCCTTTCACCTCAAGTAATGATGTTAAATATATTGACAGCTTAGAAAATAAGACCTCAGAAATATTAGATAAAACAACAACAATAAGACCCAAGTTGTAATGAACTGTATTTACCCTTCTAGATTAGGGGTCAGGGGATATGTTATGTATTTGAGGGTCCTCACAAGCATAGAAGTACAAATGTGTGTGTTGTGTGCAGTGGAGGATTCAAGGGGGAAAGAAGAAACTGGTGCAGGTGTGTCTGCAGGCTTAACTGTGTCTGTTGGTGCTATCATGTTTCTCAGGACCAGAAACATGTACTGTCCATCAAGCTTTTAACATTAATCCAAGTGCTTTTCCTGAACTGCAGGTAGACCGCCGTAACACCTGACCGAAACAACATTTTTGTTTTCTGCTTTTCCTTGTGATGTTCCTCTTTGTGATGCCGTTCTTGTGATTCTTCTTCCAGGTTTAACTTTGAAGATGAGACTCCAACAACAAACTTTGATACATTCCCAGCAGCCATCCTCACTGTGTTTCAGGTAACACACAAACCGGCACATGTTCTGAGTAAATGAGAGAATACTGACATCACAGAAAAAGAAAGTTTCTTATCAGTCATTTTAATTAGAGCGAATGGCTGGTCTGTGGAGCTCCTGTGCCCTAATGAGCTCACTGATAATCCTCCAATTAGTCTGTGCTCATAACCCTTCACTTTGTAAGGTAATTTAATTCTGCACGGCGTCAGATTTGCACGTTGCTTTATAACCTGCCTGCGTCCCCAGCCTCACACCGACTCTCTGGTCTCCCTCAGATTCTGACTGGTGAGGACTGGAATGCCGTCATGTACCACGGCATCGAGTCTCAAGGAGGTGTTCGCCGCGGCATGTTCTCCTCCATCTACTTCATCGTCCTCACGCTCTTTGGAAACTGTATCCTCTCTGACATCCTGACAACTAAAGTGTGCTGAGTCAGAAGAAGTAGGATCGAGATGTGAAAATGGTCTTAGGTTGAAAATGGATTTAATTCTTACAAGGTGCCAATAACTCCTACATTTGTGTTCTTGGGTTGCATTGAAGAAAAATAGTGTCCATCTAAACACACTCAAAATCTAGAAGGGCATCTCCTTGGACTTGATGATACTTAATTTTGCTTTTGATATTCAGACCTTAAATGCTCAAAATTCAGTTGGAATTAAACATTTGGTCTGAACATTATGGAAGCCAGATACCTCCTATAAAACTAGCTGCTTATCAGTATGGGGCAGGACAAACAACATATCAACAGTTTAGTTTATTGAGTGGTGGAACAATTTTTTTTTTTCTGAACTAGACACATTAGAGTTCAGAGTTTTTCTCCTGGGAGCATGAATGTGCTCATGGAAAACAGTATCGTCAGTGTATGCATGACTCAGCACATCATCTGATTAGCTGAGGAACATAAAGTTTGAATTATGACGGCAGACATTAGTTCAATGTGAAAGATCATCACTGATTCAAGGCTGTGTAAGGTTGGCCCTGCAGAGAGAGTATGAGCGTTCTTTTGCATCCTGCAAAATGACAGTCAAAACATCTTTTAATTTCTGCAGTCTTTCAATAAGCTCAGTGTCAGGAATAAGCTCACTGCAAAACGTGTATTTTAGAGACCCCCCAAAAACTACCCCATTGGTCGCAAGCAGCTTATTTCGACCCACAGCTACATTTTAAAGTTGAGTGACTTATAGCAGAAATATAAACAACAACTATTATGTATTCAGTAAAAGTGCAACCCAGTATCACGGTAAAATGTGGCATAGCCACGCTTTGGGCTGTCTAGGCGTGTAAGTCACGCATTTTGTAAGCGTGAAACTTCCACACACATAAATGTCATGTGACGCGGTATCATAAGCATCATCACAGACTGCCATGCGGGATGATGAGATTTGAATCCCGGAGGTTGCAGTGCTTTTCTTGAGTTGTATTTTGTTTCCTACCTGTAACCGTGTTCTTTTTCTAACCCCGACCATTTTTTTTTTGTCACAAACCCCAACCATGTGCTTATTTAGTAACCTCAACCACGTCTTTTTGCAAAAAGTAAAATTTTCCTGTAGATCAAATGGCTCAAATCATGCAGTAAGTTTCATTTTTGTCCACTACAGGAAAACCTGTAACTTTCACGCCTAGACAACGGCAAGCATAGCTATCTCACATTTTGCTACAGTGGACGGGCGTGTCTATTTCATGCTTTGCTGTGATACCGGGTTGAAAAGTGATACAGTTCAGATGGCCTCTATATATAATGAAGAGGTGGGTTAGGTGGATGGTTATGGCTTTCTTGTAGGAGACCAACAGTCACGACGAAGGTTGCATGACTTGTGGAAGCCATAACTAAAATCATAATTTTAACCCAAACCATTATCTTTCTCTATCTAAGTGTTTTTTGTGCCTAAACCTAACCAGGAGCACTAAATTAGGAAACACTCATGTGGGTCATATTTGAGGAACAAACTATCTTTATGGTCGTATGGGTTGGAGGACCTGTTGGTGTTTCATGTCTCTGTCTAAATGCCTGACTGCTCCTTATTGGTTAGGTCTCCTCTTAGGAGTGATAGGAGTGAATTTCCCAAGAGAGTAAAGTAGATAAAAGTGTTATACTCCTTAATGTAGAAGTAGAAGCAAAAACTCTGAGAATTTTTGGCGGGTTTGGAGTGAGGTCGTACTCAGAGACATGTGCGTAGCAGCTTCTTGAGTTGAATATGTAGGCAGGACTGATGGGTATACTGATAGAAAGATGGACTAAAACATCACTATTAAGACCTACTCCTACACACTACTTGGATGCGAAAAACAAATGCATATTTTACCACAGGATACTGTCCAACTGTATGTTCTCCTGAGCCCTGCTGTTATTCAGACACCCTCCTGAATGTCTTCTTGGCTATCGCTGTTGATAACCTTGCTAACGCACAGGAGCTGACTAAGGTATGCTGAGTCAGACCTTCTCAAAGTTTTATTTGTAGACACATTAAGAACGCAAAGAAATACAAGTATTTCACCTACAGTCGTGGCAGACCTGAGAAAAGCCCAGCACGTGTACACAGGATATCTATTTGTCATAAAACGAACGTATTTTTCATTCATTTTATTAAAGGATGAAGAGGAGCAGGAGGAGGCAGCCAATAAGAAACTCGCCCTCCAGAAGGCTTTAGAAGTGAAAGAAGTCAGCCCGATGTCAGCAGCCAACATTTCCATCACTGCGTAAGTTTCCAAGTGTCTTTCCTCAGACAGCAGCTGAGTTCAGCTCCACACTGGACAGAAATGTCCTTCTGTCATTGAGCGTGCTGTCCTTCAATATGTTCCTCCCCCTCAGTCTGAAATGTGTGTGTGTGTGTGTGTGTGTGTGTGTGTGTATACCGTGTTTGATCTGTGTATGTTCTGGATTTCTCCTCATCCACTCCTATTATGAGAGTGCACCTGTGGTGTTGCCTTGTTTATTACACCCCACTGTTGTTAAGGAAGCTTCAGTCAACAACACATGTGAGTTTCCTCCAGCAGCTTTTACGTTATTTAATTTTTTATTTCTCGCCCATTTACCAGAGCTTTGCCTTCATGCTGCCAAAACAGTGTTTCTTTCTCAAAGCAGTTGTCCCACATCTGAACAGTCAACTGTTTTAGAAATGTCTCCTACAAAATACGCAGCGCTTATTTGATGTCAATGTTAGACAATTTCTGTATCACGTATTTGTCTTATGTAAAGAGCATTTATATATGAACACAAAACTTATTAAAGTAAATAAGTAAAGCATTGATATAGCATCGTAATGGGAGGAAAGGACCAACATGGGTTTAACAAATCAGTTGTAAAAACGTTTTACGAGGAAGGAGATGCATTCAACACATTTGTAAGGCCTTAAAGACACATTTATAACTTTTTTTTTGTCAGTAACGTTGAGTGTAAACATAACTTTGTTTGAAACCTCCACAGAACACCTTTAATTCAAAACCATCATGGACAGCAGGTTTGTAGTTCAGTGTATCAGCACTGTTGCCAATTATTATATGACTATTGCTTCATTCCCACAGTGTAAATTGTAAGAAAGAGGAAACAGATGAACAAAGAGCCATTAATCATCAGCTAAAGACAAAAGGAGAGTCATATGAGCAAGCTATAAGAAAACCTGAACGTAAACTGTCAGAAGTTCCCATTGTTTCTAATATGATAATGACAGTGATGTTTTTATCAGGACAGATAGCTCCTGCCATGCCCAGAACCTTGGAGCAACACTGAAACCATGAAAGTCTGTCAAGAGAACGCTGGAGTAAAACTGGAGCTTTTTTCAGCCTTATCAGTGATTTATAGCCGTAGAACATCATGTTGGTAGTCACAGCCTTTCTTCTTGATACTCATCTGCTCAGTTTCTGTGGAACAAAAAAAAAAAAACGTGAATTGTCTGTGCATGGTGCTCGCACAATATGGATTCAACTGACTGTCTGTTGAATATTTCTGCACAGCTCTTTATGTGACGTTCAGTCTCACAAAGCCTTTTATTCATTCGAGAAAGTCTTTGATTCACACTCGCTGCTTAATAATTGTCATCTTGCTCACTAAGAATGAGGTCATTCAGCGTGTAAAAAAATTATCATCGCTGTAAATCACTGGTCAGCATACTTCTCAATGTTCCTCCTTTTCTCTGTTAGTACTCTTATTATGTGATTGTATTCATTATCTCCAGTGTTCTCAGGATGTTTTAATTTGTACGGTGTGGTATCACTGGTGGGTGAGCTCTTAAGCAGTTGCTTTTCTTTCAAATGAACTGTTTTATGTGCATTTTGTGTGCTGTTTCGGAGAAAGTCAGGGTTTCATTACAAAATAAAAATAAACTCACAAAGGTAAAAAAAAAAAATCTAAAAAAAAAAAAAAATCCATGAATCTCAATTATAAATTATCTTATCATTAAAATGTATCAAAACTGAATTTTTATGAGTAAAATATGATTTCAGTTTTACTCTTATTTTGGAATGAAACTCCTGAACAGTTTTAAGTTTCAGTTCTTTGTCATAAAAAAAAAATCACTGCTGACAAACATGCTTTTGTTGCTGTCGTGTTATTGAGGTAGTTGCACAGATTAGTCCTTTGCTGTAAAACAGGGGACAGGTGGACAGACAGACAGACAGTCCACCTGTCCCCTTCAGATGTGTGTCTCATTATTTTCTTTTGTTTTTGTTCTGCATGTACAGTTTTGTAAAGCAAAATCGAGATGCACTCTCTCGCAGGTCGTCCATCAACAGCATTCAGTCACCGTGAGTTAATACTCTGTTACAATATTCTCCTCCTTGTCTCCTCTCCTTCATTTTTTTTTCTCCTCTCCTCTTCACTCCTCTCCTTTCCTGGTTTGCTCTTCTCTTATCTCCGTCCGTTGTCCCTCTTATCTTCTCTGTTATTTCCTTTCCTTATCTCTTCTTTCTGGTCTCTTCTCTTCTCCTTCTTCTTGTCCTGTCTCCTCTCCTCCTCTGGACCTCCATAAAACAAAATTTTATATCATAACCTCATTACTGGTGAAATGAAATGTATTTATCTAGCTTATATTTTTGAAAAAGTCATCACAAAGCACGTTAGAGAGTAGAAAAACACAATTACATGTAGTTTTGCACATGACACATGTTAAGCTGTGAGTGTAGTTTTCAGTGTATACTGTTGACAGCACACAGTTGCACTTCCCTCCAGCTTTAACCAACCAGTGTGTAATCTGTTGATGGCAGCAGCTCATCTATGCTGGTGCCTTTAGTAATTCATCCTCCACTGCGCTCTCTAATTTGTCCATGAATGTTTAACTTTTCTGAGCGTTGCTACCACCGCAGGCAGCTCGACATTTCCAGTCACTTCGTGATTGCAGACCCCAGGACAACACTTGAAAAGATAACATGAGCCGAGGCTAAAATAAAATGCAATGACCAGCTTTAAGTTTGCTCTCGCGCTCGGCGGTTTGCGCTCAGCTGATTACAGATGTGCAGATGGAAGGCCAGATACACTCAACAAATCACTTCGCTGAAAAAACACTGGACTAGAACTGCCCTTCTTGTGTGGTTTTTTTTTAGCAAGTGTGCATGGGCTTTATTAATATAGATCACAAAATAACACTCCTATACACTCAGTGTAACATTTCTCACTTTTCTTTCTGCAGTCACGCTGCCTGTATGTCTGTAGTTCACCTGTCTGTGGATACCTGTCCTGTGTCCTCTGTCTGTGTGTCTTCTGTCTGTCTTTTAGGAGTTATACTGTCTACTCCTCCCCCACCCGGCGTATCTCGAGGTGACCAAATGGAACTAACTTAACTAACCCATAAAGCCCCATGTAAATATATCATACTGAACAGAAACAGTTCATACATGATCGATGGAAACGTGGACACATCAAATGATTTTTGATGGTCTTTGATTCTTTGCACTTGTGTAGAAAAACCCATGTTGAAAAAAAAAAAGAAATCACATTCTGCCCATTAGTGTGATTTCTGACCATCTTCCCTACTGAGGAACCAGCTTGTTTATTTGTTTAAAGAAGCTACATGAGGAGAATGGCCATTACCCATAGCATGTTTTTTTTCTTTTTTTCTGCCTGCCTGCCCCATTTACACATTAAGAAAGCTCTACATGGTCTGTGTCAGTTTATTTGCATTCAACACCAGTGAGGTTTGTCATACACTAAGAAGAAATCACCGTGGCAGCCAATTGAGAAATAACGGAAACCAATAACTTATACAGAATAGGCATGTCAGTTGTTGCATGGTGTTACCATGTAACAAAAAAAGGGCCTCAGAGGGAATCAGGGGCCTCATGATTTCTCCATACTGGAGAATTCAAGCCTTTCCCGAACAGTCTTGATGATTCAGAGGGTTCTTTTTACAGTGTTCCCTCAACTTTTAGGTGTTAAGTTGAGTCTAATTTTTATTTTTGTTACATATAGAGAAACCTCTGTCATTTCGAGCTTTCATTTCAGCAACACAAGGTTTCCTTGAGTTTGTAAAACAGGTTTTTTAGGAGGTTTCATGTATCTTTTATACTCCATGAAAAGCCGGCTTTTAGTTTGGACGTTTGATAGTCAAAGGAGGAAGCCTTGAATAGCAGTAAACTGTATGAAGACACTGCCGAGATGATTTGTCCTCATCAACAACAAAGGAGTAGTAAGTCATCCAGATCAAATCATAGAAATTACCACATGACTACAGATATTGCACTTTTTCTGACAGCATCATACTATCCTGTTATAGACAGTTTTCTTCTTGATCAGCACTGGTCAGTTTATTCCAAAACACTGTGATCTCATACATTTTCTGCCAGTTTTTCAAGTCATGTGAAATGACTTCAATGTTGAGGACCTTAAATAAATTACACACTTCCCACAATCAGGTCATATCATTACAAGAGAATGTTACACCTCTCAGCATTATACATATTTATCCATCTTAAGTGTTGGGACATTATCGAATTTTGCCTTGCTGGATTCGATCTATTTCTCCATAGACCACTCACGTATGGTAAGTGAAAGCTTTACCATGGTGAACATTTGTGCCAACGCATCCATAGACATGGTTCTGTCTTACTTTACCTTATTGGGGTTTGGTGATTTTATTTAGGAGGGAACTGTTTGCAGTATTAGATGGTGTGGCTATGGATGAAACTGGATTGCACCCAAACCCCAAACCCCACACAGCAAACAGATAACTCATAAAGCAGACATAAACAAGTTTCATAAAACGTTTCTATTTCATTGTCTTGTCACTGTCACATGATATTTTTCCTGTGGCTCTGCTGTTTGCAGCAAGGAGCAGCAGCGGTCAGCAAAGGCCATGTCAGTGTGGGAGCAGAGGACCAACCAGCTGAGGAGACACAACATAAGGGCGAGCAGCGAGGCCCTGTTCAATGAGCTCGACCCCGAGGAGCGCCTCCGGATGTCCACCGCCCTCCACCTGCATCCCGATATGAAGACTCACCTGGACCGGCCCCTCATAGTGGAGGCCAGGAATGGGGACAAACTCAGCAGGCCCCCTGAAGGAGGGTGGGAGGGGGCGGGGGATCCCGGCCAGGACGGGCTGGGAGATGGTTTCCACGCGCACTCCAGGAAGCATCACCGCCACCACGACAGCAACGGGGAGAGCAGGGAGGGAGGAGATGGCCAGGGAGGGAGGCACCACACCCATCACAGCAGGAGCAGGGAACACAAGGCCGACGATCCCCAGACAAAAGAGAGGAGAGGAGAGAGGAGCCAGAGCCACGAGAGAGGGCCGGGAAACAGGCACCACCACCAGGCCGGCTCCCCCGAGGAGGAAGCCAATGATGTACGTGGAGGAGAAGAAAGGGGGTATCGCCACCATCACGCCCATCGTCCACCAAAAGAGGGAAATGGGATGTTAGTGAACGGTGCACAGGGAGAGCGCAGGACGAGGGGGGGAGGTGAGGGGGACAGTAATGGAGAGAGGAAGGGACGCTCCTCCCGTATGGTTCGAGCTCAGTCTACTCTGGGCGGAGACGACTGTAAGAGGAGCAAGAATGGAACCAAAGCTTATAGGTAGGACTGCAGAGATTTTACAAACCCTAATGTTTTGTGTATATTATTCACATGTTTTTTTTAGATGAAGCCCATTTATATTTATGTTTAAGTCAGGTCGGAATAATAAGTGATTGGATGTAAAAAAGTAAGTATGATAAAAGTTGATAGTTATCACCACTGGGAACATGCATTTACTGGAATACTTGAAACTGTACAGCAACCAAATCCTTAAATATCAAAAGAGTTTAAATCTTCTGCCTCTGTTATGTAGCCTTTAAATCGAACATCAAGTTTACTTTCTCTTATTTTGGCATGGCAAATGAGTTCATAAATAAGCTTGAGACACACATAATGTCAAGTTATTATATATTTTTTTCTAATATCAGTGAATCAAAATGTCAATTTGAAAACAACCTTACAGAAATTAGTGAATAAGCACTCGAATCTATGGGTTTCATAAGTCACATACCCAAGGAACTAATCCTGTCAAATTGTGGGGTGGGGCTTTTAATATCATTGAGCTGTCAGATGGGTGGAGCTAGAGGTGGGAACTATATGCATATTCATAGATCCGCATGGACTAAAGGAAGGAAAAAGTGTAGACTTACATTGAAACCACATTTGATTTTTTTTTCTTGGAACCAAAAAAAACAACAAAAAAAAACAAACAAAAAAAAAAATCGAAATATGTAATTTTGATGAACAGAGATGAGTTTTTAGGGGTTTAATCAATATGAGAGGAACTTTAAAAGAGGATATGTTAGTGTTGCAATCACAACTTGTCTCTGCGGGGCCCCAAGTGGCCAAAAAGATCACTTCGAGCAGGTTTAAATACAGTCAGATCACACTTCTGTGCTCTAAATATTCTCCTCCTCTTCATTTCTGTTGAAACCCACACAACAAACCAGTCCAAGCATGCTTTTGCTGTTTCAGTGTGATTTTCCAACGCAGTGCGTTTTGAAATGGAGTGTTTTTTATACTTTTATATTTCAGCAGCCTGTTTGATACAACATCACAGCACCAGACCATAAACTGCAGCATGACTCAGACAGATTTCAGCGTTTGGATTCGCTCTGTTTGATATTTCTTCATTCCCCATATTGCAGCCGTGACATCACATAATATTTTGTTCTGAAAAGGCAATTTTGTTAAACAGACTGCTAATGTGACTGTACTTCGGACAGCAGTCATTTTGAGTGGACAGTAATAGCACTCTGTGTGCTGTTACTGTCTTTTACTTGTGATTTTCTGGCTGACTTGGAATCATCACCCTTCTGTTAACTTTGAGGTGCAAAACAGCCCTGCAGAGTTTTGCTGCCATTTCATATTCAAAGATACTATAGAAGACATAACAAGAATAATAGACTATCAGTTTGCACTTCTACATAAACACTGTATAACTATGTATTTGAATTGCATGTTTGTATTTGTCTAGTCTGTTGTCATGTAAGTTGTGGTCTATCTCTGAGGTGGACAGAAAAACTTTCTCATATGGGTCTCATTTGGTAGAAAAAGCTTGAAGCACTCTGAGAGCATAGTATAACGATTCCTGTCATACAATACATATCTTTTTTCCTCAGGGAGAGGCAGCCCGATGCTGAGGAGGACGGCCTTGTCAGCAGTCCTCTCCAGCCAATGCGGAGCAGCCTGAGTCTGGGGGAAAAGCAAGAGGATGCTGACAACCAGAAGAACTCCACGAGGGCCAGCCAGGCCGGCCTCAACAGCAACGCAATCCACATTCCTGTCACCATCACCGCCCCGCCTGGAGAAACCACCATCATACCGAGTGAGTACAGCATTTCGTGGACACAGCAAGTGAAGCAGGTTTTATTTTTGAAGTTTTGGCGATTGTTTTTTTTTTTTTTTTTATTGGTTATCTTTTAACATTTCCACTTTCGTAGATGGCTGACAGTCATCACAGTAGGAGCCCGATATCATGATCACCCACTATCCCCCTATCCAAACCAGCAGCAGGCGGATCCAACGATCCTGCATGCATTTACCTCGGAACAAGTAGTCTAAACATATTTTCTGAACCCCCCCCTGATTACGTCATTATTTGACTGCAGTGAATCACCTCGCTGTTAAGAGTTTTGGGGCATTTTAGTGTGTGAAATCACTCCCAAGGAAAGCGATGCGGTTAAGTAGGCACACGTGTTTGTTCAGACCTGGCATAAGCCTGGGTCGTATTAATGACTATGTGGAATCGGATCTACCCGCTCTATATTCAAATGAATACGTACATCGTGTACATAAACAAGTAAATGCGTACAGAAACGTGATGGGAGAGGAGTCAAAGCAACAGGCAGTTACACAATGAGACATCCTTGCTCACTTGAGAGTGTTGGGCTCTGCGCTGCGGTGGATGAGTGAACTGTGCAAGGGAGTGGGAGCTTTTCCACAGCTGTGGGTTTGATGAGTATCAGAAATACAGAAGAGGTAACTGAAAATAAAAAAAATCTAAACCTAGAGGAGACTTTGGTGAAACAATTGTCAGGTTGACAGCCTGTGTTTTTATTCACGAAACAGCTGTTTTATAGCCACCAGGTCAGTTTACAGGAAAATCTCTCCTACTCTCTGTACAGTTCAGCTGCATTCAACAGAATCACACAGTCGTTTAAGGTAATGGAGGCTAATTAAAAAGGTCACCACTTCCCAAGATCTCAGTGAAGAAAAAAAGTTCACTTTTATCTTACTCAATAGAAATGGCGAAATGTTTTAAAAATCACACCATGTGGTCAAAAAAACAACTTTTGCTTCAGTTGCTCATGCACTGTAAAAATCAGCTAATGATGCCACAACAGTTGTATTTGGATTGCTTTGCCACTTTTCTGCACTAAATCCAGTTCCTACACTTTTAATCTGACAAAGGAGAAGAGGCGTGTGAAACCAAGTGGTTTTGCTTCAGAAATAATGCACCTCTTTACAAAGTCTGTGTAACAGTAGTATGTGTTTGTTTTTGCACTAGCTCATATTTGTCTTTGCGAGAGAGAACAACCAGTTTTCATCATATAATTGTCAGAAATATTCTTGACCCTGAAACCACTCTCTTATGAGAAATGTCTAATTAGTGAAGGGATTACATAGTTTTTGAATTTAAAGTAAGTGCAGTCATAAAACAACTGCATAGACCAAAAGCCTGCATTACAAATCCATAAAAAAAAAACCTAAAAAAACATCTCACTCGTTACTGTCTGTGCTTCTTTGAGCTAAATGAGTGTATTTGTTTTTTTCACACCAGTGAACAACATCGACTGCGACAACTTCCAACTCAGTGAGGAGAAGAAAGATCTGGAAGAGGAGGAGGCTAATGGGCCTCGGCAGATCCTTCCCTACAGCTCAATGTTCATCTTTGGGCAAACAAACCCGTAAGTAACCAGTGGGAGGTGACTCGGAAGGAGTGACGCAGAATCAGCACAAACAGCATATTGAGAAAAAAAGCTCTGATAATTCTCCTGTCCAAAATGATTTAATTCACGCTCCTTGTTAAAGCCATCCTTAAAACAATAAATGCTTGTGTCTGCATCCTCAGCAATTATACATTATATATTCACTATAAAGAAACATGTCATACTTGCTGAAGGTCAGAGTGTGACCGCCGGTGAACATCGGTGGTAGTTTGTTGCTGAATGTAAAGCATTTGGGAGGAGCATCAACACCTCCGATCTGAGGCCACGGTGCCTTGCTTTTTAAATGTTGGATAGGTGCCTCACGTGAAATATTATTTCAGGATCTTTTGTACAAGTGAGCAAAAGCGTAGGCTGGTGAAGAAGGAGCTCAACTTGAAGCTCTTGACTTATTACTTGATCTGCATGTCAAACCAAGAGCTGTAAACTTGAATAGTGACCAAAAGAACTGAGTCACAGATACAAGCAGTCACCTTACATAAGACATTTAATACCTACTCGGGATCAAATCAAGTCATTAATATCAGAAAATCCATGCAAAGACTGCTATAGTTTGGTTAGCTTTTCAATTATTCTACTCATAAAACCAGATGTACGTAACTCTTGTTGTTTCATATTAATTCCATTAAAAACATAGTGAGACATTATGAACCCAGATGACCCCGAATCACGTGGGACCACCGAGGCTGACGCATTCCCACCTTTGTGCAGGACGTGGGCATGGAGGGACATGCGTGTGGTCCGTGGCCTGTTTTAGGAAGACGTCACCTGAATGTACCTAGTGAGATGTCACTCCATGTGTTTTTGTGTGAGTGTTGTTTTATTTGTTCGTGGTCTTGCAGGGTACGACGGCTATGTCACTACGTGGTCAACCTGCGCTACTTTGAAATGTGCATCCTCTTGGTCATTACCATGAGCAGCATCGCTCTGGCAGCCGAGGACCCTGTGCAAGCCAACGCACCGCGCAACAACGTGAGTCAGGCTGACATCTGGAAGTACACAACAAAACACACTGATTGTCAGACAGACAAACACACACAGACAAGTATTTGGACGGAAACGTGCATGCTCGCGCGAACGAATGAGGATTCACGCATAAACAAATCTGATTTAGGATTGAAAGTCCTTCCTAACAGGCCTTGACAGTTTACCCATGTTGAGGAACAAGTGGTCCAAAGCACAAAACCTTTTTATTTCATTTTGCTCAGACAATTCATTGTTGAGTTTCGAATGTTTTTAATACAATGCCAAATGCAGCGCATATCCAGTTTTGCAAAATGGTTCACCACTCTTTACATACATGTTACGTCAGCCCATGTTGGGAATGAGGATGGAACACATGCACACAGACGTGACTTGAGTTGTTTCCATTTTGACAGACAAGCACAGTTAATTAGTATTCTAGTCAGGTGGGCAGAGGGAAACTGAGGTGAGGCTGTGTGCGTGCGTTGTTTATTTGTGTGTGTGTTTGGGTGATTGTTCTGGCAGTGTGTGTTTGTGCAGAGGAGTATAAAACTAACAGAGCTTGAGACCTCTGACAGGACAGAGGAACATTGTTGTGCATATCTGGTCCATTCACACACACACACACACACACACACACACACACACACACACACACACACACACACACACACACACACACACACACACACACACACACACACACACACACACAGTTCCAATGAGTATTAAACTGGCAAAATCTGTCACTGGTTGTTGATGAGTCATCTCAAAGGATATTTCCTGACTCTTCTGTTTTTGCAGGTCCTAAAGTATCTGGATTATGTCTTTACTGGAGTCTTCACTTTTGAGATGGTGATTAAGGTGAGAAGGCTCTTAAAAATGTAGGTGCATTTTGATTTGAGCTCTGAAGAAGCCGCTTTGCAATATTTTGATCATTTGCAGGTCAATAGAACATCAATGATTCAAGTTTAGACTCTGACTTTGAGCTTTTCAGGGTGTTTTTTTTTTAAATTTAATTAGGACTTGTTTCATGATGAGCAATAATCATTTTAAACTATTTTTGCTGTCAGTCACCAGACCAGAGCTTTGTGAGAAGGCTAGCACACAGTGGACAGCACTATGTCACTGGCATTGGTAATTGCCAGAGATAAGACTTGATCCAAATGGTGCACTTACGTCCTAACACTTACTATTTTGAGTGCATAAGTGCGTTCACACTGTCAAGTAGGGAAACATGTGTTCCACTGCATGGATGGTGTACTCAAAACAGACCACCAATTAAGTATTAGACGATGGACACTTTTCACCCTCAATAGTCGGCATCTTGGTTACATCGTGGAAAAGGAAGGAACGCCAACCTAGAGTGTTTTAATTTAACTTTGAATTCTGAGTAAAATAACTAAAGCTGGCAGACATGTTGGCGGGTGATGCATTCAAATACTACAGTTATTTCAGGTAAGGGCAAAACAGCAGTGTGCGATTTGAGACAACACTACCCTGTCAAAGTTCAAGTAGTAACATGTAGGAGTACTATATATGTAAGTGTACGAAGGGAACACAGCCTCTGTCTCGTTTTATCTATTATTCTTTTACTGTTTATTGTTTCATTTTAGATGATAGACTTGGGACTGCTCCTCCATCCTGGATCTTATTTCCGTGACCTGTGGAACATTCTCGACTTCATTGTGGTCAGCGGTGCTCTGGTGGCCTTCGCCTGCTCGTAAGTTAGTTTTTCCTTTAATCCTCACTGTGCTGCCCATAACTTTAAAATCACAGCAATCCTCCAGATTTAATGTATTCAACCACACCACAACATGTTGAAACAAATCACCGGTAGCGTGGTATTTAAATTGTGTTTTTTGCTCATGTTACCATCTCTCCACGATCCCTCACTTGGAGCAGACCAGCATGCAGCATATTGAAGCTAGCTGCCCCTGCTCCGACAAACAACTGTAATGTGCTCATCCAATTATTTCCCCATGAACTCCAAGGCTTTTGTGCTGCCTCGGGGTTATTTTGCCAACATGACTATGTCAAACTCCACTTTCATAGTTACATAAAGCCTCCGCGGTCGCTCTCTGCTAGTCATCTAATGGGCCATGCACAATTTGGCTGATGGGTTTAAGGTTCAGGAGGGGGCAGGAGGATTGGATTTGCTTGTAACTGCCAGGCTTGAGTTGCCACTTAATTGTAACTTTGCATTTAATCCCTTACACAGTACCTGCTCCATTAATACAACTTTTTTTGGGGATGGGATTTTGGCTCCCAAGCAGAAGCCTTAACTCTACGCCTCATGTTGTACACACAGCTGGATATTTTTGTCGGCTATTTTGAGCAGGAAAAGGATGGACGTAGGAAACACAATAACTCCAGTAGGAATATGTGCATTGATTACAGTGTTCAGGGGATACTGTACTGAAAGTAAGAATTAAGTGTTGAGTTGGAATGTAATCTATGATAATACATCAATTAACTCCATGAAGGTGATGAGTTGCCCAATTCAAGTACTGGTGGAGTCAATTTTATCAGTGAGCGTTAACTGGCAATAAAATGGATAATTGGAGTTCAATATACCTGATATGCTGATTAAAAATAAATCATCATATTTTGATTAAAAAATTACATTTACATGATTTTAACAGCGTCCAGCAAACATTATTAAATGTTATCCAAAGCTAGAGGAGCTGTTGAAGCTTTACAAGCTATCAATCTGGGCCTCTGGAGAAAGAAAGTGCTCACATGTTTAGTTTCTAACAGTGTTGTGAAGTTTTTTTTTGCCACTATTTCACATACTGACTCTGTCCTGAAGCTCTCCAGTTTGTCACCAGTGTGTTTTTCTTCGTAACGCTTCCTGTCACTCTGATTTTTTTTGTCTTTTGCCAGCTGTAGATTGATGCTTCTCTCTGTCTTTTATCTGTCGCTGACTTTGTCTCTGTCTTTTCTCGCTCACTTTTTCGTCCCCTTCCCTCTTTGTTTTCTGGCTTGGATTGCTTTCAGGAGCCTGATGGGGTAATGCCTGCTTTTTCTGCCTGTCTGTCTATCAGTTCATGTGTATCTCTTCCTGTTTGTGGCCTCTGCTTTCTCTCTTGTCCATCTTAGCCAGTGTCATTTGCAAAGTTTAAAGTCTGCATTAGCCACCGATGGCTAAATGTTTTTGAGCAAATGTCATATTTTGTTATTTGCTATTCTTATCATCCCCAACACAGTCACAAGGTACTTGCATTTACTCTGTTTGTGTTACATAACTGTGTTTGTGTTACATCTGTATTCAGGTTTCATAAGTGCAATTACCTTTTTTCCTTTTAGCGGCTATATTTTAGGTGTTAGCAGGAACAATGTACATAATGCACAGTGATTGGACAAAGTACTGTACTGCCAGACACATTTCAGCAGTTCCAAAGGTTCAGGCTTTTATAAGGTGTTCCAGATAGTCATGAACACAAAGGATCACAAAAGAGCTGTCTAAGATAAGCTCAAAAAAGATGCCAAGTGAAAACTATTAAACATAGTGAATGGTAGCTTCTCTTTCAAATTTTTAGACACAAAGATTCAAAGTTTAATACATATACAGGATTATCTAAGTTTCATAATTCTGTCAGTAATTATCTAACCATGGATGTTCAGTTAGGGCCTGATTTACTAAGATCTCAAATAAAGGGTACTAAATTGCGTTTTTTTTCCCCTAAAGTTTCCACATTTATTTTGTACCCGTTTTGCGGGTGATTTACTGAGTAAGTGCGTCTTTGATATGAGGTGCAAATCGCTCTATTTAAATTAGGTGTTTGCGTGTGTTAAAGTGATTCCAGCCATGAAAAACACAGAACAACCGCAAAAGGAAAAGGAAATCTGATTCCATTGAGATTAATAATTATAATTATAACAAGGACAAAACACTATATGGGAGATTATCGGTGAGGAAGTCAATGCCGTCGGAAAAACGAAAAGATTAGCAGATGAAATTATGAGTTCATGGCAAGACATTAGGCGGAAAAAAACAGCTTATTATAAAACGTTGGCAAATAAAACAGGAGGAACAGTGGATGAGATCCTCTAACAAACAACGATCAGCAGGTCCAGATCTTTCTGTAATGAGCAGGTGAATAAGTTTCATTCAGTGTCTCGCGAGTGCTCGTGAAACCTTATGAAGCTACCTGTGAATTCTGCTGGACACATTCAGGACCTGTGACAGCACACCTGAATAACGGGACTGGGTGGGATATCCAAGCAGCGATACGCTGGAATGACCCAGAGGCAGGAAAGTGCTGAGTCGGAAGAAGTTTTTTTTAATTGCTGGTATTTCGTGGCTCCTCCTTGTTGTTGGCTGTCAATCATTATTCAGTTCATTCAGTAACTCAGAAATGTCATCGCTGGACAAACGATATGTCTGAATAATTTCTGACTCTGTCATTTCAAAAGTTTTCCCATAGGTGAGAAACCACGTTCTCTACGTATTCTTTAGTTTCCTGCGTCTCCTTCTCACCACAATAAGAGCAGCTGCCTCTCCAGATTTGTGCATCAGATTAATACGTTCCTTTCAGTCGTACTAAAATACACAATCACTTCTCCTGTTTCTACTTTCAGGTTTAGTAAATCTCGTTGCGGGTGCTAAATTGTTCTATTTGCATTTCCTCTCCCAGTATATTGCATCTTCAAGCAGAAATGCCCAATATTACATATGCATGCAGGCAAACACGCAAAATGGACGTGTGTTAAATTGCACATTTGAAAGAAGCAATCCTCACTGCACGTCGTTAGTAGATCTGCTTGTGATTTTACACACGCAAACCTTTAGTAAATCAGGTCCTTACTGTGTGTGTGTGTGTGTGTGTGTGTGTGTGTGTGTGTGTGTGTGTGTGTGTGTGTGTGTGTGTGTGTGTGTGTGTGTGTGTGTGCAGCATACCTGCCCTGATATACTCAGAAGAGTGTGATTAATTTATTCAGGGGTTATCAGACTTAACTACTTCCCCTTCATCCCTCTTTCCCACATCCACGTCCTGTCCAGAATGTTGTCCTTCCAATCAACTCTCTCATCAACTCCCATTCATGCCATGCAAGCCTGTAACAGGCTGCATTCACAATGTCAAATATTTTTGACTTGAAAGTTGGGTTTGCTATGAACAGTTGACATTTCAGTCCATTTCCACCTGCTAGTGCCAGCTCGGCCCGGCTCGACTCTGCCCGCCTTCGTTGGTTTTTGATCAGGCATAAATTGCAGATACTTCCTGGCACCTCGTACTCTTTTTGGTATCACCCCCAATGAGGTTCCAAGAGAGCTAAGTCGATACTAAAAGGTCACATAAAAACAGTGCAGACCATTGCTTGGTCAGAGAGAATTGTCACGAATCATGACTGCATGAGTGACAAGGGACATCCTTGCTGCTACTGTTATCAAGCTACTATAGCCTCCACAGTATATTTTTAGTCTGTGGACCACCCGACTTATAATTAACCCCCAAAACCATACTAGAGTCATTCGAGGAATTGCAGATGTTCCTATGTTCCTCCGTCCACTTGAAGATAGCTGCATGCAGTGTTGCTATAGTAATTGAAGCGTTACTGTCTGCAAAGGAAAACAAAATCCAGAAAAGTACCTCATACCAAAAGCTAGTCAAGTAATAGTAGTAGAGTAGAGTAGAGCTGGAACCGGCAGTGGAAAAAGGGCTTTTGGCTTGTTAATCTACACCCAGTTTTGAGTGCCTATTTTTCTGGCACTGAGCCGGAAGAAGAGGTCCTCATTCTTAATCCCACTTAAAAAGCTCTGATTTGGCTTTGTTGTTTTCAGGGAAACAGCCATCAACACCAGACTCAAAGCCTTCATGTATCCAGAGTGTTAGACCGGATCTGAGACTAGTCTGATGAAACCTACACATATTGAGACAGACTCCGAAAAAGAGAGAGAACAACAATACAAGGAGCAGCATTTAGCTGCCAAATAACAATAACAGTCACAAACAAAAAGTAATGTCCAACAAATGTCCTCAGAAAATAGAAAAGTCCTAGAAACAAATTAAAATAAATATTTATAACAGTTATAAGTAGTGTTTTACATCAAGCATCAACAATAAAAAAATACTGAAGCCAGCTTAATTTTGAACCAATTTAATATCTATGAATCAAATTGCCAAGAAACAATTGTCTTTCAGTCCTGTACAGTACAGTACAGAATATTTTCTCCCACAGTAATTGTGATCAGAGTTTCGCTTGAATACATTCAGATCCTCCCAGGGTTGGACTTATTGACACACAGACCTGAGACCAGTACCTGATCCAACTCTGGTCCCAGGTGGAGCCTTGGCTCCTTACAACTTGTAAAACAGATGTTCTAAGAAAATCTGATCTGGCAGATTAAAGGTAGATGAACTATACCTTCAATAGGATTGTATTTAGTTACAGAAGCTCGCCTAAAGTGACATCAGGTCTTTGATGCATCGTGTTAACAGATTTAGGACCGCATATCATTTAGAATGAGGGGTGAAGTGTGATTTTATTTTCTCACCTGCAGTGTGAATGCAGTCTTACAGCAGATTGTTTCTTATCAACACTGTCCTCTCGTCTTTCCTTCCCCCCACACTAAACAACTGTCTATGTCATCATGATCATCCTGGAGCTATAAATGTGATTTATTCTCGTGTCCAGCTGGCACAAACACTTCCCTCTAACATTTCTTCCGACGAGTCTCAAGCATTCTGATTTTGAAGGGCGATCAGTGGAAGTGCTACTATATGTCTCTTATCTTTGTTTTCTTTTCATGTGGTAAGTTTAAGGGCCAATACGGTCACTGTATCTTCATGCCTGTGTGATATCTGCTTAAAGTGTTTCCTTTGCTCTGTCTTTCTTTATGTGCCGGTGTTTCTTCCTGTGCATTGTCTGCTTGTGTTTGCTCATCATTGCTTTTCCTCATCAGATCACAACAGAGCGTGGCCAGGTGGGAACTGTCCCTATCTACTGTTTGCCTACCGACCCCACTCGTCCCTTCCCCACCCCCACCCATGTGAAACACACAACTTCCCTTTTAATTAACCTCCTAATTAACTTTGTCGCCCTCCATCCCAAGGTGCTTGGGATATGACCATGATTCCCTTCCCCTCCCTTTTTGAAAAGTATCCTCTTGTCCCAATATTGGGACATCAAGACAAAAAGACGATATTGGGAACTCCGCCTCATAGCTTTCAGAAGACGAACGTATCGCTGTACTGAATATCTTCACACCTTAAAACTCACACTTATCAAATGTATCAAAGTCTTCTATTACTTGACTTGGATCTAAAAAGTTTTTAATCATGACTAAAGTAGTTTTTATCGGTCAAATTGCAGAGATTACTGCCTTGACCTCTTTGCCCACCACCTACATCTCTCCTTCTTTATGAAGGGAAGAAGTAGATAAAGGATTATAGATTTTTACCTGAATTCACCTTGATTGTTTTTTTTCTGAGGAGCAGGTGTACATTACAATGGGTGTGTTGAAAATAATCATAGACACCTGTTTTTTCCCTTTACAAAAACATGTAGTGCTTGTTGTTTTGTTGTCTTTTTGGAAAAAATACATTGATTTTTAGAACAGGATGACAAATGAAACCACCTTTTACCTTAATTTATGAATTTTTTTTGTCTAAACAACTTCAACAAGATCCTGATGATCAAATTTTTGGTGTTAACAGCTCAGAAAATACTCCCAGTAAAAACACATGCAAATGAGCTGCTGATTATGTACCACATCCTCTAAAAGAACATAAACATAACTGTTGACCTACACTACTGATTGTTTGTGCTGCACAGGTTTTTACTTTTGATTTCCAACCTTTTTTTTTTTTTTTAATAATCAAAATATACTTTCACAAGTTACCATTCAAATAATGAAATTAATAAGTCCAAAAAAAATGCGTTTGGACTATATCTGAATATATTTTCTTGTACATTATATCAAATGAATCAAGTAATTGAATTCTCTGTAAATGTGAAACAGCTCGATAGAACGAGCATCATGTTTCCTGTTTTAGTAAAGCAGTAAAGAGCTTTTCATTCGGCGTCAGATCTTGCGTTCCTAAACAGGAAATGCTCGTCGCCCTGAGGACCGGAGTCATGATGATTGACCTCACATGCCCAGCTGCTGAGCACGTTTCAATCAGCGCTGATCTGCGCTGCATTAATGCGGACACACAACCCACTCCCACACACACACGTCGCATCTTCCTCGCCAATGCCGCTTCTGAAAGCTATTGGGAGACGGTTCTTGCCATCTCAATGTGTTGAGGTCCTTGAATCGCAGGACTGGCATTGACTTTGCAGATTGCATGCCAGGGTATCGAACTTATCCGAGCATGAGAGCCGCATGCTGTTTTGTTATAGCTAGAGTTTTCATTGAGAAAGAATGTAAGATATTTGGAACCATGCGTCTTTCCAGGTTGAGCTCTGTTGTTCTCTCAGAATATGTTGAAAAAAATACTCAAATTTCATCCTTCAAGTTGTTTTTTCGCCCTGTAGTGACTTGGAGGTTGGTTTTCTAGCACTTTTCATGAGTGGTGTCATGAGTCCCCGGGACCCAAAAACCACTCCACTTGCAAACTAGATGTCTTTTAAAAGGGCTATTGCGTAGCAGACTGATTTTGGGCCTGTGTGAGTGTGTGTTTTGGTGTGTTTGGGGATATTTAAAGCAAAATAGGCACAGGGAGGAAGGCACTGGAGAAAAAGGTTCCACTTTGCCAGCGCATTTGCCAAGCAAATTTTTTTAATCCAGTTAATCACACATTTACATGCAAATAAATGAGTAAATAAGCTTTGTTTGGGCATTCAGTGCAATCCATAATTCTGCATAGTTGGGACATCCTACTTCGGTTACAGTAAGCTTGGTTACCAGGCATACTGACACTTACAGCTTATGTATATTAGAGCAAGTAAACACACTTTCTAAATATTCTTACAGTGTATGTGGTTGGTTCTGAAAAGGCAACAAAAAGCAACAAGACAAAACTGTCCAGAGACCAGTAAAACCAAATGCCACTCAAAGCACAATACTGTGAGCACCACTTCACTGAACTGAATTTGAATGATTGTGAGCAGATGTTTGTCATCCATATTCTGCTGCTCCATGAGGACGAGTGCACTTAAACAAATTGGATAAAGGCCTCATGTATTCTCATAATCTCTGTTTAATGGCCTGCGGGTGCATGCTGATCTTTTACAATTGGTAGTAAGAAGCACTCTTTTTTTTTTTTTTTTTTTTTTACAGTAGGGGTAGCTTGTGATTAAAACATTGGTTGGTCAGTAGCTTTGCCTTGTAACATACTGGTGTAAGGAGCAGCAGGGCCTCTAGGGGCGACTAACCGGTCCATTAGACTACTGTTTTTTTTTTTTTTTTTGCTGATGTCCTTCTCCGCATCCTTCACACATTCAATTTATGCTGTGTGCACATATAAATATAGACACATACTCACTTTCTACTGCTCAGAATTTGTTTTAATAAAGTGAAGAAGAAACAAAAAAAGAAACAGTGTTTATGGAGACTGACAGCCACATTGTGCGTGTGTGTCACTGATTAATTAAAAACCCCTCTCCCACTGTCCTTGGCCAATGTCACTCTCTGACTGAGTGATGGCTCAGCCGCATGTTATTTGCATAACAGCTAGTTCCTAAACCCCCACACTTACTTCCCACTCCAGTGACCAGTTAACAAAACGAACAGTGTCTGCAATGACAGCAGTGGTTCCTGCAAAGAAATTGCCTCCTTCACCAGGGGCGGATTCTTTGTGTACTGTTACTGCACAAAGTGTAAGATGCTTGTGTGTTATTCAACAGAAACAGGGTTAGCTTTGTGTGGTGGAATAAGTGGTCAAGGAACCCATAGTACAGTGGAAAGAAATATTAGTCCTTCATTGAAAATTTTAAGTATGCAGAAAATGTATTAAATTGTACTAAATTGTGAAGAAGAGCAGAGATAGGTTTCATTTTTGTAATGAAAACCTTTTTTTTTTTTTTTATCATATATTACAAATAATTTTAATTGCATTAAAACACACCAAAAGGAAAAGTAAATGAAGGAAGGAAGGAAAGCAGGCAGACTAAAGAAAAAGGGGGAAAGAAAAAAAGGGGTAATAAAAGGTTGGACAGACAAACAGGAAGAATGAAAAAGAAGGCTAAGAAAAAAAAATAGTGAATGAAAGAAAAAGACAGATTTTCCACAGAAGGAATGTATGAAAGAGTGAATGAATGAATGAAATGAATGAAATCAATGAATGAGGAAATGAGATAAGAGAAATGTAGAAATATCAGACAAAAAAGGAAGTAAGGAAAGAAGATAATAAAGAATGGGAAGGAGGAAAGAAAGAAGGATGGACAGAAGGAAGAGACAACAAAAGATGAAAAAACATGAAGGAAAAAAGAAAAAAATCCAAGGAAAATAAATATGAGACAAAAGAAAATTCCAGAACGAAAACAAAGAATTAAAGGACAGAGAAGGATAGAAACAAAAGGAGGGAAGAAAACAGGGAAAAACGTATGGAGTTAGAAAGCAGCAGGTTTCTGTAGAATAACATAATTCACTCACATGCATGTATCTACTAACAGTTTATAACAAAGTATTGTTCTGTGCTGCTATCACATCTTGTTAATGGAGCCTGAGTTGAAAGGGTTTACATGATGATCCACTGCACTACATCACCCAGACTAACTGTAATCTCGATCCGCACAGAGGGACGAAAGGCAAGGACATCAACACCATCAAGTCCCTGAGGGTCCTCCGAGTCCTGCGGCCACTCAAGACCATTAAACGGCTGCCCAAACTGAAGGTACAGTAATCCAATCTGTCAGCCGCTCACTTCAGTCTGAAAGCAAAAAAAAACGCAGAGCGGCTAGTGCAGCACACACACAACCATGAGTCAAATGCTTTTACGGTATATGAGGGAGGAATGGATGTATCTGGCTCAAGATGTAAGATTTCATCTGCTCCGGATTGTGGAAAAACAGGAAACTTTTAACGGTCTTTTCACCCCTAAAAGCCTGGACAAAGGTATGAACCAAGATTCATGTACTTTGCAAACATTCGATCTGGTTAGTTTTGGTTTCACGCTACAATTTTGCAAGGGCACTAAAGCACTTTACATTGCTATACTTGCCCTGTAAACTTTTCTGTCTGAATGGAGTAAAAGGTTCTTATATTGGTCATGAATTACAACCGCTTGCTATTAAAACTATAAAACATCACCTTTGTTATAACTCATATTTTACAAAAACATGACTTGAAAAGAGACATAGAGCAAAGAAATGCTTTACACTTCAAAAGTCATTTGACAAGTTTCTACGAACATTTACACTTTTTAAGAAACTCATTTTTGAACCTCATTGCGAACTACCTTCTGAACCCTACAAGCATAAAGCAGGTGAGTGTGATACTCAAAGAATTCTGGCATAACTATTCAACTCCTTAATCGCCGTTTTAAATGCTGTACCAGAGAGTGGCTGTCCGCCAATTAGCAGTCAAACCCATTTATACTGAATGTGTCTATGATATAATGTACTTTCACTGATGATTTGTCTCTGTGTGGCAGATGTTGTGTCATGACCTTTGTTGTGACTCTTCTTGATATATGTAGTCATTTGAGAAGGTTTTTTTGAACCTTCAGTGTGTACTTGATTTCTAACAGCACCTGCTCTTTTCTAATCATGTGACCTATTTGGTGCTCAGTTAGCTTTTATAATAATAAGCCAAGAGCTTGTCCTCATTTGTTGGTGACAAACTGGCAGTCGTTTAGACATATATAGCCACGTTGTTGTGTTTTGTAGCTGCAGTTAGGTTACTGCAGAGGTGAAGTCCGTTCCTGTCTGCTGGTTTTTTTAAAATTTTGTTTGTCTCAGATCTTATTAAAAAATGTGTGCATGTACAAAACCACTTCCTATACTACTTACAAAGTCAGCAGGTTGCCCTCTAATCATTGGGTTGGCAGACAGCATGCAAGCACCTTGCATGGCAGCTCTGCCGCTGTTGGTGTGTGAATGTGTGTGAATGAGGCAAAGTGTGAAGCGCTTTGAGGCTGCTCAGGTGATAAAGCACTTTATGAGTGTAAACCATTTATAATTACAATTACAGTGTAAAGAGCTTGTAGTGTTACAAATAGACATTATAAGAAGCAATATGTGAATTTGACTGTACTTATGGAGAGTTTGTCACATCAGAAGAACTAAAGATATTGTGACCTCCCAGATTTTCACAAACCTACACAATATATAGAATTTTTATATAATTATTGCATGTTTTATATCATTCTGGTGACATGACTTTCACTTCTGAAAAATCTGATTATATCAATTGTGGAAGTTGGACAGTTTTAAATTTTACTGAGAGAGAAACAATTTCAAGCACCGTGAAAATGGTGACAAAGCTTTAAAAACTAAAACAAAAGTGTTGCTTGTGTGACCCTCATCAAGACAAGATCATAGACTGTATATAGAAGTGGACGTAGCTTCTGCATCTGAAAAGTGAGACCAGTGTGGAAGTTACTAACGCTGCAATACCACTGAGGGCCACTAGGCTCCAAACATAAATACATGTTTTCCACAAGTCATAATGGTGTCATTTACTAAAATCCCTCCTTATTAGTTTTATGGCAGTCCATCTAAAAATAAGCCCATGAGGTATTAGATATTAGGTCTCAATAAGCAGTATGTCTGGGGGTGTGTCTTTTTGATTGAGAGGCCTGTTGTGCAGTCAGGTTTCCACTATAGCTCGTTCATCAGATTGTGTCAGATCCACCACTCTCTTCTCCCCAGCTCGTCCAAATATGGTCACTTCCGTCTCCAAAATAAAAAAGATGGTGACGGTAAAATTCCAAACTCCAGGGTTCAGAACATTAGTTCACAAACCAATGGGTGATGTCACAGATGGGTGCCATTTGGGCAAGATCGTACATTTCCCTCTGACGCAGAAATGACAGCTTCCCTCTGGTGTGGGAAGGCAGCTGATCATCCAAAAGTAATGGATCTGACAAAACATGAGAGATCTGATTGGAGTTATAAAAGTGAGATGAGTGAGACAGATTGGAACTGGCAGACAGACGCCCGTCCGACCGACTCCTCTTTGATACTTGGACAAAAGGGTTTGACGGACAGGCTGGAAGAGGAGCGGAGCATGATGCTCTGTCCTCACTCTGGAGTTTATAAAAAATTTAAAAAAAAAAAAACTTGATGGGGATGGATCACTCATACAGTAGCATATTCATCGGTTAGATTGCCTACATGTCAGGATAGATCGACAAAGCACTTCATCTCACGGAGAGATCGCAACACGAGCTGACAGAGATATGCAGCTGGAGAGAGTGACAGGCAGGGAGCACAAAAACAGACTTCGTGCAAATGTGCCTTCATGTATTCAGGACGCACTCATTTGGTTGTAAGAACAGGGATGCTTTTGTCTGACAAACGACTTTTTAGACAACCAGATTGCAGATAAGCACCGCCTGTCCACTGGGTAGGAGCACGCTGTGAGCAGAATGTGAATTTGCATTTGGAAAACCTTTCAAACACACCACAGGTGACTGGAACAGATTTATCTTTCATGGACAAAACGTTTTTACCAAAAAATGTCTGGCTATGTTAAAAGTCTAAAAGTGCCTATAGTCACAAGTGTAGAGAAAAATAGCCGAGAAAATGCAGAAGCGCTGCTGCTTACGGTAAAAATCAGAACATCCCTCCACTTTAAAAGTAGAAAATGAAAATGATGACTTTTTATTTCAGTCAAATTTCACCTGTTTTGGAAATAATGATTCACAATTTCCTATTAAAAAAATACAAATAAGAGAAACGGAATGGAATGAATATATCAATACCTTCTCCTGAGAACTTTGTATTGATGTGCATAATTTCATACATTTTTATTGTTCTAAAAGCGTGTGTGTGTGTGTGTGTGTGTGTGTGTGTGTGTGTGTGTGTGTGTGTGTGTGTGTGTGTGCGTGCGTGTTTTAATACTTTTCAGGCCGTGTTCGACTGTGTTGTCAACTCGCTGAAGAACGTTCTCAACATCCTCATCGTCTACATGCTCTTCATGTTCATCTTCGCTGTAATTGCTGTGCAGCTCTTTAAGGGGAAATTCTTCTACTGCACTGATGAGTCCAAAGGCCTGGAGAAAGACTGCAGGTACATAACAAGCACACCCTTCTGAAAGTCTCAATATGTATAAAAGAAAACTGAAATAATGTTATTTTAACGGAGAGTCTTATCCAAGCTTCTCTGAAAAAAAAATAAAAAAAGAGCTAATCTTTCACTTCTACAGTACATTAAACCATTAAACAGTTGCCATTTGGTGATATGACTTCAGATGACTTGATTGTCGGCTTAACCCTTTTTTCACATTTTCTTTCCCTCTCTTTTTGAAAAATCTCTTCTCCTGATTCCCCCTTCTCCCCCCGCCCCCTCTCAGGGGTCAGTTTCTGGACTATGACAGGAATGACGTAGCGGCTCAGCCCAGAGAATGGAAGAAGTACGAGTTTCACTACGATAACGTTCTCTGGGCTTTCCTGACGCTCTTCACCGTCTCCACTGGAGAGGGCTGGCCGGTGTAAGTCAGGATAACCTTCACGTCTTTTCATCTAGGTTTTACCTTTCATACATTAAACTTAAGTCAGCTGGACACAGAGTTGTTTTCATCGTAAATATGAAACTATGAAATTAGAAAGAACAATTTATAGTTGATAATCAGTGCTTGAGTATCGAGAGCATTCGTGTCTTCTTCATGTTCAAATTTCCCTTTGTGATTTATTCTTGAAAGACACTCAGAACACCTGGAGGTAAATAGTACAGCGCAATTAAATGCATCTGATTTCTCCCAGGCTTAATTACTGTGCATCCTCTAAAGATGCAATCAAATCTCATTGCGTAGATGGCTTCGGTCTGCCATTCGGCGCCTGGGCTAAAGTACCGCAAGCAGCTAAATCACCATTATCATCTCTGTCAAGGGCCGTTCATGCCTGTTTGCTTATTTCATTCATTGTACTTTACTGAAGATGAGAAGTAAATTGTTAAACTGCGCAAGCTTGTAAGGATCATCTAAAATCACACACTTTTAAACAAATCCTGACAGCTCAATAACACCGTGACCATTCTGAGATACAAAACTAAAAGCAACAAGAAGAGTATAAAGTCAGTTGAACTAAGATGGAGGACAAGTATGAGTGGAGCTGATTTGAAGGTGCACGATTGATCACTTCTAATTGTCCCACTGAGAATTTATTTTAATAGATTCCAAAGTTTCAAATGCACCTCCAGTAATGACCGTACCAATGTCCACCCTAATGTCACATTCATATCACATGGGTGGATGTAGAGATGGGAAGGATTCCCAAGTTTACCACCTGCTAGTCATCATATGATGGCAGAGTTGGTTGGATGGAGGATAAAAAGGCAAAGACAAAATAGTACAATGCCCATAATAAATTAATTGAATGAATGTAAACAACACACTTTGGTTGACGTGAGGCAGCCATATTTGTTGGGTTCTTAGGGTATTGATACTGTCAGCACTAAGTTGGATATGTCCAAACTTACAGAATAATCATAGTTTCCCATAGTTTCAAACACAGCAACTAAGGCCAAAGATGCGTTATTTTGAAGAAGCAACTCACAGCGATGTCAACCAGTAGTTTATGAACTGCTGTTTTGAGGCCTTGAGTCTGACATTTTGACGTCCCCAAACATAGCTCTCTTTGTGGCCTAATGTCTAGTTAATTATGACTTTATTTTCAGAAGGACCACCAGAACACTGTTCAGAGGATGTGAATTTAGTTAATGACACCATAATAACTTGAAAGAAAATTATTGACTTCGTACTTCATGAGAGAAGTTAACACTTTTTTAATGCAAGCCATAGTTTTTTTTTTTTAGAACCAGCCCCAGTGACCCTTAGTGGTATTGCACTTTGGGCGCTTCCACTTTGGCTTCACTTTTCAGACCCGGAGTCTCCGTCCATTTTTATATACAGTCTATGATTATATGACCAAGTAGGGACGGCCAGCACTATTGCCATGTTTATGCCCCTAGTGGCCTGGAGTGTAAATGCTCAAATAATCTGATGGTTTCCATTATACACATGCCAACACATAGTTGAGGTTTGTGGTCATGGTTTAAAACCAGTAAAGTTGACTTTTGGTTGGAAATGGGAGACAAACAGCAGTCCATCGTGTTAAAATGACCCCTCCATTCACCATTATCATTTGGGCTTTATAATGATTTTACCCCACTTCCTCCTGTGCTACATTACTACGTTACATTACTACAGCCACTGGAGGACTGAAGGTAAACATTTGTCATTTTGGCCACTTGCAGGACAGTTTCTCATCATGTTGCAAGAAATCATATATCAATTTATGGAAAGTGTGAAAAAAGTGATGAAAAAGTTTGTTCAAGAACCATCAAGCATGTGCTAATCTGTGAGGGCAGAGAAAAAAGCTGGGCCCACCAGTGCTCCACAATGTCCTCTGTTCAAGTTGCACAGGGCTCCAGACTGTGCCATAACTAATTTATTTCCTTATAAATATCCTGTGAGAATCTTTAGAAACCTCTATGGGCAGGATGATTGGATATTTTGGAAAAGATTCTCTGATTAATACAGATTGATTCCATTATTATTTTATCAAGCTTTCTAGATTCCACAGGATTTATTCTAGTGAGGTACAGGGTAAAGGGGGCTGACGGTAAAGGTGAGCTGTCCTGTCTGTTTGTAATCTGATGGTCCTCATTAGATGGATGTAATATCAGAGATTTAGCAAGCAATTTACTCTAATAGGCAGAGTAGCAGAGCTCTGATCACATACAGTTGGATGAAGGAACAAGAAAACATTTCATTGATGGAGGGACCTATTGAGGTAAGAGACTGATAGGTCGAGGTTGAGTGACATGCCACTTTCAGTAAAAAGGCAGAAGAAGGACGTGCAATTATTTGTATCTCTACAGATATTTTACAAGGTATTACAGCACTTTATCACCTGTTGTGTATCTATGTGGTTAAAAATCTCTAATCAGTGCAACTTTTCCTTCTTTTCAGGGTCCTAAAGCACTCGGTGGATGCTACATATGAGGACCAGGGCCCCAGCCCAGGCTTCCGCATGGAGACATCCATCTTTTATGTGGTGTACTTTGTGGTGTTTCCCTTCTTCTTTGTCAACATATTCGTGGCTTTGATCATCATCACCTTCCAGGAGCAGGGAGACAAGGCCATGTCAGAGTGTAGCTTGGAGAAGAATGAGGTGAGAGAGTCTTTCATTCTTTCATTTTTGCTCTTGGAAAACAAATGCTCCTCTCCCCTGCATGCTGATCATTTCTCCAGCTGCACTAGTTTCTGAAAATGTGTATCTCTTGCATCACACATTATCTTTTTTAGAAATCTGAGGTCTTGCTGATCCTCTTCAAAATGTCACTTTCAGGCAAATTAAATTGAACATGATTTACAATTCTCTTGAAGAGAATAAAGCGCTGAAAAATAAAACAGTTGGGTTTATCTTCTCACTCTGTTCATCTCCAATTCACGGAGAGTTTGTAAAAATCATGCTGTGTTTTGTCTGTAAAGTATTTGGCGAGTGATCAGACAGCTTCAATTCATAGTCTCATCTTTTGATAATACAAAACACTTTGGAAATTCTTAGTGGCGTGCAAAGCTGTCTTTCATTTTCAGATTTGAATTCCAACACTTTTCTCAGATGCATTAAAACACAATCTGTTTTTGTTTCGTCTTTTCTGCAAACAGAGGGCTTGTATTGACTTTGCCATCAATGCCAAGCCGCTGACAAGATACATGCCCGAGAACAAGCAGTCCTTCCAGTACAAGATGTGGAAATTCGTGGTTTCGCCTCCTTTCGAGTATGCCATCATGACTTTAATCGCCCTCAACACGGTTGTGCTGATGATGAAGGTCAGTTATTCTTGTTGCTAATGAGGAGAAGCGCCACCTCCTCTCAGATACCAAGAAAAAGTAGTGCATTGGCTCAGTGGTACTTATGCAGCTCCCAGTACGACACAACACACTGTTGAAATATTTAAAAGGATTGCAGAAGATGTTTCTATAAATGTACCATTAAATAATTTAGGTTTTAAGGCAAAGATACAGTTACAACAACAACACTGGTCTGGCCTTGAAACAGCCAATAATTTAAACACCACCGCCTCTGTGACAGTAATGTTTAACACAACTTCCTGCTTTTAGGGTGAGCCGTTGTGACTTTACTCATACTTTATTCATAGGAGAAAATATCTACAGGAATGAAACAGTCAGTTTAGATAATGCAGGCTGGTGCCAGAGAGGAACTCTGGAAAGAAAACTATTTACATGAACCAATCATTGCAACACATCCTCATACCAAAACGACAGAATAGGTATTTTTCCAATAAATCCAAAAAGGACATACAGTACATGAGTGTTTTCAGCGCACTCTATAGGACCAACATGTCCTTGTACCTGAACAACAAAATAGGTAATTTGCCAAAATCACATACAAAGTATGACTGTTGGAAAGTACCTGACATTTGTTGTCATGGTAACAATAATGCACACACATGGTTAATATTTGGAATTGGTCACACACAGTTTGCTGGCGTTTAGGCACAAAAACTACCTGGTTAGGTTTAGGACCCTGATTTGAGTTGAAATAAGTATTTTTTGTTATGAAAGGTACCTTAAGTACAAGACATAAGTTACATACGTGATGTTAGTTAAATATGTTACGTTAGTTTACTTACATAACTTAACATAAGACAACGTTGACCAGGACACTAACTTTAGTCTCCAGGGTGAAAGTCCAATGTTTGATCGATCCAACCACCCCTGACCTCCTCCCTGTATTGACTTTGTCACTCTTTATACTGCGGATATACTACCTCAACTCATTTCTGCTTTTGATCCCGTCATAATGATTATGGCCACTAGAGGTCACAATAAATGTAAATATGGGTCGTACTGTATTTAGCTGGCTCCAGATGACCTATACTGTCGTGTCTGACGATTTCTAGTCTACCGCTTTTCTTGTGTAAACTCTGAGTACCTATTTAACCCTCCCGCTGTCCTTGGGTCAAATTGACCCGCAGCTTTGTTCAACCAAGTTCTATTTTATTCACAGCTGCGGGTCAATTTGACCCGAGGACAGCGGGAGGGTTAAAGTGTTATGGTGATCCATAATCCTTTGTATCTGTATGTTTAATAGCAAACCACGACCCTTAAGTCTGTGTTGTGATCTTGGATGGGGGCTGAAGTTAACCAGCATTTAACACAGACACATACAGATCCACATATTTTCACTGTCTGTCATAGTCACCTGTCATTATCCCAGCAGATATACACAGTTCCTATTGATATATGAGAGGATTAAAATATAAATATCTGCTGGCATTGACAGATGCATTTTCACCATGAAAACATTTCACTAGTGGATGTGAGCAATTAAATAGAAGTGATCCGTTGTACTTCATTTACATTTATAGTTCTCAGCATCGTCTGCTGTATCTGTCGAAGACAGATTAAGTGGATACATGTAGTAAATGGGGTGAAGAACATGATTTTTTCACCTTTATTGTGAGTCTTACTTATACATCTTTAAACAGTATGTGTTCCACCTTGTGTCCTCAGTTCTACGGAGCTCCAGACCTGTACGAGTCCATGCTGAAATACTTGAACATTGTCTTCACAAGCCTCTTCACACTAGAGTGCATCCTCAAGATTATTGCCTTCAATCCATTGGTGAGCTGTTCAGTCCATATGCTGTGCTGTAGTCTGGAGTCACTCACTTTTACATTGTCTGTCTGTTTACACACAAGAGTTAAGTTAATTAGATATGGTTCTTCTGAATGTTATACTAATTCCCAAGATGTGATCTTTTATAACACCATTTATAGTGATCGACAGTCACACATAGAGAAACTTGCATTGCTTTTTTATTGAAGTATTGTGATTATATTTGTGTAAAAGTACATAAAAACAATCACAGGATATATAACCAGTCAAAAACATGAAGTAAAAGGTGTTATGTAGTTTTTAACGTCTTGAGTGCAGGAGAGGGAGGGGTGGGCTCGTAACAAAAAGAAAGGCTGAACGGAAGAGTGCACAAAAATAATAAATCTTCACCCAACATGGGGCCGTCTAGCCTGCAGCGATGCATTTAATCTCTGGTTCTGTTCCATTTCCAAGGCCCATTTATTAAATAGCTTTTCTCACACACCACTTACCTCCACCTGTTTAGCTGCTAAGCCCTGATGACTGGGCTCGCATCTGCCTTTATAAACGCTCTGCTGCTGCATTTTAAAGAGACGCCGCAGCAGCAGCAGAGCCCTCAGGATCTGGATGATTGACCAGTCTGAAGGCATGCAAGCTACAGGCAGCAGCTCTTAATATATGCGGGGGATTGTGTCAGCATTTTTTATGTATGAGTATGAGTTGTACGTATATGCTCATACTGTGTAGGTTTGTGTGCCCAAAGAGATTCCTAGATTTCTGTGTTTTGAACGTTCTTGTGTTTTTAATTTTTGTATTTCTGGTGAGAATTTTTTGAGAAAAAGTTGTATATACTGTACCTTTGCAACTTTTGCATATTTAACATAAACTTTTAAATCTGTCAATTTAGATAAATAACATTATAATTTGCAGAAATCTTTCAATTTCCATTTTTGAATTGGCTTGGCCTGTGGTGTTTTGATGTCCAGCGTTAAGCACGTGGTGTATAGATGTGTGGAAAGGCAGGATCAGGTCTGAGGTTCATTCAAATGAGGCAACACAAAACAAGTTATTCGTATTTTGCTGGATAATGAGACTTTGTTTTGTACTGAGATCGCACATCTCGTGCCTGTTTTACGTCTCATCGCTGCCAGTCTGGTGATTTTTTATCAATAAGAGCATATGAAATACCCTGAGTAAATGCGTAAAAATAATGCAAAAAGTGCACATAAACATGTCCTAAATATGTTTTTAAATTGGCATCAAAACGTTAATATTATTGTGGTTAAAGCTGGAATGCTAGTAAAATAGTCCACATTAAGCTATAGATTAAAATAGCTGATCCAGTATTGGCTGTTCACAGCTGATTTATACTGTATAGTGTATAAAACTGCTCCTTCAGTCCTTTACCATCTGCAATTTGCGCTGGATTTACTCCACAGGGTCAAAGCTGTGACCCTACACCTTGAACTTCATTTTGGGAAACAGAAAAGTCATTGGGTTGTTGCAGGACAGAACTCATTCACACACTGTGAGTGGGCACATTGTCATGTTTGAGAACCGGAGTGCCATTGTGCCGCAGTTCCCGTGGTGTGCACCGAATGTTTTCTCTCAGATGCTTCAGAATATCACAGTAGAACTCTGTGTTGACAGTCTGACCCGGGGGGACAAATTAATGGTGTGGAAACACAACTTTAACGAAAACCCACCTGGTTGCAATCTTGTCCTGATAGGTCATCTTCAATCTTGAACAGTGACGTTCTGCCCGGTTTATTGCTTTATTGCTCTGGGCTTTTTAAAACATTCCAAGGTTCTGTTGCCAATTTCCTGAGTTTGACACAAAACTTGATTTACATTCTGAGCTCAAGTTTCAGTTTCATGGTGAAATTGCAAATGCACACGTATTAGTGTCAGAAAAATGTCTGGAACACAGGCGCTCATGAAACACAAGTTTGCCTACGAACTCTTTTTTGATTGTAGCTCGTACTTTGACGAAACCCCTTACCAGTGACACCAGATGGTGTAGATGGTCTTTTTAGAAAAATGTGATGTTTCATGATTTGTTGTTCTCCATCACAGGTTTAAATTCTTTTGTGTCACAGTTTTCTGCAGCACATAAACTACATGAACCAAAATAGCATCTGTACAAGATAATAATACAGTGAACAAACAGTGGGTCTTCCACTGATCACCATGGGCAGGCCCCGGCTCCACATATTCAAGTGTCTTAGGCTACCACCTTGCCTGGTAGCTCCATGCTGTTGGTGTGCGCAAATTATAAAACCATTTAAAGAGAAGTTCTTCATAAATGAAGCCATTTGAACATCGATATGAAAAGGTAGGAAGGGTTTGAAAAGGTGGTAGTTTTGAACAACTCTCCAATTCTCTATGATTATGAAAAGACACAAAACTATAGTGCACCCAGAACTGCGCCAAACATTTCAAAGGTTTCAATGAACTTTCTCTGGCCAACCTCTTTTTTGTGTCTTCTTTGTCTTTCAGAACTACCTGAAAGAACCCTGGAATGTGTTTGACTTTGTGACTGTAATTGGAAGCATCACAGACATTTTGGTCACAGAGATAAACGTAAGATCTGCAGCTGACCCAGCCTCTCCCTTAAGTGTCATTCCATCGACCGGCCTCCCAGGGGCCACTTCCTACATGAATATCAAGCTTCAGTGCATGCTCACAACTGCAGGTGCACTGTGGCAGGATGTAGATCATATCCAATCAGTAGGACTGTGATAATGGCAGTAGAAGATGGAAAATTGTTTATGTGCAATGCTTTGCTCTTATAGAGAATATAATCCACTTTAGGGCTGCAAGTGTTAATTATTCCCGTTTTCAACTAAACTATCCTCCATTTTTGATGAATTGTTTTGCCTATAAAAAGCTGGAAAATGATTAAAAATACCCATCACAAATGTTGAGATTACATGAAATAATTTGAACGCCTTTGTCTTCAAATTATTAATTTTTTTTCAACAGTTTAAAATTCAGAAATATTAATGTTTCCTCCTAATTGTCTAATCATCAAAAGTGTTGTCACTTTGATTTTCAATTTAATTTCTTACAGATTAAAAAAAACAATAGATTTACATGTATTTATTTTAATTTAAAATGGGTCTTTTTAACACATTTTCCAGCTTCCTAAATCATGGATGTTGAAGTCATGCTTTGCTATGCCCTCATAGTCTCAGTCCTCCGATCTATATCTCAGCCGAGCAAACTGAAAGCAACAAAATGAAATCATGAAAATCAGCGTGTAAGACAAAGGCAGCCGTAGGCTGACAGGAGGAGTGTTGCTGCTGTTACACTCCTGAACATTCACTTTCCTCTGAAAAATGAAAACAGATAAATATTTGATTGTGCACAGTGAGGACTGAGGCAGGTTACTGTAGCTTTCTGTGTGGCAAAGTGGGTTTTTGTGTGACTTTCTCTTCACGTGATCATTAGTCTTCTTTTCTGTCTCTTCTCTCTCGCTTTCCTTCTCTGTTTTCTTTTTCGCTGTGTCCATCTTCTGCTGTGTCTTTCCTGGCGCCTGTGCCCTCACTCTGCCCCTTCTGTCACATCTGACACCTCTAGATGGTAAGTGGCTTTTCTTGTTGGCCGCTGATTTTGTCAATTCCCTCGTCAGTGTGTGTTGTTCTCTCCCTCAGTTGTAGTTTGAAGTGTCTGCTTTAAAATTAATCCTCAGTGTGAGATAAAAGAAAGACTGTTAGAAATGTGTGAAGCAAGACCATCCAGAGTAACTACAGTTACATAAGATTTAAGGTCAAAATGGACACCACAACTAGTCATCTAGTCATAATGAGCCAATGGAGTTTCTGTCGATTGCATAACAATGTTGAGGATCCACAGCCCTGATTCTGCAAAATTCTACAAATTGGTTGACTTGTATAGCTGCTGGATTACATAATCTCCCCCACTGGCATTTTTTGTGCTTGGTAAAAAACATATTTTAAGGCCATATCAGTCTCAGTCTTGTTAAGGCTGACAGTTTTGCATTGCTAGTGCAAATTCTTAACCATTCAAATTTAATGAAATGTTGAGGGGAAAGATGGTGAAAACACATATTTTCATACATGTGATCTAGTCATTGCCTGCCTTGATTTTGAGAAGTTTTTTTTTTTATTAGCAAGCTTGTTTTAACCAATTCTGTGATACTTCTGTCTGGTTAAACCCTTAACAGTTTGGCAGTCAGTAATAGAAAGAACACAAGAGACAAGCAGCCACTGATCATGCGCACATTTACACCTATGGCCAATCACCAATTAACCCAGTACGCATTTATTTGGACTATAGGACGAAGCAGGGGTACCCTGAGAAAACCCACACAGACACAGGGAGAACACTCAAACTCCTCACAGAAAGGCCAACAAGTTTGAATACAAAACCTTCTTGCAGTCAGGTGACAGTGCGAACCACTGTAATGCCGTGCTGCCCTCCTCTTGTATATTAGTCCCGGGTGTAGATTGTTCGTATGAACGTGCCATTAGTCACCTATTTCCTCTTTTTCTTCCCTTTTGCGATCAGTGTGTTACTGTTTTCAAAATCCCTGTCAAAAGGGGAAACAACCAAAACCTCAGAGTTAGCGACCTACACGTGAAAACGTTTTATCAAAAACTTGTATTATCCATGAAGGCTATATGTATATTTGAGGGGATTTAGCCAGTTTAATACCAAGTATTGCCTTACCACGTGCAAATATTAGAACAAGTTCCTTCAGACAATATTTGCCAATGGCACCATTGCTGCATCCTGGGTTTAGCAACACCAAGAATAATTGGGACTGGTAAATAGAAATACAAATGAGCCAAAGCATTTTTCTTTCTTCTAGAATGATACAGTATATGGGCACAACTAGACCATTCTCCAGTGCTGGCAACAAAGAGTCATAAAGCATCAACAAACTGTCTCAGTTTTGCCAGTTGCACAGGAATATCCACATAAAGTATGATAACATTACTCAGACAATGTAGGGCTGTAGCAGGAACACCTGAAGTGTAATAACCTGAGCAAGGGTTTGTTTTAATTCTACCTTTTAACCATAAGAGCAAGGATGTGATTATTTCTTCTTTGACATAGTATTGCCTTAAATCCCTCGTATATTATAATACATCACAGTTCCTATTTTTCTTTCCCAGGACAAAATGATCAACCTGAGTTTCCTGAGGCTGTTCAGAGCGGCTCGTCTCATCAAGCTGCTGCGACAGGGCTACACTATCCGCATTCTGCTGTGGACCTTCGTTCAGTCCTTCAAGGTGACAACAATGCAGAGTAACCTAAACACACAAACTTGCAGTATGTGCCTCTGGATCAAGCGGGAACCAACAGTGACCTCGTTCTGAGGCCCCAATTTTGGGTATTTGCCGTCACCATCTTGCTAGTTTAGAGCGGTTTGGAGCCAGAAGTGACCTTGTTTTGACGACCTTGGGAGGAGCGAGGCTGGGGTCTGACTCAATTTGATTGAGAAACGCTGCTTTTTGAGGCCTATATTTTCATTAATTATGGGATTATTTTCAGATGGATCACCAGAAAACGAATAAGAAGGCGTGACTTTAGCTAATAAAGCCAAAATAACTAGAGGGTGAAAAAAAAAAAAGACTTTGTGTGTCACGAGACAATTTGAATGGGAGTCTATGGACCCGGATGCTTTTTAGAAGCAAAGTTCACTTTTATATACATTCCATGCTCAGGATAGGTGTATGAAGCTTGGCGGTCCATTTGTAAATGGCATGTTCCGTGTCTTAGAGGCAAAAGCAGTTATACTGATAGGACATAAGTGATCATGCAATCAAAGTCAGTTGGGTAGGTTTCCAGTTGAGTAAATGTATATCACACAAAGCACCAATAGTGGAACAGAGGGCTCAAAAAAAGGCAGAGGCGTGCTGCAGAATTCCTCTGTTACTGCTAAAATCGAACTAAATAGCTCTCAGCAGGAAGCAGTTCAGATTTTCACACAGCGCCGGTTTGCTCTCTAAATCCCCTGGGACAAGTTGAGTTAAATGTGGAGCGCCGGGGCTGCGGCTGAGGGAATTTATAGCAGGTTTAATGTCAGCGGTAAGAGCTTTTAAGCCCAATGAAAATGGACAGTAGCTACACAGTGTTAAAAGGTGGCTATTTAATTACAACAAACGTTGGGCTCCTCTTTGCAGCGATATAAATAGCTGGTTAAAAGAGTCAACCCCGCAGGTCAGGTTGACTGCTCGGCTTCTTAAACAAGACTGTAAAATCCTACAAGGGTGCTTGTCCTCTGTGGTGAATCAGATTTGCAAGTCAGTGTGTGTGTGTGTGTGTGTGTACAAGAAGAAGGGGAGATCAAAACACAGGCTGTGTGCTCTGTGTGCATTTGTTTCCAGGAGAGAGAAAGGGGTATTTGTGGAATTTGTTGGTATCATGTATCTGTTGCTGTGAACATCTTTAACCTGGTTTATGTGTGTTCTCAGGCCCTGCCATATGTCTGCCTGCTCATTGCCATGCTGTTCTTCATCTACGCCATCATTGGAATGCAGGTGAGTTGTGACGTGACCAGCTGGACTGAAGAAAATGTGAATGTCACGGTCCGGGGGGGGGGGGGGGGGGGGGGGGCAATCTGGTTCGAGCACAGTACAAAGCATTCGGACCTACAAGGGGTACAAAACAAGTACAAAACTGTACTTGTGGTACCTATTATTCAGATTTAGGGATTTGATGGTAGGGGAACTTGGTCACTGTCAGTAATCACTAATCACTGAAAGGCTTAAGGCTTACTGATCAACATACGATATCATACCTGACTGTCATGATAGAGTATGGATAGGCTCAAATATCAGCAGTGTCCACAAACTGACGCTCTCTCCTAAAGCCAGATTAAAGATCAGTAATAAAAGAAACGTATGAACAATATCGACCTAACAGCCGCTCCATAGGCATGATGTTTGTAACCCTCCTGATGTTCACATCTTTTGGGATTTGATCAGTTAGGACCTGATACAACTCTTTGAGAGACTTTGTTTGTGCACTTGTTGCGTCAGATTACATTTAGTGTAAACTCTGTTTTATTGGGTCTGTACAGCAGCACCACAAACATTTAAAAAATGTTTTATTTGGCATTACCTCTGTTAGATAGACACAGTGTAGACCTACAGGATATGTTTGGAGTAGGAGTAGCGGAATGAAGTGCTGTAAATGTTTTGCAGGCAGGGAATCAAACCTGGGACTCACTGCTGAGTGGTGCAGTGCATTATCGCCTCACAGCAAAAAGGTTCTGGGTTCGAATCCGGGCCTGGGCACTTTCTGTGCAGAGTTTACATGTTCTCCCTGTGCCTGCGTGGGCTCTCCGGCTTCCTCCCACCATCCAAAGCGGGTATAGATAATGGATGGATGGACTCACTGCTGATGACATTTGTGTGTTTAAGGTACCAGGTTTTCACTGCCTCTGCTGTACAGATGAATCAGCACATGTAATGCACTCTCAGTAAAAATATATTATTATGAAGTTACAACTACAAACTAAATATGTATTGCATGACGACTGCCATGGATTGCATCACACAGGTGTTTGATTCAGTGGATCATTAGCCATTTTGTAGGGGCAGCAGATATATACCTCCTCCTCATTCTTCTCAAATGCAATGTTCTCATATTATTTGTGCTGGAAAAGTAAGCAGCTGGTGTTCCTGTACAGGGTCGAGATGCTACATGCATATTTGACGACTGTCAGATGTCTCCTGGGCCCAGCAGCCAGTGTCTATAGGCCAGCAGCATGGACATGCCGAGTGGCAGATAAATATTTAAGAGGAGCCTCTAGGGTATTTTATTGGACCCACAGTGGGACATTCATACGTTATGGCACTTATCCACTCTGTCTCTTTTACCGTTTAATTTCAGTTCAGATCAACAAAGACTGAGATAAATGCAGTGGAGTTAAAATTAAGTACAAGGCAAGGCAAGTTTATTTGTATAGCACATTTCAACAACAAGGCAATTAAAAGTGCTTCACATAAAAACATTAAAATCATCAAAGCATAAGACTAAAGAAAATGACATTTAAAAACAATTAAGAACAGTGATTAAAACATGAAAAACAGTCATTAAAAAATGAACAAGCTAAAAATAGGATAAAAGTTACAGTGCAGTTAAGAAATAAAATACAGTAGTAAAATGCAGAAATACAAGAAATTAATCAACATCCTTACATCTGGTTCAAAGAAAGGCAGCAGCAAAAAGAAAAGTCTTCAATCTTGATTTAAAGGAGCTGGGGGTCTCAGCAGACCTGCAGCTTTCTGGGACTTTGTTCCAGGTATGTGGAGCATAACAACTGAATGCTGCTTCTCAGTGTTTAGTTCTGACTCTGGGAACAGAAAATAGACCAGTCCCAGACAACCTGAGGGGTCTGGATGGTTCATAAGGTAGCAGCAGATCACAAATGTATTTTGGCCCTACACCATTCAGTGGTTTATAAACCAACAGCAGGATTTTAAAGTCAATTCTTTGTTGGACAGGAAGCCAGTGTAAAGACATCAGAACTGGAGTGATGTGATCCACTATCTTGGTTTTAGTGAGGACTCAAGCTGCAGCGTTCTGAATCAGCTGCAGCTGTTTGATTGACTTTTAAGAGATACCTGTAAACACACCGTTACAATAGTCGAGTCTACTGAAGATGAATGCATGGACAAGTTTTTCCAAATCCTGTTGAGACATAAATTCTCTAATCCTTGATATATTCTTCAGGTGATAGTAGGCTGATTTTGTAATTATCTTAATATGGCTGTTCAGAATGAGGTGTGAATCCATGACTATACCTAGGCTTCTGGCTTGGTTTGTGGTTTTTAACATCAGTGATTGAAGATGAGCGCTGACTTTCAATCGTTCTTCCTTGGCCTCAAAAACAATTACTTCTGTTTTATCCTTGTTTAATTGAAGAAAATTCTGGCACATCCAGTTGTTGATTTGTTCAATGCATTTACTCAACCCTTGTATGGGATTATAGTCCCCTGGCGACATAGTTATGTAGATTTGTGTGTCGTCTGCATAATTATGATAACACACTTTGTTGTTTTCCATAATCTGAGCCAGTGGAAGCATGTAGATGTTGAACAGAAGGCCTCTTATTCAGAATTTAACCTTGGGGAAGTCCACATGTCATTTTAGTCTTCTCTGATGTGTAATTAGCTACAGACACAACGTATTCTCGGTCCTTCAAGTAGGATTTAAACCAGTTAAGTGCTGTGCCAGAAAGTCCAACCCAGTTTTCTAGTCTGGCTAGTAGTATGCCATGGTCAACATTGTCGAATGCAGCACTGAGATCCAGTAATACTAAGACTGAAATTCTGCCACTGTCTGTGTTTAAGTGGATGTCGTTGAAAACCTTAACAAGAGCAGTTTCAGTAATGTGGTGCTGTCAAAAGCCTGACTGGAAGACATCAAAACAGTTATTTACGACCAATAAGTTGTTCAGCTGTTGAAAAACAGCTTTTTCAATTATTTCGCTTAAAAAAGGGAGGTTTGATATTGGCCTATAATTTTTTTATTATTGAGGTGTCTCAATTAGCCTTCTTTAGGGGTGGTTTAATAACTGCAGCTTTTAGGGCCTGTGGGAAGACACCTGAGAGAAGGGATGTGTTTCTAATTTGTAAAAGATCAGTGGTCATGAAGTAGAAATATTTGTGAAAAACTGTGTTGGTAGAATATCCAAGCAGCAGGAGGAGGACTTCAGATGTTGTATAATGTCTTCCAGGCTTCCATGGTTGATTGAATGAAATTGTGCCATGCTATTTGAGTGGATATTATTTAGAGATGGGGACAACACATATCCTGTGATTGGTGTGGAGGCACTTACTGCTAATTACTTACTGTCTAATTTCCTGAATTTTGTTAGTAAAAAGTACAAGGTACTTGTCAGTACAAGGTACATAATAAATAGTGGTGATACACAGTACATAACAGTTAATTACAGATGAAACATAATGGATTCAGAAAAACAAGGATGGGTAATTGTTTTTTGCTTTATTAGCTTGTGATGTACTGTTTTGCAAAGCAGTTTGCACAAGGCTGCAATTTAAGCATTTCAATTTCTATTCAAAACCATAAATCATTGTATGCATGATGTTTCTCTGGATGCCTTAGTGTCAAATGATAATATGGTCTATTTGTATTGCCGCAAAACAGTTGTCTCAGATCCAACTCAAAATATGATATGATTTGGGATGTGATTTTGTTTTTTTAATCATTTTTGTTTGTGCTGTTTTTGGATCTTTTTATTTTTAGTACAAAGCCTCCTGTCTTAGACTGGGTTGAGGTAACAAACGTGGTACCAGTTCCTGTAAACAAGTCATTGAAAACTGGCTTTATAATCCTGTCGCTACTTTGTATCTTACAAATTACACTTTCCAAAGAGGCAACAATCAAAGTTGGAAAGAAATCAGCCTTAGATATCATTTAGCAATCAAAAACCACAATAATCTGCATCATCAGAACTGTGCCAGTGTGATATAATCAGATGTGGCTGACAGTGACCAAACAATCCACCAGCTGTCATCAATTTGTGATTTTAAATGTTGCTGTATCCTGATTGGTTAACCGAAGAATGTAACATCATATCATTCCAAATGAGCACAATGACCACAAAGATTATCCTATTTGAAATAACTAGAATCAAGAAGACAGGAAATACTATATCCATGTCAGACCCAACATTCAAAGTAAGACACTGATTTAGAAAAAAACGTTTCCCAGACCTTTAAAGACGTGAGTATGTGTTGTGTTTAAGGACCAGGCAGAACTCTGCCAGCAGTGTATGGCTTTAAATGTGGTGGTTTGTATTCTATACCAGCACCTGCTCTCATGTTGCCTCAGGTGTTTGGTAACATCGAGTTGAATGAGGACACTGCCATCAATCACCACAACAACTTCCAGACCTTTTTCCAGGCCTTGACCCTTCTCTTCAGGTAATCCTGCCTCCATATGCTGCTCTAATATTCCATTGACTGCTGTTAGCACTAACTCCAGTACTCACATTAACTTTCCATATGTATGTACAGTGTTTGTACCTTTACTGTGATTTGTGCATCATTCAGGAGCGCAACAGGCGAGGCGTGGCATGAGATCATGCTGGCGTGTCTCAGTAACCGACCGTGCGATAAACTCTCAGGAACTGTGGGGAAGGATTGTGGAAGTGACTTTGCCTACTTCTATTTTGTGTCCTTCATCTTCCTCTGCTCCTTTCTGGTCAGTATCTCCTTGAGGAAAGCAGAGGGCCTTCCCAAATGGTCTGATGATACATCTTCAGATTATGTTTTAGTTTTGAATGAGCTGCTTTTTTTTTAACTGTATGCAGTGAGTATTACTCAGAAAATGTTGCAAAAGACAAAAATTAGAAGAAAATGTGAATGAGCTGCTGCTGATGAGACAAAATCCTTTCAATGAAGTGATGGTCTACTAAACCATTGAATTTTTGCAATATTATTGGAGTCTTTTCAGATTTTCAATGAAACTTCTTTTAAAAATGCATTTAAAAATACTTCTCAAACTTTGAATTCACGAATCAAATTCATGGAATGTTTTTAAATGAAACTTAGAAAATAAAGAAAACCAACAAGTCGTGTTGCCATTATGGCCCAATGCAGTTGCAAGTTATACCAATTATACCTGAACAGTTACATTTAGGACATTAAGTACATGCTTTCCCAAGTGACTATCAGTAACATAAACAACCTGATATCACACCAAAGCGTGTGATACACTCATCAGTCCACTAGAATCAGTTAACTTTTTTTTATACAAGTTAAATACGAGACTTTATGCTTAGTAGGTTATTTAAAGGAAATTCAAGTTGACTTTTGCTTTCTGACAGACTCAAAAATTAGTCGTCTGGGTGGAAGTCCTTTGTTTACTCTATCTGACCACCCCCGACCTCCTCCGTACTCACACTTTATCACTCTGAACACTTTGTCTCATGAGCTTCGTCACATGACCTTCTTCCTTGACCCTGGTCATTCTGTACATGCGTGTACTTTTCACGCTTAGGCGAGGTAAAACGTGACACTGATACAGTTTTCTTCTAGTGAACTGATGGATGTATTACATGCTTGGTGTGATACCAGGCTGGTATGTAATATGAAATTATCAATTTCTGGGTCAAAAACATACAAAACCCCTGATACAGTCCTTTAAGTAGAAATACATACAGTAGTTTACATAATCTGTATCAAACTATTTCATATTGAGGAGTAATAGCTTCAATTGAAATGAAAAAAAAAAAAATCTTATTCACTCATTAATGTAATTTGATAATGTATTTTACACTCTGATGATTTATTTTTCCAGATGTTGAACCTCTTTGTCGCGGTTATCATGGACAACTTTGAGTACCTGACCAGGGACGCCTCCATCCTGGGGCCCCATCACCTCGATGAATTTATACGTGTGTGGGCGGAGTATGACCCTGCTGCCTGGTAGGTGCCTTTACTCACTGGTACAGCTGCAGTACAGCCCCCTGTGTTAGACAGCGAGCGGAGGTTTATTATTGAAAGAAAGGTAGGCTAGGAAACAGGAAACTCTCAGATTGACTTCTGGGTTCCAGCAGGCTGATTCTGTGATGTGGAACTGGAAAATAAAAATCCCGTTTTAGCAGCGACGGGTGAATGACATTAAGCCTGATCCCAGAGTGTTGGCTGAAGCTGGTGACGAACTCCCCTGTCGGCTGGACTGATGCATGTAAATCCAGTGTTCCGCTCGACGTCCACTCAGCCCTCCTTCCTGATAAGTCGGCGGGCTCCAAAAGCTCTTCAGTCTGTCGTGGTGTGAAGAGAGACTATTTCTATCCCTCCAGTGGGGGTATACAGGTTTATGTCAGCACTCATTCTGCCCTTTACACCGACCCGACACCATTTACCTTGACTAAAGCACAATGCAAGTTTTGAGCGATACAGTAATCTGTCTCACATTATGTAAGACTCATCAAATTTTAACGAAGCCTTCGCAGGAGCCTTGTCAGTGAGTCAAGACTCCAGGAGAAGTGTGGCATGTGAAATATGAAATTCCCATCACCTGACAGACATTACGAGGGAGGAATTATTATTTATTCCTTTGAATATGAATGAGCCGCTCTCAGATGTGCCTGCAGTAACATTCAGCATATTCGAACTGCTTTAACTAATCATTATGTCAAGATGCTGCAACGAGTACATTTAAGGCTCATCATTTTCAGTTTTTATTGGTTTTCATTCTTTTCTTTTTGAGAAAATCTAATTGGTTTAACCTAATTTTATCAACAAAACTTGTACAAAGAAAGTTACCAGTGCAGATAGTAACTTTTTTTTATTTATATAATCCACACCTGTTGCATAACATGTTACATAATTTGACTTCATTTTGGTCAAAAACAAAAAGGTATTCGCAATTGTGGAGAGGAATTTGTAAGAGCAATTAGAGCTTTATGTTCAGAAATGAAAAATAAAACATACAGAATATAGTATATTGACAAGTCACAACTGAATGTTTGAAATTAAACACCAACACATTTATAGATTATTTATAAATATAAAATACAAAAATAAGAGCCCCAAGTATATTGTTTTCTTTATGCTGCTACTTCTTGAAAGTTAAATGAATGTTAATGCCCTCTACCTGATAACAGATTATACCTGGATGTAATGAAGTAACCTGTGACCTAACCTCTTGAACATGTCTCATCTTTTTCAGCGGGAGGATTTGCTATCAGGATATGTACAAATTGTTGCGTTTTATCTCGCCTCCCCTCGGCCTGGGGAAGAAGTGCCCCAACAGGGTGGCTTATAAGGTTTGCACTCCCACACAGTTCTTTTGTTTTCAAAGGGACTTGTGCTGGTTTTCAGACTGTGACTGTCTGATCTCATTCCCTGCGGTGCCAGAAAATGACCCGACCACACATGCATACAAACACTCATCGATCCCCCCACTAGCCGGCTGGCAGGTAACCATGGCGAGTGCAGGAAACAATGCAGCAAGTCAGGCTCAGACAAAAGGCATCCGATGCAATGTCTTTGATATTTTCCTGCTTCTAAACACAGGAGTGATAGAAGTGTGGGTAGTGCAGAGAGCATTGTGTGCTTTGTTTCCACATTGGTTACTGCGGGTGTCTCTTAGCATGCAGAAACAGAGGGCATCTTAAAGGAATACTCCACTAAAAATCTAGTTTTTGAGTCGTAGTTACTAACCACCTTGAAAGGTGGCTCTGAAAAGTTTGAAGCTGCTCCTTTAGATCAAAATGGACTGCAGTCATAGAAAAAGACAGAAAGAAAGAAAAGATCAAAGTGCCCCTGCAGCATAATTTATGTTGGACCTGTTGATCAATATGTTCAGTATGCTGAAAAAGCTGCCTTTCTGAACTATATAAAAGACAGCAGTTAAAGAGACATAATATAAATCCATTGTTGTTGCTTTAAATCCAATCTACAAACCTTCCAGAGTGTCCTTTCAAGCATAGAGCCAGTGGATGGTCCTCAAAAGATAGATTTTTTTTTTTGGTGGAATATTCCTTTCAAACAAAATTTACTCTCATTCTTAAATACATACCTTCCACCTTCAGGATCCTTCCATCCAACATCAGGGAATCCTCAGGAGCATCCTCCCCTCCTTCCTTCTCTGGGATCCAATCCTGAATCTGTAAATCCAGCTCGGATGCCATGATATCCTGGAAATCTTATTAACAAGGATTTCTGTGTTGTCCCCTTTCTTTCCCCTCCCTCCCATTCTTTCTTTTGGATTTCACCACTTTCTGTTATTCCATAACTCCTCCTTTTAATCCCAACATTTCCTCACCTGGGAAATCTTCATACCTCCTTCCTTGGGCTCCTACCAACCTTCCCCCTCCGGGTAGCGGCCGCATGACTTACCGCAATATGTACGAGATGCTCCGCGACATGTCCCCTCCACTAGGCTTGGGGAAGAAATGTCCGCCCCGGGTCGCCTATAAGGTAGAATCACTCCTTCCTCTTCCTCCCCCATCCTCCCCACATTCACTGCTGGTTCCCCGCTTTCACCTGTCAAACATCTTCAGGCTTCTGTCCGTGTGTCACAGTCGGTATCTTCTGGCCTGCTGTTGTGATGTTCTTTCTGTTTATCTGTGAAGCTCTGTGGCCTTGTCCTGCTCTGTGAGGGTTCGTTGTACACTCAGTTCATCTACTGTAGGGTAATGACACTGATTAATAAATATAGGTCAGCGATAGATCAGAGATTAGAAAAACAAATCTCCACACAGTCTGGTAATTTATAAAATAAGAATATTTGGTATGTAAAACATTAAATAAATAAAAAAGCTTATTTGTGAATTTAGCCAAAGGTTAAAGGTAGCCATGTACAACTGTAAAATGTGGCAGGGGCCGCTTGTTATGTTGAACCAACAGATAATTATTACCAATCCCGCATCTCTACGGAGCTTTGTGCCTCTTTTTGCTTATGTTTTTTGGTTTTAGAGCAGTGCCAGCACACTCGTTTCCAGCTGCAGCAGGTGGCTGTATTCTGTCAATAAATCCAGGTCATCTGCCCAGCAACTATTAGGAGACAAACTGACAAAGTTAACAACTGACAATTAGCTGGTGAAGGAAGACGAAGACCTATTAGTTAGAGCCCAATTTTATTCTCAGGAATCAGTGGAAACATATCGCCTGGTATTACCGGACCCAAATTCACTTCGTGAAGTGATAGGATGTTGCCACGCTCCATTGCAGATTGTTGTCAATTGTTGCATCCTAATGGACGCAGAGCAGCCCTTAACCAATCAGCATTGACAACCATACGATGTATGTTGTGTGCCAAAATCTCACCAAGCTCTAAACACCAGAGAGCCTCCCCCAAAGTGAGCAGAGTGCAACACTATTCCACCATTCCACAACACCAACTTACTGACAGGGCAACAGGATGGAAACCAGATAATTACGATTCAACTTTCATTCGTGGTTCCCAGAGGATGATCGACCTGACATAAAGCGACATCATCAGGTTGACATTTTTGGTTCAGTGAGGATAAATTGTAAAAGCAGAGTGAATTAACTTACCATGGATTACAATGAGGAACAACAATGCAAGTCAAATAACAATTCCTTTATCTGTTAAATCTGTAAAATGCTAATATTTGCTAACACACAAAGTTGTTTTGGAGTTTATCTGCCTAAAGTGGCTAAATCAGATTATAGCAGCTGTGCCGGGAAGTGCCAAAAACGTGTTTACAGATTTAAATAAAAAAATACTATTTATGAAATGTGAGGAAAATAATTTCAGGAGAAGTGATTTAGAGCAGGATCACGTCCAAATTCAGGTGCTAACAAGGATTTATTGATGGGATTTCACATCACTGCAAGATGAAACATTTTAGAACATTTTCACCATCTTCTTATCATCTCTGGCTCTGACTTCAGTGAAAGAGAACCTGGCCCATGGACCCAGTGATCATGTGAAATACTTTTATCTTCGTGAAGTGCGAGTCAAGTGTACACTTGAGCAGTCCTCAGGTAGTCCCTGTGCCAGCTGCTTACCTCTTAGCATACAGACTTAATGTGAGTGGTTTCAGTGCATGCACAGCTGTCGAAGTGAATCACATTTAAAGCGGCTCTGCCCTTGCCCCAGCTGAAAATGTCTGGGTCTGACGTGGTCGCATCTCCAAATATAACTCTTGTTTTTGTAAATCGACGGGGAAAGACAGGGACAACGACACACAGAGAGCAGCAGTGCACTTCAGAGCAAGTCTCGCGTTTTATTTTCCCCATTCCCACTTTTCTGTTTTTCTCCTCCCGCTACTGTGCTGTTGATCGTGCTCCTTGTTAACCTCCCTGCTTTTCTAATGAACACATCTTCCCCTGGTAGTCACAGTTGTCCCTGTTACCCTCCAGTTTCCACTTTCATGTTCTGTCTTCAGGCTAAGCTTCACTCTCTCTTTTGAATGATCTGTATTTCACCCTCTTTGGGGATTTGGATCCTTTCTTCTTCACTGTAACTTCCCTTCAGTGAAACTTGACTGTGTGCACCTGTGTGTGTGTGTGTGTGTGTGTGTGTGTGTGTGTGTGTGTGTGTGTGTGTGTCTGTGCATGTTAAGTCTTTGTCTGCAAGCATGTGTCCTCTGCAAGTGCACTTTCTGAATATGTGTTTCTGTGTTTTATGTCTGCCGCAGTCATTTGTCTTCCCTCTCTTTCTGGGAACTAGATGCAAGACATTTGTAGATGGTACTAACTCCCTCTCCTCCTCTTCTCTTCCTTGCCTCTCATCTCTCCATCTCTCCATCTGTGTTTTAGTCTATTTGTTATAGTCCCAGAGAGAATATACTTTGTCTTACTCTGTATCTGTTTTGCCTCCACTTGGCTTGAAGAAAATGGGAACCATCAGTTACAGTTTTTCTTTTTTTTTTTTTTTTTACACTGATGTGTCTCATGTTTCTGATTTTGCTTTCGCTGTCTGTCGTTGTAGTTAGAAGTTCTTTATGCAATACAAACTTGCCTCCATCATCCCTACAACCTCACTATGAATGTAATGTACTAATTCCAACATCCATGTGTACACACACCATTGCATTTCAGCATTGATCCAGAGGCCGTGCATGGCTTGGATTTGTGCTGACCAGTTTCTACTTTTTACAGCTAATGCTTGGTGAATTTTTGGTCCAGTGATCTACTATATGCTCTCAAGCAGTTGTTACTTTAATTACAAGATTTTAGTAACAAACAGCACAGTGCAATAACCTCTATTTAAATTAACCAGTTGATCATTTAGTGTCAGATGTCTGAAAAATAATGACATACTGTATTATGTTTGTTTCGTCCGACGCACCCTTAAATTCCAACATTCAATTGAATTATAATATAAAACATAAATATATTGATGAACATATAAAACAGAGAAGAGCGCAAGTCCTCATATTGGGGAAGCTAAATCCCTCAGATATTCATCATTTTGTTTGATAAAATGTTAAATTATTTTCTTGACGAATCAGTTCATTGGTTTAGAGTTTTAGCGAGTATTTAAAAAACAAATCAGGTTTATTCATTTCCTCGTTCAGTCCCCTGCTCTTCCTTGTTTCAAGACAAAGACAGTTATTTCCATTCTTGAAACAAGATGATGGTTGATCGGTTTCAATTTTATATGCGCTGGTAAAATGGGGTTTTCAGAACTCTATTATACATATGTAGGTACAAGTAACACCAGTTTAGATGTAAATCTGGTAGAACAGGGGTGGTGGGTGTGAGGATGGAGGGGAGTAGTTCTGGGATGTCAGGACTGCTGCTGAGCCTTGCGAGATGTCGGGAACTCGACAAAACACACCTGTCACACTGTTGTTTGGACACAGTAGCAGTAATAAATCCACACTGCATCCACCATGTGGAAGATACCATCTTGATTTTTATCGTCCGCAGTATCTTGAGTACAGTAACAGTTTGATGGATCGTTTTCTGTGACAGATTCCAGAGCTGTGTGCCCACCAGCGACTTCTCTTTTCTCCCTTTGAGTCATTATTTTGAGAAGGAAAATTGCAGCTGTACATTACCAGCAGCAGCGAGGGCTTGGCATGTTCGCCAAGCTCACAGCGCAGAGTATTATAAGGTAATCATATTTTAGGTTTTAGGAGAAGTGTGCTCCACTGTAGTCTCATAGCAACAGCAGCAGCCATGAACAGCACACAGCTCTTTTCATCAGGCCATCGCTATTAGCTTCCAGTAAAAACAGGCGCAGGGTGGATTAAAAGCAGGGTGGAGGCCTTTACTTGGATGGACTGAAATGATTCAGTGGATTGATTCATCTTTTTTGTAAGAATAGTTTTTGGAAAAAAAATCTAGAAAAACAAATCTCACAATTTATCAGCTGTTATTGTAAAACAAATTAATTTTTCACTGTGAACCAACGTAGCTTGAACACATTTTGATGCGAGACTGTGTTGATCGTATCCAGTCAAACATGATGTTGGTATGCGCCTTAACTATTAGACTACGAGGTCATCCCTAATTGATTCATCTTTTGACAGAAAATTAATAAACACCAATGTCTCTAATTGATTAATCCATCGATTCCTTTTTTCTAGCAAATGTGCCGATCAATCACTATGGGTTCTCCAATGGGACGATTTGCTATGTTTCTCTGTTTTATCTTTTATAATGGGCATCTCTCATAGTTTTCAGATTTGTATAGTATAAAAAGTAATAATAATATGTAAATATAACAGTATATAAATGCTAAATAATTGACACATTAATTGATAGTGATCAGTCATTTATTTGCTGCCCTGAAATGTGACTGTAGATCTTCTCTACCAGTTGTTTTCTATTGCTGCTTAAGTTTGTCTGGGTGCTGGACTGAAACAATGCCAAATCTATTCACTATTTCTATGATTAGAAATGGATATAAACTCAAGGTAAACAAACTGTATACAAGATCAAATAAATATAGGATTTATTCATCTTACTGAGAACAAGAATTGTTGTGTAAAGCCACATTTTTGATGACCTATCTTTTAATTTGGTGTGTAGCTACATCTACATCTTCTACGTAAGCTCGCGGTTGTTTGTTCCTGGTTCATGGCCCCTTCTCTCTTGCTTCCATTCCTCTCAGCGATTGGTGAGGATGAACATGCCCATAGCTGATGACAACACGGTGCACTTCACCTCCACACTGATGGCTCTGATCCGCACGGCCCTGGAGATTAAACTGGCATCTGGTGAGAGACTAAAACTCCAAAATCCAGAATTCCTTGCGGCCGCACTGACGGCACTGACGTTATTGTGAATGGCAGTGACAGCGCTGGTGCAGATTTGATGTGACATGTTTGTGGGCCCGTCCCCAGGGGTCCTGGCACAGCATTTGTTAGATGTTGACCTGAAGAGGGAGATAAACCGCGTCTGGCCCAACCTGTCGCACAAGACTGTGGACCTGCTGGTGACGCCGCACAAATGTGAGACACAATTTGGATTCTAATGACTTCTACTGATCAGCTGTTTTTTGTCACTTGATTTCTTCTCATTTGTTATTATTACTTCATCCTTTAAGTTTCAATTTGTTTATGTTCTGTCTTCTTTATGAGGCTGTTTAAGTCCCCCTGCTATCTAGTCATTTTTGTTTGTTATTGAGTTATAGATGTCTTATTTTCTTAAAACAAAAGAAAACCTGTAAAAGTCTGAAAAGTGATGAGATAATTTCAACCTCTGTCTTGTGCACTTATTTCAATACTTTTGGAAATTCAAGATGAACGTTTTCTTGATTAGGTTTCATTGTTTTTTTCTTGTACTGTTTTCATATATATATATATATATATATATTTCTTGAAACATTTTTATTGGAAACTTGTTTAAATAATCATGCTACACTGGTACATATTTTAGCTATGACCGATATTTTTCTATTGACTGTTTCTCAAAATGATAATTTCATCTTGTGTCTAATTCAAAGCAACAACTTTCAATAATATTCTACATTGTAGAGAAGAGAAGTGTCTGTTTTATTGATGTTACTTCATACATGATTCTGCTTTTTCTCAAGAAGATCACACACATTACTAAAACTGAATGAAATAAGTTTAAAACTACAGTGAAATTCATGGTGCAGCAATAGACAATGCACTAATCACTTGATGATATGATGAGATGTAGATTTGTATGCAGTGTGGTCCTTTACTTAATGTTTTTATAACTGTACAGTTACAGAATGCTTCTGTCTACATCTCTGAATTGTGCTTTGTTGCTCATCTGGTGCCATCTACTGCCTCCATGGAGGAACTGTCTCTCACTCTTCTCTCCGCTCTTCCAGATAATGAGCTGACTGTGGGGAAAGTCTATGCCGCTCTAATGATCTTTGACTACTATAAGCAGAACCGTGCCAAGAGACTCCAGCAGCAACATTCTACCGGGGGACCTCAGGTACAGGATTAAAGCAAAATGACTATGTAAAGTGATCAAGTCACACTGCAATTTAGGCAGATAACAGAATGTACCTGAGTGAGTGGGATAATCCTATATTTGGTATTTATCCTGCAGAGTAAACTGGGAGCGTTGTTCCGTCCTGTGCTGCCCCGCACTCACATACAGGAAGTGGAACCACCCATCTCCATCCCCAAACAGCCCTTCCCTCCCCAGCCTGAGCTAGAAACAAAACCACAGCTCCCACCAATTACTGCTATCACCAACAGCACGATCAACAGGGACACAATGTAAGTAACCAACATACAATACACATCCATTCATCCTTCCATGTTCTTTCACTTATCCGTGGTTAGGTTGTGGTGGCAGCAGGTTGGAGAAGTTAGCCCAGACCTCCCTCTCCCCAGCTACATTTTCCAGCTCCTCCTGGAGAATTCTGACGTGTGCCCCAGCCAGATGAGATATATAATCCCTCCAGCATGTTCAGATCTACCCTGGGGTCTCCTACGAGTTGGACGTGCCCAGAAAACCTCCAATAATCTTTAGATGGTGCTTTGACATTTACTTCAAGATCTCATCTCATCTCATCTCATCTCATCTCATCTCATCTCATCTCATCTCATCTCATCTCATCTCATCTCATCTCATCTCATCTCATCTCATCTCATCTCATTTTTCCCATTTGAAAAACTGACTGGTCACATCAAATCTATCAGCACATCTCACTTTAGCAGAACATGTTTTCCTTCCATAAGACTCCAGCATTCACAATAAACAACAAAGTCCAATAGTAAAATATCTTTGCAGAGCTGAAATGCTGTGACTTTAGCTCAGTAGATGTTTTAGCTCTTCAATCAACATGTAAGAGTTTTATATATAAATAAACATCTGTTACATTCGCGCCCTTTCCAAACAAGTTCACATAATGATTGAGCACCACCACATAAATCGATCAGTATTTCACAGTATACAGAGTTTTTACATCTGCCGTCTGTTGAGACATCCCCATGCCGACCAGATAAATGCACACTGGACGTGCTCTATGTGCAGATCATGCGCACCAAAGACTTCACCAGTAAGGATTGGGATAAAGTTATTCAATTGTGCAACTCCTCTAGACTTTCCGAATGTCATCAGACTGAATGGATTAAATTTGTGTTTTTGTATTTTCTCACAATGACAGAAGAATGATGGAAAAGTTCTGCAACGCAGGTTTAAAATAGACATTTACCTTAGACACATCTGAACTGACAGCTGTATATTTCCAACAGGTTACTGCACTGTCCCAAAACTCTTTCCCTCCTTATTATTTGCTCAACAACCACAGTTTTTTGCACTTTTTTGCCATTTAGGGTTGCGTGGATCATCTTTGTTCGTGTTGAATCTATCTAACTTGCATTAGACTTGTCTCAGAACAAAATTAACATTTGCCTAACAGACTATGGTCTAAAATCTATCTGTGAATCTTGTTCCCGGGTCCTACAACAGTGATGACCTCCAATATTACAGTCAGTGTTTCTCCTGTGTTTTTTTATACCCAGACTGAACCAGAGGAGTGCCATCAAACACTCCCAGTCTGGAGATGTTTCTCAGGCAGCACAGAGGCCCAAAGGCCGGAGGAAGCTGCAGAGAGGCCTGTCAGAGGATGTGCAATATTCCACAAGACCTCAGGTACAAAAACACCAATATCGAAATGTTATTTTATATTATAACTTACTTTCTTATTGTATCATGACTTGTACTGATGCCTGTGTTTCCTCCATCCATACTGCACACTACATATTTCTTTCAGGAGCAGGTTGAACTGAAGCAGGTGGAGAACATTTCAGACACAGAGGGATATCCCAGCCTGGAAGGCCACTGCAGAGCGGCATCACTTCCCCGACTGAATGCTGAGTACTACGTAAGCTCATCAGTGCTCACGCTGCCTTATCTCTTCTTTTACTTCCACAGAAATGATCGCTTTGCAGCTGTTTTCTTTGCGCTACATTCTTGTGATCATGTGAGGTTTTTAAAGATGCAGACACTGTTGATACTTTAGATTTTTCTCGATAAAATTATTTTTAAAAAGGTTGATGTAGGAGATGTTGGAAAGGGCTGAAAAGGGCTGATGAGCTGCTGAATGGGAGCCAGTTAGTTAAAGCAGCCGTGAGCAAACGGAAACAGAGTCGCTGTCTGTCAGTCCACATCACTTCAGCCTGATGACCCTGACCTCTCCGGTCTGACAATTTCACATAACTTCCTGAGGACGAAATGCAGGATAGAGAGAAGAAAGAAGACAACATACAGTAAATCTGTTGATTAATAAACTTAGAAAGTTAGTGGACTGAGGCTGAAATCAAACTGAGCGAAGCTCTCCAGTGGTGCTGCACCACTGCGGTCATTTGCTGATTGAAGATTTAATAAAAAGCAGAAATATGGCCAAGTAAATGAATGCGTTAAGTTGCAGCACTGAGTGACTCATTATAAGCTCAAAATTAACTTTACAAACATAGTTATATATCTAGTGTATATATTTTACAGAAAAGTCAAAAATATGAGCATGTGTCAGTTATTAAACAAAGCCCTAGTGCCCTAAACCTTCAGATGGGTCTTGTCTTAAAGGAAAAGTTCAACATTTTGAGAAATACACCTGTCTGTTTCATGAGGGTGTTTAAATATCACACTCATCAGCTATAGCTGCAGGGAAGTTAGACTACATTCACAAAAAGACTGGAAACAGGTTTATCAATAGTTCCAGAATACAACACACCTAAAACCGGATTTGTTAACTTTGAAGTCTCTTTAATGATTAAATAGACAACATACACAATAGTAATAACTGAGCTTTAGGTGTTAATATGTATATTTTCACTTAAAGGAGAGCAAGGCAAGCTCCCTGATGCCAGATAAGCTAACCACCAACTTAATGCACAGGCATCTCAGAATGAAAGCATAAGAACATTTCCCAAAATGTTGAACTATTTCTTTAAATGTCTCCTGCAACCAAAATACTGAGATAATCCAGAGACGTAATCCATCCCACATAAGAATGAGAAATAATGACTCAAAACTGACTTTAGTGACGGATGCATCTGTCATCATTTTCACACAGTCCAAGTCTGTGGAAAGAAAGAAATGCTCATGTGGTACCAAAATATTGTTGGACAGTGAAGACCCACCGTGTTTGCTGTGTCTACACATCCTGATATACAGTTTACTCTGTTCATACAGTTGAAACGATACATTTCATCCTCTCCTTTTTGAATTGAAGCAGAAACTGATGACAGTATTGAAAGTTGCTGGACAGTCATTAACGTAATCTGCTCATATAAATACAACAAAAGGTTTAGAAATCCTAAGATTTAAGTTTTAAAGACATGTTAGATTTTGTTTGCATCATTTTCCCCAATATGATTAACATGAAATGTAATATTATCATCTTTTTGCATTTTATACCTTATTTTTCTTCACTATGCATCACTGTCACCTACAATAAGATCAGATCTCACAGATGAGTTTTATAATAAGTCTTTTATTTTCATGAATTTCCCTTGTTATCAACCGTTTCTGATGATTTGACTTTGTGAGTTACAGCAGCTGCTCCTGTCTGCTGTGTCTGGATGTCACGTTGAGATTATTTATTCTGTCCATCGTTTCTGGATTGTTCCACCTGTCTGATCTTGTCTGTTTAGCTGTGCTGTTTGCCTCTCTGTGTTTTTGTCTGTCTCTCTCCTTCACCCTGTTCTCTCCCACAACACTTCACATATGCTTTCCTTATGTTTATGTTGCATTTTGATCTTTCACACTCTATCTCTCTCTGTCTTTAAAGAATCAGGCTGGAGTTATTCTAGATTTTATTTTTGTCAAGAAACTCCATGAAAGACCAAACTCAGAAATATGTTAGCTCACCTGTTAATACTTTCCACTCAAATATATGGCATTACTTTTAATAAGAGGTAAGTCATTTCATAAAACAGCTGTGCATTGTAGGTTTTTAGCAAACATCCCTCAAATAGGTCGTAAAAGTGTATTAACGTTTTTTTTTCAGCATCAGATTTAAAGACCTATTTTAAATTTTATTATCTGAAAGCAAACATTTTTTAAAGTGTACCGCATAGCAGATGTAGTTCCTGCGCCCAAGTGCTGCATGAAGTGGAATATAGATCAGAGAATATGATGATTAATAAATATAATCTCAACCAGTCACGTCAGTGGTCTTACCGCTCGGAAGCAGCTGTTCCAGTCACACTTATGCATGATGCCAACAAAAATAAACAGCTTTTCTGAGAGATCATGTTGTTGTGTGAGTGGTGCACGATGTGAACGCACAGTCTTACGGATCTGCAGCAGTCTGTTCTGTAAAGCACTCTGTTTTAACCACAGAGTTATGTATTAATCAGATGTAATTACATCTATGTGTTTAAATCTACAATTTTATCCAAATAAAAAAGATTGTCTCAACCATAAGCATAAAGTAGAGAGTAGTGTTTAAATAAAGAAAGATGGAACAAACAACAGCATTGTTTTACTGTTTTCAGTGTACTGTAATTCTAAGGTCAGAATGTAGCAAATTGCCAGAAAACAACTCTTACAAATCCTAAATACAGATTCACGATTGAATTGTCTTTTTTTGTTCATTTTTAGCCACTATTATAGTATGAGCCTCAACATAGTTTAATAATACACATACAACTTATGACGAAGAAGAACCATTTATTTGCTCTGCTTTGCAACAAAATCCACAGTGGTGGATTGACATCGACAGATGCTCATCAAAATGTAGTCGGTTGAATAGCATCTTGAGAAAAACAGTCAGTGATGCTAATTCTTCACTGTGTCATTAAACCAGAGGACAAGAACTGAATGCAATTAGATGATGTCATTAAAGGACATCAGTCAAACTGCAAATGGTGGAAACCAACATGAAAACAGCCATGGAAATGTGACATTTGTTAGTTTCATCCAGCTGATTTTAGACAAATAAATGGATATGATTCAAAGTCATTTTCAAAATGACTCCGATCAACTTAAACAATCGTGCTCAGGTGATCATGAAATAATTGTGACAGGCCACAGAAATAGAGCCATATATGAGCTCTAATGAACAGGATGTGGGACTAAGTCCAAATAAAGCCCTCCAGTGTGTTTGTTCACTGTGGTGAAAGGTGTCACTTGGATGTTTGTATTTGTTCTTGTAACAACAAGGAAGCTCTTTGGCACAGAGAGATAAACCTAAGGCTATTCGTAGTCAGACATTTTTGTAGTCCGACTTTTCATGGGATTTACTGACATCAAGAAAACACAGACTATCACCAGCCTCACCCTGCCTGAGTCTCTTCTCTCCTCTTCTGTCCTCCCTTTCTCCTGATACCAGTGCTCACTGCTAATGTTTTGCCCACCTCCTCTTGTGTGTGCCGTCTGATAGCGGAGCCACCCTCGCCACGCCCCTGGGACCCACCTGGCAGTATGTACCACCTGTTGTGCCACCTCTCTTTCTTTCTCTCCTCCTCTCGTCCTCTCCCTCTTTTTTTTCTTTCTTCCTTTTGCTCTCATGTCTGTGTTTTGCCTACATGTGCTCCTGTCCTCTCATCATCCTCCCACCGTCATGGACACAGTGACCCTCCTGAAGTACACACTGCTCATCCCATTCAATTGCTGATAGACGCCATACTAGCAACATACAAATTATCCATGAAACATACCCAGATTCCAACCCTGGAGAAGTATTTGTATGTTTATCCGGGGTATGACAAGCACTCTGTCCTGCTTTCCAGCCATTAGACCAGCAGTACAGTACTACACTTTGGTCAAATATGGCTGTGTGTATGTGAGTGTCGTTATAGTGCAGTAGTGTGTAGTTTTCTTTGTGATTCAGTGTGTGATTGTGAAACAAGGTAGAGACAGTACTGCTGCTTTTCTGCTTTAAAGTAAATATTTCCTTCCAACTTCACACTTAAAACCCGCCCAAATTTATCTGTCATTTGTGGCTATGTTCAGTCTTAAAATCTTATTTCTCACACATCAAATGCAAACCAAACAGTTTATCTCTTAAATCTTTGACTTCCCCTCACTTTAAGACTCTTTCAGTCTTAAAAGAAGGACAAAATCTTTCTTTCACTTCACTCTCATCCAGTGACGTGAATGGAAATAGGGAGAATGAAGTTATCTCCTACTAGAATACCATACCATTTATCTAAAAAATACGATTTTAAGACTGCATACTAGATAAAATGACTTTGTAATATAAATATTTTTGCAGTGTTGTGCTATTGTTGTCTCTGACTGTAGCTACAGGCTAAACTGTGAGGTAGGAACAAGAGGAACAGCACAACCACAAATTAACTATTATCGAGTGGGTTTTCAAAGCCTTTTAATATATCATTAAATATATTTATTTTTTTTACACGTTGACCCAGTGGGAGATCAAGTTTAATCATTCAAACAAGAATGAATACTTGTATTTTGATTCTCCATAAACTAGTAACAGAAACCGATACAAGAAATCTGCAGAGTAACCAACAGGTGGGGTGGTAACTTACCTGCAGTTCCAGTTCCCTATCACACCATACCTGGTAGCTGTACTGGTCAGAAAGGTAAGAAATAGGTGGGGTGATTGTCATTGTCCTCCGAGCTTTTATCAGAGCATTTATCCAAGGAAACAAGGTGGGGGGAGGGGGTGTAAGATATTAAAGGAATACGCCACTGTACACTTCTGCTACAATCAGTGAACAATCAGTAAACAATGGACTGTAAAACTACTTGTATATAAAGATGGCACTTGTAGTGACAAACTAAAATGGAAGACAATAAAAGCTATCAGTGCAGCTTTTAGCAGTTACAGAGTGAGGAATTTCCCTCAGGAGCTCTTAGAGGCCGAAACCAGAGAAAAAAGGAAAGTCATTATTAGACACAAACAGTCTTTTGTCACTCCGTATCTTTTAAATGCTGAAATTGCCAAGCATGTGCCAGCAGATTCACCACATACATTTCAAACTTGATAATCAGTTAGTTTTACAGTTACCACTGACAGAAGTGGCAAAAGTATTTTTTTCTCTTGCAACAAAAGCAAGCGAAGTTTAATTTGGTAAGGGTGAGCGTGCCAATGGATACAAAATGTGTATTAAACCTTATTTTACAAAAGGATGAGTGTTTGGAACAAACTGCACACATGGACCCACAATACAGGAGAAAAGTAGCTTACAATGCAATTTGAAATATTTTAATTTTCTGCTGTTTAATGTGACTGTTAGAATTAATTGTTAAATTATAAATCCAAGCTAAATACATTTGTCTTCATCAGCAAACAACAAGCTACTAAACTTCAGGCCAAATTGCTATGTATGAAAATTTCAGTCATTCAGGACGTTATATTTATAATAATTTATTCTAATAATGAAAAATTGATAAATTAAATTTTGGGCAATCTTCTCATTAAGTTATAGAAAACTGTCAGACAGATGTAAACTGACAAAATGTATAATTTACCATATCAGGACTACAGATTTTTCAGAGCTGTAATTCAAGTCGACACGCAATAAGCACTGTTTGAGGCTTACGACAGATTTTCAGTGGAGTACTCCTTTAAATAGAAGTTTTAATAAACATTTAGTAGCTAGTTAAACAAACTTATACTTCTTTGTGAAGTTAAAGATGTTATAAAATGGCACAAAGGCCAGTGTCACACCCCACCTCTTGTCTGTTCAGTAGCAGAGAAGCCTGCTTACAAACTATGTAAGTTCGGTAAAGGTAAGTGTTCCAGCTGTGTCTGAGATATGTGTTCATTCTTCTCAAACTTTTAAAACATCTGTGCTGGAGAAGAACAGGTTGAACGTCGGTCTTTAGACAAAACGTTTCCGTCCACTGGTCGTGTCATTTATCTGTTGTGGATATTTTGGTGATCCAGTACAAGTGATTTGGATAAAACCACCAGTCCCAGTTTTCTGCTCTACTCTCTCATCACGCTTCTCCACGTTTCCCTTTCAGCCGATTGTCGACCTCAGTCCAATTAAACGATCAGCATCCTCACTGACGCCACAGCGCTACCAACAGGAGGCGGGGCTGAGGGACTATGACCTGGAACGCCCCGATCTGGAAGAGTCCTCCGCGGGGCCAGAACAAGTCCAGGGCCAGGACAGGGCCCACCACCATCACCACCACCACCGCTGCCATCGACGCAGGGACAAAGACAAGAAGCAGAAGTCCCTGGACAGAGCTGCTTCAGTGCAGCCATCCAGCACTGTTGGTGAGGCAGACTTCTGGCATGATTGGAAAAGTGATTTTTAAAGGTTTTCTGTTACTAAATATAACAGAAGATGAAACTATATGGTCATATTTAGACCCTCTTAGCGATGCTAGAAAAAATATACTTCTCTTATTTGTTTCACTAAAAAATGGCTGATGATGGTGACAATCATTTTTAACTACTCCCTGGTGTGACGTAAAAGCGGGAAAACAACATTCAGTGTCTAACTTTTGGAAATCAGCATTTGAACCAGGTTTGTTAACTGCCAGCAACTAAACACAGTATTTTTTATTTATTCATCGTCTGTCATCAATAATTAGATTTAACAATCATACTATGATACTGAGCCCCATCGACTTTCTAACAAAAACAAATTAATTTCTGTGAAACATGCTGAGTACTTTAACAGGAGTACACCAAAAAGAATATTTACTTATTGACATTATAAAACATTATGATGCCAGTTGTTTGCAGATCATGGTAGACTGTGAAACACATGCAAAGTCGTAACAATGTTGTTTTTATCCACGCTAACCACATGGCTCCACGAGTGGTGATGCCCATCGATTGTTCATCGCTTTTGGTCCAACTTTAAGATCGATTGTAAATAAAATTTGCACCGATGTTCATGTTCTTGAAGACCCCATGACTTTTCCTCTAGTGCCACTAACCGACTGATATCGGGTGCCATCATCAGGCCATAGTTTTAACTCTCCAAAGGCCCTCCAAATGTTCTATTTTTGCTGCTTATGCCCCGGTTACCCTCATTCTCAGTCAAGCTGTCTGAAGACGATGTCTCTCCGGTAATTACTCCACTATCCTGTAATTATGACTGATTAAACTGCTGTTCAGCAAAGGTTTAGGTGCTTCAATACATCCTGTAGGACTCACCGACGGACATATTTGTCCTCACATACCATTAAAAACTCATCAACAAAGATTTCAAATATTCAGTATAGGGGTCTTTTTCAGGGTGTTGAGAGATTTATTAATATAATACAGCAATATTTATTTATATAAATCAGCAGGGAGAATATCCACGTTGAAACTTGGCATCACTTTAACGGAGCAACAGATAGTAGGCCAGGCTCTGGCTTTCAGATCACTTGGCTGTCTTAACATAGCTGCAGAAATTCCTTATAGGATTAAAGCTCCATGATCGGGTTATGTAGGTGAAGGGTTTTCTGCTCCGCTTCAACCCGGGATTTGACATGTCAGGCTTTCCATCTGATTAACAGCGAGAGTTGTGAGCTTTCATAGGAAAATCTGCTTTGTTGGGGATTTCTTTTCTTCTTTTTTTTTTTTTTTTTTTTTTTTTAATCAGTTGCTCCCTTTTTTCCCTCTGACCTTAACAGTCACATTTATATAAATGTAGCCCGGGCTCTTTATTAAGTGCTGGGAATTCTTATCTATCCATAAACTGAAAAAGGTTGACACACACACACACACACACACACACACACACACATACACACACATATTGAACTAGATGTTAAAAAAAAGTCAGGTTGTGACAGCAATCATCACCTGCTATAAATGATGTCACGTTTCCTAATTCCAGCTGAATTTAGGGGTCATCTGTAAAATCGATTAATGTCTCTGTCCTCAGTGCAAAATATAACAAACCCATTTTTAGTTTTACTTTTTGTGCCAGTCATGCTGTTTAAAGGTGAGACTACTGTGTGGCCAAATTACTAGGTATTTTTAAGATTGGACTAATTTGGTTTCAGTACCGTTAAGAACATGGATGCCAGGAAGATGGAAATTGTGGGTTCTTGATGGGAAAATGCTTTCTGTGTTTGTTATGTTAACATGTTAGCATTCAGTAAAAGGTGAGATTATGCATGAATATCTGAAAAAAATTAAAAACAAATTGTAATAGGCTGAGTTGAGGAGGAGCCAACTGCATAAAATGTCATCTACATAAAAACTGATATTGTACTTTTTCATGATAAGACAGTCTATGAAGACTTTAAACAATGATGGACCCAGAGTAGACCTTTGTGGTACCTCTTAAATATACCAAGTGGAACTTGATTTATGAACATCGGCCCAGATCGTCTGTGTTCAATCAGATAAATGACTTAAACTGGTCAAGAGTAAAAACACTTAATAACTAAATTGTTTTTGAGGTCATACAATTGTGAGCAGGGAGCATTTTCAGCACTTAAGGATTCTCTTACAATTCAGATTACAGAGTCAGTTTACCAGAAACAACAACCCCTTTATTACAAATTTGAACAACTTTTCTTGAGCTTCCCTTTAAATCTTAAATGTCACATATTCCATGAGTACACCGCAAAGAAAGATTTTTAAAATGGCTTCCATAAGTAACAACAACATACGTTTGACCACATAAATGAAGTGATAAAGTGACAATATGATTATCAACTAAGTTGTTTTACATAGTTTCGTAAAATGAACTGAAATCGGAGGCTGTCTTAAAGAAAGGAATTTAGCCTGTGGTGTGATAAACTTTAGAAAATGACCTGCATGTAAAAGTTTAATCAGTTTGTATGACTGGCCATCAAATTTTGCAAAACCACAGATGCAGAACTTGAAGTAACGGCTCTGAAAAACAACAGTACATGTTGAAAGATTTCTTCTCAGTGGAGTGAAGGTCATGGTCAGAGTCTTTGTCTGCTGTCAGTGGTCATCTGCTGGAGTGTTTGGAGCCTGAGAGCTGGTGGCAGGCGGTTTCTTGTGTCGACACTGGAGGGCAGCAGCTGGGCTTTATTGCTGAGATAAAAGGCCACAGCGGACTGGTCCAGCACAGGGATTTATAGCTCCGTCCTGGTGAGATAGCAGAACATCAGCAGCCTTCTCTACATTTATTAAATTGAGACAAAACTGCAAGAGAAAGGGAGTCAGCTTCGGGCCTCGGATCTTGTCACTCTAGAGGCAGATCTGACACGTCAGATTGAGATGAATAGGTTTCTGTGTGTCTGCCATCGTGGTTTTAATCTAAAAACTGGAAGTATTCCAGCACTGAGGAAAGTAATTCCACTACAGTGTACTGCCTCACGCCTCATGTCTAAAACGAAACACATACTGTACATTTAACTTTAATTAGAGCTGCAGTGACATATCATGGCACCGTATTTCTCACTTTGCAGAACACAGAGGTAATATGGATCTCAGTGTCATCTCAGTTTGAGCAGTTATTGAAAATGAGGTTCAATGTCAAGTATGTCTGCTCATACATGAAAGTTCCCTTTGTGTGGTGGAGCAACAATCAAAACATAGAAAGTAAAAGAAAAATAATTATGTGCAAGAAAAAAAAATACAACTAACTGATATAAATTTAAAAATACAATTAGAACCAATTCTATAGTTAAAGAATAAGCAACAATTTATTCTGAATGTAAAATAAAGATGTCTGAAAAATATTGTACAAGATATCGATTAGGAATGTGCAACTGTGCAACAGTAAAGTACATGAGTGCGTAAAAACATTGCTTCATGGGGCTATTAGTGGTCAGAAACGGGTGTCTTCACTCATAAATGATGTTGTAAAATTTGCGGAGCTTCTGCTAAGACTCTTCAGATTGCTGTTGTTAATGAAATGTGATATCATTCTACAAAAATGGAAAAATGAATTAAACTTCAGGTATTATTTCTCTGCCTATAGTGCATAATCTAGTGAAAAGTGGTTTGGTGTTATGGTCATGCAGAGGAACCTGCATTTCTTTCATTGTATGGACTTCGAAGTCAGATCATTTCAGATTTTCTTTTTTTATTTTACTTTTCTAAAATAGGTAATGATGATAAAAGTGACTACTTAACCCTCGTCCATGTTCTCTACCTGCTCCTTCTCATTTTACTCGACGGTACCTTCCTCCAGGTTCGTTCACCGACCCCTCAGCTGACGGCTTGTCCAGAGAACGAGCGCGGGAGCGTGACCGCAGTCGGCCCCACGAGAGGAGGCACCACTCCTCAGCAGGAGAGAAGCAGCGTTACTACTCCTGCGAGCGTTACGGCAGCAGGGAGCAGTGCTACGCCAAGTCAGCCGGTCCCAGTCGATCCACTTCTCCAGGAGAGGGACAGGATTCCGGGCTCCTCAAACAGGTGATCTACCCACCACACTGTATGTGGCTTTTTGACTACACACCCTGCAGCTGGTCACTTTCAACATAGATAGGTGGTCAGTGTAGGAAATGCTGTCTTTTTAATTCATAACACCCCATTTTTGCCAATTTTGGGAAAAAGCAGCAAAACAATTATCCTAAATAGAAGCCAAGGAGTGAAATGTTCAGGAGTCATGAGTTGGATGCAAGCTTTCAGTCCAACTCATCATGGGTTTCACGACTGAAGATCAGGCTGAAGGTTCTGAAAAAAGCAGGATGTGAAGTTGTCTGCAGTAGGTTTGACAAAGCATCTGCAGAAAGATGACAAATATCTGAACCTGAAAAACCTTTATGGATAACATTTTTAGGGGTTTTTGTACTATATTTTGTCTTTACATATTCATATCTCATACGCAACTAAATCCGAGTTCTTTGCTTTTAACATATTTGTGGTTTTTGGAATCATGTATAGTTAAGCATGTCATACAAGAATGTGTACATATTGTTTTAGACTTAATATTGCCAAGATTCAATGGAAGAAGAACTCATTTTTTTTTATTATTATTTTGCTAAAAGCAGCATGTTGGAACTTTAAATGACAGGTTCACTCATACTTACACCTATATTTTAATTGAACTATTATTCGCTGTAATCGTTCTTACTGTCCATACTGGCTGTGAAATCCCCAAACCTTTTAAATGACAAAATGCATTTTACAATTCAGCTGAAGCTAACACCAGTCTAAAGCAGCTAGATTTCGTCAAATCAAGTTACAGTCATTTTCCTGGTGGTAGTGTTTCCTTGCTGAGACAAAAGAAGAAACAGTAACAAAAATAAAAATTTTTACACTTGACATAATTAACTGCAACTGTTGAAGCCTCCTAATAGCTCAAGTCAAAAGCATCTTTGCCAAGAAAGAAGCCTGTAGAGTTACTCTACATTGGAATAGCATTAGAAAGGGGTGCCTGGACAGTCAGTAGGTGAAACAGTATCAGCAACCACTAACAAGAGACTATCCTTCAATTCTGAAGTCCTGCTTTGGCTCCAAAACCCTTTTTATATCTTGTTTCCTCAGCATGGTAGCAGTATGGTTAAAGCCGGCCCAGTGACGCAGCCCTCTGGTTCTAGCACACCGGGCCGCAGTCGGCGTCAGCTCCCACAGACGCCCCTCACCCCTCGTCCTGCTGTGGCCTACAAGACTGCCAACTCCTCAACTCTCCCGTCCGGTGCCAGCACTGCTGCGACAGGGCACCAGACTCGCTTCAGCCGTGGCCTTTCAGAGCACGATCGTTCACTCTGGGGCCACGAGGAGTCCCCAATACCGATCACCCGCATCGGTTCGGACCCTAATTTAAACCGGCAGCAGCAGGGCTCCTCTCAGCAGGCCCTCCTTGAAGAGACGGAGGACTTCCAGGACGCTGTAAGCAGCCACGGAGGGGGACGCTCTGCCAGAACTGCAGCCTCCACCACAGCCTCAGCCTCATACGGAACTGCTGCTGCACCCGTCACTGCACACGCCACGCAGGGCCGGGCGGGGGCCGTGCCGAACGGGTACCACTTCACCCTCGGGGTCAACTCTGCATCCGGGCCTGGGAACAGAGGAACAGGAAGTCTCAGGGAGAGGGAGGAAGATGACTGGTGCTAAAATGGCAGAAAACTTTAGAAAGTTTTGGGTTAGCTTGAACGGGGCAGCTTCGAAGTGCTGCTCAGCGCTCATGTCAGGTCCAGTGAGCTGCTGCAGAATGAGGCCGGTCAACTGATGCAGAAGAGAAGGTGTTGAGGAGAGTAGGAAGTGCTATAAAAGGGATCAGAAATCATTCCAGCTTTGTAGAGTTACTCTCTTTTTAATATAACAACGTCTTTAATGAAATAACATTGACTTTTTCTACCCCCTTTACTTGCACTGAAATTCTAGCACATGTGAAGACCCTTAAGTATTTTGCCTTGGCCAGTAAATTCAGTGGAGCAGAAGACAAAAGCCAAAATCTTCTCATTGTTTGAGAGAAACTATGAACTGTGTTTCAGAATGAGCAGAATTCCTCATTCCTGATATCAACATTACGTTTGCCATAATGGGTCAGTGGAAGGTTTCACACACCAAAGCATTTTCCTCTGTTTTGATAGTTTTCTTCATCAGCTATTACTTCTGGGTTTACACCAAATTTTAGCCAGAGCTGATTAGGAAAACCTTTTTTTTTTTTTTTTTTATGTAGGTCTTAAAATTCTGCCATAACACCCAATGAACACAACAAGTAATCAGACACACAGTAACGTGGTTTAAAACAGGACGAGAGCTGAGTTTTCACAATCACATTTTTGTAAATTGTACCCGATGTAAATGTTTTGGAGTGCACGTAGGGACTCAAACAAATCTTTTCTGACATTAAGTGGCTAAAATACTAAGTGCCTCATTTTCCATGATGTATGAAGATGCAGCCTGGCTTTGGGTCAGAGGGACTTGAATACACAGAACAGGATGTACTCAGCTGAGGGGAAAATTAACAGAACAAAAACTGTGTTTGAATCTAATATAAAGGAGAGAATGCAAACAAAAAAACAAAAACTGAATCTTGTGGTAGGTAAATCCAAATTACAGATCCAAAGTAAGCAATGTAGTGCATGCCAGGGTTGTAAAAAAAATAAGTAGTGTCTGTACTTTTGCTTAAGGATGTGTGGTAAGTATTTGCCTTTCTCTTTCAAATATACTGCCAGTCAGTTGGTAAAAAACTGTCTCTGAATGCGGAAAAGTGCCATTTTTTAAAAGTAATATTCAACAAAAATATTCCAAACACCTGCCTCCTCGAGCATGCAGTATATACAGAATCTCATCTCTGCCATATTTTCCCAAAGTCCATGGGTTTCCTTTTCTTCTCATCTCCTTCCTCTGAAAAGCAGTATTGTGAGAGGGTTTGTCGGCGAGTTGACCTGTGTGATCATCCACAGGTACAATAAAGAGTTGTGTTGTTGCTGCTGACTGTTGACTTAAAGTAGGGCTATGCAACAAGACGACACTTCATCTGCCCTGTAGCTTTACCCTCTGGAATCTCCAGGTTCAGGCTTTAGTGTGACTGCGACCAAATTTTGCATTTATGTATGAAGAGTTGTAAATAATAAATGTGTTATATGATGTACAGTGTAACTGACAACACACACTAAGGCACAAATGGTATCAGAGCTGATATATGTGAATCACAGAGCATTCTGGGGGGTTTGGCAAGTTGACTGCATGACGCCTACTCAGATAGAACCACCCAAAATATAAAACTGTTCTTTCCGGACTTGGGTCAAGTTGTATTTTTTTTAATATAATTTAAGTGTTTTTTAAACTTGCTGGGAGAACCACTTCCTTCAGTGAAAGGTGTTGATGGTGAGTTCTGCCCTCTAAACTCTGCTCCCAACCAGTTAAAACCAACTGGTACCAACAGGTCAGAAACCTAAGGCTTTATTTGTGCCATATTTCATCATTACTAGCCATCAATCTGATAGGCTAGCACAACAAGTTGGCTGCTTTGAACGTCCTCCTACTGTGCTCCACATAACATTTTTGTTATTGTCAACAAATCCCAAGAAAAGACCAGAACCAACATGTGTTAGTGTTGTTCCCTCTCCTCTCTGTGGCTCTGAGCCTAAAGCCCATTTGTTCCTGTCAATATATAATTGAATGTGTTGGAAAGGCTCAGTAATTTCCTCAAACCGCTGGTTACTGTAGTTTTTTTTCTTTTTTTAATGTTCTCATGTCAGAGGAGTAAATCCTGCATTTGTTGGAAACTATTTTCATCTGTGGAATAATATTAAGCGTGTAATACTCCCATCAGTCCACTAGAGGACATTGTGTCAGTGTCTTAAATTCAGATACCAAAAAGTAAATGCTTAGGGTTACAAAAAAAAAAAAGCTCAAATAAGTTATTTTACATAAGTAACGTTAATTAAATCACATGAGTTACTTAACATATATTCAAAAAGCTAAATACGTTACATCCTGTAAGTAATTTACTTGTGTTGGTTAAAAGCTTTCTCACAAACTTGGCCCGTTGAACTCTGGGTGAAATTCCTATTTTTGTATCATCCAACCACCCCAACCTTCCCCTCAAAGACTTTAGCACTCTTTGTACTTCCTCACATGACCTCCTCTAACCCTGCTCATAAATGTGTGTACTTTTCACGCCTGGGCAAGGCAAAACGTGATACTGACACGTTATCTGCTAGAAGACTGACGGGTGTATTACCTGTGGGTTCAGCTCAATGGTTCCTACTGCAGGTGAAAACCCTTAAAACCAGTCACAAATCCATAGTTGGATTTTCTAAACACACTCCCAAACTGCTTGAAGTTTTAGCAAACATGGAGGAAACAGGAACAGGAGTTTGAAAACAAGAAAAAAACAACCTTACCCTTTAAAACACTTAACATGTATGACTGCAGATGAAAGACATTTCTAAATAAATGACTACATTACTGTACTTCAGGCTTTAGATTTAATTGGTCATATTTAAAGTTCATATTTTATTGTACGGATTTGGCATTTTTCTAAATTTTTAGGGGTCTAACTGAAATACAGACCTCGATACTCACTGTTTTGTCCTGGCAAGTTTATGAATGTGAAAATTATTTGCAACAATCCAAGTCTGATTCTTTCCCCATGTTTTGTTTGTCTCATAAGTGTGCAATCTATCTGATGGATCTGGCAGGAGGCATTTTAGACTTTAAAGCAATAAGGTCTAACTATGGGCATGGCTCTGTTCTTCGTCAAGGTAACAGTAGGTTGCTTGTCGTCTCGTTGTAAGTTGCCATATTGGAGCTGAGATTGGTGTTCATCTTTACAGTACATTTGGGGAAAATAAGATCCTACATCCTCAAACCTCCAGTGAGCCCGACGTGAACAGGGTGCCGAGTTTTCCTCCTACACTTTTATATGGCTGCCTCCTCTGGACGTGTCCTGTTTGCATGTTCTGAAAAGAAAATGTGCATGTGCAAAAAAGAAAAAAATGAAAAAAAGAAATACAGGTATTGTTTGGCTTCATTAAGTCCATGATTTGTACAATTTGTTTCCTGGTTGTATTTTCTGATGATCTAAAACACAGTGTATTGGTTTCAGGTAAAAGAAAAGAATAAAACAAGCTTGAATAACATTTTCTCAGAGAACCACCAAAGTGGAAACACGGCTCGTTCTCAGAAAAGAGGTTCTGGAGTGGCTGAATCCTTTGCTGCCTGATCTGTTACTTGACTGTCTCTCCCATAGTCATTTTGACGGTACCTATACATTTTGTATGAATATAAGTCCTTGAATAAAGAGGTATGACTATGAAATTGCAACATGTATATATCTGAAGATTGGAGTGTGTCTTGACTGGGTTTGGGATTTGATAGCATTTAATTAAATCTGATTTCTGTATGGAAGCCCCATTTTCCGATTGAATGTTGTTGGGTGCAACTTTCAGTTTTTTTGTTTGTTCAGCTAAATGGCTGTTTGTATATATATATATTTTTTGTTTTTGTCAAAGAAAAAGAAGGTTAAGAGAGATTCACAGGGGCCCCTCTGAGGATGTGTGTGTGTGTGTGTATGCTCGTATGTACAGTGTGTAAAAATCATGTGCAAAAAAACCCCAATTGTTTCTGAATGATAGTGTGTTAAAGAGTTTTAGTGTTAGTGTGAGTTAATTATTACATATTAATCCTCCTTTCTTGTTCACAAACTCAGATGTGTGTGCGCATAGTATTAATCGTTTTAAAAATGTAGTTATTTTTTATTAGTTTTTGTCATGAATGATAATGACATTTGATCAAACACAACTGATCAAAAGTATTATTTTACGAATTTGACTTTATACATTTTTATGGGGATTGGGTGCCGTAAGGTGTTGATATGTTTCTTTGCCTGGGGCCCCCTACAGTCTAGGATCGCCACTGGTTCTGGTTCCTACTTTTACCTGTGTTGTGCTTTGTGTTCTGAATTGAGAGCCCAGACTACATCGGATTAGACGCGGGTGATGAAAGGTCTTAATGTTTCTTGGTCGGTGTAAAAAGCCAATCTCTCCAATCAAACAATGCAGGAACAAGTGGGAGACAGACTTTAAAACCAAACGGGTGGAGGCCCTGCAGGATTTTAATTGGTCTGCATTAAAAATCAAGGGGGCGGGGCTTCTGTTGGCTCGTTTGGCGCCTCGGTGATGTGATGCAGGAGGAGAGAAGCTGCTGCAGGCTGAGGCTGAAGAGGAGGAGGAGGAGAGGTGAAGAGGATGACAAGCAAGATACTCTACTCCACTCCTGCTTAAACGACACACTTCATGAGGAATTTAAGTGCCGTTCAACGATGTTCCTCACGTTGACTTTTGTTTGACCGAAGCAGGTTTTTCAGAACACACGCGTGCACTTTGCATATGTTTAATCCCACACTGCAAAGGCGATAAAACGGGAAAGATGTTGCTGAGGTTGTTGAAATGGACAGTTTGCCTCCTCGCGCTCCTGAAGACGAGCACTGCCTCACCTGACGACGCGCCGGTGGACTCCGGAGGCGAGTCCGGTTCCGGGATGCTGCAAACAGGTAAGAGTAGAGTAAACACCTGTGGAGCCTCTCGACGGTTGGAGTAAAATATCAGTGCAGAATAAATATGATACTCGTTTCATGGCATGATTTTTAATCATTTAAAGTTTGGCAAAACTCCTGTGACTGTAAAGTTTACTCTTTTGCTTTCAAAGTGGAAACTCATTGCTTATTTGTGTTTAAATAAAGACCTTACCTGTACACAAACAAATAGGTTAAGACCCCCCACCTTTGCTTTTGAGTGACAGGCATTCAGAATTAAATATTTCCTGTACCTTTAAGCCAAATGAGCACAGTGATAAAGGGCTTCAGGGTTTTTAACAAAATATTTAATTAGTGTACATATACTTGCGCATATATACGCGTTTCTTCCAGAACTGAGCCCTGAAATAATCACCAAATCCCCCTTTTATGTGACATAAAACCACTATTGGAAAACCACCAATCTGTGAATTTCTGCTGTCTTCACCATCCTCCGTTAACTGTGATTTTCCCCAGTCATCAGCATTCGCTGATGCAATAATCACAAGGCGCATCCCCGTTGAAGGTACTTTAAACCAGCAGGACAACAGCAAGCTGACACATTAATCAGGTTTCATCTTCTGGAGCACATTACATCATTTGTCCTGTGCCGTTTGGATCCAGATGAAAAACTTCCACTTCTCATCTGCTGCTCCCCTGACACTATGCAGCTTCAGTTTCCTCTCATCGCTCTTAATTTAGGGTGAGTGTGAGCCCAAAGCACTAGTTGGCTGAGAGAATAACTTTGCCTGGCAAAGACTGCGAAGACTAAACTGAGACCACAATGAAACAATATGGCTATGTTCACTGCAGGCCAATTACATTTAATGGCTTTATTCAATTACATCACCAGCTTGTCAAAGAAGAAAACAGTAATTCATACTTTTTTTTAGGGCACATTTCTATTTCAAATTAAAAGCCTGCTGATATTTATTCTACATCAACAGGTTTTCTCATAAATGTGAAGCCCTTAAAACCTAAATCTGAAATATGTGATTAATGCTCTTAAATGTGTGAAATGTATCACTGACTCACTGTATCCAAATAGAGACACAAATGGATATATTTTGCTGCTTTCTTGCTTATCTGTGTGGACCATTAATATCTTGATCGATCGAGAAACACAAACAGTTCGGTTGACATTAGACACATTTCATCTTCACACTTTTGCATGGCCCAAATAAGATGTTTGGACTTGCTGGATACATCACCCTCACAAAATGTCTTTAGTTTGCAAAAAAAAAAAGTGGAAACTGAAGCCAAAAGTCATCCACAATTATTAAATCACATGGAATGCTTTTATTGTGCCAAGCAGACTTAGTTAATCAAAACATTGTTCTCCAGAACCAGCCCTGTTGTCCCATCAGTGCTCCCATTGTCTGGATCTTTGTTTTGTCAGTGCTGTTGATACAGTGACAGCGGTGCACATGCTGTAGGATTATCTTGCGTTTTTGAGCTGTTTAATCCATCCAAAGACATGTGGAAATTGATCTGAGGCTGAACCTCTGCCAGGCGCCCCGAGTATGTCATGACTGGATTCCGCAGCGTTACATGTTGTTTGTCTCCAGTTTAGGTTTTTATCACATTTTCTGTCATCTGTATGTTAGAGCCACACAGGAGAGCCAAACAGAGAGAGCAGCTGAGAGTTTGTATTAGACCAGTGAGGTGACACACGGGCCCTGCAGCGTGATCATTGAGTCCAGCCTGTTGAATGTTTTCACTGTCTTATCATTGTCACTGTACATGGCAAAGTGTGAAAGCTTTGTTCAGACTAGGTACCACTGAATGGACTGATAGTTATGTAATACGGTCGTGATAATCTCCTTGTGTTTCCTCTGTAACGGTTGGGCTTCCTCAGTTAATTCTGCCATGCTCCGTGTAATTAAGCTCATTTGGGAATTTGAATTCGGCCAATACAGTGAGTCAACACCTGAATATGAGGCAGCACGTACTGTAAGTGGTAGCACTTTTATCCATAGCCAAATGCCGATTATCTGAAACAACGTGGTATTATGGAGCTCTCTTTGGTTATTTACGACTTGTACTACTTGAGCAGTGAAAACTAAAACTAATAGAAAGTTATTGGACACCATAATTTCTAAAAGATAGTTGTGACCAACTTGGACCAGTCATCCTGTCAATCTGGTATCATGCCAAAGCATGTAATACACCCATCAGTCCGCTGGGGGATTCCTTGTCAGTGTTGCGTTTTACCACGCCTAGGCGTAACAAGTAACATACCTTAAATTTAGGCACCAAAAAGCATGTGGTTAGGGTTAGGAATATACGTTACGTATTAAGTTATGTAAATTTAATATGTTACTTTGTGTATGTAACTTGCATTGCTTAAAGGAAATCCAGTGGCCTCCCAGATGATAGTCATGTGTCCTCCTCCTTCAACCCTGGTCATACATGCATGTACTTTTCATGCCGAGGTGAGACACTGACACGGGGTCCTCTAGTGGACTGATGAAGGTATTACATGCTTTAGCGTGATCCCAAGTTGCGGTTCGATTGCAGTCTGTAGACGGTCAGAGTCATGAATCTTAATCTGATGACAGGCTCAAGACTGAAACTACATAAAACGAGTGCAAGTGGACAACAAAGATAACAGGACTCCAGGGACATTTCAGACGAAGTCATCCACCGAACCATCCTCAGCGTGTGTGACACTGGTCTATGATGTGATCTACTGTAGCTGTTTGTTCTGGTATAACACCACTGATTTAGAGATAGAACATGTTTCTCCACTTTCAGTTCAGACAGCATTTTCAATTTCTTTACTAAGATGAATCAATTTCAGGTAACTTGGAAAAAAAACTTCATCCTCCAACATAACGGTAATACAAACTGTAATTGCACTTTAAGGAAAAGATCAGAAGAAAGAGTGAACAGGAGAACCCCTTTAACACCCTCCACTGTGACGTGTTGCACAACAGTCGCTCAACTCCGTATCTGAACCCTCTATGACTGCAGTAAATCACATGTACTGTACATGACACATTCCTTTTACTCGGATTTGATGAATTACCTTCATTCACTCAATGATGTTTAACCAAAAATGTCTCTGCAGTTGATGTATCTGTTCTACAAAGATATTATTGTCAAAGCAGCTCGGATTAGACTTTGAAGTATGGACCTTTCAGACCAGTGTTAAATAGATAGCAATGTAGAGACCTATAATCTTATCTGAGATGAGTCTGTAAAGGTCTCACCTACTTTTTACCCCAACAAATATGGGGCAGAGCAATTGTAATTTAGTTTACCTAATGGTCAGGTTCCCCGAACAAATGTCCAGAAAATCATCGAAAAATTAAATGTAAATTAATGTGTTCTTTCATCCTCTACTATTTCAAATTTGGAGGGCAAATCACAGCAAACAGTTGGTTTTACTAACTATCCAGTTGGCTGACATTCACCCCTGTATTCAGCTATTTGGTGTTACTAAAAGACAGGCGGTCAAGTTGGGGAAAGTCCTGTGTAAAATGTGATGGACATGCTCCACTCAGATCTCATGTTTTGTGCCACCAGACTGGGAGCTCTGGTGAATGTTTTAGTCACATGCTTCATGTGCGTGAGGATTTTTTTCATCAAGTCTCTTTCAATTTCACTTTTTTATTAATAAACCAAATTATCCACCTGATCCAAGTGTAAAAAACTTTTGGTGATAGTTTGAGGTGGACAGGTTTCAGTTAAGTTGCTATTAATCATACTGTCATTATCTGGTTAAAAATTAGCTTACAAGAATTCAGAAACTGATTTTAACATTATTTAATGAAATGCATATGGATATTCATGGTTTCCTGGAGATGAATCCCAATGTTTTTGGTTTTCCTCCAGAACCAAAACTAGCCAAAACTTGAAGGAATTTTCATTGCATATTCACGCTCTCCAGAAGGATGAACCATTTCCTTTTTTTAAACAAGGCCTATGTTTTCCTTGAGTGTATTTCTCAGGACAAACTGTCAACTTTGTGTTGAAGATAACTAATAATCTGCTCGGCCGTGAGACTAGAAGTTTTTGACTTTATTGATCTTTTAGACCAAATTGTGACCAACCCGCCACATACTGTGTTTTTAGTCCAGACTCTTTAATTCCAGGGATATAGAATGAGTGAGGTCCATAACGGTTTTTCAAATTTAGTGTGGACAGACTCGTTTTCTAGATGCAGCTCCGCACAGTTCACTGGAAACATGAATAAAGAAAGGTTTTCGGGCCCAGCTGTCTTCCCATAGCACTATGGCTGCTTGATTTTAGGCTTTTCTGTCATTTCCAATCCATCCATTCCTGTATCCCTCCATCCATCTATCCTTCCAGTTAGTCATATCCAGCTGTGACACTCCCATATGTCTGGAACAGCTTAGTCTGACCTCTGACCCTGTGATATAGGTATCACTGGAGCACAGTATGCGGAACAGCTGTTAGGAAAGGTTTTGTGATGCTTAAAAGAGGTGTCCCTGTGTCTGTCTCCATACTTCCCCTGTCCACCCACTCAACCGTTGCCCCATCACTCTCACACTCGCTTCAGAAGTGGAAATCACTGAGTAACCATATTGACCTTCTGTGGAGAGAGTCAGTGGAGCCCCAGCACTGGTTAGGCACTGAGTGGTATTTTGCGCGTCTCAAGCACACACTTTGGGAATTTGGGAAGGCATCATTTAACAGACATACAGTAGCTGTAAACCTGTTTAAATATGTTCAATGCTGTCTGTGTGAGGATGTTTAGATAACCAACTTCAAGCACTTTGAAACACAACAGAAGACACTGTATCTCCAAAGTTATCTGCAGAATTGCCATTAATTTGCAATTAAATCCTGACTGAAGCTGTGATGATTAGTCTAACAGTTGACACTTATTTAAGCAGCCCTGATCCTAAACTTTTTCTTTCAACTTTTGGTCAAAATTTCTCTTCGATCAACACTTCCGTCAATTTCTTTTCCTCAAGATGGAAGTTTAAAGCATGTCCATTAAATGTACTGTATTCATCTTTCTAGTGACAGTTTATTTTTAACTTGCAAAGATTATGTTACCTTATGAGCAGACTGCCCTTACATTTGATAAGCAGATCAATTCTCCGAAGAAAATGAACTGTTGAGATTTTAAAGATGTCATCAAAACCTTTCCTTGATCACCACCTCCCTGATTAATGTAATATTTGTGTCTCGACACCTTATCGGTTTAAAAAAATAGCTCTTTTTTTCTGTTATTTCATGCAGTTTGTAATGAGATCAATGAGATGAGGATGTACAATTTGTCAGTGGTTCTCAACAAGCGGGTCAAGGCCTAAAAGTGGGTCTTGGGGCCATTTTGAGTGGGATGCAGATGTGTGCGTGAAAAAAAAAGTCAAACACTTATTTTGAGGTCGACAGAATGTTTGTGGCTTTGCTTTTTTTTTCTTTCGTAGATATGTTTTCTATGACAGTACATTTGCTGACAGCATTGTCTTGACAGAACTAACATCGTCACATCAGTTAGCGCTCATTTAGGCATTTGAAAACAGTTATATATCTACATATATATATATGAATATTCAAACAATATTTCATACAGTTTAATTTAGATTCTTGAAACTTGATAAGCAACACCAGTTTGTCTGTAATTCCAGAAAATTCCGTCTTTCATTTCATGTGTTTTTCACCCTAGTTCCAGTTATTTTTCTTTTTTGTGTTAATTTCATGTTTTCAACTGTTCATGAAGGTATCGTCTATTACTAATTATTTATTTTAATGAGACAAATTTGGTTGTTTTCAAAATTTACAAAATTTGGGTCACTATATAATGAGGAAAAACGAGGCCAGACCAGTTAAAAACCACTGCCCTGCGGTAAAAGTTTAATCAAAGGTCTTGCATTGTTTAGTTTTTTTTATAACCCCCTCTACTGGAGAATCATTGTCATTCAAATTCATGTCGGTGCGCTCTTCAACACGTATCACAAAGTCCAAAGTCAGATCAAAAGCACAGCACCAGCCATGTGTCACCAAGACACTCATGCGCTTCGAGCAGGTTGAGCTCATGATGTCATTGCCAATATAATGCCAGATCCATAACCAGGCATCTGCATCCAATGAAACATGATCTTGGGCCTTAGTGCTTGGTGAGCCCTGATCTGGAGCCCATTAGCCAGCCTTTAACCAGACAGAGGCCCACATGTGCGGCATCGTGCGTGGCGTTATTACCTTAGTGTACACAGAGACTGGGTCATCGATCTGGTTTTGGGTGCCGAGCAGGTCACAGCTTGTGGTTCGCTTTGTGTGAACGAAAGCGGGCGCAGAGGGCTAGGTGCAAACCACATGTTGGACCAGAACGTCTCCCCTCGTCTGTAATGTCTTCTCAAGCCAACTGGAACCAGATGGCAGATCAAGTGGGGCTGATAGTTTTCAGAGTAAGTTCCTCAGATGTTTGGTGTTAGAGATGAATAAAAGAAAAGGCTTTTTTTTTTCTTTTTTTTTTAAACATTTACAACATTACCTCAGTGATGATTTTGTAGTGTCATATTGTCTCCCATCGCTCAGCCACCACAAAGAGCCTGCAGCGTGTAGGACACAAAGACACAGACTTATGTAGGAAGGTCAATTTAATGATCTGGTTGTTTTGTCCCAGGCTGTTCTGTTTGTGGTTCCGCTTTGACTAAAGTTTAGACACACATAATTGTGTCCATTCTTTGTGCAGCAATGGTGCGTTTCTCTGTGGTTTGCAGATGATAAACACCTGCCTTGTGGTGTTGACTAAAAGAGCTAAGGGTGACGTGGTGCGCCCGGTGCTGCAGGTAGTGCCTGATTTAGCTGCCAGCAGTAATGTTTGTACGCTGTGTCAGTTTGAATTCGTACTTGTCAAATAGCTATACTTAGTGGTTTGATGTGAAACACTTACCCATTCAAGAACCTCGGAGCTGTCATGGTAATGGATTGCGTTTTTTTTTTTTTTTTTTTTTTTACAATTAAACTGGCTTTGACACATATAGTGTACACCAGTTAAACTATGAATAATGTCTTTTGTGCACTTGTTTTTGTGCCTTCTGACACAATGAGGCATTATGGTTTGATGGAAATACAATCTTTTTTTCCATTTTTTTTAATCTGTAAACCTGTAACAGTTTGTGAGCAAGTGAAACCAGATACAAGTATGTAACAGAATAGGAATTATAGCCTGACCGATGTATTGGATGGATGATTTTATTGGCAGATATTGGCCTATCAAATGATATATCGCTATTGGTGTGCATGTTGGCTAATATGTGTTTAACAGTTCATAATGCAGAAAGAAGTGTTTGAGTTCAATAAGAAATTGTTCCATTTGTATGCGTGTGCTATCGTAGTTATCTGTAATGATCATGAAAGAAAGAAAGAGACTGAATGAATATCGGCTAATATAGCGATATCTGATTTTTTTTTTTACTCCCTTGTGTTGGTATGATCACCAAAGCTCCAGTATGGGTCAGGCTCTAATAAAAATAGAAGACAGAATATGAACTGTATATATATATATATATACACATATATAACTGCATCTTTTAACCTTGAACAGTATGTCTATGGACAAACCTATAATTGTGGTCATACCTTGTACCTAGTCTTTACACTGGCTGTGAGTGTTCCCACCATGGAATTAATAGATATGACTGTCTTGGATCATAAGTGTGTAGTTTTTGCCTGTGAAATAGACAGTTTTAATACTGGTCAACCTTCCTGTTCTTGCACTCACACTTTTAATGAACTTAGTGCCTCCAAATTCTCTGCCCTTTTTAGCTATTTGAGTCAACGGAGATGGAAGAAAACAGGTTTTCAGGTACACTATGTGGCTATGAGGGAGTTGTTTGCCCATTACAATAACATGGTTCAAAATGCTAGATCACAATATGTGTCCGAACTTATCTCTGCCCATCATCATAACCCAAGGTTTTTATTCAGCACTGTTGCTTTTAAATCCAACTCCTCTCAGTGGCTCTGCTGAAATTGATGCTGACTATGAAAAGTTGTTATCTTATTTTATTGATAAAGTAGAGTCAATTCTTGAAGAGCCACTATCATCCCTACTGTCACACTCTCTTATGACAATCACTTACAACACAGCACAATAAGTCAATTTCCTCAGATTTCCCTACTGTAGTTTTTAGAATTAGGAGCTCACATGAAAGCATCTTCCAGTACTTGGCGTAATCCCAACCAATTTTTTTGTTGAAGTCATTGAATCCATTGGGCCCCGGTTGTTGTCAATTTTGAACAGTTCCCTATCCACCGTCTGTGTCCCAGACTATTTTAAAGTTATATTCAAAGGAATATCTGGCACAGCACTGAAATGTTTCTCCTCATAGCTGACCAACAGGAGGTTCTGTGTGCCAATTCATAATTTTAAGTCGTCTTTTCCCCCTGTAAAATATGAAGTCCCCCAGGGGTCCGTTTTGGGACCAATTTTATTTTCCTTGTATATGCTCCCCTTTGGAAAAGTTATGCGCAAAAACGGGGCTTCCTTCCACTGTTATGCTGATGACACTCAAATATAACTACCCATCAGTGTCTCTGATCCTGGCATGCTGAGTTCTCTACACGACTGCCTTGATGACGTGAAAATCTGTATGTCACAAAATGTTCTACAACTCAACTCAAGCAAAACAGATTCTTGTAATTGGTCCACCACACTTAACCGAACCAATCTGCTGCCCTGCTTGTAGAATACATTACATCTGTCGTAAAAAAATCTTGGGGTTTAGTTTGATAGCAATTTGAGTTTCGAACACCACATCACAAAGCTTGTGCAGTCTTGTTTTTATCACCTTCGATATATCTCAAAAATGTGTCCTATTTTAACATGTTATGATGCTGAGACCATTATACATGTCTTCATCTCCTCACGCCTAGAATACTGCAACAGCCTCTTCCCTTGTCTCAATCAAAAAACCCTCAGTTGACTTCAAACTGTTCAGAACTCAGCTGCCAGACTTTTAACTAAAACCAGGAAAAGGGGCCATGTCACGCCCGTTTTAGCCTTCTTGCATTGACTCCCAGTATGTTTTAGAAATGATTTAAAGATTTTACTGTTGACTTTTAAGACACTTCATAGCCTCTCTCCCTCCTATTTAGCTCACCTAATTGTTCCATACAAGCCTGCTCGTAGTCTGAGATCCTCAGACAAAAAACTTGTATCTGTTCCAGAGACACATCTTAAAACTAAGGGTGACTATTAGTTTATGGATAAACTAAGTTATGGATCAAGCTGCCTGAGGAAATAAGGTCTACAGAGTCGGTGACATCTGTTAAATCTCTTCTTAAAACATACCTTTATCGGAGAGCCTTTGCTGATTTTAGTTAAATTTAGTGATCTACTCTTATTTCTTGTATACCCTGTTTTAATTTGTTTTTATGGTTGTTTTATACGATCCTTGAGTTGTTAAGGCTTGTTAGAATTCACTTGTTGTTTTGTTTTAATGGTTTATTTTATGTGGAGCACTTTGTAACTGGAGTTTAGAAAAGTGCGATACAAATAACGTTTATTATTATTATTATTATTATTCATCATAGCAGGTTTTAGCTCATTGTTTAGCAACTTCACTGCTTTGGCACTGCTGTAGTAGTGTAAAAAAAACAACAACAACAAAAAAAAAACTGCTTGCTCAGCACCAAACAAAACACAGACATATTACAGACTAACCCATGAACATAGTGGAACATTTAGCAGCTAAAGAGCCAGACAGTTCTCTCAGGCATTGATCGAGACCAAAAACAGAGATAAAAGAGAGTAATTACGGAACTTATATTTGCAGTGTGGAAAGAAAATTGACTCCAAATAAATTATAATATTGCCCTATAAGTGCTAGATTTTTAAATAAGTAACAACTGACAAGTTTGCTAAGAGGTGATGATACATGATGACCACTGTTGTTCACAACTTGTTTCTGCTGTCATTGTAGGTGTAAGAAAGGCAAGGCTAGATTTAACACGGTAACATTGGTACTTAAATAATATCACCATATCATGTTTTTTTTTTTTAGCATTAACTGGGTTTCAAAGGTTATGTTTTTATCTCTGGCAGATTTGGCTGTTATTTATTGTTTTGTCACAATGCACTGCTCGTCTTGCCAAGATAAACCCACATCGTCTCGCTGCCCTCCAAACAATGGTTATGAGCAGAGGTCTCAGTTAAAGCACTTGGCATAAGTTTGGCTTATCAAACCGAAATCTGAGGCAGATCGGTGTCTAATAGCAGGGTCTGACTTTATTTGGCAACCATTTGCCCCGTGGGAGCCATTTAAACTATCATATTATTGTAGTTCATCATTAAGAAAAAGTCGAGGTGGAGCCAGGAGGTCAGTTTTAACTGCTGCAGCTGTGACATGTGTAAAGGCCTTAATACGCCCGTGTTCTGTAAAATAGATGCCAGGTGATGCAATGTTGTCTCATACCGGTGAGACACACATGCACTCACACACACGTCATTCCTGTCTGCGCCGCACAATCTTCTGTTTTACCTCTCAGTGTAGGAACTGTTTGGGGGGATTTTAAACACACTTGTGGTTATCATGATACCTTGGCTCCTACATAGGCTCCCTGACACACACACACACACACACACACACACACACACACACACACACACACACACACACACACACACACACACACACACACACACACACACACACACACACAGAGTTACTGTTCTCTTACTGTGTGTATTTACCTTGACCCTGTGTGACATCAGCAAGGTGCACTGCATGGTCAAATAAACAGAGCAATCTGGCTGTCCCAGTCATGTTGAACATGCCATTCATGCACCTCTTTGTTCAACTCCAAAATGTCATTTTATGAGCTGTTTTTTTTAATTTTTTTATAAACCAGCAAAAATGTTTTACTTTTACATTTTTGTTTTCTAAGTAAGACTATTACAGCATAGCAGCACATACAAATAATGTTTCTCACTTATAAGGATATTTTCTTGATAAATCTGTCATACATATTAATAAAAACATATTAGCAGTTCACTTATTTTAGCTTTTCAGAAAAAAATGTAATTCTCAATGATGTTTGCTTATTGCTGTTATCAAAAAATGTAGTCAACAGGTTAGTTCAGCTAAACTACACTGGTCAAGTTCATTGTAATGAATGAAAATGTCACCAGGTACAACAGTATAACTCATACATGTGGTTTTATAGTTGTGGGACGATAACACAGTTCAGTAGTGCTGAGGCATACGCTATGGGCCAAGAATTTCCAAGGGTCATGAAATCTTTAAAAAAAATCTAATAGTTAATTAATCTATCGTCTTGTCCTTAAAAATATATTTCCGCTTGTTTTTACCAGCACTTGGTAGTAGCGCGTTACTGCTGCCAGAAGGTGGCAGTAATGCACCTAAAAGCTTTTTGCTAACAGCCATTAAGCATCAAAAGGAGGAGAAGAGTGACTTAATACCAGGTATCTGTAAAATCTGTATCGCACGTTAAGATCAGATGCCCAGGTACAAACAGGAGAAACAAGCGAAGACTACTACAGGCAACAGAAAGTTCTGTGTGGAATTCTTAGGAAAAAAATAAATGAAAATGTTGTGCAGTGCAAACTCTGCAGAAAAAGCTCTGTCCCGTCGTTTGAGAATGCCCGTCCCCAGTGTATATCTAGATTTTTCTCCATGAACATTGTTGATTTTAGTCTTGTCTTTCCAGATTTGTTGAAACTAAAATGATCACCTTCAGTCTTTCAACATCAAAGTATAAAAAAAGTTTGGATTCATTCAACTCATCCGCTAAAGGGTATGTGGCCCTGCGGCATTTAAATTAGGATTTGAGTTTGAGTCCTCAATTTTCAAGCTCGTATTGACCTCGTAAACCTCTCTGATGAATGAATAGGTCTTTAGGTAGAATGAGTGGTGTGATAAGCTGAAATGAAAAGCGCACGACATGTTCATAAATGTTCTACATTATGATGAGCATGTGCAGATGCTTATCTTTATTGGTTTGACTGAACTTGACTGATGAAGGACCTGAGGTGACAACTGTGTTTTGACTAACAGAACTCGAGCGGATCATGCGTGGGACAGCCAGAGGGAAAAAGCTTCAAATCAGCTTTGTTTTCCTTTTTTTGTTACTTTTCCGTGGGTGGACCACACGCCCTCGCCTTTTAGCTCCTATCAGTCGCTGTCTGTCAGGATCTGTGTTAAGCTTTTGTTTACTTTAATGTAATTGATTTGTTTTGAGGTCTCTGCTCAGTCCGGTATGTCATTGCTCACATTTTTAGTCCAGACTGCTCAAGGTTTTACCAGCCCTGTAGGATTTGATTTTGGGGTCTGGAGTCTGGCTTTCTTTCATTATTCATGGCCTGCATGGCACCGTGCCACCCTAATCCAAACAGTCCCCCCAAACAGAGACGTTAACCATTTTTGCGGAGCTTTGTGCACGAGAGTGTGTTCCTCTGTGTTTGTCAGTGTGCAGGTCTGTCCGTTGGACACGTTGTACTTTTTAATGTAAGGAAGAAGCTGATAATCATTGCCACAGCCCGGGCTGCACACACAGGACATCAATGTCAAAGTGATAAGCAAGCCTGAATCTCAGCGCAACAAAATACTCAAAACAAGTTGATTTGGTTTGAAGACAAAGTAAAGTTATCTTACTGTTGTGCCATTTTTTCGGTGAAAATCAGTGAAAAAACAAGGACTTCATTACAGACACAAATGACTTCATGATGCAGAGGAATCTTTCATTAGCATATGTGTCTGTCACACGAACAACCTTGTGTCGTTTTGCATCTCAGATTGCA